>NC_067122.1:39117747-39799414 GCF_021347895.1 Acanthochromis polyacanthus | reverse complement strand
ATGGATTTCCTGGGGATGCTGCTCATTTTGAGACGCCTCAGCTAGCCCCTGGTTTCCTCCAGAGGAATAATTCAGCCAGGGATATCCACCTGGATCCTACCCCACATCACAGCAGTGGGGCCCCTACCAGCATCCCTCCCTCCGCCCAGATATCCAGGCCATCCAGGAAGAGAATGCGAAGCTACTACATTCCCAACAAGTTTCCAGTCCACCTTAGAGGAACTGCATGAGCTCGGAAAGAAATGAAGGCCCTAATAGATGTAGCCCGCTCACTGAGGGAGAACATGAGCAGTCCTCTAGCTCAGCTTCAAGTCACAGCAGCTACAGGCCCCTTGGAGCCAGTGCTGCAGCATCCCAGCCCAAGCCCACTTCCTGTCTGCCTAAGGAAGAAGTAGAGGAAGATTGGCCTGACCCACCTCCTTGGCCTGCACCTGAGGAAGACATGTCGGCAGGAATAAAGCATCTAAACCTGGGGCAACAGAATGCGCCTCAGAGCAACCTCCTCACAGCTTCCTTAATCCGGAGATGTCATCGTCCAAGTCTCATCCTTCAGCCACACCTCTCCAGGTTATGCCCCCAGTTCTATATACTGGTCCCCCGGCTTGTCCTGCAGCCACTCCTCTTCAGCCAGCCTTTCACCCTGCTCCTGCCTACGCCAGCTCAAGACCCCCAATACAGTCCCAAGCAGCCCCTTCCCCACCTGTCGTTGGGGTGATGCACAACTCTTTCCCCCCTAACAACCCTGTACAGGCACCTCTGTCAGAAATAGTGTATAGAGGCCCCAGACCTACAATTCCTAAGTTCATCCAGCCAGACCCCAGTGAGTTCGCCAGACTTCGCATCGCCTTGGAGAATCTGCTCCCACCGGACTCTACAGAACTCTTCAGGTACCAGATCTTGTGGACCACTTGAAGTTGGAGGAAGCTAAGCTAATAGCTGACGCCTATCTCAACTCACCTACCCCGTACACTGACACAATGAGAGCTCTGTATGATAGATTCGGCCAGCCTCATCAGCTAGCTTTGAAGAAAATAGCTAGTGTCCTAGAAGCCCCTGAAATCAGACGCGGTGACTCGGCAGCCTTCCAAAGGTACTCACTCCAGATCCAATCCTTAGTGGGTTTGCTCAAGACCTTATGTCCAGAGGGGGAAGTTGAGCTGAATTGCGATTCCCATGTGGCTCGTCTTCTAACCAAGCTTCCAGCGGAACAGCGGGCTGACTTCCGTTGGCACCGGTTCAAACAGCCTGGCACCTCACACACCCTACAGGAGTTGTCAGAATGGCTCAGCTATGAGTTCTATTGCCTGAGCTTTGACAGCCCAGTCAGCACAAGGACCAGTAAGGACATACAACCCCCTAGGGCTGATGCTCGCCTGGGGAAATCGACGGTGACTGTCCTACATGGCCTTGGAGAGCCGTCCAGAGAAGTCTCTGTCTCCAAGCTAAGTTCTGAGAAGGAGAAACCCACGGGGAGAGCCTACTGTGCCTATTGCCAGAGTGGTGAACATTACCTTAGCCAGTGCAGTGAAGTAGCCAGACTCTCTAAAGAGCAGCTGAAGGAGTGGATTCAGGTGAACAAGCGGTGCTGGCGTTGTGCACGTAACCATCAAGCAGCCCAGTGCACCTTGAAGAAGCCCTGCAATATCTGCCAGGGGAAACATCTCCTTGCCCTGCATGAGATAAATCAGAGATCTGAGAGGAACCAGGAGACTGCAGTGAAGGAAGAGAGCTGCCTGACAAGCTCTGCTTCTGACTCCCTCTACCTCGATCGGCCTGGAGCCAATAATCGTGTCCTGTTGAAGATCGTTCCCGTGCTTCTACGTCACAAAGGCCGTAGTCTCAGTACCTTCGCCCTGCTGGATGACGGATCAGAACGGTCCATGCTATTACCAGCTGCAGCCGAATCCCTAGGAATAAAGGGCATCCCTGAACACCTGCCTCTTCGGACGGTCAGACAGGATATCCAGGTGCTACATGGGCATAAAATATCATTCCATGTGTCTCCCGCTGCTAACCCTGAGGTCAGTTATAAGATCAACGGTGCCTTCACGGCTCGTCGCCTCAGTTTAGCCCTGCATTCGTACCCCGTAGAGCAACTTCAGAAGAAGTACAAACACCTCCGTGGCCTTCCTATACCAGCTTTGAAGAATGCAGAACCATCTCTCCTCCTTGGCTCCGATCAGGCACATCTTATAACCCCTATACAACCAGTCAGACTTGGACCACCTGGTGGCCCTGCAGCAGTCCACACCCGGCTGGGATGGACCCTCCAAGGTCCTGTCAGTTCCATGGGGCGGCCAGCAGATCCGGTGCAGTGCCTCTTCACCTCCCTTCCACCACAGATGGATGAGCTGTACCGTCATGTAGAGCGGTTATGGCAGATGGACACTATACCTCACTGACCAGTAAAAGAAGTGACTTGGTCAAAACAGGACAAACAGGCAGTTGCACTGCTGGACATCAAGACTGTCCGCATTGACATTGACGGGGTGGGCAGGTATGCTACACCGCTGCTACGTCATGCAGATATGCCCCCTTGCAGGCACCGAAGGAGTCAGTCATGGCTCTTCTGCGAAGCACTGAGCGACGGCTCCTGAAGGATCCTGAGAGAGCAGAGATTTACAGAGTAGAGATGCAGAAGCTCACTGCAGCAGGTGCCGTCCAGGAGGTTACTAGGGATGAAACCCCAGAAGAGTGTTGGTATATTCTCCACCACCTAGTTGCTCACAATGGGAAGAATCGGCTTGTATTTAACTGCTCCCACCAATACCTGGGGCAGACTCTGAATCAGCACTTATTACCTGGCCCCACCCTTGGAGCTTCCTTGGTCGGCGTCCTACTGAGGTTCCGGGAGCACCCCATCGCAGTGAGTGGAGACATCAAGGGGATGTTCCACCAAGTCCGCCTCCTGCCTGAAGACTGCCCTCTATTGAGGTTCCTGTGGCGTGACCTGAAAGTGGATGAGTCCCTGAGAGTGTTTGAGTGGCAGGTGCTGCCTTTTGGTATAACCTGTAGCCCCTGTTGTGCTACATATGCGCTGCAGCGCCATGTGGTGGGCCACTGCCAGCCTGATGACCCGATAAGATTCTCCGTAGAACGCTGCTTCTATGTTGATAACTGCCTACAGAGCTTACGTACACCAGCTGAAGCTAAACAGCTAGTGGATCGTCTTAGGGAGCTTCTATCTTCAGCTGGGTTTGAGTTACGGCAGTGGGCATGTAATGAGCCAAGTGTCCTGGACCATCTGCCCCAAGAGGCCCAATCTCAGAGTTTAGACCTGTGGTTGGCAGAGGACAAGGTTAACCCTGAGGAATCCACCCTCGGACTCAGTTGGAACTGGGAGAGAGACTCCCTGAGCTATAAGCACAGGCCAGTGTCCTACGATGCTCCGACCCTGAGGAACCTGTACAGGGTTCTAGCTTCTCAGTATGACCCCTTAGGTTACCTGTTGCCTTTCTCCACCAGAGCAAAGTTCATCATCCGGCACCTGTGGGACAAACAGCGAGGGTGGGATGATCCAAACTTACCTGCAGCACTGCTTCAAGCCTGGTCCACCTGGGAAGACGAGCTCCAGTTCTTGCCTTTCCTCACTCTTCCCCGAGCCTACGTGCCCACTGACCTTGACCTTGAGGATGCCCTTCGAGAGGTGCACATCTTCGCAGATGCTTCAGAGCAGGCTTATGGAGCCGTGGCTTACCTGAGGACAAAGACAAAGTCGGGCCACATTCATCTGTCCTTCACCCTTGCTCGTTCTCGGGTTGCCCCTAAACGTGTGCACTCCATACCCCGCCTGGAGCTGTGTGCCGCTCTTGTAGCAGCCCAACTAGCCAGTGTTCTTCAAAAGGAACTGACCTTGGAAGTGGCTCACACCGTCCTGTGGTCCGATTCTACAACAGTGCTTTCCTGGCTCCATTCGCAGTCCTGCCGTTTCAAAGTGTTTGTCAGGGCGAGAGTGTCCGAGATACAGGAACTGACAGAGAACTGCACCTGGCGCTATGTGGATTCACACCAAAATCCTGCGGATGACCTGACGAGAGGAAAAACTTTGGAAGAGCTCAAAGATCCCAATAGGTGGTCCGAGGGCCCTTCTTTCCTGCTGCAGAGCGCAGACAGCTGGCCACAAAGACCTAATGCTGAGCCCCCAGAGGATCACACAGAGCTCCGGAAGACCATTTTCTGTGGAGCTACAGTCACCTCACCGGCAGTCTGTGACCCTGGTGATAAAAGGTACAGTTCCTGGCAGGAACTCTTGGATGACACTGTCAGAGACCTCCAGGGAGCGACCTCCTCTAATAAGTCACCCACTGCTGATGAGTACAAACAAGCCGAAGCCAAAGTTCTGCAGCAAGCTCAGAAGCAGTCATTCCTGGGAGACTACAAACTCCTTGCTGCTGGGAAAACAGTACTACCCTCCAGTCGGCTACTCACATTAGCCCCTGCCGTCGACCAGACCTCTGGTCTAATCAGAGTAGGTGGACGGCTCAGACGGTTAAAGGACCTAGACATGCCCCTGCATCCAGTCGTCCTTGATGCCGCGCATCCAGTGACCCGTCTGCTCATCCAGAATATGACCGTGATTTGCATCATCCTGGGCCTGAGCGTGTGTTTTCCGAGTTGAGACGGTCATTCTGGATCAGCAGAGGACGGGAGGCAGTTCGTAAGCATCAACGAGCCTGCGCTGAGTGTCAACGTTGGAGGGGCCAGCCTTCTATTCCCAAGATGGCTGATCTTCCTGAAGCACGCCTCAGATTACATAAACCAGCTTTCTACTCCACCGGCGTGGATTGTTTCGGGCCTATGATGGTGAAAGTAGGCAGACGTCAGGAGAAACGTTGGGAGTAATCTTTAAGTGCTTAACGACAAGAGCGGTGCATCTGGATCTTCTCCAGAATATGAATGCTGATGCCTACCTAATGGCGCTGAGGCGTTTCATTGCCAGACGAGGGACTCCGGCAGAACTGTGGTCCAACCAAGGGACTAATTTCAAGGGAGCCCAACGGGAACTCAGGGAAGCCTTCGAGAGCATGGCTCCAGCATTGCAGCAACAACTTGCCCGTCAAAAGATCGAGTTTCACTTTAACCCCCCTGCTGCTCCCCATTTTGGTGGAGTATGGGAGCGAGAGATTCACTCAGTTAAGTCAGCACTCTACACATGTGTTGGCTCGCAACCAGTTTCTGAAGAGGTGCTGCTCACTGTCCTGCTGGAGGTTGAGGCCATCCTCAACTCGAAACCGTTGGGCTATGTATCAACCGATATAGCTGACATCGACCCAGTCACACCCAACAGTTTGATCATGGGGCGCCCTGATGGCTCGCTCCCTCAGGTGGTGTACTCAGGGACTGAGATTCTGACCCGCAGGCGCTGGCGTCATTCGCAGGTCCTAGCTGATCAGTTCTGGTCAAGGTTCATAAGAGAATACCTACTTGGTCTCCAGACCAGGCAGAAGTGGCAATCCTCACCTCCTGACCTGCAAGACAGAGCAGTCATCATGATAGTGGAGCCCCAGCTACCGCGGGCGCAGTGGCCGATTGGACACGTGGTCAAGGTCCATCGAAGTGATGACGGTTGTGTCAGATCCGCCGATGTTAACATCAAAGGGCGCATCTTCACCCGACCAGTGGCCCGGCTGGTGATGTTGCCAGCTCTTCCCTCGGGAGAGGGAGTTCCTCCTCCAAGTTCTGGACCCGTTAAGACGAATTGAGCTTTATTTGATGCAAATGTGCCATGCACATTTGGGGGCGGCTGTACTAGAGGCTCTTATTCTGAAGGGACATTCCTCCGCTGACACAGGAAGTAACGGCCGCACGGCAAGAAGCCGTCCTGGAGAGAGAGAGAGAGAGAGAGCGTAGCCACAGCACAACCCTTTCCTTACCTGTTCGGATTTGTGTCGTTACCTGTTGGACAATACTGAGATCTGTCTGTTTCCAGATTTGTTGGAAGTGTGTGTTTTTTGTCCTGACACTCGCTGTTAAGTCAATGAAGAAACATGAGTATCGTTTCATATTGTCATTGCTTGAATGTAGCATGTGTGCTAGTACTGATACACTTATTGGGCCCTGTTTGGCCAGCAGAGGGCAGTATCGATCAGAGTAATTCAGGCGAATATGGATGTGGACACATTTGGGTGTTGTTTAATGATGAATATGCAGGAGGAGCGGTGTATAGATTTAAGTTTATGGTTTATTTGTATGTGCATATGTTATGATGTCAATTGATGTTTTTATTGTTATTTTCATTATTTCAGAACTGTATACACCCGTGTGTCAGATTAAAACGTCACCATATTGAAGACGCTGGTCTCCTCCCTTTGTGTCCTGACCGACATCATCTTGGATACTGTATCAACCTAAAAGAATCAGCTAAAGATCCTTTACCTCCATTACAGTTAATGTCATTTTTCTCCTGGACCTCATATGTTATGTAATGTTAGCTGGAAATCAATAATTTGCGAATGTCTATTTAACTTGTAAAATCTATTTATCTATTTATCTTAAGCTAATAACTTTCTCCGGTAAGTCGCTGCCCTATTTTCCAAGACGACACTCCTCTGACTCTCTGACCTGCTGCCTGGATGCTGGACGTGACATCGAGCCGTGCTCTCACGAGTAACGTCGTATTAACCTGACATTTCAAAGAGTAGATAATGAGCAAGATAATTATCCGTAGTTTACCTTAGTACTCACGAGTACCCGACACAGTGCAGGACTCTGCTGTGAAGGTGGAGACATGCGGCAGTGGTGTATTTGCGACAATAAAAAAAGAAAGAAATTTGAAGCAGCGATGGCTAGGATTTAGAAATGGTGGCCCGCTGCTGCTGAATGAATGTAGAGCAAACACTGGGATCCAAAGATCAACAGGACTCCAAATGAATACCCGTAGGCCGGTGAGTGTCGGAGATTGACGGCTGGGACGCATATTTTGACAGACAAAAAATTAAGACATTTTATTTTGATGTTACAAGATCACCATAATCTTCAAATTTAGGATTAAATTTTAAAAATTAACAAACTATTTTTTTTTAATTAAATAGCCTGCTGATTATTTATTTTCCAAAGCTACAGGGAGCCACAACAGAGGGATGAAAGAGCCGCATGCGGCTCCAGAGCTGCGGGTTGCCGACCTCTGATATAGACTAAAGCCACTGGAATGCAAGTCTCTTAGAAAAATGCAACTTTGGCTTATTAAGAATAGCATCGGCTTTTGAGAACAAAAAACGAAGAACAAAGAGAAGATCAGACTAGAAAAAGTTTATTTTTGAAACAAGCTTTTTCATGACATTTAAACTAAAACAAAGGCTTAAAACTGGGTTATTTTATTATGACTTAAAGAAACAAATAACTGAACTTTAAACTAGGACTTTGCTTTGACTTCTTAAGAATATTTTCTGTATAACTATGAGCTTTAACTCTTAATGTTTTTACTTCAGCACACTTTTGCAGTGCAAACCTGACAAAGTTCCTCCTTGTCTCTGCGCTCCTGAACCAACTCATCCAGCAGATCATCACAGCTCCACATCCTGCAGTGGCCTCCACCTCCTTCATACAAAGGCTATACAAGTATCACTTTCCTTCTGCTAAATGGATGAATTAACCAAATGCAACTGATTTTCCCATTTCAAAGTAATTCTGAATTCATTTTTATATATTTTCTGTTCTTTTATTTTGGGAACTGGATGTCAATGAAATCAGAGTTTACGACTTTCATAATGAGACTTCTCAGTATAAATAGATTTGATTAATTAATGATTATTGATCCTGAAATATTATTGATAAAGGTCTCTTAAGTGCCCTTGATAACATACTTAAGTGTTGTCCCTAAATTAAAGAGTGCATTTTTATTAATTAAACATAGTTTCTAGTTTCTTCTAGGTGTATTGCAGCCTAAACTTTCATCTACATTGCTTGGTACAGCCATATGACGCGACCTGAAATGTATTTATTCATTGTTACCCACTAGTGATGTGTCATGCTCAAAAGATGCAGCTCTAAGAGCCGATGCTTTGTAGTGAATCAGAAGAGCTGACTCCCATTGAGTGAGAGCTGACTCCAAACTTTAACCACTTGATCGTTGCAAATTTGCATCATACCACATTTATTCAGACTGCAGCCAAGATAATGTATGCGTTCCCTCAATGCTGATATGCTCATATTCAATACGTACCTAGGAACCTTTTGCAAGCACTGGTTTCTTGTAGGACCAGTCGGAGTGGGACCTAATTATTACACACTGCTCAAAAAAAAAATTAAAGGAACACTTTTTAATCTAAGTATTGCATCAAATCAGTCAAACATGTGGGATACTGATCTGGTCAAGTAAGTAAAAGAGGGGGTTTTTAGTCAGCTTCAGCTGCTTTGGTGTTCATGAAATTAACAACAGGTGCACTAGAGGGGTAACAATGAGACAACCCTCAAAACAGGATTGGTTTTACACATGAAGGCCACTGACATTTTATTCCCTTCTTGTGTTTTCTGACTGTTTTTCAATAGTTTTGCATTTAGCTGGGGTCAGAGTTACTACTGGTAGCATGAGGCGATACCTGGACCCGACAGAGGTTGAAGAGGCAGTCCAACTCCTCCACAATGGCACATCACTACGTGCCATTACCAGAAGGTTTGCTGTGTTGCCCAACACAGTCTCAAGAGCATGGAGGAGGTTCCAGGAGACAGGCAGTTACTCAAGGAGAGCTGGACAGGGCTGCAGAAGGTCCTCAACCCATCAGCAGGGCAGCTATCTGCTCCTTTGTGCATGGAGGACCTGGATGAGCACTGCCAGAGCCCTACAAAATGGCCTCTAGCAGGCCACTGGTGTGAATGTCTCTGACCAAACAATCAGAAACAGACTTCATGAGGAAGGTCTGAGGGTCCAATGTCCTCTAGTGGGTCCTGTGCTCACTGCCTGACACCATGGAGCTTGATTAGCATTTCACATAGAACACAGGAATTGGCAGGTCTGCCAATGGTGCCCTTTGCTTTTCACAGATGAGAGCAGGTTCATCGTGAGCACACGTGACAGACATGGAAAGGTCTGGAGAAGCCATGGAGAACGTTATGCTGCCTGTAACATGGTTTAGCATGACCGGTTTGGTGGTGAGTCAGTGATGGTCTGAGGAGGCATATCCATGGAGGGACGCACAGACCTCTACAGGCTAGACAACAGCACTCTGACTGCCATTAGGTATCAGGATGAAATCCTTGGATCCATTGTCAGACCCTACACTGGTGCAATGGTCCTGGGTTCCTTGTGGTGCACAACAATGCCTGGCCTCATGTGGCAAGAGGGTGCAGGGACTTCCTGGAGGATGAAGGAATTGATACCATTAACTGGCCCCAATACTCACCTGACCTAAATTCAATAGAACCCCTTTGGAACATTATGTTTTGTTCTGTCCAACACCACCAGGTTGCTCCTCAGACTGTCCAGGAGCTCAGTGATGCCCTGGTTCAGCTCTGGGAGGAGATACCCCAGGACACCCTCCATTGTCTCATTCCAGCCCGATCTCACGGGGATTCGTGAAACTGTCACGTAAGTTTTAGTTTCGGTTTCGTGTGCACCAACACGATTTCGTCATGTTTTTCGTGCCGCTCACCACGAAATGCGCACCAATGTATTTTAAACGGCGGACTTTTCGTGCCACTCAGAACGTATTTCAAAAGAATGTGTATATTATATTTTTAATGTAAAACCGTGGCGAATCCAACGCTATATTTTGCATGACATCGTCCCTAAACATAACCCTAACCATAACCCTAACCATAACCTAACCATAAGCCGGTGGTACACTTACCAATTTGCATAGGAATTTCAAGAATGTCCGGCGGCCGGCGGCCGCAAACGTGATCACACAAGCAGTATACGCAGATGGACAGCTTAGATCGTCATGAATCCGCCGGTATAAACCACTTTCAGATGTGATTACCACAGCGAAAAACATTTCGTGGTGAGCGGCACGAAAAACATGACGAAATCGTGTTGGTGCGCACGAAACCGAAACTAAAACTTACGTGACAGTTTCCCGAATCCCCGTGAGACCGGGTTGCTCATTCGGAGCTTGTCCCGATATTGTCAGACTGCATATACGAGCATATGGAGGTCATGCAAACTACTGAGTACCGTTTTGAGTTGCTGCCAACGAATTTCAGAAAATGGACCAGTCTGCCACATCAGTTTTTCACTTTGATTTTGGAATGTCTTGAATTTAGCCCTCCTGGGGGTTGATAATTTTCATTTCCATCAAACAATGTGGCATCTTTTCATTCCTAACACATTAACCAGTCCATATCAATGTAAATATCCCGTTTATTTCCCCCCCGCATTGAAATATGATGTGTTTTCAAAGTGTTCCTTTAATTTTTTTGAGCAGTGTATATCTGTTTTATGTGCTATAGACAAACTATGAATCTCCACTTAATTTAACATCAGCTGGAAAGCAAAAACACAAATAATTATTGTTTTTTTTAATGTATTTTTAAATAAATTCAGGCACCAAAGGGTTAACACTGTCCTCATTGAAACCATGTTACTGGATCATAGGTTTAAGAAGGTTGGCTTCAGTGACAACTGAGCCGTTGATGAGGCACTTCAGAGAATAACTGCAACAGCAGTAAAATGTACCCCCAACGGCCAACCACCTCCACCATTAGAGGGCCAAGTGGAGGAGAAGCCACAACCTTCTGCTGTGTGGTCTTTGATGAAAGAGCTACAGGAGATGCTGCAAGGAGAAATCCTACAGCTGATACTGTAATTCAGATTAGATCACATCTTGATGAGCCCCTCATCCAACGAGCAGATGATCCACTGAGCTGGTGGCAGGCCAAGGCCTCAGTCTTCCCCAGCCTGGTGAAGGTGATGGAGGGGAGACAACTTCTGTTCCATCTGAGAGAATCTTCTCAAAAACAGAACAGATACTCAGTGAAAGAAGAAATTGTATTAGCCCATACATGCTCAGGCATCTGATTTTTCTGAATGCTAGCCTGCACTGAAGACATTGAGTTTGGTTTTGCTTCTGTTCTGGTTCTGTTCTGTGGGTTTGTGTGCTGTGTTTTGTTCAAAATTGATTAAAATATTAAAAGTAAGAATGCCTGCTTTTGTAACAGAACAAATGAACAAAATGAGGCAATTATGAGATTAGTCAAAAACACTGAATGCAAAAGGGTTTCTCAAATCAAAAATATGAGGCTACAAATAATACTACATTCGGAGCCATTTGGGAGCCTAAAGAGCCGGCTCTTCTTTGGGAGCTGTGGCAAAAGAACTGGCTCCCTGAAAAGAACCAAACCTACCATCACTATAACCAAATATTTGCAATGGAAGGTAGTCACAGCTATACAATCACCAAACGTAACCAGATGACATCACATACAAATTCCTATCCTGACTCACTCCTGTAGACAGCAGCTAAAGTTTGAATCCTGAATTTCCTTCCAACACCATCACAACTCCAGAGGCCAAGAATACATGACCTCCCTTAAATGGATCAGTGAACCTGAAAAGATCTCGAGGTCACCCTTTGCTTTGATTACTGCTTTGCACACTCTTGGCATTCTCTGGATGAGCTTCATGAGGTAGTCACCTGGAATGGTTTTCACTTCACAGGTGTACCTTGTCAAGGTTCATTTGTGGAATTTCTTGCCTTCTTAATGGGGTTGGGACCATCAGTTGTGTAGCAGACGCTTTTGTCCAAAGCGATGTACAACACAGGCAAGAATTCAGACATAAGGAAAACCCTGTAGTAAGTGCAAAAGTGCTTCAAGTGCGATTGGTCAAAGGTGTTGCCATCAAGTTGCAGAAGAATTGCCACCCCACCCTTTTTTTTCCAACTTTGTCAGCACTAAAAAAGTGCTGGGTTTTGGACTCATTCTACCCCTAAGTTGGAGTCAGATTAAGTGCCTAGGTGTTCTCTGAACAATTGAGTCTTCAATTGTCTCTTAAAAGTAGAAAGGGATTCAGCAGAACGCACAGAATTTGGTAGTTTGTTCCACCATTTGGGAACAACAGAGGAGAAGAGTGTGGCTAGAGATTTCGAGCCGTGCTGGGCTGGAAGCACCAGGCGTCTCTCACATGCAGAGCGAAGTGGGCATGAAGCGGAGTAGACCTGGATCAGGGAATCCGGGTAGGCTGGGACCGTTCTTGTAAATGTTTTGTAAGCCAGGAGGAGAGTTTTGAATTTGATTCTGGCTGCAACTGGCAGCCCTATTTGAAAAATGCTAGAATCCATATCATGGCAAGAAAAAAATCAGCTAAGTAAAGAGAAACGGCAGTTCATCATAACTTTAAGAACTGAAGGTCAGTCAGTCAGTATGGAAAATTACAAAACCTTTAAATGTTTTCCCAAATGCAGTTGCATAAACCATCAAGTGCTATGACGTACTGACTCACATGAGAACTTGTAGGACTAAACTCGTCCAAGTCACCAGCCTCAGAAATGGAAAGTTAACAGCCCCTCAGATTAGAACCCAGATAAATGCCACGCAGAGTTCCAGTAGCAGACACATCTCTACATCAACTGTTCAGAGGAGACTGACCAATCAGGCCTTTATGGTCAAACAGCTGCTAAGAAACCACTACTAAGGAAAAGCAACAAGCAGAAGAGATAAGTTTGAACCAAGAAACATAAGGAGTGGACAATAGACCAGTGGAAATCTGTGCTTTGGTCTCATGAGTCAAAATTTTAGATCTTTCCTTCCACCTGCCGTGTCTTTGTGCGATGCGGAAAAAGGTGAATGGATGGTCTCTACATGCATGGTTCCCACCGTGAAGCATGGAGGAGGAGATGTTATGGCGTGGGGGTGCTTTGCTGGTGACATTGTCAGGGATTCATTCAAAATTGAAGACACACTGTACCAGCAAGGCTACCACAGGATCCTGCAACGACATGCCATCCCATCCAGTTTGTCTTTAGTTGGACCATCATTTATTTTTCAACAGAACGATGGCCTCAAATGACCACAAAAAATGCTCTAAAAAATTCTCTGTGTCATTATTCTGTCATTTAGCTAAAGAAATAATTTTGATAATCCTAACTGACCTAAAACGGGAAAGCAAATTTGTCTGATTTTATGTCAGACATTGAGAGAGAAAAGAAAAAAAGGTTATGTGTCTTTATATGCAGTGTATGTAAACGTCTGGTTTGGATGTGCATTTACAGGAACAAATTCCCTCATCAGTCCTGATTTTTCTTTGGGTCAGTAGTTATAGATATATGTTGACTACTGTAATCCTTTTGCTCTGGTTCTGCTCTCAAGCAATCTGATTACCAATCACCAAAATGAATTCCTCATCATCGGTGACATCAGGTGCTTTTCCTTGTGCAGAGCTGGTGTCAACAAACTGGAAAGAAAATGCAAGAAGAACATTTCAGAGAACTGCAGAATATATTTTAGTTCTTTTTACCTGTGATGGAGTCCTATTGTGGTCAGTGTAAGCTCTGTAATGTTCAAATCAATATCAACTCTCTTGATTTCACTCTTTTGCCAGCTTGTGGCTCATTGCATGGTCAAATGAGGTCTTCGAATAAAGACTGAAGCAAATCATTCAATGTCAAACAGAATTTTTATGATCTTTTCTCAGACTTTCTCTTTGTTTAACTACAAATCATGCAAAGTAATTTCCCTAAAAGTGTCTTCTGAGATTTTGTCTCTAGTGGCCTCAGCACCATGTTTTATGCCCAAGTTAAATACAACATTTCTTGAGTGAGGTAGAAGCACAGATGTAGAGAGCATCTACTGTAAATGTGTGGTGTGTGTGGTGTGTGTGTGTGTGTGTGTGTGTGTGTGTGTTCTTGTACTTGCTACATGGTGAGTACCATTTTCTGCATTTAACTATCAAAGTGAGGACATTTTTACAAAGTGAGGACATTTTGGCTGGTCCTCACTTTGAAACAGCCATGTTTGAGGGTGAAGACTTGTTTTTAGAGAACAGGTATGAATTGAGGTTTGGTTAGGGTTAGGGTAAGGATTAAGTTTAGGCAATCAGTTATGATGGTTAAGGTTAGGGTAAGGCTCTCGGAAATGCATTACGCCTATGGATGTCCTCACTAAGATAGAAGTACAAACATGTGTGTGTGTGTGTGTGTGTGTGTGTGTGTGTGTGTGTGTGTGTGTGTGTGTGTGTGTGTGTGTGTGTGTGTGAGCAGATACACTTGCACTTGCAATATGTTAATTGTGCAAACAGTTGTAGAATGTAATGCCATGTGACCACTAAAGACCTGCTTCAGGTGAACAGAAAAAAAAAATCATGTTTTAAAGATGAGCAATATCAAATCGTGAGTGTGTGCGTGCTTGTGTGTGTGATGAAATATTAATACACTGAAAAACACAAGGGACGTCTGTGGAAATCTCCCCCCTGTGTCTTAACATGCTCCCGAAGGGGAATAACTCTGTATGGCACCAGAGGAAGTTTGGAGTTGTATGGAATCACAAAAATGCATAATATACCATTAGCTGCAGCAGCTATAGATTAAAAAGAAATTCTATGCACAGACACGGGGTGCCATCATTAAAGCAAAACTTATGAATAACTATCTCACTTGTGTGCACTGATGTCTCTCCAAAAAAAGAGCACTAATCTACTTATATTGAATGAAGACTTGTCAAGATATGTCAAGAACTCACACACACAAACACACACAAATTACCCTGCATAGCACCAACCAAATTTCCTGTATCAAGATAGTATATGCCTTATGTAAGTAATTTTATATGTGTACACTTATACATTTATCTTCCGCAAAGTATATCAAGAGCTGCTAAAACCTCAGTCAACCAGCTTGCATGTGTGGGCATAATAGACCAAAAAACCGATTCTGATGAAGGTCAAAGTCAATGACTCCACTGTGTAATGACTTGAACACAACACCTAAGTTGTGAATCTGGGGGTTTTAGAAGGGAGGACAAGAGTTGACAAGATCAAGAAAGTTAAACACCAATCACTTAATTTTGTCACACAAATCAGCAATACATTCATCAATCCAACAGCAGCAAATCATTGCTCAATTTTGAGAGGGTAGGAGAGTTTGCCACTGGAGACAGAAATACATTCTGTCACTATCAACCGTGGCAGTGCGACTGGTTTAATCACCTTGTCAGTCTGTCTATGAGTCAGTTTGTCAACATGGCAAAATGTTTATCTAGAGATATCTACTGTAGAAGTGACTACCACAAAGGTGATTTGGAGTACTTTGTCAGGTATCTGTCCATCCATGAACATATTTCTTCAACACAATCACATCATAACCATGCAAGATGCGGTCAGGAAAGGTCAAGTTGAAAGATGGATGTGGTTTGATCCATGAGTAATGACTGCTTGTGTAATGTTGTAGTAATGACTACTGAAGACTAGGTTGGAATGTTGAGCGTAGGGGCTGGCTTATCCCATTAAAGATGGCCTGTAGTTCAGGCCATCCATCCATCCATTTTCTTCCGCTTATCCGGGGCCGGGTCGCGGAGGCAGCAGGCGAAGCAGGTTGTTCCAGACGTCCCTCCCCCCAGCAACACTTTCCAGCTCTTCCTGGGGGATCCCGAGGCGTTCCCAGGCCAGACGAGATATATAATCCCTCCAGCGAGTTCTGGGTCTACCCCAGGGTCTTCTCCCAGACGGACATGCTCGGAAAACCTCCAAAGGAAGTCTCCCTGGAGGCATCCGAGTCAGATGGCCAAACCACCTCAACTGGCTCCTTTCGATGCGACGGAGCAGTGACTCTACTCCGAGCTCCCTCTGGATGTCTGAGCTCCTCACCCTATCTCTAAGGCTGAGCCCAGCCACCCTACGGAGGAAGCTCATTTCGGCTGCTTGGATCCGCGATCTTGTTCTTTCGGTCACTACCCAAAGCTCATGACCATAGGTGAGGGTTAGAACGTAGATGGACTGGTAAATCGAGAGCTTCGCTTTACGGCTCAGCTCCCTCTTCACCCCAACGGTTCGATACAACGCCCGCATTACTACTGATGCCGCACCAATCCGCCTGTAGGCCTGTAGTTCAGTCTCCGGGTGAAATGGAATGCCTAATAGAGACGAATATAAAATCTTGCCTGTAATGTACCACGCGGTTCATCCACTTTGTACAGAGATAGCCTCTGTTCCCTTGAGATCAAGACCAGCACAGGATATGGAAAGTAGATCTATAGGGCTTGGGGATGCTCCTTGATGTGGCAGTACATGAAATAAGTACCAACATGACTGATAGCGTCTCTCATCTCCACCTTGTCTCAGAAAATCTCAGACACCAGAGCCGAGAACCAAACATTCAAAGCTGCTATGTATTCCTTTGTGATGAGACAAACCTTTCTCATTTGTAATGCTGCACCACTCCTGCCACCAGGGTCACAATTATTATTATTTTTCCTCATAAAGACATCAACACCAACACATTGCCTTTATTCTGTTCTGGCAAGGAATCCAAAGAAATTCCTTCAGCCACTGGTGGCTTCTCAAAATACTGCACATCTCAAAGTGTATCTTTCGACTGCAGATAGATAACATGATCTAAATGGGGCCCAGTCAGCCATTCACAGTCTCTTTCTTACACCACAATAAATACAGTTCAGTCATAGGACTCAGCTTTAGTCAGCATTTACATTTAAAGGCATCGCCTTAGGGGTTGTTGTGAAGCAGGGAACAGCTGCATTTATCATTTACTTATGCAAAACTGAGCACGCTGCAAGCTTGAACCCCATGTGAGCAGACAGCCAGCAGTGTGTCAGCATCATCATGCATATGTCAGTATACACAGGAGCACTGAATGCTAACACTCAGCGAACCACACATGACGCATGATGTGTATGCAATAACTGTAAATTGTTTATCTTGTCTCACATAAGAGCATATCCGTCAATAAAAATGCTCAGCCACTATGAAATCAAAGAATAGGGTTTTCTTCTGTGCTTTGAAACCTCTTGGGAAAGGTGTAGGTCCACAGATCTCCCAAACCTGAAGACAGAGCTTGTGGGAAGCTGTCACATTCCCAGGTTTGAAGTGACATTCATGAATGACTAGAGCTTGAATAATACAGTCCAAAGAGGATGGCAACGGTGCAAACATAAATTTCTTTGACAAGCTTTTTGAAAGTGAAAATGGAGTGTGTTGGAAGGAATTCAACCCCAGATATAGCTTTGAAAAGAAGACACTGATTCCACAGATTGTAAACAGATTCACTGTCCACCTGAGTGCAATAACATTACAGCTAGTGACAAAGACACATAGCCGAGGTCAAACCTCTACCCTCTTCTCATTACTTTAGATGGGTATACTGATTTTTGTTTCACCTTCATCTGTATGTTTTAACATATGAGCAGATGGGGAAAAAAACAAACAAAAAAAAAACACTACCACTGACAGCAGGGATGACCAACCAACAGAAATGAAAGCATGTAGCACTTTCTAGAGCTCTTCAACGTATACAGAAGCATGGTTATTTTGGATAGTATCTGTCCATTAACTCCACTTTCTATTATCATAGATTTTGATTAATATGAATCAAAGTAACTCCTGTACAGTTGGTGGACTCATGCTGTCATGATAAAATTGAGCTTTGGTAAACATATTGAAAAGGGTACAATTCAACCCAAAATGAGAGCGTTGTTAAAACCTAACCTCGTAACTTTACTAAGCACTGAACAAAACTGAAGAAGAAAAATAAGTTAAAAAATACAACTGTAATTCTGAGGTGGGATTTGAACACAAGTCTCCGGAATTCAGCCTCTTTCTTTCCCTCCAACTTCCAACTGTGGACTTTTTTTAAAAAAAATGTAAGTGCTAAATTGCACCATCGTTACCATGAAGTGAGTTGACAACAAAGCAATGGGATGATGATGTCCTACTGAAGCTAACTGTAGGTGGAGGAGCTCCCTACAGGCCCATAATGTGTAGTAATGATCTGGCCTGATTCAAATGTGGTGAATCATCAGCATACAGTAATTATGAACATAAAGATGTTTAAATAAGCCACTGGGGTGACTTAATAGCTGGATTGTTAGGACACATAATACACATAGTACGTGGAGCAGAAAGTTGGTGGCTTGATTCTTAGCTAACTGTACTTTTTGCTGCATGTCACTCTCCTGATCTTTCACTTCATACTTCCTGTTTCTCTGCACTGGCACTGTCCAAAAAAGAGATAAAATGCTCAATAAAATAATCTTGAAAATGTTACCAAGTCAGTTTGGTAAGATGTGATGAGTACAGAATGTCTCATTTTAGTTATTTATGTTTTAAAGTTCTGTGAAGATTACAAAACTGTTTGTAACTATTTTTAGTTGCTGTAACCTCGGATTTCTTTCTTCTTTGTGGTTGCTTGCAATAATCAATAATGATATTTTGACCACTTGTGGGCAATGTAAAGAATCATCAGATAACCAGAGACTTATCACCTTAAGAATCAAAAACCTGTTTGTATACAGTTACCTTTGTACATGCAACATGTTTGTCACTATCATTCATTTTGTTTCACGTCCCTATATAGTACAACTGATAATTAGACGTCCACGATTCAACTTACTTATAGCTCTGTTTTTGGTCTTCACCAACTCCAAAGTTAACCATCTGCCTTTGTAGCTTCTAAGTATCTCATTGGCTGTGCCTCTCTGTTGTCAGTGCTGAATATGTACATATCTTCATGTTGGAAATGCATTGAATGACAGCTATTAGGGTAAAAAAGTAAAGTTGCTGGCTAGAAAATGCGAATAATTGTCTGAATGAAGCTACAACATTCCTTAAAAATGAGTCAAACTGCATAGACAGGTGAAAAGACTCGGTGGGTTCATCTGTGATTCCTTTACATGCAAGCAGTTATGTCCATCCATCCATCCATCCATCCATCCATCCATCCATCATCTATACACCACGAAAATCCTCATTAGGGTTGCTGGGGTGCTGGAGCCTATCCCAGCTGACTTGGGCGAAGGCAGGGGACACCCTGGACAGGTCACCAGTCTGTCGCAGGTCTACATATACAGACAGACAATCACACAAGCAGTTATGTGATCAATATGAAAATAGTAATTATAGCAGATTCATGTGTTGGCCAAAGTCGGGTTTAATTCCACTGCTTCTGTTTCGCAGATGTAGCAGCAGTATGAACATTTCTCCTCTCTATTTCCCCATCTCTCATTTTTCTTAGGTTTCTTGGCTGTCCCGCTACATTTTTGTCATTCTACTCTCTCTGTTCCAGTCAAACTTTCTAACTCACTGTTGTTATCATCACACATCACACTCTTCTCTCTTGTACACTTCCTTCTTTTTGTCCCCCTCTGTCACTTCATATCTTTATCTACTGTGCTCTGTCTTCCATTTCCCTGTCTGTCCACATCACACTTTCTCTCTCTCTGCCTTTCTACCTCTTCCACTTTCACACTGGGAGAAAGCAACAAAATCAACCTCCAGGTCTCTCTCTTCATCAATATCTGGGTGTAGTTCATGGTCTGATTTTGTCTTTCTCCTCAAGTTCAGTCCAGGTGAGATGGACTGAAAACAGGCATTATAAAACATGTGCATCTCTCGCTCTCTCTCTATATATATATATATCTATATCTATATCTATATCTATATCTATATATATATATATATATATCAATATCTATATCTATATATATATATATATATACCCAACGAATACCAGCCAATATCTTCCTCAGGCTGTGGCATTTATCAGCATATTGGCCAGTCAGATATGTTATTTTCCTCAGTGACATATTCATAGTTTACAGTTGCCATCCTGCTTTGTGTTTGTCTGTCACTTGAAGCTGAACTAATTAAGTTCAGCTCAGTTCATTTGGTGCGTTATTGTTATTATGACACAGCAGTCCCATATACTGCAGTAACAGAGGACGACAGGATGAATTACACTCACTGCAGAACAATGCCCATCAAATATGTGCTGATTATCTTCATACAGTGTCATCCTTTTTTGTTGTTGTTGTTGCCCTTTTTCCTTTTATTTGAAACAGTAATTACACTTCAGCCAGAGTTAGTCTTTATTCTGCCACATAAAACTTGATTCAGCTAAGAACATGCATCAAACTACTTGGTGAGTAGTTCTACTGGGTTCAAACTGCATTTCAAAGGCCAAGGTTCACTTTATTGGCTCCCATTGGAGAGATTTGTCTAAGACAAAGGCAAAAGCAGGCTGCACTGCAACACATAAAATAGAACAAATGCTATTAAAACATACAAAAAACATGTAATAAGTAAATGTAATAAGTAAACATGTAATAAGTAAATTAAAAATAAGTTGAAATGATAGAAAGATAAAACCTTAAATGCACACATGTCCCCGTACAGTCCTCCCTATGCACACAACATTTGACTACCTCCTTTTGGTAGCTGCACCTAACTGCTCGTTAATGAACTTGATTGACAGAGGGATAAAAAATGTTTAAAACGGTTGAGCCTGCACAGCGACACTCTGTACCTTCTGCCTGAATTCAACAGAACATACTCTAGAAACAGGGCATGTGACGAGTCCAAAAGAATACTGTTTGCCCGCCTGATGGTGGCATTTTTAAACATGTCTTGCGGCATGTGGAGCAAGGGTACCCATGATCTTACTCACCACCTTCACCAGATTATGAACTGAGTTTTTGATTTGACTGTCAGAGCCCCAAACCAGCAGGTGATCCCATACCTAAGTATGGACTCAATGGTTGCACAGTAAAAAAAATATGATGCATTTGAATTTCAATATTTAGTTTTTGCTGAGGATGAAGACAGGTGCACTACTTGATTATTTAATACCAAATAATAATAATAATAATAATAATATAACTAACCAAAATAAATAATTCTGATGCTACATTTTTCATTTTTTCAAACACTGACTGACTTTTATCTTGTCCAGTGTCCATTCAAAGTTTCAGAGTTCAAAGTGGACAGAAAAAAAAAAGTGTTGGTGGAAACGCTGAGTCTAATGAGATTAGAAAAAAATGATTAGGTAAAGCCTGTCATCAACGTGTGGACAGTCATTGTTCTTGAAAGAAGACATTCCTTTTCCTTTGTGAAACACATTCACTGTTGCATTTTGTTGCCCACATGAAAGAGAACGGATTACTACTGTTACTGTTATGTTTAAGCAATTCGGACAAAAAAAGATTAGAGCTTTTTATGACAGTATGAGAACACCTGCAATTATCATGGTCATGAATGTCATCATGAGTGTAGCAGCACACAAGAGAAGTGTGTAATTTCACTTACACTCCAAAGTGTATCACCTACCAGTAGTTGCATCCCTTATGAGTTGACAAGTGGAGCAATTCCTCTTATGAAAAATCAAACGCTAAATATTTTGAATATATATAGATATATATATATGGGTGTAGTTCTCTTTCATGGTCTGGCAGCTGGGAAAGTGTCTCAAGTTTTCTATCCGCATCTGCGTCTCCCACAGACTCAACTTGGTTTTAAACACCTTCACTGTACTGTACATATCAGAGATGACACGCCCCCGTTCCTGCAGCTGCAGGTGCATCAGATTCAGATGGCTCGTGATGTCGCACAGAAACGCCATTTCACACAGAAACGTTTTATCTCGGAGCTCTGTTGTCCACCTTTCATTTAGCCATTTTTGGGGAGGAGGCAGCTGAATTTTTTTACTGCTCTGACTGCTGATGAAGAATGAAGCCAAAGCCCGCTTGCTGCGCTGCAGTGAGTTTACGGGCTACAGTTGCATTGTGGGGAATGTAGTATTGGTACGTGCAAAACACCAGCGGGCGGCTGCGGCCTGCGGGCTGGTTTTAATAATAATCAATTTCATCTCAGGGGCCAGAGATAATTCAGGCCTTGACTTTGACATATGACTTTGACATATGTACTTACTTTGTACTTTCTGTGTTTTGTGTTTTTTTGCTTAGTTTTCTGCTCCCCTCCACTGGTCACATACACCAGGGAGAAACTCACATTGGCGCATCTGCCTGTAAAACTTTTGTACCGGTTTTCTTCGAACCAGAAACTTTTGCAGAGATTTTGGCCGGAGGAGCAGCAATTCTCTAGGGGATTGACCGGAGACGTCGCCGTGGGAAACTCGCAGGAGCCCTCGCCAGACTGAGACAGCGGGGACTGCGGACCGCGCTCCCGGCGATTCACCTGGCGAATGTCCGCTCGCTGTCGAATAAGATGGATGAACTGCTGCTCCTTAACAGAAAAAAGACGGACTTTTGCAGATCTGCCGCTCTGTGCTTCACGGAGACCTGGCTCAACAAGTATATCCCGGACACCTCACTCCACCTCCCGGGCTTCCAGCTGAACAGGGCGGACCGCACAGAGCTGTCCGGGAAAGCGAGGGGCGGCGGAATCTGCTTTTATGTGAATGAAGGTTGGTGTACGGACGTCACAGTGCTAGAAAAGTCGTGCAGCCCTCATTTAGAAAGCCTTTTTATTAACTGTAAACCTTTTAATTCACCGCGGGAGTTCTCCTCGTTCATTCTGATGGGAGTGTACATCCATCCTCAGGCCTGTGTCACTGAGGCCTTACAGCAGCTGGCTGACCAGATAAGGAACGGGGAGCAACAACATCCAGACTCCCTGCTCATCATACTGGGGGACTTCAACAGAGCAAACCTCAGCCACGAACTGCCAAATTACAGACAGCACATCAAGTGTCCCACCAGGGACGCAAACATACTGGACCACTGCTACACAATTTTAAAGGACACCTATCGCTCTGTTCCCTGGGCAGCATTAGGACTCTCTGATCACTGCCTGGTTCATCTCATCCCGACCTACAGGCAGAAACTAAAATCTGCCAAGCCTGTGGTAAAGACTGTGAGGAGATGGACCACTGAGGCAAAGCTGGAGCTACAGGCCTGCTTTGACTGCACTGATTGGAGTATTTTTGATGCTGCAACCACTGACCTGCACAAACTGACCGACACTGTGACATCCTGCATCAGTTTCTGTGAGGAGATGTGTGTACCAACCAAAACCTTCCTCACAATAACAACAAACCCTGGTTTTCACCAAAGCTCAGACAGCTTCGGCGGGCAAAGGAGGAGGCCTACAGAAGTGGGGACAGGATCCTGTACAACCAGGCCAGGAACACACTGACTAAGGAGATCAGAGTAGCTAAGAGGAGCTACACTGAGAAGCTGAAAAATAACTTTTCAGCTAACAACCCAGCGTCAGTGTGGAGGAGCCTGGAGACCGTCACAAACTACAGGAGACCCTCCCCCCACACTGCAGGGAGCCATCACCTAGCCGAGGAGCTCAATGGGTTTTATTGCAGGTTTGAAAGGCCATCTTTCTCACCTCACACCCACACCAACAACACCACCACCTCACAACTGTTCACACCTCCTGCCACCCCTCCCCTTCACCCTGCTGACCCCTCACCTGCACTCAGGATCTGTGAAGAGGACGTGTGTCGGCTCTTTCAGAGACAGAAGATCAGGAAGGCACCAGGACCAGACGGTGTGTCTCCCTCCTGCCTGAAAGTCTGCGCTGACCAGCTGACACCCATCTTCACGTAGATCTTCAACAGATCTCTGGAGCTGTGTGAAGTCCCCTCCTGCTTCAAACGCTCCATCATCATTCCAGTCCCAAGAAATCCTCCATCACAGGACTAAATGACTACACTCTAATAAATAAAACACTGGGTCAACATAAAAACTTATGTTAACCGTTTCCACTCGAATTTTTAAGTTGAGCCAATAGCTGGCAGAATTACATTAAGTCAAAGCAATGTTTTGAGTATGTTGAATTACCTTTTAGTCCGAAGAAAAATGCATTTCTGAGTAACACGAACTTAATAATTGTCAACATGAATGCAAGTTTTTAAGTTGATCCAACATAATTTTTTTAAGTAAGGTGAAGAAGCTTTCTGGCCACAATTAAACACATTTCTTAGTAACAAGAACTTAATTAGCTGATCTCTGCAAGAGTGAAGTTAAGTCCTGTCCGATATTAAGGTTATGTTCAGCAGCTAAGAAACTCTCTCCTGGTGTTCAAAATGAACAAAAATTCAGACAGAAATATTCAAATTAATAAGAACCATTTATTAAAATTATGAATAACACTAAATCCTTAACAGCAGCACTAAATCATTTAAAGTGCAAACAGCAGAAGTTGTAGGCTGCGTTCTCCTGACAAAGATTGCTCCATCAGTAAGGCACAGGATCTGGCAACATCGATCCCCTGCAGGATCTTGTTTCCCTCAACAATGATGGTTGCACACCCACCACCGATGATGGCAGTCTTCATCACTGCATGGCAGGGTCTGCATCGCGCTCCTCCACATCCTTGAAGAAGAAATTAAAAGGTGTTAGGATCAGGGTTTTACACACAACTGTTTACAGCCTTGTCAGCACCTGTGTGTGATCATGGAGGAATAAATGAAATCATGTGTCTCCCATTTTATACTGACAGGAGAAAACTGTGGTATTAGAACTCATCAAGTGTTACAACCATCCCCAGTCTCCCCTAAATCAATATAAACAAAGCAGTAGTGGGCTTATAGCAATTTAAATGACTAGTGTTTGATTCTTTTCTTCCATAAAACTTAAGGGAAACACTTATCTGTGTAGTCATGGACAGTCAGACCTGTCAACACAGAGCTGAAGGTGTGTGTGCGTTAGGACGCATGGCTGTGCCGTTACGGAGCGCACCGCGGTGTCTGCTGGTTCGTTTATGAATCATAATGAACTCCTTTAGCTCCCCCGTCCCTCTCTGTCAGTTTTATCATAGCCCTGTTTAACTTTTCTCATATTTTGGGAGCCCAGAGGGTCGTCATAATGTGCTCTTTCTCCATAGGCGCGTAATATGTGTGCCTGTCGTCCTGGTCAGACGACAGCCTGATGAGCGGTTACATCGTGTTAACAATACATTTGTAAATATAAGTGTAGCTGTCCATTTCATAAAATTGTATCAATATTATCCATTGATACATTTAATTTAATCCACAGGAAAAAACATATTACCACTGAATCCCAAGTAGGTGAGCTTCTCACAGGCTGTCACCTCCTTATGGATTCAATACCGACCGCATATTTTAGTTTCAAATGTGGGACAATTCGGTATTTTAAGGGACGGCTGGTAACTCAGAATTAGACTGTGATTCAGATAAGACGAAATAATAAATACAACTCGCCAACACACAACCTATTTGTGCGCCGGTTTATTAGTCACATGCCGAAATTAACCAATTACTCCCGCATTGAAGCCAGTACAGGCATCACCTAGCTAACTTTACCTCAGCACACAGACTGCCCTACCAACACTGCACGCATTTAAAAGTAAGGACTTCCAGATTTCGATATTCAGTTACAGTAGGCTATCATCAACAGAATCCTGAGCAAATGCAAATAAGCATAAAATTACTTACCGTTCACCACAATGCTTCAATGAGCTTCGGCTGTGCTTCGGCTGCTCACCATGTGCTCACTCTGGCCTTAAACATGGCTGCTCGCGCATGCGGGAAAGAGAGACTGTGGGCCGTCTACACGTCATCAAATAATTTTTTACATTAGCAGAACTTAAAATCCAATTGTTTCATGATGAACTGAAATTTTTAAGCTCTGACAAGGTGATGGTAGTGTATTGAATCAAAAAGCATTATTTCTATGTCATCCAAGCTCAATAAAATAACATTTACAAGTAAAAAGTCTAACTGGATTACAGAACTTGATTTTTTATTTCACAACAATATATTTATTTAAGTTATGACAAAAGGGCCACAGAATTACTTTTTAGAGTGTACAGGCCCGTCGCCCTGACGTCTGTGGTCATGAAATCTTTTGAGATACTGGTGTTGGCCCACTTGAAGGACATCACAGGCCCCCTGCTGGATCCCCTGCAGTTTGCCTACCGGGCAAACAGGTCAGTGGATGATGCAGTCAACATGGGACTACACTACATCCTGCATCACCTTGACTCCCCAGGGACTTATGCAAGGATCCTGTTTGTGGACTTCAGTTCGGCATTTAATACCATCATCCCGGACATCCTCCACTCCAAACTCCTCCAGCTCACTGTGCCAGCCTCCACCTGTGAGTGGATCACAGACTTCCTGACAGACAGGAGGCAGCAGGTGAGATCGGGGAGCATCACATCCAGCACCCGGACAATCAGCACTGGCGCCCCCAAGGGTGTGTGCTCTCCCCATTGCTCTTTTCCCTCTACACCAACAACTGCACCTGAGGTGACCCAAGCGTGAAGCTCTTAAAGTTTGCAGACAACACAACTGTCATCAGCCTCATCCGGGACGGTGATGAGTCTGCGTACAGACGAGAAGTGGAACAGCTGGTCCTTTGGAGTGGTCGGAACAACCTGGAGCTGAACACGCTCAAGACTGTGGAGATGACAGTGGACTTCAGAAGGAGCCCCCCTGTGCTGCCCCCCCTCACCATTCACAACAACACGGTGTCTGCTGTGGAAAGTTTCAGGTTCCTGGGTTCCACAATCTCCCAGGACCTGAAGTGGGAGTCCAACATCGACACCATCAGGAAAAAGGCCCAGCGGAGGATGTACTTCCTGCACCAACTGAGGAAGTTCAACCTGCCACAGGAGCTGCTGATCCAGTTCTACACCACCATCATCCAGTCTGTCCTCTGCACTTTCATCACTGTGTGGTTTGGATCAGCCACCAAGCAGGACAGGCACAGACTGCAACGGACAGTCAGGACTGCAGAAAAAATCATCGGTGCCAGCCTGCCCTCCATTCAGGACTTGTACATGTCCAGAGTCAGGAAAAGGGCAGGCAACATCACTGCAGAGCCGTCACACCCTGGACATAACCTGTTTCACCTCCTCCCCTCCGGCAGGCGCTACAGAGCCCTGTACGCCAAAACCACCAGAAACATGGACAGTTTCTTTCCACAGGCTGTTGCTCTGATGAACATTTGAAACCAGTCACATCTGAATCATGAACATAAACATCCACAACCTCAACAAACAGTTCTATAAACAATAAAATTATAACTAAACACATTCTTTATACACTGTGTAAATAAAATTTATCTACATCTGTGTATAATGTACATAAGCTCCACCATTTCCACTGATCACTTTAAACTAAGTTATTTTATGTTATGTCATGTTATGTCATGTCATGTTATGTTACGTTATGTTAATTTTTCTTATTACGTAATGTTAACGTTATGCTAGTATTTTTTTATTTTTCTTTTTGTTACATAATTTATGTTTATTATTTGTTTTTCTATTTGTCTTGTGTAAGAGGGTACTGTAAAATACCGGAGTCAAATTCCTTGTATACTCACATACTTGGCAAATAAAAGTGATTCTGATTCTGATTCTGATTCTGATGTGCTATAGACTATGAGATCACACATATATAGTCTATAAAAGACTTTTTTTGAGAAAAAAAATACACAAAAAACATTGTTCAGATGTGGCTCATGAATGACAGAAAAATATATCATGTCAAAAGGAATATATTACAGCATGTCAAAAGGAAGCCAGAGTTGAGAGTGGTACCCTGCAGGCATGTTTCCCCCATTTAGCCCTATCTCTGCATGTTTGCTAGTGGTGTTTTGCTCCAACAGTGGCATCAAGCAGTAAAGCTGTGTTTTTAAAAATGCTGTTTGATGCATTAAAAAGATGAAGAAAAAAGAGACAGAGAGAACAACTAAGACATCGAAAGAGCAAAAGCCAGACTGACTGCAAATGTGAGTAACAGACAAATGGATATATGGAGGTGAAAAGTGACATAAACAAACAGTGGCCGATACATCTCACCTACTTTATGTGTGTGGCTGAGCAAAATGGGTGAATCCTCAAGTGCACACAAATGCACACAAAAGCGCCTGAGACAAGACATTCATCTATCTCTCTATTCTGAATCTAGCTGAGTGAGATATCGGCATCTCCCCATTTAGCTTCAGCCATGGTTGAGGCCAAGATAGCATCTGCCCTTTCTAGAGGCCGGCACAAATCCATAGAGTGCTGTGACAATTATCGACAATCAATGTCTATTTACCTGCCATTCACAGTGACTGAATACTGCTGTCTGAATAAAGCCAATGTCTATCTCAGTTTTTTTGTAGAAAGGGCAGGAGTTTGTTTTTTTTTTTAATTTATTTTTTTCCCACACAAGGGCAAATGTATAATATAATAGAACCATTTAAATTGATTGCCGAACTTCTTCATGGGTGACATCTCTGAAATGAGGTCACTGAGTCATTGTTCATCACGCTTAAATCATGTTGCAGTCAGACTTTATATTTCCAGTTCACCTTTTACAAAATACAAACAATGCATATAAAGGTCATAGAAGGGTGGAAGACTGGCAGAGAATAGTCACGTGACAAAGTAAGCACTAAAAATTGTTGGCTGTTTTGATGTACACTGCATGGCCAAAATAAAAGTCGCCACGTGGATTTATCTAAGCAAATAGAGCCTCCCATTGTATAATTACTGATGAATATGTTTCAGCTGCAACAACTTATTTAACCCTTGCTGATGCAGTGAGGAGCTTCTCATTTCTTAAACAGCCATGTTGGAAGAAGGGTCAAAATGTTGGCCTGCATCAAGCAAAGAAAACAATTAAGGAGATTTCTGAAACAACTAAAATCAGGTTAAGAACCATCCAGCACATTATTAAAACCTGAAAGAATAGTGGTGAACCATTGTCTTCCAGGAATAAATGTGATCAGTCATGTGGTCTGATGAGTCCACATCAAAATATTAGAGTGTGTGACAACTTTTTATTTATTTATTTATTTATTTATTGCCAGGCAGTGTATTTCAACCAGCATATTTGATTTATTTATTTTGGACATTGGTTCACAAACACATGACACAAACATTAACATGGAAAAAGCAAGGACACCAGCAAATTCAACTTAGCAGCAGGCAATCTGTTGCAAAAATAAGTTTCCAAAACCCTTGACATTTTCAATTGATTCTGCAACTGCTGGTGTTCAATCAGTGCATCTACAGTCAAAAAAACATTGCTCACAATTGACCAGCATGGAGGGCATTGTCGTGAAAAATATGTTTATTGTCCAAAACAAGTTTTTTAGCAACCATGCCGGCAAAAATCAGGAATTTTGGAATAATACAGATTGAACAGCCAAATGAAACATAAAGTTCCGCGGCCAAAGCAGCAGTAGATGCATTTGGCAGAGACCAAAGAGGAGAAGAATCTGATACCAATTTTGAAGCAAAGTGGTAGAAATGTCATGGTTGGGTTTTTTCCACCCTGCCTCAAGGACTGGACAGCTTGCCGTCACATATGATGCAGAATTCATGTTGAATCAAAGAGTGCTCGAAGGAAACCAGCAAATCCACCAAGGAATGGCTCAAAAAGAAAAAAAAAACATGGAAGGTTATGGAATGGACAAGTGAGAGCTCAGATGTGGATCCCATTGAAATGTGGTGAGGAGATTTTAAACAAACAGTGCATGGAAGAAAATCCCGCAAGAACTTATTGCAAATGAAGGAATTTAGCATTTGAAATTTCAGCAAGCCAATCCCAGAGACTGCTGACCAGTTATTCAAAACACCTCCAAGAATTTGTTTGTATGAGCCTCTGAAGGGTGTACTTCTTACACATATGAATAATCCATCTATTGATATTTTCATTCAGTAAATAGTGCTTGCAGAAGGACCTAGACAACACAAGAAGGAAAAATAGTTGTTTCAGAGACAATCAAATCTTTACTTGTTCAGATATGTCAAAAAGTAAAAAAAAAAAAAAAAAAAAACCCAACTTTTTTTCACATATCAGTAGCTCAGCACTTCCTTCTGTTCTTCCACCATCATCTTAAAGTCATTTATATTCCTGCCTGATCTGGCAACGATGTTGCGAATGGTAGCAGCAAATGGGTTATTACAGCACATTTGTCAAATGTCCTTTGGTACATAGAGCTGCAAAATGCTTGTGCCATTTTGACCAAACAGCCAGCTCGAAATACTACAGTACCCGTGAGCTTTGAGTGTCGTTGCTACAGAAAAAAGTCAAAAAGAGGCGTGAATTAGTCGATTGGATATTCAGAACATTTCGTCGCTGCAGTTATTAACCACATGTGGTGATAGAGCTGCTGAATTCTGTCAAGATGACACAGACGTCCAAATGAATTAATAAAGGATGTCTGTTGGGTTTTCATTTTTCTCAGTTGTGTCTTTATCCATCACTCACCAGTAGTTCAGGTTTGGATGTTACTGACATGCACCTTGGAGCTCATGTATACAGGGCAGTCTTGTACAGTTAACTTTTTTGATCAGATGTTTTGTAATGCATCATTAGGATCACTGATTGATTACGGGGAGTTTCATGTCAATACAAGCTGTAGACGAGCTCCAACTGTGAGTCACATAACATTTTCTGTGGCAAAAATAATTGGGAATTGGAAACAGGTAAATTTCAACATTTTAAGTAAGGTTAACGTGATACTTTTAATTTGTATAATCAGCTATGCAAACATTTGGCCACTCCAGGAAATTTGAGCTTCAGTATAGCTTTTAACAATGTCTCACACTTTAATTACACCGTAATTGCTTGTTGACAGTCATTATGAGGAAAAGCCAGGTGATGCAGATTTTGAAGCTATATTAATACGCAGACAAGTTAAACTGTGTGCTTCTCTAAGCAGCTGTATAGCTTTCTGAAAATGAAATTAAGTGATGTTCACAAAGCAGGAGAATGCAACAGGAAGTGTCTTCAGGTAGTCATTTACCCAGTTCCTGATGTAATCAAGAAATGAAAGGAATGTTCGAGGTCAAGCTAAGGTGTAGAAGACCAACAAAACTTTGCAAAAGTGCATAGGATTGCAAAAAATCAAAGACATATCAAATAGCCCCTTATTATCTTCAAAAGACCTTCAGAACGTTTTCATAGACTTTGGAGTGGTCCACTGTTCTACGGTGCATAAACATCTACACAAACATGGCCTTTTTTTCAGTGCATGCAAGATGCCGAAGAACCTGTCAGAACTAGAAACCCTTTGCTGGAAAAAATGGATGAAAATCCCAACAAGAACAGAAAGAGTCTAAGTTCCTGCAAAAATTGTTTAGTTTAGTTTGCGATTTTTGCCTAACAGTGTCAAAATGTTATCTTACTTAAAATATTCATTAAATGTCCAGCTTTTAACTTTAGGCCTTTTAGAAATCGGGTCATGGGGTGCCCAGACTTCTGCATCCCGCTGTCTATAAGATCATAGCTGCCTCATGAAAGACGTCAATAATACATTATGTTAGCTGTGTTTGCTTCACAACAAAAACCACTCTGTGGTTGTACACTTGATGATTTTGATTTAAACTGACAACAGAGAGAAATCTGGGGTTAGCATTCAAGGTCATATTATAAATAGTAATGCTGCTTCCTTTTCCGTGAAAACTTGGGAACTCCGCCACCAATAACAAAAAATACTTCCCCGCTACTTTATAAGGACACTTGTCAGTTTTGCTTGTTCACCATCTTTTCATCGGACTCTCGAGGGTTTCAGGGAGCAATGAGATGGACCGGAGAATGACAGCAAATGGCTCAGTATCTCTGGGAACTCCTTCAAGACTGTTGGAAAACCATTCCAGGTGACCACCTCATGAAACTCATCCAGAGAATGCCAAGAGTGTACAAAGCAGTAATCAAAGCAATAGGAGACTATTTTGAAGAATCTAAAACGTTAAACATATTTTGACTTATTTCACACTTTTTCTGTTTACTACATAATTCCATATGTGTTCATTCATAGTTTTGATGTTTTCAGTGAGAATCTACTATGTAAATAGTCATGAAAATAAAGAAAAAAAAAACATTACATGAGAAAGTGTGTCCAAACATTTGATTGGTTATGTACATCCAATCAACCAGGATTACAACTTCAGGGATTTTCAGTTAATGCTGTTGATTGGTAGTGCAAATTCAAATGGTGATAGAAAAATGAAATACACTAATTGACCACTATGAGGACAGCACAAGATCAACTAAATCAAATCAAAGATGGGACTATGAGGATGGAGGCAGAAGCATAAAGACAACAAGATCGTAAACGACAACATGGTTGGAATGAACAGAGTAAATGGAATGATATCGAAAGCCTCAACAAACCTGCACGCTTAGATAAATATATAGAGTCATTATTTCAGGTGACAAGTTGGCCTGAATGAAGACCCTGAAGCCAGTTAGTAAAATGGCCATTAGAGGTGACTAATTTCCGTTTCTTTCAGTGAGACTCAAAAACAAACTTTTAAAGTGATTTACACAAAAATCTGAGACTAGTCAACGCTTGCTTTTACTATGTCCCTCCTTGAATTTCAGAAACAGAACTAGAGTGTGCAAAAATATCATGAGACGACCAAGAAACATAATAATAATAACACCCAGGTCTAATGTAGAACAGAGGTGTCCTTTGGGGTGTTTTAGAAATGGAACGTTTTAGTGATTATGTTGGTTTTGATTGAGGGCCTTAATCCATGCCAAAAAGGGTATCTTTCAAAATCCGAAACGTAATTTAGTAGTGGCTGAATTTGAGAGTTTCTACATGTGTGAACCTGACGCAGCAACAAAGTTAAAAACTGCACATGGGATTACAATAACAGACACACACACATACAAAAACAAGATACACAAACGCTGATATCACTGAAGAACTTGTTCACACACTGAAGCACTGAGGCACACATGAAAACACAAACACATGCGGTACCACACACAAACTGTAGGTACACTCTTCAGAGCAAAGTGCTGCTGGCATAAACAAAACCGGCACACAGAGTACAGGGAGGAGTAACGCACACTCATGAAAACAGGACACTGACTCTTTTTGACAGAGCAGAGTGTGTGTGTGTGCGTGTGAACCTGCTGTGAGTGCAATTGAGATTCTAAGGTCAGAAGCCTTGAAGAAATATTTCACTTCAAACTAGAGACACCCCTGCGAGAACACACACATGCACACACACGCACACACGCGCACACACGCACACACACACACACACACACACACACACACACACACACACACACACACACACACACACACACACACACACACACAAACACAGAGGCCTCAGAAGTAGTTTAAGCCACCAGACCTCCACAAATAGGATACAGAAAAGAGGAGAGGAAAATGAATTGAGAGGAAATGGTGGCAGAGGAGCAGAAAGGCAGAGTGGAAAGGAGAGGAAAAAGTGATATGACTGGGGCAGGAAAAAAGGGGAGCAAAGGAAGTGAGCGAGGGGGACAACAAAGACGGGAAGACAGCAGCGACTCAGTGAATTAAAGTTTAATCTGCCTCCCGTGAGATACAGTAAGCATTTCAGAGTGCACAGGGTGACAGAGTTAACACTGACCCACAGTGATTCTTTCAAAACGATATCCTGGAATAGTAACCATAAAATGAACTTGGTGTTTGAAAGACATTTAGAAATATAACGGGTTATTTTTTCATTTTAAAATGAAAAAGCCATGGATCACTACATGTCTCCATTTTGGGCTTTCTCCATCAACTGTTATTACTATTATTATTATTATTAGTGGTTGTAGTAGTAGTAGTATTTATTGTTATCTAATAAACATGACATACAGTAGTATTCATGCATTTGGACAAAGTCATTCAAGCATTTGTCTTTGTTTTTTTTGTTATTTTCCACAGTGTAAAGCAAAATTAAACACATCATGGATGCAAATTTATTTATATCACCCCTTTTCATACACTGAGATAATTTAAAGTGCTTTAGAGGCAATGTAAAACACTGAATTAGAAATAGAAAATACAGGAGATTAACTTCGATTAATCAATAACACTACAGATGAGTGCACACAAATATTTATAGAAGAGTTATGATTTATTATATTCAGTTAAAAACAAGTGACTAAAATACAATGACAAAAGGTGTGAAAAATAAAAGTGCCAAAGACATTGTATAGAATAAAGCAATCAATAAATCAATCAATCAATCAATAAAAGCAACAATTCCCTGTGAAAGAGGATTACGGTACATAATGAAAAACTTTAAAAAAAAAAGAACACAAACCACAACATGATTTAGATTTCTTAATGTTGCAACCAAGGGAGGAAACAGGGTTATCTTTTATAAATGATGACATGTCTAAAGGTGCTATATATCGGTATTTTATTTTCTAAATTCAGCTGCTGCTAGCTAGCTGTCTCAACGCATCCCTGTCTGGTGTTTCTCTACCTGTAGGCAGGTCAGGTCACTGCCCTCAATGTCCTTCAGCTGCCTCCCCACCAAGTCTTTCATCCCACTGATAGACTCCAACTCTTCTGCCTTGGACTAAGAATGATCATGATGTTCTGCTGTCTCATCCTGGTTAGACTTCTGGGAGTTCTTGCTCTGCTTTGTACCTTTGATGAGATTTCAGTAACAGCAGATTAGCCAGCTCTTCACCTACGGCAGGTGTAAGTCGGAGTGACCCTCCAGCAGAGTAGAACAAGGTTGTCAAGCTGCAGTCCAACACAACAGAGTTGAAGCTTATCCAGAGACCCACCAGAGAGGCAACCTAGTGACAGAAAGGACCACCATGACAGAAACCTGACCAGCTTTCAAGTAAACAAGCGTGATATGGGATGGTTACATGAGTAGCACATTTAAGCAAAATTACAAGCAAACTTATTCAAGGATAAATTAAATTTCTTACAGCTGGATTTGAGTAGTTCTGCTCATCATTCTTAAGTGTGACCAGACAGAAAGTGGTCAATCATACAGTAGATGTTAAACAAATCTTTCAGGCTAGCCAGACATACTTCAAGGGAAACAGGTGAGAATCAAAGTTATTACCCACACTGTTTTTTCTAAACATCCTCCGCCAAAACAACCTCCCCTCTGATCAATCATCCACATTCACAGGTCATTTTGCAGCCTGCATTTTAGTTCATTTGCTCTCAACCAAGAATAAACATGATATTTACATCATCCAAAAAACACATGAATATGCTAATTGTTCCAGCACTGACATGCTGACACACATGGGATTAATTGTTGATTCATCTTTTAATCTAAATTAATTCCATTTACAATCACAAAAAGCTGTGGTTGTCAGACTGCTAACAAACCACACCAAACAGTCTGCTTAGAACTAGAAGAAGATCATATTTCCTAACAGTTGTTGCCTTGTAATTTACCTGGATTTAAAGTTCAAGGTTTCTCAGCAGCCCCAGCAAAGCACATTAACTGGGCAAACAGATCAGAGTTCTTTTAACCAAACAGAACATGCTGGTGTGAAAAGACCCTTACTATTCCTTTAATCAACTTCTTTTTTTCTTCTATAATTCGACTATAGAATTTGTTAAACAAGCCACATTTTTTTTTTACTAATCACAACAGTACACTGGTGAATAAAACAATGGGACACATGTTTCTGTGAGCTCAGCACGCTGAGACAAAGAAATCAATGAATATGTGTAATTCCATTAACAGCAAGTAATGAGAGGCGATCAACAGGATTAATTCATCAGAGGTCTTACCATTCTGAGGGTTTTTGAGGAGTTAAGACACACAGACTGTCTTGTGATCATTCGGCGGTGTTACAGAGTGCTAGTTCTCCCTTTAACAATCCATCTTCAGCTGAATAGGGACACCAGCTTCCAGAGAGCATGCTAAGCAGACACTGAGTTATATTTTGGTGTTTTGTTCACGTCACAACTGATATAACTGCTGCTGTGTCACCTAGAGATTAAAAAATAAATCAGTGTCGGGTAAAAATAAGTCGCTGAAATGTTTTCAGTGCTGTTCTTAGCCATAATTAGGAAAGAAAGAAACAATTAAATCTGTGCATCATTAAAGTAAAATGTCGGGTATACATAGTATAAAAATAAACAATGTCTTAGTGGGACAGACTGGAGAGCTTTAGGGAAAACAGTCATACAGTAGAGACAATGTGGACACCAGCTGTTTCTCCTTGTCCTCATGTACAGTTCCATGTCATGACGAAGAAGGAATTAAATGAAGCAGATTGTAGTATTTACCCGGTGTACCAGTTGTTTGGGATGAGTGGGTGTGACGGTGATGGTTTGGATCAACTTGAAGGTCTTGGTTGCACTGCTGCCGTCTCAACAGATAAGCAAACAGAATTTGGGTTTATTTTGTTCTTTACTTCACCATGGGGTAGATTGGAGATGACAGCAGAGTGTTGCAGAACTGATTACACTGACTTCTCCATGCTTTCTTGAGGCTGATTGACACATGGTGCAGTAAAAATGCAAATTAGTCTACTGTAACTCCAAATCTGGTGATTTGTTTTTACTCGAACTAAAAGGTAGAGCACTCAAGACGCCTCAGGCACAAGAAAACCTTTCAGAACTCTTGATAGGCATGTACGAGCCGTCTGAATTAAACGCTGAAATTCAGAAAAGTTGACTTTTTGAAGGTTTTTACTCTGTAGTCTTGTGTTATAACCACCATTCTTTGATTAGGGACAATCTGGAAGGCAGGCTGGGGTTAGTCCATGTTTGAAGTGTCATTTACCAACATAATCTCAGTGGCCACTCAACTGGTAAATGACACTTCAAAAGCAAAAAAGAGGGGAGAAAATGAAATCTGCCGTTGAAAGTGGCTCACAGGGATCTGCAGCATGCAGCATCAGGCGTCATTCTAACATTTCATTTGACATCGATGCAGTTTGTGAAAATCCAATACGTGGCTTGGAACATGAATGAGACACTCACAGGCTTAGCTGACAGGTTCTAACATGACAACATAGATGATATTTTTCTTTGTTTGCTGTAGTTCCCAGAAGAAGAAGAGACCTTAAAGCGATGCCTTATTGACCCTCGAGATCAAAATGTAATATTCTCAATCTGCCCACTACTTGGCTCACTAGCTCTCTGTCTCCCTGAAATGATCTATTGCTCCCAGGCCAAGATATCAGACATTCCAGCAGCCAGTGTGGCCAATAGACCTTGTCTCAAAGCCACCAATATCAGCATTCAAGGGTAATATAGACACAGAAGTGCATTTCAGGCATATAGCCCGATCAGTAGGGTTGGGGTCCAATATTATTTTATAGAATCCGTGATAAATATATGAAACTAATAGAATGCTAAATCCTGAAGTTTTAACACAGATCTGTGATCAGGTTTTGTTGGCTGAGAGGGCTGGAACATCATAAATTTAAAGAAAATCCTTTAGTTTTGTTTTTATTTTTATATTATCTTGTTATCACACACACAACAACAGTGTAGTGTCAAATCTGAGCCATTTTAAGGCAGGAAGGGATTATTTTCTTGGAAATAAAACTTCAAAATATGCAAATCTGATGGACATAAAGGAGCTTTTAGGGATTTAATTTATGATCATAGAAAATGTTAAGAGGTTGTTTTATCAATATAGTCATCATACACTATGACGTGGAAATGCAATGACCAGCACCATTTCTAAAATATGGACAGTGTGCCCTGGTAGCTGAACCCCTACTATATCAAAGACAGACAAAAGAACAAGGGTTAATCCAACATATATTCCAATAAACCAGAGAAAATGTACCACTCTGGTGGTTTGTTCAGCATTACTGTGTGATCTTATGCAGTTCAACAGCAGTGCGCTGAGTCGTGACACCATTAACTGAGGTGTGTACAAATATGTTAATGTCAAATAAAATATTGAGCATGCTCTTCTTGGTGTGCTCCTGATCAGCATGTCCTCTTTAGTTCAGGAGACTGCAGGCTCTTCCACAAAAAGCGCTACTGTTTGGTGTCACAGGTGCAGACTCACCTCTTGTCAGCAATGATGATCCTAAACATGCGAGTTGACTCATGTCGAGCCAATTGACAGAGATCCTTACAGTTTGTGACACGCATCAGCAAGTGATCACAAAAACAGGTCATGGTCTGCAATGTCATGTGGAATCCAGATTCACAAGAGTGAGCCCTTGCCTGTTGCATGTGTGTAACCTTATTGCACTCCGTCTGAAAGCAGAAACAGAATCTAAACTTTATGATCACATTTGTAAGTTCAATAGTAGGTCTCAAATGTCAACAAACCTCTGAGCAAAATTTCAAAAAGGCTAACTTGTTAGCTTCAGAGCAGGAAGAATCCATGTATTTTAATAATCCAGAACCAGATCCAAAATACAACATAGCCTTATCAGTAGTAGTAGGAAAATATAACGCTGGCTAATGTCACATACATTTGTCAAATTCTTACACCTGCTGAATAAATCCCTCCCTGACACTCTGCTCTCTGGCTTTGTTGCTCAGCGTGCCTCTAACTATTGGATTTTTCCCTCATCATGCCATCATCTTTTCTTTTATTCCAGCTCTAACCCCTCTTCCTCTCTTTCTCTCTCTCAACAGTGGTTGGTAATTAAAGTGGTCAGGGCCATTCCATTACCCGGGGGGTGGGAGACTTATTCAAAGGCTGCCGAGATCAAAATGAAAACCAATTAGTGCTAGGGTTCTGTCCTTTTATAATGAAGCAAGAGACAGGCAGCTTATTGGTTGGCCTCTGTCTGTTTCTCAATGCAGAGAGCAACTCGCTGGCAGGCGCAGGTTGGACTGGGGTTAAAGAAGAAAAGGTGGAAATGGAAGCGGTAATCGACGAACTGTCGGTATCAGGTGTCATCGAAGAGGTGCTTGTCGGGCCATATACATACAGAAAGGATACACGTGGAGTGCTAATCAGAGAGCAGTTTAATTGTGTAGGCGGAGTGACGTTAGAAGGTCTTGTAACCTTGACTGCAATTGTACTCGTAAAGCATGAGAGAGAAAATAATGGAGAAGATTATGTTTAGGGAGGAGGAGTTATATATGTGGAAAAGAAGACTCCAGACATGAGGACAGTTTATTCATTTATTCAAATGGCTGGGTTTTGTTTGACAGCACCGACCATGGTGAAGTCTGAGGAAGAAATGTGCAGTACTTGTGGTCTTTGGTCACTGAATCTGAGGATTTAAAAAATAACAATAACAAAAGACATGAAAATTGAGTAAAATAAGAAAAGGGAAAAAAATATGCATGTGAGTCATAGCTGTACTAGCCACCCTAAGGATAAACATAAGCGTGATGATGTATTGATCTAGGAAGTTGATGTATGCAAGTATAACACACGTTTTTATTTCCTTATGTGAGCTTATCATGTTGGCATTGTCACAATACCAAACACAGTGTACAGCTGAGGCTGATGGGAATGTCCAAGGCTTTGCATGTGTCGCACAAATAGAGGATTTTATTTGAAGATATTGTGTCTAGCAAAGCTTCAGTGGTGTTCAAGTGAAGCAATATACTTGGCCAGTTTTGTTTCTTTCAGAACTTTTCTGTGCTTTTGACTCGCTACCAGTCTGCAATATTCCTCTTCTGTCAAACTTTTGAAAACTGGGAATCATCTTGTCAAACAGCATTTTGGTACATCCACAGCTTCCTTGATGCCATCTATGAATGTCATCTCCTGTCAACACTTGAATGTCAACACCTTTTGCATTCCTTTAGCCCAACATGATCACATTCCCACTTATGTGCATCACTGCCAGGGCTATGCGTTCACTGCAGCAGTCCTGGTCAGGTTCACATCTGAGCAAAGAATGTGCCTCCATACTGATCTGACTGTGAAGTCTCATAATTGGATTTTTCAGTTCCTCCTGCAATTCTCCTCCATGTGGAGCCATGATGCAGACATTCAGATAAACACAGCCAAGAGGTCCAAAATGCAAAAGTTCTGCACATTTTCTAACAATGTTCATGCAGTTAGACTGGATATCACACGTGTACTTCTTCTATAGGACCTGCATTTTCAATACAGTATTTCCAAAGTATTTGTCATTGATTTTTCATAGGAGGGAATACTCATTTTTGTTAACTTATGCTAACTTAATGTAATTAATTAGAGGTGATGCAGTTTTTAATCAGCTGACATTTCAGTGATGGATTTCTGTATACTGTATGTGTTCACATTGGATATCTAAAATGCAAAGGGTACCATGATGCTTTTTAGTAGCCTTTGGACTGTGACGTGACCAATGAAAGCAAATGCTGTTGCACTTTTGTTGCATTTTCCAATTCACTCAAGGCTGTAAGTTTAGGATTTGCCTTCTGTCTTCTGATGGATGTTGAGTTAAATAGTTGATTAACAAAGAGATGATCAATATGAGAGCCAGTGGCAGCATTTCAAACAGCGTGGTCAGCTGATCATTGTGACCAGAAGGTTTCAATTGTCGATTGTCTCATTTCTGTTTTCATCCACAGACACAATGACTACTCCTATCATTTGCTCTCCTGGGTGTGAGCCAGTTGTCTTCCCAATCAATATGAACTCCTACTGTCTTCTTAACCAAATCAGTCAGAGTTTTACATTTCCAAATGATCTGCATTGCCTCCTGGCACTCGAATCTTACTGTCTTTCAATTATTTGCCTCTGCCTGAATAAAAATTAGCTCAACTGTCACAGATCAATGAAATGGTGCCAACTGCCTGTCCATTAGAGACCCTGGATGAGAGCCAGCATGCTAATGTCTGCTTGATTAAAGGACTACCCTGACTTTTGGGCAAACAAGCCTTTTGATCAAATTATCAGTGCGCAGTGTTACGATTGGTAACAATTTCACCTTTGTGTCATTTTTTATTAAGTGCTGTTGCATTTCTATGATAATGCAAAGCTACAAATAAACCTTATTGAAGTGTAATTGACTTGTATCTGAAAAATGTACTGCTGTGACAGTGAATTAAATAAAAGTCCCACAGCTATATGTGACCCTCTACATATAATGTTGCTGTTCTTCCAGCTACATTTAAACAAAAGTGTAAAATTGACAAATCTACATTTTATGGGGGATTAAGTGTCGATATAGTTACCAGTTGAGATTGGTAACTTCTTGAACTCTACAAATTCAGATTAAGAAAAAGTAAACTGGATGATCTAATCTTTAATTAAGGGATTGTATGCTGTATTATCTCTTGACTTGGCAAATAACCAACAGCGACAAGTCCAACCTTTTACTCACAGAAAAAAAAAACTCGATTATAAGAGCAAGAACGATACAAAGAAAGTATTTCTAGCTGCCAAAATAGGCTAATATATTTTGCAAGAGTTTCATTTTTTTTCCATTTTAATACATGTACAAAAAAAGATCATTGTGATTTAAATGTGGATGTCTACTCTTAGAAATGTGCTTCTTTTGTCTCTCTCTGGTGTAGTTTGTAACTATTTGATGATGAATTACTTTTAATGTAATCATCTTTCAACAGCAAAAAAAGTCAACTGTCTTTAAAATGGTGAGTTAATTCAGTTAAATGGAAAACAATGCAGCAGTTTCCTGTAGTTCTTTTCTCCCCATTTTTAGACAATGGAGACTAGGCAAACACACATGCCATACAAGTTCAAATGTCTCCATTTTGCTGCATATGGACAGTTCTGTTATTCAGAACTGAGCTAAGATACTCAGCTGAGTATGTTATTGATACAGGAATAAGAAAAATCTATCTCTGCTAATTGGGCTACAGTATACTTACTGTCAAAAGTGAAGTAGTTATGTTTTTTACTCTTCATCAATCTTCTATCATAGCAGCTCTCAGCAGAGACGGATACTTGATGTATCATGCTGGATCCTTCATAAATAGATTTAAATGGTGATAGTACTTGTTTTTTTTTTTAAAGGACCACTGTGTCCATGCAGACTTGAAACCTCTTTCTGACTGCTGACTGCTGCTTTTTGAAAACCAGCAGTAATTCATAAAAAGATGGCATAAATATGTCATGGTATTATCAGAGTAAACATGCAGTTAGGCAGAATTTTATTAGGAGTTCTGGGTAGTATGTTTGTTTGAGCTCTGTAATTTGATCCATCAGGTTCAAGTGATGAAAATAAACACATTTTCCAGCAAATCTTCAATTACTTTCTTGTCCGTCCCCAGGCTTCATATAAATCAATACCTTGGAGGTTTGAAGGCCAACATAATGATTAGCCAGTGTGCTCTACCCCACTTAGCTTTATGCAATATGACTTGTGACCCAAGTCCAAGACAGATCCATCCCAGTTAGGGGTACTTGTCCTCCACGGTGATCAGAGGTGTGACCTTGCAGGTCTCTGACTTCATTTGCTTTCTACTCTGTCCTTCAGGAAACATGCAGATCAATGTTGTGCACATTAACCTCTTAAGCCCTCGCCATATTTTCAGAAAAAATTTCTTCGGCCCACCCGTGGGCCGACCGGGCTTAAGAGATTAAATAGGAGGGAGCATGACTTGATGGGAGCAGTTTGATGTTATTGTTCCAACCCTGGTACATTGTATTTCTCAACAAAGAGGCTGTGGTGATGGATGATGGTTGGTCAAGCTGAACCATGAATAAACATTGGGTGTATCGCAATGACATTTTTTCTAACAGTCCTTCATGGTTTGAACATGTGTCCTCAAGACTGTGGTGATGCCCTGATGTTGTGTGCCATAGTGAGTACGGTTGTGTGTTGCCGACTCTCTTCTTTGTGCTCTCCCCTGCCGTGTGCAGCAGGTAACTAAGCGCAGCTGCTTCCACATGCTTATCAAATCTGCAAGTAAAGGCTGAGAGGGAAGGCATCGCCAGTGCTGTTGGGTCATTTGGGCAGCTTTCAGAGTGTCTGTGATCTGTTGTGCACTGTAGCAAGCTTTTGTGTGCTTTCATCTCACTTGGAGGAGGGAGTTCTGAACTTTTCTATCTAGTTTAAGTTCCTAGTTCATCCTTTTCCTTTAGTTTTGCATCACGCTTAGCTCACAGGATGACATTTTCCTCTGTTGGTGTCTTTGTGGTTTTTGGTACTGGTAATTTTTCATAATGACCCCACCATTAAAAAATGAATTGCCATTACAAGAAGTACAACTTTTCAGTGTCCTCGAAGATTCATCAGACTTTGAAATTTTGGCTTGTCATGTCAGTTCAATATCAGAAAATTTTCATTTTGTCCAGTTCTGTGATTTAGTGCCAAATAATGCAGAATATAGTGGCCAATTCCCATGAACACATGCCCATTTCATTTATATTGAATGTACTTTGAGTTTAGTACTATGTAGCATGATTCAAGACTGAACAAATGTGGTTACCATGGTAAAGATTATATACGGCAATCATCAACTTGTTAAAGACCCCTTCTGATGAAAAGGTGTAAACAAGTCCAAATGGTGTTCGTTTTTTTTGTTTGTTTGTTTTTTCCCAAAAACCTGAAGACACAACATGAGCACAATTAGCAGTCTACATCACAGCTGAGTATTTAGACTTGAAAAAAACAGCTTCCTGGTGACAGTTTTATAAACATAAATTCAGACTTCCAGGGTAACAAACTTAAGAAGCAGATGATGTCAGTTTGTACACTGGAGCTTTGAGAACTGTTCTTCTTCTTCAAAATTGAACATATATGATTTAATGACTCCATTTTTCCATGTTGACATTGCCTAGAGTAGACTAGTTTAACAGTGTCCGAGTAGTAGGTGAGCTGGTATGCTCAAGTTGTACCAACTGACTGTGAAGTGGGTGAATATCAAGATGTAGACTTTACACTGATGCCTTCTATCAGATGTGCAAATCTGTAGCGGTATACTTAATTGCATGTGTCCACAAACTCCGTTTTTCTCGCATGTAAATACATCGCATCTGAAAATCGCCCACTTGGTGGGTGGGTCACTTGCAGGCAACTACGTGGTCATATGACAGGGCTTTCAGCTTCAGTCCGGTAGATACGTTGGACCAACCTGATCGCAAATTTTCTCTTTCATTACAAAAATAATTCAGTAAAATGTATGTCTGAAAACGTGAGGCGAAAAACAACCTGTACAGTTGCTGAATCTGTCCTCATTTTAGTACAGCGATGGCTAGTGTAGACATTTGAAGACAGTTTTGCGATACGTTGGACCTCTGTTCACCTCAACAAATTTGCGAAGAGTAGAAATCAAGTCTACTTTATGCATTGGAGCTGCACTGGAGCCGCCTGCAGCTCTGGGGAGTTGCACTAGATCGCAGGTCGAAACATACTGCAACGGAACCAGCATTCAACGTGGTGTGTTTCACATAGACAGTGAATGGGATTTGTGAAATTGATGGACCCTGTAGATACAAGCAAGGGAAGGAATATTTTCATTTTAGAGGAGACTTCTAAATATGTACTTCTGAGTCACAAAGATGAGTTTGTCGGGGTTTAATGAATCCCTGGAAAGGGACTAACATCATTACTGTGAAAATGGTGCCCTGGTGACTGCAGCATTTAACTCAGTTTAGCGCTGTGCTTTTAATTTCACAAATCTGCAATGGTGGAAACCTCATACAGTTATTTATATGCAAACATGAGAGAATTTACAGAGGAAATGTCAATTTGGTGGAATTACTTACACTTCATACCTGCTGAAGCAAGGATCCCAACCAGATACTGCTTTTTAAATAATACAAGCTTAAAATGAGTCAGTTAAAGTCAGGTAAAGCTCAGAACCTTACAATCGTTCAGTTGGTACCACTGGTTTAATTTCATATGAACTTTGTCCAAAGGTTAACACGAAAAGTTGGAAGAAATAAATGCCTCTTATTGGTCTTAATAGCTGAGATACACTACTGTAGCCTCTGCAGTTTGAAATTCTGATTGTGAATTTCTAAAGCTGTCTCATACTTGTTGAATAGCAACCACAGTGGTGTTAAAAGCATTGGGTCAAGGTCTGAAAAACCAACACTTAAGTCATTTATATTTAAATTCAATTCAGTTTGAGTAATAAAACAATTTATTCAACTCATCAAACATGAGCTTAGTCCCATCTGTTTATGTATAAAGCTCCGAATCAGTAATTTCCCTCAAAGCCTTGTGAAGTCTGTATGATTTGCAACGCCCACAATGCATTTCGGCTTCACAGCAGGTTTATAATGACTTTCACTTTTCATCAAAATGCCACACATATGTAACCTAACAAAACTAATTAAGGTTGTTCCTACACTGCACGGCCATGCTAATGAAGGAAGTAATCATCTAAGTTGAGAGTAAGTGTTGGTTTTCTGATTTTTCCTCATTCTGTCAACACTGCAAGGAGACACCATAATCAGCACAGGACTGTATCCATCGAGCTACAGTGACTGCTTAGCATCATCATCAGTAGCTTATTAGCTTCTAGGGCTATATTCATAAAATCCTTTAAGCCGCCACAAAGGTCTGTGGTGAATTACTGCCCATTTTGTCCCTCAGGCATTCTACAAATTGGCTGTTTGGAGGCTAAACTCATGATGGACGAGTCCTCTCAACCCCAATAACCTTCATTGGAATGACCTACGAAACAAAACCAAACAGCACTGACGCGATTTCTGCCAAATGAACAGCACAAGTGCCCACTCTATTCATTGTAATTATTTGGTTTGACCCTAAAGTTCATTTGCTTTTCACATGGCATTCATTCACAGTTACCTCTAAATTGGCTTCAATGTGACAACCTGCTCGAGCATAAAAGGTGTTTTGAATTTTTGAGGAAACTGATCGACTTGGAAGGCAAGAAGCTGATTGAATTGAAAGCAAATTAAAGCAGGCTGTGGTTATTATGGAGATTGAGTCATCAGTCTTCTTGTGTCTTTTCTGTCCCCCAGGCGTCCTGCAAATCAATCTGCAGCTGAAGTGGTCAGTGGTCAGTATTGCTTTCAGCGGGAATGGGGATTAGTATAATGGGACCAAACACAATCTGTAATGACTGAATCTGAAAACAAGCCGGGGTCATGATGAGGGAGATGGGTTATTCATACATGCAGGGCCTGTTTTTTGAATTACTGTCCCTGCAAGCCATCAGTTGACTGATGCAGCGATGCCAAAAATGACCAATGGCACTTTCTGCCTGTGAATGTATAGACCTAAACGTATTATAAATGGGGCAATAGGGCTGAAAAAAGAGAGACTATTTTAAGTGATAGTGATGATGATGATGATGATGATGATTATGATTATTTTTCATTTTAATAATCTATTTTTAAAGAAGCCCACCATGGAACAGGCTGAATTTGAGTTTAACCATCTTATTATTAATTTAAGCACTTTAGCTCATTTATCAAGGTACCAGTTTGCTAGTTCAGTTTGCAGTTTTAATGTTGACACAATAATGATTAGCATTCACAAATACATATATTTCCCCATTCTAATTAGGATAAAGAAGAGATCTAATCTTTGTCTTACTTACCTAGCCTACAGTTGCACTGCACTATCATCCTGTTATAGGAGACTGAACACTCTGGCTTGTTTTCTGTCTTTAAACCAGTTGCAGTCGTTGTAGATGGCGCTAAGTAAAGGGTCTTCACTGTTTCTGTTCCCTTGAAATAGGTGATGGGTGGAACTTTTGTGGCGGAACATTTGCATGCAAAGTCAAAGCCAAATTAAATGATTGGTGGCTTATGCCCGCACCCTACATCCAGTGAGTCAGACTTAGTATCTTACTTTGTTATTCATTAAATAAAGAAAGGAAGTAAAGACAAATGGAAGGTGACTTGCTGTGACACCAGGCTGAGGTGAACGTTCCAAGTGGATGGCCTAGATGGAGTATGACTGGACGAGGATGTAGAACTGGCATTGATGTTCACGTTGACATCAAGTCCATCAGCCTCTGAGCAAGCTGGCAGGAGTGCATTGTTTATGCAGAGGTGAGTGTTTTTAGTCGCCAGGACACCAATCTTACAAATTCAACCATCATCAAGATCCCCAGGCAGCTACAGACTAACGCATCTTGGAAGATCTGCACGGAAACCACATGAAGAGTAAAGAAGGGCAAAAGAGCTTCATTGTTTAGGGAAATATTATCTCTATGAGACAGGGAGCGAGCATGCTTAAGGTTTGTCCACACAACAAAACTTTGAGTTTTGTCCCTCCATGGTGGTTTTCAGTTAATGCTTTGAAATGAATCGACTGAACATTCTATCAAGGGACTTTCTTCTACTACAGACTGCTATTCTTTCATTGCTCAGGCCTTGTTGTAGCCACTGTGTTCTTTAGAAAACTGCACTTTAGAGGTGGCTCAAGCAGCACTCATTTTTTCTTCCCTGGCTTCACCTCTGGAGTTTCTTATTAGTACTTATTACTCAAAAATGAGATAAAGCAAATTATTTGCATTTGTTTTGTTTCCCTCTAATGTAAGGTCTTGATCTTACTATGTGAAATACCCTGAGAATTGGCACTATATCAATAAGACTGAATTGAATTACAGACCTTATACCTCCTTTTGTGCATAAACACACAGTGTAATTTGCTTCTTTACCATATGCAGATGATTAAATCAGCTATTCTGGGTTAGTTTGCCTGAAACGGATGATACACTCTGCAACAATTTAGCTCTTAATTGCTTCATTAATTAGCTAATTACTGTTGACACATTGTGGTTGGTATGTTGCTACAAGCCTCAAACTACTTTACTGTGTTTTAGGGATAAACAGAAAACTCTCAAAAAAAAGTACTCTACAAGTTCAGGACTGCATTCCTCCAATGCAATTTGATTTGCAATGGACAGGTTAAAAATTCAGTCAATGCAGCAGAACTAGTAATATGATTTTTTTTTTTTTTTAAATTTTACACATTCCCCTTTCTTGTCAAAACCTGTCACACACATCACCCACAATGCAACTCTCAAGTGTGTTATGTTAAGAAAGGTTAATGTAGCTTTAAGCCTCTAGTCTCAAGCAAAGATGAGAAGAGGGCTACAGAGATTTGGTAAGCTCCATTCTTTCTACTCCAAACCCCCAGACTTTTTTTCATCTCTCATTATCTCACTTTCAAACAAGTCTTCAGTTCCAATCGACACTGACTTAGTGACTTGGAGGGCATTGTCAGATATCCTGCACCTCTTTTTGGAGCCAAAATTCTTTGTGAAACCTTTTTGTCACTCTGTGAGGTAGCAATGAAGGATGACCCAATTCTAAACTGAGTGCAGGTGGACAGGTTCAATTTATAGTGGTTAACTGAAAATGCCAACAGAAGTTTACAGGCTAGATCTCAGGTTAGTTGAATAAGAAAAAGTATAAGGCTAGCAGCAATATAGTCCACATGAGCAGACAAGAGGTCAGAGCAGGCAGGAATAAACTAGACTGCAATGGTGGAAAATTTGACCACAATCGCAAGCCTTGTAAGGTAGACGGGTAGCACATTACATACTGATGGAATGAGTGAGCTCAGGTGGAAAAAGTGTGGAGAAGACCAGGTGATACAGCAAGCAGAGAAGCTAAGCATATGGGGTAGATGGTCTAAGCAGACGTGGTAAAGAGAATTCCGGCAAATCAAGCATGAATGAAACAGGCAAAATTTTGACATTTCTTTTTTGCATTGTCCCTCAGGCCTATAAATAGACTTTAAAGTGACACTACACTTGATCTAAAAGGTAGTCCAATAGTAAAAAAAAAACCAAACTGAACAAACAAGTGTGTTGCTTTGCAGGCTGTTTGTTGCTGAAATGTTGCAAGGCAAGCTTAACTAAAGGATGTCTAACAGAGTGTTGGAAACAACATTCACGTTACTTTAGTATCTCTAAAAAATTAGATTTATTTCTTTTGAAATTGAATACATTTTCTTTTTAAATCAGATATGTCTTACAATCAAGATCTGATATTTGAATCAATGTGTTGCGTTTCAAGGCAGTCATTAATTCATAGAATATGACTAATACACTACACGTTATGTACCCCATTATGAAGCTGTGGAGGGATCATTGGTGCTGACCTCTGAGTGAGCCACTTAAAATATCTTTAGACGTCAATAATTAATTTGTAGAGTACGTTGACCTTTTATGGTCCTTTCACTGTTTCTCATTGTGGCAGTAAAAGATGTGAGAATTACATTTCACACAGTGACTTCAAGCTGCAAAGCCTACAGTACTGCCTCCATTAGTCTGCTAATAGTTGACTTCACAGAAAGAGAAAAACCTGGAGGTAGCGTTAATTATATCACAAATGATTTGAGTAGGAATATTATGGGCTGGCTGTTCACCAATGTAAACAATACATTGCTTTCCTGAGTATGTCAATGGATGTTGTCAATTGCAAAATTAGCACTCACATATAAATGTTGTGTTTGTGTTGGGTTGTGTAGTTAGTCTGGTAAAACTCTTACCTATAAATCCTTGCAATATGTGTTTTTAATCGGAGGTACTGCACTCCACGAATCCCCCAAATATGATAGTAGTGATTGTTTGCTGCCAACCAATAGAAATGAATTTCATTGTCTGATTTGATTTGATTAGTTGTCTGAGAAGAGTTTAGTGTCTGATTATTTAAATACTGCTTTAAGGGCTTTTCCATCCTGTTTTGGCCTTTTGAGCTGAGACTCTTGATTACTCATTATCCCATGCACTGGCAAATCTTTTACTCAAATCAGAAATTTCATTTACATACATCACAACAAATATTAAAAGCAGGACTTATGACAAATGGCAGCAGTTTGAAGACAAATTACATGCAACATGGAGCAAATACAAGTTCATGCATGTTGTAAGAATACCGGAAGCGCCATGAGAGTTCCCAACATCCATCCATCCATCCATCCATCCGTCCATCCATCATCTACACGGCGCTTAATCCTCATTACGGTCATGATGGGGGCTGGAGACTATCCCAATTGGCTTAGGGAGAAGGCAGGCGACACCTTGGACATATTGTCAATCTATCACAGGGCTACACATAAAGACAATCACACTCGTGTTCACGCCAACAGACAATTTAGAGTTACCAATTGACCTGAGCATGTTTTTGGACTGTATGAGGAAGAGTACCTGGAGAAAACCCATGCATCCACAGGTAGAACATGTAAACTCCATGCAGGAAGATCCTGGGAAGGCGGAGATGTAAACCGGGGATCTTCCAGCTGCAAAGTGAAAGTCCTAACCACCAAGCCACTACGCAGCCCAAGGTCCCAGCAGTCTATAAGAAAATCATACAGTTTCTGACCTTTACACAAGGACGAGTGTAAGGGCATGTAAAATCCTCAGCAAATCAAACATGATACTGGGGTGGTTTCCTGTACATGCAAATAAAAGTGCATGTTCATGTACCAAAATAACATATACAGTATATCAGTGGTACACACATTTCCTCACACAAACACACAGATGCAGGCAGAGGGAGCAGTAAAATGTGCATTGCTCAGCGGTTGCTGCTGCCTTTGGCCTGCAGACATGGAGAAGGTTGAAATTCAATCAGTCACACTCTGGCAGGAAACTCAAGTTTGTGTGTGTACGTGTCTGTATGTGTTTGTGTGTATGTATGATGATGATGAGTCTCTTGTGTTTGTGGATTTTAAAAAGTGCAGATCCATGCATAGCATTGCCTGAGTGTGTACAATATCTGAGTGGCTGCTTACCTGGGAGTATTAGTGAATGTATGCGTACATGACTGAATGAGAGTGTGTGTACATCTGTGTGTGTGTGTGTGTGTGTGTGTGTGTGTGTGTGTGTGTGTGTGTGTGTGTGTGGATGCATTCACTTTAAAATCTAAGTGTGTGGGGTGTTTTTTGTTACAGTGTCACAGCTTTAAACAGTTTTCAACAATACCTGTCCTGGTCAGTAATTTTATTCCAGCCTGGGCCACATACATAGGTCATTATCGCGGTCACCTTAGCAATAATTATTTATAAACTCAATGTTTCTACATCCGAGAAAGAAAGTTAAAGCACATACATAATAGTAGTGCAACTTTTGTAATGTGTTTTTTTTAAGGTGAGACCAATTAGATTCAACTTGGCATGAACTATAACACCATAGAAATATTATACAAGTTACTTACTTGTCATAGTGCAATAAGGTTTATTTCTCAGAAGTCTGTTGGACGGGGGCGATGCACGGGGGGGGTCGAGCGCAGAGGGATCCGGGAGACAGGCAGGAGTTGCAGGTGGGAATGGGGGGAGCCGAGGTGGGGCAGACTGCCAGACGCGTTCAGACGGAGGGTTCCGGGGTTCACAAGGAATCAGGCAGGACAGACAGGGGTCTGGACAGCTGGATCCGCTGTACTGGGGAGAGCAGAGAAAAACTGTTAGACAAGCGTATACAACAATGAATACAAGCTGCGGCTAGAGAGTTAACTAACGATGTAGTCGTGTGTAACAATCCGGTGAAGAATGGCGAGATGAACCAGTCTTTTATTGTCGCAGGAGTAATCATGGGAATAATCTCCAGCTGTCCAGACTCCGGGGTAACAGCTGATTGTCTGAGTGGGAGCAGCCGAGTGACTACGCTCCACTCAGTGCAGCGCTGCAGAGAGAGAGGGAGAGAAAGGGAAAAGACAGATGGGAAAAAGGGTCTTGGGATGCCAGGTGGGGAAGGAGCCGGGGTGAGGAGGGAGCCCTGACAGTACCCCCCCCCCCAGGGGCGACTCCCGGTGCCCCAGGGATCTAGTTAGAATGCATACTGGTGCCGGGTCAGAGGTACTGGCAGGTGTCTGACCGGGGGATCCGTTCTGGGAGACGAGGAGGAGACTGGGTAGAGTGAGGCGTGGCGTGCAGAGAAGGTCAGGTTGTGGGGGAGACCGAGGACAGAATGGCTGGAGGCCGGGCGGGCTGAAAAGAACGAGTACGAGGAGGATCCGGAGGCAGGGAAGGTCCAATCGTGACTGGTAGAGGGAAACGTGGGAGGTGGGAGTCTGATCCAAGCGGGGGTGACGCTTCGGCGGGGGGTCTTAGGGCTTAGCAAGGTGTCTCCAGCTCGACCGAGGGGAGTGTGCGGGTGGGCGACCCTAGGTCCAGGCGGAAGAGTGGTGTGGAACCGGGGGCTGGACCGGTCTGGGCCGACCCATCCCTTGTCTCTGGTCCGGGGATCGTCCCGACGGCGAGGGAGAGTGCCGGCCCTGTCCTGGGGGCGGAGCGGCGACCGACGATCTCCAGCCCTCTCTCGACGGCCAATCAGGGGAAAGAGCTGGGGTCTCACTGGAGGCTCGTCCGCGGCGGAACGCCTCCGAAGATCTGTTCACTGGCTCCGTAGGTGACCGACGGTACAGAGACCTCCGTGGAGAGTGGGCGGGCAAACGGCCTCTCAGACTGTGGCAGGGAATCCTCCTGGAGCGTCTGGCAGACTGACGGGCTGGAGATCGGTGTCAGGGAGGTCGACGTCTCCCCTCCACTGTCCTAACAGGGAGCTGAATTAAGGGCAGCGGGTGGGGCTGGTCCGTGAGGAGCTGTGACACAGACGGCAGCTGGCTCAGGTGGCGGCGTCATTGCAGGGAGGACCGACGAGGGCGAGGTTCCCCTGGGGATCGGATAGGTGGTCGAACGGGGGGCCCCTCTGGAGGCAGACCTGGGACTGGAGCCGAAGTTCCCCCTGAGGGACCAGCAGGGGTCGTGGATTCCTGCGTCACAGCCAGGGAGACATTGGGGGACAGAGCCAAAAGCTGAGTATCCTTCCGAGCTTGAACAAAAGCCGGGGGCGGCAGGTCGTTCTGCTCCGGGGTTGGAAACAGGGTGAAAAACCCCACAGCGGCGGAATTTGGGGAACCAATGCCCTCAGGATCAGGAGGCGGAGCGGCAATTTCCACCAAAATTGGGGCTGGAACATCGATCTCTACAGGAATAGGAGTGGAAGCTAAGGCGGAGACAGGACTTGAGTGTGAATCAGTAGCCGGCACAGGACGAGGATCTTCGTTTGAGCTGGAATCAGAGGCAGTTACGCTCGCTCGACTAAAAGCTGGGGAGGGAGCTGGACAAGCGTCCCCATCGACAACAGAATCTGGGTCTAGTGTGACTAAAAGGCCGGGGGTAGAATCTGGTTCTGTTACAGAAATGGGACCAACGTCTGGACTATCGGAGGCCGGGGGCTCCTCGGATTCGTCTGAGGACTGGAACAAAACCGAGCCTTCTATCAGCACTGTGGCCATGAGCAACGCCGTCAGCCCCTTGTTGGCTGCTCGCAGAATCATGGGATCGACGGTGGTGGCCAGAGACGCCCCAAGGACGGCGAACGCTGCAATAATCTCCCCCACACGGTCGGTGGCTATCTGGAGCTCCGTCAGAACAGCGGTGGCCATCTCCAGATTCCTCACCTCCGGCAGAATCGTGAACATCCGTCCCAGAGCAGAGGAGACGGCGTCGAGGAATGCAGGAACTGAGGAGATGCCTTCAGGGTCCCCGAGGAACCAAGGGGTCGAGTGGTTTTTCAGCTCGCCAGCCTGCTGGAGGGACTCCCCGACCAGGCGTAGGGATGAAGCCTCATCCGGAGGGGGCTCCTCCCACCCCGGCTGCTGGGGCGAATCCGAGACGTGCCAGGTCAGTTCCCCGTCGGAGGAGAACTTTTCCTCGGACCGGTGGTCTCGCTCCTGGCTGGGCGTCCTCTCTACATCATCGGCCGCCCCTCCGAGTGCGTAGAAGGCGGAGCCGATCCTAGGAGTGCACCAGGTGATTCCTCCCTGGCGCAGCGGTGTGGATGTCTCGCAGCAGGGATTAAGCCAGCAGACGACGCCGGCAAACTGGCAGGGCTGGATCATGTACTCTCCGGATTCATCTTCTTGGCCAGATTGTTCTGTCACGGAGGCGCTGGGAGAATCTGAGCAGAGAGCACAACAATCCCTTAGGTGCAATAAGGTTTATTTCTCAGAAGTCTGTTGGACGGGGGCGATGCACGGGGGGGGGGGGGGGTGTCGAGTGCACAGGGATCCGGGAGACAGGCAGGAGTTGCAGGTGGGAACGGGGGGGAGCCGAGGTGGGGCAGACTGCCGGCCGCGTTCAGACGGAAGGTTCCGGGGTTCACAAGGAATCAGGCAGGACGGACAGGGGTCTGGACAGCTGGATCCGCCGTACCGGGGAGAGCAGAGAAAAACTGTTAGACAGGCGTATACGACACTGAATACAAGCTGCGGCTAGAGAGTTAACTAACGATGTAGTCGTGTTTAACAATCCAGTGAAGAATGGAGAGATGAACCGGTCTTTTATTGTCGCAGGAGTAATCATGGGAATAATCTCCAGCTGTCCAGACTCCGGGGTAACAGCTGATTGTCTGAGTGGGAGCAGCCGAGTGACTACGCTTCACTCAGTGCAGTGCTGCAGAGAGAGAGGGAGAGAAAGGGAAAAGACAGATGGGAAAAAGGGTCTTGGGATGCCAGGTGGGGAAGGAGCCAGGGTGAGGAGGGAGCCCTGACACGTAAAGCTGGCTCTGATAGAAAGGTGTCATAATATGCAGTGCATTGCAGCTTGCTGTGTATGGAGCTCTGTGGCTGCAGATCGCTCAGATCGCTGAGCGTTCTGAGCATCAGAGCTGGACCATGGAGCAATTGAAGAAGATGACTGGTCTGACGATTCACATTTTCTTTTGCATCATTTACCTGTAGAAGAGGTGACAGCAGGGTGCACTATGGGAAGGAGGCAAGCTGGAGAAGGTAGATTTTCTGTGCAATGTTCTGCCAGAAAACCTTAGGTCCCAACATTCATAGATGGTACTTTGACAGCTACCTAAACATTGTTGAAGAGCACGTATACTCTGCCATGGTAGTGGTATTCTCAAATGACAGTGGCCTATTTCGGCATTATAATCCTCCCTTCCACACTGTAATTCAAATTCTCCCGTCAAGTATTTGTGAGATGTACTGGGAAAACATGTCCAGTTCGAGGAAGCCATACTGCACAACTTCGAGGACTTCAAGAATCTGCTGCTAACGTCTTGGTTCCTGATACTACAGGGCACCTTTAGAGTCTTGTAGAGTCCAAGTGTTGATAGGCCGGGACTGTTTTGAAGACTTAAGTTTTGATGTGACTGATCAATGTGTGGGCTGCACAGTAGTGTAGTGGTTAGCACTTTAGCCTTGCAGCAAGAAGATCCCTGGTTCAAATCCCGGGGTGGGCCTGGGATCTTTCTGCATGGAGTTTGCATGTTCTCCCTGTGCATGTGTGGTTTTCTCCGGGTACTCCGGCTTCCTCCCACAGTCCAAAAATATGCTGAGGTTAATTGATTACTCTAATTGCCCATAGGTGTGAATGCGAGTGTGATTGTTTGTCTGTATATGTAGCCCTGCGACAGACTGGCGACCTGTCCAGGGTGTCCCCTGCCTTCGCCTGAGTCAGCTGGGATAGGCTCCAGCACCCCCTGCGACCCTAGTGAGGATAAAGTGATGTATAGAGAATGGATGGATGATCAATGTGTGTACTGTAGGTAAAGTAGGTGTCTGCAACAAAAAGATCAAACACCATGTCTTCAATGAAGGAAGCTAACCTAAAGTTGCATGGTGTGTTTTGACAAATGGCTGTTTAGAAATGAAAATAGGGTTGTTTGTCAAATGAAACTAAAACCTTTCAGTTAGTGGCAATTGGGACAGTGATTAAATAATGCAGGACATGTCTTTTAAGGGCTGAACTAGTGGCTTGGTGGTTACCACTGTTGCATTGCAGCTAGAAGGTCCCAGTCTGGGCTCCGTCTGCTTTGCATGTTATCCCTGTGCATGTGTGGGTTTTCTCAAAGCACTCCGGCTTCATGTGTAGCCGTGATAGACTGGTGACCTGTCCAGGGTGTCTGCTGCCTTCGCCCTAAGTCAGCGAGGATTAAGCAGTGTATAGATAATGGATGGATGGATGCTTTTTAGAATGAACTTCAAAAAACAAGCAATTCACAAAGTGTGACTGGGCCTTAGGGAAAAAGGTTGTTGGATTTTTGTGAGGTGAGGTGCCTGTGTGTGTGTGTGTGTGTGTGTGTGTGTGTGTGTGTGTGTGTGTGTGTGTGTGTGTGTGTGTGTGTGTGTGTGTGTGTGTGTGTGTGTGTGTGCGTGCAAGCGTGTGCGTGTGCGTGTGTGTGTGTGTGTGTGTGTGTGTGTGTGTGCTTGACCCTGGTGTCAATTTGCTGTTTTTCCGTCAGTCTGAGTGGTCAAATAGCTATTTCCCCCCGTTCCTTTTGCAGCTCATGTACACTTTGTGTGTCTGTGTGTCTCTTTCTGTAAAGTGTAAGCTCCCATATGTGTGGTTGTGTGTACACGTGCACATGTGTGTATGTGTGTATGTGTGTAGGTTTCCATGGGGACTTCTACCTCAGGCTGTCAGAGTGAGTTTCTGTCTTCTATACAAGCAAAGGTTAGCTCTCCCAGGAGCGACCCACTGCCGAACTGGCCTTTATACACACACACACACACACACACACACACACACACACACACACACACACACACACACACACACACACACACACACAGGCCTATGTACACACACAGAACACACACTAATGCACCCATCCACAGAAATACAAATTCACAGGTGTATCCAGCCAGCTTTGTTTGGCAGATAAAAGTTTGGAAAAACACTGTGCCTGACATTTGAAAATGCTGTCATTTGCAATGCGGGAGATGGATGTGTAAAAAAATGCAGCTTGGAGACCTGAAATCATCACACTAAATTTATTTCAGACTATTCGCTTCTTGTCTATCACTGGTTTACATCTTCTTCTTCTTACCCTTCCTCACCTGCTTCACAGTTTTTTTTTTTTACTTTCAATTCTTACTTGTCTGTTTGCAGCTTAATAATGCTGCATGAACTTCCCCTCTACTTGTTTTTAAAAAAATTTTATTTCTCTCTTTTCCAGATTGTACTGCAGCAGTGGTTTTTGGCCTTCTCTCCATCACCATGACAACTAAATTAAAAAGGAAAAGTAAAGTGCACCTAATCAATATGAGGTAACTTTAGCTTAAAATGTGGGAACAGGTTAACTTCTGTGTGTGTGATTGTGTGCCTTTTTCCTTCGTATATGTGGTACTGTGCATCATTTATATTTGCATCAGCTGCATTTCCTGCACTGCGTCTGTGTGTGTGTGTGTGTGTGTGTGTGTGTGTGTGTGTGTGTGTGTGTGTGTGTGTGTGTGTGTGTGTGTGTGTGTGTGTGTGTGTGTGTGTGTGTGTGTGTGTGATGATCACTAACTTGGCCTTGAGAAGACAAATAGCTCCCCTGCCCTTTGCTTCAGTGCTCAGTGCTCTTCAGGGCGCGTTAGCTAATTGGCTAACACCATTAATGCTGCTAATTACCATTAGCCTTTTCAGGTATATATCTACACACACACACGCACAAATCTGCATATGTTGATGCATGCAAAGCCTGCAAACAAGCTGGATTTAACATCCAGTACATACTTATACACGAGTAGGTACACACACACACACACACACACACACACACACACACACACACACACATGCACATACTGTCCTGCAAATAAGGAGCCAGAAGATAATTGCTAGAATCAAGTCAACCATGTCACCTCTGTTATTACACCGTGGTCATCAATATGGACTGAGGCAAAGGACAGCGTGTGTGAAAAGGGAAAGCAACACAGACAAGGAGAGCGAGGCAAAGACAAAGGGAGAGCAGGTGGTGATGCAATTGATTGGCAACTTAAATGCATGACTCTCATGAAGCCCTGCTAGCGGCCCTCAGAGGCAGAAATGTTCATTACAGCCAACAACACCAAAGTGGTGACATTTTGAATTTTTAATTAGTTGACACTGGTGGTGAGCATTTCAGCGGTGGAATAGCCACTGGGTCATTGGGAAGGTATATCACTTTGGGAGCATGACTGTGTTCGGCAAATTGAAGCTGTGCGGTGAGTCCTTCTGCATGGATGGAGTGTGCAAATATGAGCATGTGAGTTAATTAAAGAAAAGGTCATAATCATTGCAGTTTCTCCACTGAAAATCAAAACTAAGGCAAATATCAGCACTGGCCACTTGAAGGGTTGTATAGTTGAACCTCCTGCTCAACACACTCATTGAGCTTTGAAAATGCCAGAAAAAGCAAAATGTGGTTTAATATAAAAAAACAGGCAAGAAGAGAAAACATGAAAGCAGAGAAAGAAGACAAAAAACAACAACATTAGAGTGTACAAGATTGCTCATTCTCACATACTGGTGTCCTCTGTGAAGAGTCTTTACCTTACAGCCTGTAGTCTGCTAACTCAGCTCTGACTTATTTTCAGCATTCATCGCTGAACTTGCACACGAACACTGATTGCTCTGTGACTTGTTACAGTTGATAATCTTAGAAATCATTGGATTTATTATGAGTGCTACTGGTTTGCATAAAGTTATGGCGAGTGGTGTAGTCTAGTTTTTTCTAGTGGGTATACTCCAGGCTCATAAGCCAGGTCAGGTTCTCATATATGTGCGCACACACACACACACACACACACACACATATGTTTGTTTTTCTATACCGGTGGGGACTTACCATTGACACCCATTCATATCTAACTCCTAACCCTAACCCTAACCATCACCAAATCAATGCCTAACCCTAAACAAACGTTTTTGCACTTTTACATTTTTTATTAACAACAATATGGCCAAGAAAACGGTGTTGCCACCCGTGGGGACCTCATTTTAGGTCCCCACCGTAAGACAAGTCCCCACCTTTATAGCAAATAGTCAGGTCAAAGTCCCCACCGGTATAGCAGAAACAAGTACACACACACACACACACGCACGCACGCACGCACGCACGCACGCACGCACGCACGCACGCACGCACGCACGCACGCGCAGCAGCAGCAGCAGCAGCAGCAGAAGCTCCTTTATTTCAAACTACCAATTAGATACTTATAGACATTATAGTTACAGCAGCTCCTCCTCCTGCCATCAGGTAGAGCTGAGGTTTCCTCTTCATCAGGCTCCCTTTCCTAAACGGTAGCCTTAGCTCCAGCTGTGGTGTTTCCTAAAGCGGCAGTATTCACAGGGGTCATTCCAGGTGAAATGACCAGATATTCCTTGGGGGTGTTACTGCACCATCTTCAAATTAGTCCTAAATTTGCATGCCATTAGATAGTCACAAAAGTACTTTCTATGCAAAATTGTAGGCCTGTAGCTCAAATAGTTTCTGAGTTGTGGGGGTCTGAAATTTTCAGAATTTGGGCTATAAAAAGCCTCGCCAGCATTTTTTGCATCTTTAAGTTGTTATTTCTCAGCCTCTAGACATACCAGAGAGCTGTGAGTTGGTAAACAAGGCCTCTGCATGTAGCTAGTGTCCCACAAACATCCCCAGGTGTTTCCCTACATTCTGCAGGCCATGGGGGCTTGCTAAAAATTAAGAGATACCTACTCACGAGTGGGGTTTGGGACCTTAAAAGTACTAGAAATACTGCACAGAAGTGTTCTAACACCCCTGAGTTCCATTCTACACAAACTTGTGTGATAACTTAGCAAACTGGAGCTTTCTCGGTACCTCAGTTTGGAAAATATGAGCTCCCAAAGTTGGACGAGATTTTAAATTGGCTATTTTTGGTGGCAAAAATCTCAGTGTGGGACAGGTACCAGAGACCCCAAATTTTTCTACAAGACAGTTCCATCTGTCATCTATCACTGTACAAAAAGGCAGCAGGGTTACATTTGTAGTTACTGAGATATTCTTACTCAAAATGGCATGGGTAATGTCAAAATCGTTTTTTGCTTTTCAGTACTTTAAATTGGGATATAAGTATTAGTAGTCATTCCAATGGTAGTATTATGTATGTTTTGTTCTTTTTGAAATGTTAGTTGTTAAAGTGTAAAGTGTAAAAAGTGTAATGGTATAACTTAGGTATACCTAAGTTATAACTTAGGTATAGGTTCTTTTGCTTGTAACATGGCATTGTGCAATTTGATTTAACATGTTTAATCCCACTGCACTGATACTGTAAAATTCAACATTATTGTTGTTATTTTTAAATTAATCAACCATGAACTACTACAGAGCTTCCTGAATTCAAGTTAGTACATGTAATTTGTATGTGTATGTTATAATTACATGTGTGCATTGCAAATGGGTGTCCGCTTTTTAGTGAGCCCTGTTCTCAGCCATACACCTTCCCCCGTCCCACACAGCTTCACCGCTTCCTAACACAGAGAAGACAAATTTATGAACAGGAAAGTGAACTTTATGTCAAAAAACATGCTGATACATTTTTAAGTGGTTATATGGAAATTCGAGACGTTTTCTAGTGAGTAAACGGCGTATACCTGCGTGGCTACACCCCTGGGTATACGTATCTTTGGGCATTTTTAAGTGGGTATACGGAAATTTTGAAAATTTTCTAGTGGGTATACGACGTATACCTGCGTATCACGTAGACTACACCACTGGTTATGGCATTATCAACATTGCTTTTAACTCTTCTAAAACCAAATATGTGAAGGAAAAACACACAGCACACTGTACATATGTTCTGTGATTCCTTCTCAAGAGTGGTCTTGTCCTGCTTATCCATTACAGTAAATCTACAGAAACCAGCCACTGCAGCTGATTGTTGAAAACAGCAATTGCACTTCTTCAACCACAAGGACAATACCTTCACCCTCACCATACTTTCAAACAAGTGGTTTCAAGTGCCTGTTTCGCTTCTATGAGAGAAACATGAATAATTACTTTTTTGAGCAAATGTACCACTCATTCACCCGTTTTCCAGCATGAAGGTCTCTGCAGCAGCTGTATCTGATATTGAAATGAAACCCGATACTGTTTTTAGAAGGTTACAGAGTGGCACAATAAATGAAGAGGCCATCTGGTACTACTATGACTGAAATAATGTTAAAAAGCTGTGTTCAATCAAATGAGGCCAAACTACCATTGATAACTTTTTGAAGAGGCTTGATAACATCAATGTCACTGACTCATTGTTGAAGATTTATTTATTTATTTATTTCAAATTTCACTGAAGTGTCTATTACCCAGAGAGACAAGGTTTTTTACCTTACAGTTGTTTAGATATTACTGACCAAATGCCAAGTTATTCCAGACTTTTGGGTCTTTGTTTTTTGCATTCAACATTGCAGTACTTTCTCAAAATTAAAAAAAATTTTGTTTAAATTAAATAAAAAATTAAGCCTGATCTAGGTAGGTCCCACTCTGCAACCTGCAGAATTCACTGCCACCATCCCAGACTTTTGGGTCTTTGTTTTTTACATTCAACATTGCAGTACTTTTTCAAAATTAAAAAAAAAAAAAAAATTTAAATTAAATAAAAAATAAGCCTGATCTAGGTAGGTCCCACTCTGCAACCTGCAGAATTCACTGCCACCATCCCCAGAGGTCCTGTTTCCATGTCCCACTGGGTCAGAGAAGTTTTAGCAGCATAAGGGAGACCAACACAATAATGGGCAGGTGGTCATAATGTTATGTCTGATTGGTGTAGATATGGAAGCAAAATCAGAATATGGTTTTATTATAATTGCCAGGTATTTAAGATTTTCTTGCTTAGACTTTACCTTCTTCAGAGTAACCTCATCTGGCTTTAACAACAGCATAACATATATGTGGCAATCGTTCCACAAGTTTTTTTTCTTTTTTTTTTCTTAAGGTATGTGCCAGGTACTGCATTCCAGGCTTTCTTAAGTTCATCAATGAGAGACTGCTGATTTATGGGAGACACTTTCCTGATTGATCGATCGATTTCATTCATCCCACACAAGCTCAATTGGAGAGAGGTCTGGAGATTTAGGGGAGCATTTTTTGTTGAAGAAGAACATCTTTCTCTTCTCTTTTGTCAAGGTAACCCTGACAGAGCTTGGAGGAATGCTGAGGGTCATTATCTTGCTGCAAAACAAACTTTCTACTCACAAGTCTTCGTGCAGATTGAACTGGATGATGCTGCAGGATGGAGTGGCACTGTTCTTTCTTCGTGATACCTTTTATTTCAAACAAATGCCCTACTCTATCACTTGCAAAACATCCCCATACCATGGCACTGCCACCTCCATGCTTTTGTGTGGGTGTTAAGACGTTCACTTGTCTGTCTGCAGATATAGTTCAAATTTACTATTGCCGGTCCAAAGAACTCGTTTCCAGTTATCATCAGTCCAATTTTTGTGCGATTTTTCTTCTCCTTTTCTTGTTCTTTCGACAAAGTTTTTTTTAAGATAAACAACCCTTCAGACCAGTCTTTCTCAAACATCTTTTCACAGCTGTCAGAGATACGAGTTCTGACCTCATTATGTTGATTTCCTCTCTTATTTGTGGTGCTGTTTTCCGCCGATCTCTCTAACTGGTGATAATGATATGTTTATCCTCTCTTTTGTAGTGATCCCTTTTCTCCCAGACCCTTTTCTATTATCATAACTTCTAATTTCTTTTCATCTTTTCAAGGTGTAGTGAACTTCTTTGTTGGACACCATTAGGTTCTTTAAAATTTGTTTTTCAGTGTATCCTTCTTTTCTTATTGTACAGATCTATACAATATACAGATTGTTTATTTACTCAGCTGCTTCTTTCTAGCCATTTCTGTAGTAGTTTGTCAAAGATGGACACAGTTGAGATTTCGTGAGATTTTCATATGCAAACTCTCAAAAGCCAGACCTAAAGTGATTAATGCAAACTGAGATTTGTTTTTTACTCTGGCACTGAAGTTGTGACTCTTGAAAATCTTCTCAAACCTAAAACAAAGTGCTTCTTTAATTTTGTTAGGACTTATTTAGCAGCTGTCTGGTAACTTCAATGTATACCTAAAGGTAAATTGAAGGAAATGATGCATATCAATGAAGTAAAGTGTGATCATGCAGTAAATACATCCCACAATCCATAAACTATAAACATAGATGTTGTTTCCTTAAGGCCAAAACATATTCAGACATCTTCTCTGACTGACCAGTGCTCAGAGATGTTGAGTTTGTTTCAATAGATAAATCAAATACCCATACTTCGTAGTAGTAGTTAATGTTTTTTTGCATGAAACTAAAAAGTTATCTAATTGTCACCAGTCATTTTTTTCTGTCAACTGACTAATCCACTTAATCATTGCAGCTCTAGAGAAACTGCACTTGTAGAGAGGCAGCCAAAATCTTTTTTTTTTTTTTGTCCTGAGTTCTCACAAAATGTTAACCAACCAAATGTTCCCACCTGTAATAAACCTAGGGCACAGCTGAGCTCAGGGTAGACCAGAAGCAGGGCCGGCCCGAGGACTTTGGTGGCCCTAAGCAAGATTTTTTTTGTGGCCCCAAAACATGCACAGGGCAACTACCAAATCACGTGCACAGCTTGTAATTGGGTTAAAACACACATGCACATGATTGACAGCAAATATTCAGCCCACTCCTGAACTTCCTTTTTGGAGCCATGATGCCATCTCCAGTGCTACTGCTTTTCCATCTGTGGCTTCTCCAGACCAGTGTAATCGATCAAGTTTGAAACGGTGCCGTGGTGTCACAGTAGCCTAACTTGCGCATGAAGCATGGAGTCACCAACTGACTGCTGGTTTATTTTTTCTTTCGTGTATTTTTCCCGTATAGTTTTCTAATAAGCCAGTTTCAATTGATATGTTACCATGATGATTTATGTTTTATTGGAATAAAGACAGGCATGGGCGTAACCACCATCTCAGAAGTGAGGGGGACAAATTTTTCAGAGCGATTTATCATTCTCTTACATTTAATTGCACCGTCCTTAGTGGCTAAAGAACCACATAATCCCTAACAGCCACAGTGCAATACCAGGGGACCAACTAGGCTAGTTCTTTAAACTATAAAGTATAAAACTTTAAACTATAAAATCTAAAGTTTTAGTGGCCAAACTCTAGTTGAGTTGACAACAATGTCCCTTGAACATCTACTGGGCGAGTAGCCAAAGGTAGCCAAACACTGAACATGAAATGATCAGTACTGCCTGGTTTCTCCCTGCAATAGATGTCTTATTTTCAGGAAGTTATAATCTCTCCTTACCTGTAAAGACCCTACATCCTTGTCCCTGCTGCTGGCCTCTGATCCATCTCCTCCCTGACTCTGCTCTTTCTGTTATGGCAATAAACATAAAAAAATGTGGTAAGAAAAATTCTGAAATAGCATTAGGAAGAGTAAAAATTGCAGTAGAATTTAACCTCAAAATCACTTTAACCCATAGATACATATTTTTTTCTCAGCCACTTATATATATTTTTTCACCTCTGCAGACCCTGCATGGTCAACATTACTGCTGGCCGCCGCCTCTGGTCCATCTCCTGTCTGACTCTGCTCTTTGTTATGGAAATAATCATTAAAAAATCTGAAAATCAAAATTCTGAGCTAGAATTAGAAAGAGAAGGAGTAAAAAACAGTTGTAAATTTATACCATAGATAGCCTATTCTTTTTTCTCCTCCCTGACTCTCCTCTTTTGGGACCAAAAGACTTAAATACACGGAGAGCAATTGTGAGCACATCTTCTGCCCAGAAATGAAAGAGGACTGGGTTTATTCCAAGAATAAACTAATTAGCAGTAATGTAACAGAGGCAACCACATTTGAATTATTGTTAACTAGCTTAACATATTGATATATTGCCACGTTTTACCTTGTCATCATTTAGCTAACAAGTCCAACATTGTTTGCATCCAACAAGGTCACACAACTTACACGGTTTGTTTGGAAAAAACTGTGTAAAGTTTTTTGCTTCTTGCTGGCTCTGGCTGGTTTGCTAAACATTACTCCAGACGCACGTTCAGCACTGCTCAGCACAGCAGCACGTCTCCTCTGGAACACCTGCGGTAGCATACGTTCATGGTGCATTCAAAGACGGCTCAGGAAAACACGTTACTGGATGCTAATAACGGGTTTAGCTGTTGTAACGGCTGAAAAAAGTGCCTTGACATGTCTGGGGCTGCGGCTGCCGCCCAATCAGCGACACTGAACTTACAACGCGTGTTGGGTGGTTGCCAGGTTAGTCGAAGCAAGTAATGTTAGATGGCAGTCTGTGGGTCAGACCATCAGACACAGTCAATTCGGGGGGCCCCTCGTGGCGGCGGGGCCCTAAGCAGCCGCTTAATTCGCGTACAGAGAGAGCCGGCCCTGACCAGAAGTGTGTTTTCTGGAAGTTCATATCAACTGTGGAGCAAGACATCTGCTGTCATCTTCTCCTCAGGGGATCTTGATCTCTCCCTCCTCAACATCTTGTGTCTGTTTCTTGTGTTTGTAGTCTTGATGCAATGACTTGTAGTGAATAGTGCACCTCTGGAAAGTCTCCCCTGAAAAAAGTGATCTGTGTGAATAATAAAAGAAAAAAGAAAGAAAGATCAAACCAAGTCAAGGTGCAACTTACTGTGCAGCTGTCTGTGTGTGCAAAAAAAAAAAGCTCCCTCAGTTACTAAATCTAAACAAGGTTTATGACAGTATCAGGTGATCAGACAAGAGCTTTGTTTCTATTGTCTTTGGAATTCATAGGTTTATGCAGGATGGGAATCTAGTTGAGAAATGCTTTAAGCAGGACTTAGAATAAAAACTGTAGGAGGTCTTTATTAAACAATGACTTACAAAAAGATGATCATTTATCCTCATTGCTCTTTCTGGCATTTTTATTTATCTAGTTACTGAATGATTTTTTTCTTCGATTCCTTCCTGCTTAACTCATCAATATAGCTGAACACTGGTTTTAGCAAGATGAGTTGTTATCTGCATTGTTCATTGCTCATTCTAAATTTGCATGGGCAAATAACCAGCTTTTCGTTTTCCTGAGAGAAATGTGTTTTGGTTTGAATTGGAATTAAATTAGAGTGAAGCAAAGACTGAGTACAGGCGATAATATCAGTGTGAGAAAAGGAACTAAATGAGATAAGAAATTACAAAGATTTCCTCAAGGGTTGGGATCCAGTGGAGACAAAATGGAGATAAAAAAAAGGGTTTTCCTCACCTCTCTCTCTCAACAGTGCTCAGTCCAATTGCTTTTCACTTAGTGATTAGACTATTGTGTGCATCGATATTGTGTGGCACAGAGAAGGAGAAATAACAGAAAAGAATGATTGTGTCTCAGCGGTTCTCAATGGTGCTCTCTTTGTTCGACTCTGGACCAGTCTGGGATGAGATGATTGTAGTTTTTCAGCATGTAATCAATACAAACTTCTTTGACTTAAAAACGCCTCCTTTCTTTACGCCGGGCAGAGAAATTATCAGGGAGGCCTCAGGTTCGATTATCTCATGAATGTCATTCCTGGAGAGATTCCTACTTGAGCCAAACAGCAGCTGAAAACCACAAGTGATGCTGACATGCAAACATGTTATTTATTTTTTATTCTTTATTTTCCAAGTAAGCTCAGTTAAGAGCAATTTCTCATTAACAATGATGACCTGGCAAGAGGCCGCAGCAGGAAGAAAGATAACAAACAAGTACATACACACAAAAAATAAATTACACACGTGTTTAAACAAAGATTAAAACATCCTAAATTAATGCTAGAAATTCAATAAAAACATTCAGCATGTGCAGTGGTCAACAAAGGTCTGCTGCATCTTCTGTTTTGAAAATGTAAGGTCATGGAAGTGAAGGCAGTTTCAGAGATTTTTGGAGGGAATTCCAATCAATCGCTGCAGCAAAGCGAAAAGAATTCCAGTCAAAGACAGTGCGAACCTTGGGGACAGAAAGTGAATTCACTGGACCTCAGGTGGTAGTTGTTATGGGAGGGGTGGAGGAGGTTGGAGAGGTGTTGAGGTGGGGGCCTGTAAATGAATGAACGCCAGTGTTGGAGTCGCCTGGTGTAAAGGGACGGCCAGCCCACCAGTTTGTAAAGGTTGCAATGGTGGGTGGAGAAAGGAGCACCGGTAGCAAGATGGATGCCTGAGTGATGGAGGACGTCAAGCCTGTTAGGGGCACACTTAGGAGCCATTTTATAGATGACATCGGCACAATCAAACATGGGGAGGATGGTCACCTTCACAAGAGTGTTTTTGGAAGAGTATGTAAAGGAGGCCTTATTATGGAAATGTCACATTTTTTCATCTAGTTGCACCTTTGTGCACGTTTGTGCAGGCTGCAAAGCTCCTGTCTATAAGAACATGAAATCGACGATGGCACTTACTAGAGTGTAGTGGGTGACAGAAAAGTCACACATGACTGTATGTGTGATGGGGTCAGGATGGACTGATTTAGGGGGAACGATGTGAGAATAACGGACTGATTTCATGTTGAAATTCACCAGTGTAGCTAGCTGAGGTGGTGATGGCAGCATAGTATGGTAGGCTCCCGACAAAAAAGTCTAAAATCTGCCCGATAAAACTCAAATTTACTGGTAGACACGATTCTCTGAGTTGAAAAACGGTGGGCGATCAAAAATGCCTCAGAAAGGAAAGAAAAACATGGTACAAAGTAAAGTACAGGTTGAAGAAGAAGACGGTCGACTGTCGCAAGCGAGCAGCAATATGGAGGACGACATGGAGCCGCCGGTCACTGGCACGATGCAGAGCCGTGACAACAATTTGAGCGTGATTCTGAAAGAGCTGCGAGAATTTAGAAAGGATTCTAGTCAGCAACTAAATGCCACAAGAGAAGACAAATAAGATCTATGAAAGAATGGAGGAGGCGGAGGAGCGCATTGGTGACGCGGAGTGTTGTGTTCAGTCTAATGTAGTTGCTACTTTCACCGCTAGATGGCGCTTTCACATAGCCAGACATATTGATTCTAGATTGCAGAGTAGAAGAAGAAATCCAGGAAGTTGACATGCTGCTATGTTACGTTATAAAGAACTAAGTGTTGGAGTTACCAAGATTGCTGAATTAAACAGCTTCAACTACAACTGCTGCCCTCCGTCCTTACATGCACCAACGCTACAATTTGGTGACGACTGAACCTGCGTGGTTACTACTACATTATGGCTGGAAACGTGCCTCCACCTCCGATGTTTTTGCCGTGCCTATGGGGTCGCCGCTTTACTCTCCGTACAGATCATCAAGCATTAACAACACTTCTCAGCACAAAGGGAATTGGCCGTGCTGGTATGCGTGTTGCTCGCTGGTCAGCACGCCTGCTTTGTTTTGATTATGATGTCATCTACAGAGCTGGCTCCCAGAACTACACAGCTGACTGTCTGTCACACCTTCCATTACCTGCACCCTCATGGTGCTTTCCCATATACGCGTTTTGGTCCGCTTAAAGCGGATTGAAGTCCACAACACCAGCAAGTACGGTTCGTTTGGGCTGGTGTGAAAGCAGACCAGATGTTTTTGGTGCGGACTAAAGAACCGGACCGAGACCACCTTCGAGAGGTGGTCTCGGTCCGGTTCTATGTGAACTCCAGTTCGGTTCGCTCCTGGTGAGAACACAAACCTGTCTCCATTCGGACTGGCTTGATGGCGCAGCAGACTTTTTGGTCTTCGGGAGCTTCCGTAGCTACCTGCACAGGGAATTTTGGGAGGCGCAAACTCGCGCTAGATGAACCACATTCTCCACACGAGTTTGACCGGGAGCCTGCGTTCACGATGAACAGGGACAGACTTGGTCTAAAGAGGAGGTACAGTGCCTCATAGAAATATGGGCAGATGAGCACATTATTGCTCAACTGTTGAGCACCCACAAAAATGCTGAAATTTTCGGAATTTTTAGTAAACAGATGAGAGTGCGCGGTTTTCAGCGGTCAGTTGAACAGTGCCGCATCAAAACAAAATAAACACGCTCCACTTAAAACATCCCCCGCTTTATATATAGTGCCCCTAAGTGCAAGAAATAATAATATATACTGGACGATACACCTACAAAATGATACATCTTCACTACAATAAAAACAATCAGGTCAAGGTCATACACCAAAGAAGGCAGATCTACCTTATGCAAAGGTGGCATTGGTGCAATATGCATGAAATCCTTCAGGTAGTTTCTGACATATGCTCCAGAAGCAGAATCAAAAAATATTTGAAGTGCCTCACAATGACCTTGAAAATAAGGTCAAGGTCATGCACCCGAAAAAGCACATCTACATTACCAACAGGCTAAGTGTGCGCAATATGAAGGAAAACCTTCAACTGGTTTCTCAGATATGCTCCGGAAACCAAAAAATATTTGAAGTGCCTCACTATGACCTTGAAAATGAGGTCAAGGTCATGCACCCCAAAAGGCACATCTAGACTATATAGAGATGGCCTGGGTGCAATATGAATGAAATCCCTCAAGTACACACGTGGACAAAATTGTTGGTACCCCTCAGTTAAAGAAGGAAAAACCCACAATTCTCACTGAAATCCCTTGAAACTCACAAAAGTAACAATAAATAAAAATGTATTGAAAATTAAATAATCAAAATCAGCCATCACTTTTGAATTGTTGATTAACATAATTATTAAAAAAAAAAACTAATGAAATAGGGCTGGACAAAAATGATGGTACCCATAACTTAATATTTTGTTGCACAACCTTTTGAGGCAATCACTGCAATTAAACGATTTCTGTATTTGTCAATGAGCGTTCTGCAGCTGTCAACAGGTATTTTGGCCCACTCCTCATGAGCAAACAGCTCCAGTTGTCTCAGGTTTGATGGGTGTCTTCTCCAAATGGCATGTTTCAGCTCCTTCCACATATGTTCAATGGGATTCAGATCTGGGCTCATAGAAGGCCACTTTAGAATAGTCCAACGCTTTTCTCTCAGCCATTCTTGGGTGTTTTTGGCTGTGTGTTTTGGATCGTTGTCCTGTTGGAAGACCCATGACCTGCGACTGAGACCAAGCTTTCTGACACTAGGCAGCACATTTCTCTCCAGAATGCCTTGATAGTCTTCAGATTTCATCGTACCTTGCACACTTTCAAGACACCCTGTGCCAGATGCAGCAAAGCAGCCCCAAAACATTACTGAGCCTCCTCCATGTTTCACCGTAGGGACAGTGTTCTTTTCTTCGTATGCTTGGTTTTTGAGTCTATGAACATAGAGTTGATGTGCCTTACCAAAAAGCTCCAGTTTGGTCTCATCTGTCCAAAGGACATTCTCCCAGAAGCTTTGTGGCTTGTCAACATGCATTTTTGCAAATTCCAGTCTCGCTTTTTTATGAGTTTTTTTCAGCAGTGGTGTCCTCCTTGGTCGTCTCCCATGAAGTCCACTTTGGCTCAAACAACGACGAATGGTGCGATCTGACACTGATGTACCTTGGCCTTGGAGTTCACCTTTAATTTCTTTGGAGGTTGCTCTGGGCTCTTTGGATACAATTCCAACGATCCGTCTCTTCAATTTGTCATCAATTTTCCTCTTGCGGCCACGTCCAGGGAGGTTGGCTACTGTCCCGTGGGTCTTGAACTTCTGAATAATATGAGCCACTGTTGTCACAGGAACTTCAAGCTGTTTAGAGATGGTCTTATAGCCTTTACCTTTAAGATGTTTGTCTATAATTTTTTTTCGGATGTCCTGGGACAATTCTCTCCTTCGCTTTCTGTTGTCCATGTTCAGTGTGGTACACACCTTTTCACCAAACAGCAGGGTGACTACTTGTCTCCCTTTAAATAGGCAGACTGACTGATTATGAGTTTGGAAACACCTGTGATGTCAATTAAATGACACACCTGAGGTAATCATGTCACTCTGGTCAAATAGTTTTCAATCTTTTATAGAGGTACCATCATTTTTGTCCAGGCCTGTTTCATTAGTTTGTTTTTTTAAATAATTATGTTAATCAACAATTCAAAAGTAATGGCTGATTTTGATTATTTGATTTTCAATAAATTTTTATTTATTGTTACTTTTGTGAGTTTCAAGTGATTTCAGTGAGAATTGTGAGTTTTTCCTTCTTTAACTGAGGGGTACCAACAATTTTGTCCACGTGTGTAGTTTCTGAGATATGCTCCGGAAACGAAATGTGGACGTATGTACGTACGGATGGACATACGGACGGGCGTGCCCACGCCAATATCCTCCTCCATGCCTACGGCCGGCGGGGATAAAAACTTCGACGGCAATATATCAAAGTTCGAGACGCTCTGAAAAAAACAGGCAGCACTTCAACAGCGAGAGAAAGGTTCGAGTGGTACGACGCATTGGACAAAATCCTTGGCACAAAACCTGATGTGGATGCTGTGGACATAGTGGAGTCACATGAAAACACGATGGAGGCTCCCCCAGATGTTAACACCGAGACCGAAGCTAATGTTCCTGGGCCATCTGCATCACAAGATGGTAAGAAGTTGAACATTTTTGTTTTTAAAAAGTTAAGTGAAAATGTTAACAATTATAGTTATTGTGCTCCACTCTATTACAGAAGAGGAGGCAGATACTAGCTTGGATAGTAGCGTCTCATCAGCTCAGGAGAGTGAACCCACTTCAGCCAGTGTGAGACTTGAGATACCTGGGGCCAATTCAAGAAAAAGAAAAGCAAAGACCAGAGGATGTGATGACAACTTCACCAAATACATGGTAGAGAGTAACAAAGTTTTGGAGGAAATGAGAGAGGCAGAGACCAGGCAGCTCGAACAGGAGCAGGCTCTACAGGAGAAGATGCTCAATGCTCCACAGGAAGCGGATGAAAGAAGATTCAATGCCCTGATGACCCTGCTGCAGTCTCAGCAAGAGGCCTCTAATCAGCTCATTGCACATCTTTTTTCACAGCTTATAAATAAGGTGCCCACTCAGGCTCCTGCTTCTTCTTCATCCTGTTCTGGTGTTACATCTCATCAGAGCTCCCCTCATCTTCCACACAGCACCCACCATCAGCTGCCACCTTCTGAAGCCGCACCATATCACAACACAAATCCAGAATATTACAACCTTTAAGACTTATATGTAGCATGTAGTTTTAGAGGTCTGTTACAAGTTGTTTTTGCTAGACCTGATTGTTATGCCATGCATAATTGCACATTTATACAGTATTTTTTTAAAAAAATCAGGACTTTTACCTGTTTACAAAATAAAAACACTGTTTACTCAAAATGCATGCTTTGCATAGAGCACAAGATGCCAAGTTGTTCATGGTTGTACGTTTGTCTATGCAGCACTTTACTGTGGATAAATGCTATTTTTTAAATTGTTGACATTGACAAAGCAAGCAAATAAAGGTTCTTGCACATTTAAATGTTTTTTATTTATGGGACTTGAATCACATGGATGGGAGATATTTGCTAAAACCTAAAAACATTTTTATTAAGACAATCTGACAATATATTTGGGAATTCAGAAAGGGCATAAACTTTAACATTTGTAGTATCAAAAATATGAATTGACCACACAAATACAAAAGTGCAATTTATTAACTTTGAATCAGTTGAATCATGAAAAAGTATAAAATTTTCTCATTTGTTAAAAAAAAAAGTTTTCATATCTTCAACATGTTGCCATCAACAATCAGCTGAAAGAATTCATTAATCAATCAAATGGACAAAAACAGTGAAAAGTTTGAGGAAGTTTCAAATCTCAGTGAGATTCGAAACATCCTCTAACATTTCACTTTTTTGTCCAGTTGATTGATTAATAAATTCTTACAATGAAGGCACAAAAATGAAAAAATGACTTGTCTTTTTACCATGTTGAAAAATATCTACACAGGGCATTTTGAATGTCTGATTGTTGCTGATTATCACCACCTCTCCCCTCTGGAACAGCTTCAATCTCTTCCTCGGCCTCAGTCTCTTCTTTCAGTCCTCATGATGTACTTCAAGAAAGTTGTGTAAAACACAACACGCCAAGACAATCTGACTGACAAATGTAATGTGGGCATCGCAAACCTTTAGCAGGCAACACCAGCGTCCTTTAAGGCGCCCAAACGCACGCTCAACTGTCATGCGAGACTGACTCAGCTTGAAGTTGATCTGTTCTGGTGTGACTCCTGCTCCCTCTGGGTAAGGTTTCATGAGCCATGGGAGTAGTGGATATGCAGAGTCCCCCAGCAGAACCAGTGGCACATCAACACCCTCAAATCTTTCCGTCCAGTCTGGGAGTAAAGTTCCATTCATGCCTCTTTGGTACAAAGAAGAGAGTGCAAATACACGAGCATCATGTATTTTACCTGAACGACCCACATTAATATCCCAAAACCTCATGCGGTGGTCGACTACAGCCTGAATAATAATAGAGTACTCTCCTTTCCGGTTGTAGTAGGAGACAGGGTCATCTGTTGGGGCACGTATTTTGATATGCGTGCCATCGATAGCACCTGCCACTTGAGGGAAACGCCATTTGTCTCTAAACCCTTGCACAATAACTTTCAGTTCTGGTGCAGTGGGTTGCCTAATGTACTTTGGTTTTAGGATAAAGTTGATAGCAGTCACCACCTCTTGAGTAATAAGGCAACAAGTGGAAAGTCCAATACCAAATAAATGTGAAATAGACCTATATTCAAGGTTGGTGGCCAGCCTCCAAATACATATTCCTATTCGAAGTTCAACGGGCACAGCCCGTCTGTATTTGGTGTTTTGACGGGTCAACCAGGGACGAAGCATGTTGCATAGATTGTTGAAAGTACCTCTTCCCATCCTGAAGTTCGCACTCCACTCTACATCTGTCCAGTTGTTATTCACATACTGCCACCAGATCCCAGGTCTTTGATAGGTCCACACACTCCTATGAAAGCAGAAAAAAATAATTAATGACTCATTTGGTCTGTTGTGACGGCCCTCTGCTGGTGCTAGTTGGCCTCTACTAATGTTCATGTGTGTTAAGGTGGACTGGAGGAGGCGCTGGTGGCGTTCTGGGGACCTGGCAATACTTCCGGCCCGGCCTCGTTAAAAGCCGGCTTCCGCTGTGTTTCAGTGTGCGGCGGCAGGAGAGCGGCAAGGACGTGTTGGTTCTCTCCGTCGGCTCCGGGTTGGTGGCTTTCTCCGTCGGCTCCTGGATGGAGTCGACTGCCCGGGTTGCTTTCCATCCTTCGCCACACAAACGCCATGCTACGCCGTTTTTCTTTATTTAGATTATGTTTTCATGTTGTATTCTTTTGTGCTAGTTTTTGCATCCAACGATACACACACACCTGATGCAGGTTATCTCACTGATTACATCCAACATGCATTTCAGCTTACCTTTCTCTACACTTCACTTACACTGACGACATGCAGATATTTGTTTTCTTTAAAAGTTTAATTATATTTTAAATAAATAATTTAAAACTATGTCGTGTCCTTCCCCCTGTTATTTGTTGCAGTCTGTGAGCCAGGGTCGTAACACTGTATCCGTAGGTATAGTGACACAAGATCACAAGAAACTAAACATTTTAGTAAAGTGTAACTACAAATGTACATGTATTTGTAGGTACAGTGACAAAATTATGTGTCAGTTTGTCACTGTTGAATAGTCTGCTTTATTTTTGATAGTAGACTATTCAAAATATTTACTATTTAACATTAATACTATTGTGAATGATTTCTGTTTCTCCAGTTTTTTGGCCTTTGTTGTCACGAGTTGAGTAGGCCAACGTTTACCACAGTAACCCGATATGATAAGTGAAACAAAAGCTTACCGAAGAGATTTGCGAAAATGTCTCCGAAACACGAGTTGGTTCAGGTTGTGGAGCATCGCCCGCTTTCTCCGATAACGTCTTGCAATGCATCTTCTCTGTGCCAAAAACGACTGTGTAATGTTCTCGTACTGAATGCGAGCTTCATGCTGGAACAACAGCAGTATTTGTGCTTGCTGCATAAAGCAATGATACGAATATATGGCAACAAGAACGAACAGGAGAGCATAGTTCATTGTTTTTACGAATAAACCTCGATTCATGGAATAAACACAGCCTGTTGTTTTTGTAACGCTTTAGGGCTAGGCGGTTGACTACGGCTACATTAGCTGCAACAGAAGACTGTTCTTTAAGGAGCCCAGGGTGTGAATGATGCACCAGAGTCAATATTTGCGTTTAGATATATGTATTAGAAGGTTGATTCTTTTAAACAGACATGAGACAAAAGGGGGAAAAAAACACACAATAAATAACCAAAAACAAACCAATGTAAGTACAAAGTGTGCCCAAAATAATTTAACATAAATAGTCCATTGCCATCTACTTTGTAAACACAATGCAAAGTCCACAGCAACAACGATCCACGAGTATCCAGAATTCGATCTGAGGTTCCATCCAAGAGTTTGGTGGGAAAAAGAAAACTGATAGTCCTACCAGAATGGGTTCTAGCTCGCCATGGGTTGAGGATTTGGGGGGAGTTACAGTGATGAATGTCCAGAGTCCATATGAAGGATGGTGTTTGAAAGTTTCACAGATGATGGAATGACGTAGAGGTGACTCAGTCTCTCTAAAAAAACCTGACCTATAAGAAGGTCAATAGATCATGTAAGTATTTAATTCATCAGTCAAAATATCCAAGTTACTAAAAAAAATGTAACCAACTTAAAGTAGGATCTTAACTGTTTTTTTTAACTTAAGTTATTGTTTGAAATAACTAAAAACGACCAAAATAAGTCAAATGAAAATAATCAATTTGATTAATAGAATAATCAATCCATAAATAAATCATAAAAGTAATTCACATCGCTAAAGTATTTTAGTAATATTGAAAAGGTAATATTAACAAAAGCAAATCTTAAAGCTAAAGCTAAATGCTAAAGCTGAAGCTAAGTACTAAGGCTACAGCTAAAGCTAATTGCTAAAGCGAAGTTCAAAACTTCAGCTACATACCAACTGTTAGCTGAGACTACAGCCGAATCATCAGCTGGATTAAAGTTGGCTCAATGTTGGGTCAGACAGAGTGTACACTTTAAATCAATAGTTAACAGTATATTCATGACAAGTACTTCAAAATACCCAAGCAGAGTAAAAGAGTACATATCATCCATGAATAACGTGCTTAACATATTCTTAACTTCACAGTATTCAAGGTGGTTCAAGTATTGCGCAATTATCAAAGAGAGTAGCTACGTCGGGTTCAATTTATTCAACGCTACCAAAGCTAATAGTACTTTTAGCAGCGGTCAGGAAAGTGCTAAAAAACCGCACCAACCATAAAAAACACCCAAAATAAACGGATGTATCTATCAATCAATATAACATCTACAATTCGGCTGGGGTAAATCATCATTATGTCATCTTTTACCTTCAGGATGGAATGTTTGTAGCGTAGCGTCTGAAGCGGCTAAGCGGTCTCAACGTGTGTGTTTGTAAGGGGAGTTTTGCATGTGTTTCGAGGCTCCCGATTCTGTTTTAAAACATTGCTTACATGAGTAACCACACGACGATCTGTTGCATATACCACAAATGTGGAGTTAAATTCAGACAACTCACCGATTGTTGAGGTCTAAAGTAATGTTTTCGAGGAGAAAACAGCAGTTGTTTGCAACGCAATGAGACAAGCCACAACGCCACAGCCACAGCGGAGACAGAGGAGGAGGAAGTGAACTCCGTGACTCCTGATATATAGGGTGTCAGGTGTTTGGGGGACACAGGAAGGGGACCCGCAAAAATAAAAGTCACCAGGTATATTAAATGCGGGTTACATTTTCTTCCGGGATTTTTCCCTCTTCACATGCTGTGCCAATCAGCGTTCACCCACGTCATCTAAAACACCTTATTTTTGTGAACAGCGCCGCCTAACGACTGGGGGGGAGATATAACATTCATTGTAGTTGGTTCAACTGCGAAAACACTGGTGTGAATGCGAACCGAACCAGTTGAAATTAGCAACACTGTAACAACTTTTGGGTCCAAATGAACCACTCTAACGGACTAACAGGTGTGAAAGCACCCTCAGACTCCATTCAAGATGCAGAACCAGAGATGGTAGCACAGATCACAGCTACACTGAGCTCCCTCCCTGTAGCAGACTTTGACTCCCCCTGTTCCTCTTGCCCTGAACTGTCTGCCTTGAAGTCACAAATACAGAATGGCTGGCCTCCTACCATCAAACAAGTGAGTAATGTCCTTGCTCCATACTACAAAATCAGACATGAACTCTCAGTTAAAGATAACTACATCCTCAGAGGCTCACATCTCATTGCTCCACTCTCCTTACGACACACACTGATCACACTTGCATATGAGAGTCACCAAGGGATTGTACACACGAAGCTTACGTGACCTCTACTGGTGGCCAAAAATTGATTCACAAGTTCAATCCTGCATTGCTGTGTGTGTTCCCTGTCAGTCAAATGATAAAACTGCCTGCACTCATCCTGCCCCTCTTCAACCCATCCCACTGCCTGATGGGCCATGGAAGAAACTTGGTCTTGACATTGTTGGACCTTTTGACACCACTACCCCTGCCTGTAGGTATGCTATTACACTGACTGACTATTACTCTAAATGGCCTGAGCTGTCATTTTCGCATGCTGCCTCGACTGATGATGTCATTCAGTTCCTGACGTCTCTCTTTAGTCACCATGGCAACCCAGAGAGCATTATTTCATATAATGGACCACAGTTCACCTCAGCTGCTTTTGCCTCCTTCTTGCACAACTGAGGGATAACCCACAGCAGAACATCTGTTTATCATCCTGCTGCAAACATTGCTATTGAAAGATTCCACCGTGCACTCAGGAGTTGCATCCAAACTGCAATCCAACAGTCGCAACCATGGAAAGATGCTGTGTGTACCGTGCAACACTACATGCCACAACCTTCACTTCACCATATGAACTCCTGTATGGCAGAAAAATGCGAACCAAACTGGACATTCTTCCCCTTCCACCTGCCATGTCTCCATTAGATGACTCTGCTCGTGATACAGTCTTGAAACGTCAAGAGAAGATGAAGCATTATGCTGATGCAAAACGGGGTGCACGCAAACGTTCCTTTCAACCTGGTGAAAAAGTGAGGATAAAGAAGCCATTTCATGTTCCTAAAGCACACTCAAGATTCACATTCCCCATGACTGTGACAGAGAAAGTAAGTCCCAACTCCTTCTTGCTGAGTGACGGAAAGACATGGAATGCTTCTCGCCTTGCCCATGTTCCCTCTGTGACAGGACAAGATTTCAACATGGCTGGACTTTCACACACACCTGTCAATCAAACTCCATCTCACAAACAACGTGTTAAGGTCAAGCCCAAATGGCACAAGGACTATGTTATGCCGTAACTTGCAATTTATAATTGCTGAAAATTCAGTGGTAACTTTATTTTACAGTTTGAGTTAACAAAGTGAGAAAAACTAGTTACACTTTTAGTATTACTAGTCATGTGTTGTATTACATTGAAGAACACCTCTAATATGCTGTCTATAAGTTTAACTTACCTTATGTAACAGTTTCATGTTAACTGTATGTGTTGATTCTCCAACAAGGCTCTACAATATTTAAGTTAGTAAGAACAGCTAAAAAGAAATTTTGTTACTGCTGAAAGATTCAGAAATTCTAATTTGTGCTTTTCTAGTTACTCTTATGGAGAATGTATCCTTTTACAGAGAGAGGAGATGTTGTGTTCAGTCTAATGTAGTTGCTACTTTCACCCCTAGATGGCGCTTTCACATAGCCAGACGTATTGATTCTAGATTGCGGAGTAGAAGAAGAAATCCAGGAAGTTGACATGCTGCTATGTTACATTATAAAGAACTAAGTGTTGGAGTTACCAAGATTGCTGAATTAAACAGCTTCAACTACAACTGCTGCCTTCCGTCCTTACATGCACCAACGCTACATGGAGGAGTGCATCCAGTCCGCGGAGGATGTTTTGTCAGAGCTGGTGAAGCTCCATAAGCAAACGGCGGCCAAGCTGACAGACCTGAAGGGGCGCACACGGCGTGAAAATATCAGAATACATGGAGTAATGGAAGGAGCTGAAAACGACTCGTCATCGGTGATAGCATTTGTGGAGGACTTATTAATGAATGGACTGGAACTCCCTTCCACCACGGTGCTTAATATCGAGCACAGACACAGGGCGCTTGCATCGATACCTCCAAAAGATGTGCCTCCAAGATCACTCGTGGTCAAATTCTCCAGCTTCAGGATGAAGGAGGACATTATCAGGAGAGCTTGGGAGAAGAGGGGTTTTGATTTCAAAGGTAAAAGAGTGCAACTAGACCACGATTATACACCGGAGTTGCTGAGGAAACGGAGGGAATATGCGGAGGCAAAAGCTGTGCTGAAGGAAAAAAATATAAAGTTCCAAACTCCCTACCCGGCAAGAATGAGAGTGTTCTACCAGGATGGCACAGTGGTCTATGGATCTGCACAGGAGGCCACGGAGAACATGGAAGAGAGAGGCTTCCCGGTGACGGTTCTGAAAAAGCCAATTTCCCTGTTGGACCAAATCAGCCAGATGTCTCGGCGAACCAGCCGAAAACGAGGAAACACGGAAAACGTAAACACAGCGCGAAGCTACAAGGAGTGGCTACAGGCATTCCGGCGACAGGACACTGATAAGTAACTGAGGTTTCCCCTTGATAGAATCATGTCAAGTTACTTTGAAACATGTTTTTCTTCAGTACTGTACATATTTTGCTAAAGGCTTTTGTTTCTGTTTTTTTTTTTTTTCCCCAACGTGACAATTGTTTTATTCATAGACAAAGTTATGGGCATGTAGACGTTAAAACTATTGTCAGGACACCCTCTACTGGACTTGATGGACATGTGCGTCAGCTTTGAGGTTGGAGAGGGGCCTCTTTTGAGACAAAGAGGCCTTCCCTCTAGACTCTCACTCCACCAGAGTCATAAGGCCATATTACAGGCCTTACATTTGGAAGTCAAGACTGTTCTTTTTTATTTCATGGCCATTCGTTCCATTATGTTATTAAGGTTCGAGGCATTTAAAATGAAGAAAACACTGTGTATATCGCTTTGTACCTCTATGCCCTTGTTAATCAGTTGTGATTAATTAATTTCAAAGCCTCTAATTAGATAGATTTATTTTTTAAATTGTGTCCTACCACTAATATTTATCTTACTTGGTTATGTCATCTTTGCTTCTGGACCTCTGATGTTATGTAATGTTAGCTGGAAATCAATAATTTGCGAATGTCTATTTAACTTGTAAAGTCTCTTGATCTATTTATTTTAAGCTAATAACATTTCTCTGGTACTTCGCAGCCCTATTTTCCAAGATGACACTCCTCTGACTCTCTGACCTGCTGCCTGGATGCTGGACGTGACCCTTACAAACATATATCAAAACATATCAGAAATCCTACACGGACAAAAATTTAAAACATTTTATTTTGATGTTACAAGATCACCACAATCTTCAAATTTAGAATTACATTCGAAAAATTAACAATCTAAAGTAAAAGAAAATTTAATTAAATAGCCTGCTGATTATTTATTTTCCAAAGTTACAGGGAGCTGCAACAGAGGGATGAAAGAGCCGCATGCGGCTCCGGAGCTTTGGGTTGCCGACCCCTGGTTTAGGTAATCCTATTAAAAGAAGCAAAATTTTGGCAAATTAAAGCGAGAGAAAGTAGAAATAGCTCTTCTCCAGGAAACTCACCTGACAGAATTAGAACACACAAAATTTAAAAGATTTGGGTTTAACGAGTTTTCATCTTCTTTTAACCAGGGACCTAGGAGAGGTGTATCTGTTCTAATTACCAGTAAGTTAAATTTTGAGTGCACTTATGAAAAGAAAGATACTGATGGGAGATTTGTACTTATTCGGGGACACCTGGATGGGGTTTTTAGTCACCATTTTAAATGTTTATGCCCACCAGGATCAGACTGGAGATTTTATAAACATATATTTGAACTGATTATTTCCGAGGCACAGGGTATAATTATCTGTTGTGGCGACTTCAACATTAGACTGAATTCATCGCTGGACACCACTAGACCTTGCTATTCAGGGGAAACAAAAATTACAAGAAATGTAAAATTAATGATGGCAGAGTTGGGTCTCATAGACGTATGGAGAGAATTGAATCCAACAAAGAAAGATTTTACTTTTTTCTCTCATCCACACTCTATATATTCAAGGCTCGATTACTTTATCATGTTTCAAAAGGATGTGGGTAGAGTTCATAGTTGCAGTACTGGATGCATGGATCTTTCAAACCACTGCCCAGTTTATATTGTTATACAATTAGATTCTGACAAGAAGAGAACAATCTGGAGACTAAACACTGGGATTCTAAACAAAATGAGGGATCAAATAAGAACAGATATTAAAATTATCTTGAAGAAAATGATAACGGGGAGGTGTCCACGCCAATTCTATGGGATGCATTAAAAGCTGTTCTAAGGGGGAGGATAATTGGCGATAGCTCCAACTTGAAAAAGCAAAACAAGGAAAACTTGGATAGGCTGCAAATAAAACCTAAAAAATTAGAAAATATCCATAAAAAGGCTCAAAATCAAAGAATAAAAATTGAAATGGACAAGAAGAAAATGAATTAAATGAAATCTATTCGAACGATATAAAAAGAAAGCTTATTTTTCTAAAACAGAGACATTACGAAGCTGGAGGGAGATCAGCTAAATTATTGGCTTATAAATTAAAGAAACAAGAAGCAGACAGAATAATACATAAAGTAAAGGACCCTAAAACAAATTCCATATGTCATAAATTAACAGAAATACAACAGTCATTTGAAACATATTACAAAAGTTTACATACACAGCCAAAAATAGACAAAATAAAAATGGGTATTTTTCTTGACCTTATAAAGCTACCTGAAATGAGAGGTGACCAAAATAAGAATTTGATCCAAGAAATATCAGATGAAGAAATTAAGACAGCAATTTCAAATTTGAAACCTAACAAGACAGTAGGACCAGACGGTTTTCCGTCTGAGTGGTACAAGGAGATGAAGGACCTCTTAATCCCAGTATTGAGAAGGACTTTCAATCATGTTCTCGGAGCTGGTGAGACACCGCCCTCATGGAAGGAAGCTGTGATCTCTTTAATACCAAAAGAAGGAAAAGATAGACTCGACTGTGGGAGCAATCGACCAATAAGTGTATTGAACCAAGATTACAAGATATTCATGCATATTTTAGCAAAAACACTGGAAAATATTCTTCCCCAAATTATAAGCCTAGGTTTCATCAAGCAAAGACAAACCCAGGATAATATTTGAAGAACATTACATGTAATTGACTATATCATAGGAAATAACACCCAGGCCGTACTTTTGAGCCTAGATGCCGAAAAGGCTTTCGATCTTGTAAATTGGGAGTTTCTGTAGAGAGTGCTACAAAAATATGGATTCCATCAGACCTTTACTAGGACCATACAGGCACTGTATAAAAATCCAAAGGCAACAATAAAAATAAATGGCTCCATTTCAAACTCATTTGATCTTGAAAGAGGAACAAGACAGGGTTGTCCCATGAGTCCATTACTTTTTGCAGTATTTATAGAAGCCTTAACCATTAAGCTTCCGTCAATTTTCGCCTAAAATTTCTACTGAAGATGTACGGAAAGTAAATTGAATGCTGTTCTTGAACTGTTTGGAGTACAGGCATGGTTGGGGTCTCCTTTGAAAGCTGACAACCTGAATTTTCACCCAGTGCAGTCAGAATTATTCTAGGTGCTACTGGCACAGAATACTTTATGTTAGAACACACTGAATTAGGATCAATTTCATTCTCGCCGACATTTTTTCCCTAATAAAACACCTGAAAATAAGTGTGGCAGCACTGTGACAGCTTGAAAACACAAAAGGCAACAGCCTGGGGTCTTACATAGTTCAAGTCAAAATTTCTGAGCAATACTACAAGAAATGAGTGTTTCACACATGTTTTTGTACTGCTATGGCCAGGCGCTGTAAATTTTGGACACCCTCTGCACACCCTGGGCAAAAATGGTATATGTTCGTTTTTCAGCCCGTTTTCACATTATTTTCGCTCCAAAAACTCATAAAGAACTCAAAAAAGGCACTTCAGAGCAGCTCCAGTGTGGATCAGACAGAGACTGGGAGGGAGACAGAGAGGCTCCTGCAGCAGCCTGCAGCCGAGGTGTGAAAAATCACAGAGCCCTGCTGGCAGAGGCTCTATTTATATCCTGCTATTCAGCAGGCTCATTGGCTACAATCAGTCAAACGTTTCCTCCGACGTGATCTGCTCAGAATTTACTGACGAAATGAGGTAGGTCCAGATCGGTCAATCTCGGCTACGGTTGGCCGTTTAGGCCTGAGAAGCAGGCCAGAGTCACTTGATTGGTTGAAATGCGGTGTAAACAAAAAGGATAGACTTCAGTCGCCATTTTGAGTGCAAAACCGCGTGGATATGTGTATGCTGTATAAAAATATGGACAGAAATACAGTGAATATTAAACGCACAGCGCCACCATGCGCCGCGTGTGCAGGCACAAAGCCAAGCTATTTGTGAATTATTTAATATCACGATATGTATGGCAAGGGAGAAAGCCAAGAATTAAATATCAAACGCTTCAACTGATGAAAGATAAGGGGGACTTGCACTTCCCTGTTTAAAAGACTATTATTTAGCTGCGCAATTGAGAATTTTAATTTGTTTGTGTAACTCTGATTTTCATGCCAGATGGAAAGAAATAGAGGAGAATATATCTGGGGAGATTCCAATTCAGGCATGTTCATAGGTGAAAGTAAGCCGGAACGCACCGGAACGCCGTGCCGGTAAGAAATATACTGGCCTCTTCTACCGGAACGCCCCGGAAGGCCTCTGAAAAGCAACTATCACTCATGCATGCAATGCGAGCCCTTTCTTTTTTCAAGCAAATTTTACGGAAATAAGTGTAAAATTGATGAATACATAAAACTCATCTCCAGACTACATCTTCTGTGACGTGTTGAACAAGGTTAATGCGCCTGACGAGCACTCATATGCACTATACAGTACTCGCTTACTGTGATAGGTTGCAGCTTGTAGTAGGCAGCCACTCGCTGTAGTGTAACGTTAATCCAATGTCCACTGTTGTGTGTTTTTTTTTGCAGACACAGGGGAGTCATTTTTTGCAAAATAAACAAAACATAAATCCACAAGTAATAAACTGAAGTTTCATGCGTCGTGAAATACTCTCCGTCTCTCTGTCATGCGAGCAGCATCACTCCTTCCGCAAACAAGCACATGTGGAAGTGAGGTAAACTCAATGCGTTCTTTTCATTGGATGGCTGGTTGCCTAGGTGATGCAAGGACCCCTTCCCCCCTGTCCCCGCCACCCGAGACAACCAGGACAGGTCAAAAATGCAAAGAAAAATTGACAGTATTTTCAAGAGGAAGAGGAATGACAGACAGGTTGAGGACAAGAGAGCGGAAAGTGCTGAGGAAGCACATGGAGCAGGTAGGCTATGCAGTAGACCAGAGAGGGCCCATGAAATCTATCCTTCTGTCAAAAATGGCTGGCAATGTTACTAGCCCGTTAAGGTACACCAGCCCGCTTTGATATCTGCATAAGCATTTTTCAAAATAGAACGACACTGCAAACGCAATTATACAAACACTATACACACATAGAAAGCTGAGATTCTCATGAATCCGCCGGTATAAACCACTTTCAGATGTGATTACCACAGCGGGTAATATAAACACATTTGTCCAACAAACAAATCACGTAAAGGTGTACAGCTCACCGTTGGAGGCTCTTTGGACGCTCGTTCCTGGTCAAAATGAAGATAATCCACAAAAACCGGCCAGAACCCAAGCTTAGCCATCCAGAGAAAACAATCCAGTATAATACTTTGTCCAAAACATGTCTTGAAATAAGTAAAAAATCCAGAAAGCGATCGGTTCCGTGCACGTGGCGGCGCTGTGCGTTTCATATTCACTGCATTTTTGTAAATAAGTTTATCAAACATGCTTATATTTCCTTCGTTCGGCATTCAAAATGGATACTGAAGGCTTCACTTCCACTTCAAACCGAACTTCAACCAATCAAGTGACTCTGTTCCGCCTTCTACGGCGAAACAGCCAACCGTGGCCGAGACTGACAGATTTGGACTACATCACTGACTGACTTACTTCTCAGCAAATCACGTCGGAGGAAACGTTAGATTGACAGGCCTGGTAGCCAATGAGCTTGCTGAATGGCTTGAATATAAATCCCGCCTCTGCTAGCGGGTTTATGTCATTTCTCAGACGTGTGCTCCGGGCTCCACCTGCTGTTTCTCTCTGTTCCTCTGAATCTGTGTGTCTGATCGACACTGAAGCCTATCTGAAGTGATTTGAGTTCTTTGAGTTTTTGGAGTGAAAATAATGTGAAAATGGGCTGAAAACAAACATATACCATTGTGCAGAGGGTATACAGAGGGTGTCCAAAATTGACAGGGGCAGGGCATATCAGTACAAATACATGTGTGAAACACTCATTTCTTGTAGTATTGCTCTGAAATTTTGACCTGAACTATGTAAGACCCCAGGCTTTTGCAATATTGTGTTTTCAAGCTCTCACAGTGCTGCCACACTGATTTTCAGGTGTTTTATTAGGGAAAAAATGTAGGCGAGAAAAAAATTCATCCTAATTCAGTGTGTGCCAACATGAAATACTCTGTGCCAGTAGCACCTAGAGTAATTCTGACTGGACTGGGTGAAAATTCAGGTTGTCTGCTTTCAAATGAGACCTCAACCATGCATGTACTCCAAACAGTTCAAGAACAGCATTCAATTTACTTTCTGTAGATCTTCAGTAGAAATTTCGGGCGGAGATTGCCTGTACTTTAAAGCGCTAGACTACAACACAAAAGTAGGCTGTAAGTTTTTTTTTTGTTTGTTTTTTTTTTGTGTAGTCTACATTTACTGTGGGCCTAGGCTGTAAGCCAGCTGTGCAGGTCTCAGCTAGAACCCTGCTGCAGCATGAAATAGCCTATGTTTTTTGTAACACTGAATTAACCCTTGAGTACTGTTGTCATACAACTAGCGTGTGAACCCATGCAGCAGGCGTAGGCAGGAGAGTAAATTAATAATTATTTAATAAAAGAAAACAGACAAAACAAGACTTATCTTTAAACAAGCAGGAGGGGAGAGAGCAGGAGGGAAAAAACTAAACTGAATAAAACCAACTAAGGGAGAACCAGACGGCCAAGGTAAAACTATTAAATAAAACAGAATGAAACTAAACAAAGGGCGGACCCGAAGGCCGAGATAAAACTAAACAATCCCAACTATAATGAGGGGAAGGTGGCTTACTGAAAGTCCGGGTTATGGAGGATGGGAAAGGCTGAATTGGCAGAGCAGGCGGGGAATGAGATGATGGCCGGGAGCTGGCAAGGTTATCCAGGGGGAAAGCAACGGAGTCCGAGGTGCGGGGTGTAGCATCAATGATCCAGGGGAGAAGCAGAGTCCAAGGGGGGTGACGTCTAAAGACAGTAAACGGCGTGGAGCAGGTAGCAGTGGGACATGGTGTGGCGAGGGGTGAGAGTCAATGAACCGGCAGCGTGTTGTGCAGAGAAGGCAGCTTAAATGCTGCAGTGATTGAGCATGGAGCTCAGCTGTGACTCCTTGGCTGAGCTTCTCCTCAGCTGAGCTCAATTAGCTGGATCAGGGGCTGGCACAGGAGGAGTGTGACAACTGTTCCAATTCCAATTTTCTCACTTTCATACAATTAAGGCCAAAAAAGCCACTAACAAACTCTGCTGTTAAAATTTAACATATAACAATTTTTTCTACTTTTTTGTATAAATGTGTTAAATAGGCCAGAAGTCTAATTTTAGCAGGCTAATAACTCAGTAATTTTGTCTTATTCACCACAGTTGAGAGTGGAGACCTTCAGGCAGGAGCAGTCACAGAGAGACAAGAAGAACCTACAGGTCATGTCAGGCCCGAATATCCCTCCATATGGAAAGCAGAACAGTATAGAGAATTCAGATGTAAAAATGACTGAAAAATGATTAGCTGTTTGCTAATGACGGAATGCTTGGCTGCACCTCTTGTCGTGATGTGAAGAACCTGGGTGTCATGGCAACCCGTGGTGTCAATGTGGCTAGTCAGTGGGCTGAAGGACAGATAGCCCCAAATGGACATACCAGGGAGGCCCAGCTTACAGCACTGCGCAAAAAAATCCACGAGCATGGGAACTCAAAAGTACACGTTGAAGTAATCAAAATCCTGGAGACAGCAAAGAAGGACACTCTGCTCAATATGAATGCCAGAAGTCAGGGTGCTGCATTTGAGGTTACCTCCAAGGTGTTCAGAACAGCATGCTATGTGGCCAAGTATGACAAACCGTTCACAGATTTTGAGAAGATGGTTGACATGCAGGAAGCTAATTCTGTGGACTTGGGCCGTGTCTTCCACAGCAAAACAACCTGTGTTGATATTGTTGAGTACATCTCATCCCAGATGAAACGGGAACTTCTCAAGAAGATGATCGAGAACAAGAGCAAGATCACAGTCTTGGCTGATGAGTCTACCAGCACTGGGTAAAATCAACCCTGATAGTGTATGTGAGGAGTAGTGTTGATGGGATGATGGATCCCATCGCATTTCCATTGGATCTGGTGGAGCTAGATAGTCTCTCTGCGGCTCACATCAAGGATAAGATCATGGCCTGCTTGCTGAAGAATGACTTTACCATTGAGCTTCTATGGGAAGTCCTCATTAGATTTTGCAGTGATGGGGCCAGTGTGATGCTGGGAACAAAGTCAGGTAAGTCAAGAGTATTGTAGATTTAATGCAATAATTGTAATGATTGTGTAATAATAACAACAACGATAATGATAATGATAATGATGATAATGATAATAATAACACCCTCAGCACCACCACCACTACCACTAATAATAATAATAATAATAATAATAATAATAATAATAATAATAATACACCAATCATTCATCCATTCACTCATTCAGGTGTTGGGAAGCTGCTTCAGATTGACTTCCCTGGGATAGTGCTATGGCATTGCCTTAGCCACAGGCTGGAGCTTGCTGTGGACCAGGCACTGGAGGTGACAGGAGGAACAAATGACTTCCAGACCTTCCTTGACAGTCTGTACTCCTTATACAGCCAGTCACCAAAGAACATCAGAGACCTGAGTGCATGCGCTCACGACCTTCATATCACCCTCAAAAAGATCGGGAAAGTGTTCACTGTCCGCTGGGTAGCGTCATCATACAGAGCAGTCTCTGCAGTTTGGCAGTCATTTCCAGCCCTAGCCCAACACTTTCGGAAGGCATCAGAAGATGATGACAGGGATGGCAGGGAGAGGGCAAAGTCTGCTCTCAAAGTTGACCTCCATCAACTTCCTGAAGAACCTTGCTGTAATGGCAGATGTTCTCAGTGAACTGAAGGATCTATCTGAAATGCTCCAGAACAGGAGGATCACAATACCGAAGGCCCACAACACCATGACAACATTTGTCAGACGCATTGAGAGCCTCAGTACATACTCAGGAAAACACACCATCTCTGCCAATCAAGCAGAGGAAGCCATGGAGTTCAAGGGAGAGGAGCTAAGCATGGGCTGGTCTCCCATAATCAACTCAGGCCAGTTTATCCAAGCAGTGGTAGACAACATGAAAGAACGGTTGTTCACTACCACAGCCAACAGAGCACAGGCCAGTGTCTCTGCCAGCCATAAAGAGACCTACAACACACTGATGAGTCAATTTGCAGTCCTCAACCCTGACAACTGGGACCATGACAATCCTCACTTTGGAGAGGAGGAAGTGAGGGCTTTGAGTAAGGTCCTGCATGTCAATGAAAAAGAGGCCCACCTTGGTTTTGTGGAGTACAAGATTTGTGGTGGCAGAAGTATCCCTAGTGAGATGCAGAAGCTGCTCATGGCTGTAGACACACTGTCTCCAAGCAATGCAGATTGTGAGAGAGGATTTAGCTCAATGAACAATATCATCACAGAGAAAAGAAGCCAACTCACAACCAAGAATGCAGCCAATTTACTCTTCATCAGCTGTGTGGGACCACCAATCAGACATTGGGGTCCGATGCCTTATGTGAAGACATGGCTGGCCAAGGGAAGGAAAGCAGCCATCTCAACTACAGGCATGGCTTGCCACGATAAAGAAAAGGAAGACAACTACTACAGCCCTCTGTGGAAAATGTGGAAATCTCTGTAATTCCATTTCCCATGTTATCATTTATGAGGCACAGTGCCGTAAATGCAACAATCTGTTATTTTGTTTGCAAATAACAGATAAAGGCCAGGGAAAACATTGGTTAGCACTATCTTCTGCTGGTGTCACAGAGTAATGCTACTGCACTACTAATAATGTTATTATTGTTCTAATATTATCTCCCCGACTTCCCCTAAAGAAAATAAATGTTTTGCCATATATTAAATTATGTGTCTGACATCTTACATTATGCACTCAATGATGTGGACAGGAGTCAGAAAAGAGCAGGACTTATCAACATCTGTCTTGTACGATGCTCGCACGCTTTGCGCACAAACTAAAAATTTTTTTGCACAGTTCCTGCAAGAATTTTATCTTACTTTCACTGCTGGGCATGTTTAGGAGATAAAAAACTTATCAAAAAAATAATTGAAATAGGTAAGAAATGGGTCACTTTGTCTCTAAAAACCTGGTTACATGTAATTTCTAAGAGGGGTTGGCTCAAGGATATTAGGATTTTAGGATGGGGTTCATACGATTTGGATTTCACCCCAAATAAGATGGATGTGAGTTATAAGACCTGGGCTAAAAAGGGACTCTCATCATACTGTACCTTTTTTAATCAGGGCATATTGAGAGATTTCCAATCCTTGAAAGCACTGTATGGATTAAATAACAATGATTTTTTCAGATTTCTTCAGGTACGACACCACATAAACAATTTAATCTCCGATGGTCATAAAGTGTTTGATAACAAGTTATTGAAAGTGTTTATTTGTGCTTATACTACAGATTCTGGACTTAAAATCATTTCGAGACTGTACAAAGGGCTACAAGAGACAAAACTGTCAAACACCATGTATATTTAAAAAAAGTGAGACCAAGAAACAAATAAGTGTATTTCCGAACAAGTTTGGCTTAGATACTGTAAATTCCAGTGGAAAATATCGAGCTCGTCCTCATGGAGAACTTTTGCTTGGAAGAGTCTTTGCAGATACTTTATTACACCAGTTCAGCAATCTTATCAATCAGGCTCTTTTGATTGCTGGAGGAAATGTGGCTCAAAAGAAGCCAATCACTTTCACTTGTTTTGGGCCTGTCCTGTCATAACCATATTTTGGCAAAAAATCTGTACAGAATTAAGAGATATATTTGGGTCAAAAATGTTTTTTAGCTGGGATGAACTTCTTTTTGGAATATCAGACTCATCATCGACGAATATGAAAACTAAATACCTTTTTGGGATACTGAGTGTAGCAGCGAGGAAAGCAATTACTAGGAAATGGCTCAGACCAAGCAGTCCATCCATAGAGGACTGGTACGATATCACTTACGAAATTTATGTAATGGAAAGAATTACTTTTTCTTTAAGGCTACAGAAAACTAGATTTGAAGATAATTGGGAACTATGGAAAACATACATCGCTTCAAGGCACCCCTCCTTTACATAATTTTGTCCTCCTTCCTTTTATTTACTCATTGTATGTTTTAGTTTTTCTTTTTTTCCACATGTAATTTACTAATATTTGGAAAGTCCCCCTCTCCCCCTTTTTTTTCTTTTTTGAGTAAAGTGAATGAACACCTCGGGTTCTGTGTTTCCTGTATGTTCTACAGATATATTGAAAAATGAATCACCTTGCGGTAGTAACTTCACTGATGTGAATACTGATGTTGTATTTGCGGTGTGATTTTCAATAAAGAGAATTTTAAAAAAAAGAAAGAAATTCACTAGTGTGGACACATATGTGGTCACCAAAGAAACATGGGTTTGTTGGCAGCAGGTAATTTTTAAAATGTGTTTATTGTTTATCTTCACGAATGGGGTTACAGGAACTTCTTCGTCCTGCTTAATCGCAAGCACTGTTGTTATCTTAGCTTTGTGCTCTAAGCTTCAAGGACTGGTACATTTGCTCAATAATTTAGTCAGAAAAGAAAACACACTCCAGTCAACAGCTCAGCTTAGCTACTTAATCCAACTGTCTCTTTACTCATGAAGCAGAGGGAAACAAATCTTGGATTTGAAATAAAAAAACTTGGGGAAACTTAAATATTTTTAATTATATGGCATAAATGCAAGATGTACATATATAATTGATATTTAGCTTACATCCCATCGTGCCGGCTGGCATACTGACTATTTTCTAATTCACAATCAAAATGAACTGATTCACTGGGAATTTTTTGTTTGTTTATATAGCAAATGTTCTGCAACGTCCCTTGACTGTCTCTCAGCTAGAAGAAAGATGAGTCACAGCCCTTTTAATATTCATTCGAACCCTCAAATCTGATACGTGTTATTGTTTGTTTATTAACTGGCCCCTGGCCACCTGTCATTTTGTTAAAGTGGCCCCAGGGCAACGCATGTTGAGTATCCCTGATGTACAATCCTATCCCCCTTTTTTCATAACCACAATAAAATATTATCTACACTTGGTTGTCATATCCTGCTTTTCTGCTTCATAATTAAATGACAGTTACAGCGACACAAATAAGCAGGAGGCGATATGAAACGTTTTGTCACATTGTCACTAACTGCTGACTGGACCTGGTGCAGCTGACGATGGTTAATGTGGGAATATATTTTTGGCCAGATGTAAGCTTTAAAAAGTGCTTTCAAGTATCCTAGCCACTGTATCTTGTATTGATGACAAATTTATTTGATCTTCCATGATATTTTATTTCTTTAAAGGATGCCATCAGGCAGCAACAAGTCCACTGCTCTATGTGTTCTATGGCTTCCAGGTCATCACTGTGCTGAAAAGTCAATTGTTGTCTACTTTCAGGTGTCAGATCATCTATCCTGGAGCAGGTTCTTCTTCAAGGTTCTCTCTGTATTTGCCTTCTTTCATTCCACATGGCATGATGCTGCCACCACCATGCTTTACTGTTGGAATGTATTAGCGGGTGATTAGTAGTACCTGGTGTCTGCAAGGCACAACTTGGAGTGCTAGCCAGAGGGTTCTGCTTTTATCTTTCCAAGCATTGGGCCCAACTGGTTTACCCAAAAGGCCTGATCGATGGAGTTCTGCTGAGCTGGCTGTCTTTTTGCTAGGTTCTCATATCTCTTCAAAGAACTTCTAAAGCTCTGTCAGAGTAATCATTAGGCTCTTCTAAGTCATCTCTCTGACTTAGAACCTCCTTGCACAGTTATTTAGTTTGGCAGGATGATGACTTTAACAAGAGTCCTCTTTGATTGAAACTTTTTTTTTTTTTTTTGGTGCTCCTGAGATCAGTCAAGCTTTTTAAGTTACTTTATTGTCCAATTGTGTGCACACGAGGGTCTTTATTTAAATAGCTATGTCCAATTCACATTGACTTCACCTCCAGTTAGGAGATTCTACTGGCCACAGAAGAAAAAAGAAAAGTTAAAAAGCATGTCTTCACTTAGTCATTATGGGTTACTAAGAGTTAATCAAATGTTATCCATTTCTTTTCATCTATTCAAAATTTAATCTACCAGCCAAAAGAAAAAAAGAGTGTGTGAAATTTGAAGTTTTCTGAACAGTTTCTGAATTCATTGCATGTTCCTGGCCCAGTGCAAACACTGCTCTTCACTTTACAGCTCAATCTCCTTTTCCTCAGTGGTGTCTGGATCTCAAAATCAGTAAGCTGTGTCTGTCCTTATGGGTCAACATGGGCATTAGCGTTTGTTTTTCATTATTGTTTCACCTGACCTTACTTGGGCCTTCTCGAAAAGTAAGTCCAGTAACTTTGCACCAACAGTAAGTTCTAATGTAATCAAGCAAACAACTCAATTTTATCAGAATATATATGAAAAATAAATTGTACCAAGACATATAGAGACAACATTTAATTTATATCACTGAAAATATCTCTGAGGCTTTAAAAATAGAAGGGATTCTTTCCACTTTTGCACTCTCAACATTAGGATTGTGTTGTTTAACCTTCAGCTTCGTAACATTTTTGAATTGAAGTCATTTTAGCTGTAACACTTTCAAATATTTTCATATGCTGGCAGCTGCTGATTACAAAAGCATTATATTCAAAAGACTATATTCAAAATCCTCACTTCTATTTTGCAGCTTTTCTTTGCATTTCATAACCCAGGCAGAATATTGACTCCATCACATTATTCATGAGCCTCTAAGCAAGGCACATAAAAAACCTAGATAGAAAAGCCTATACAGTATGCAGAAATTTAAAGTGGCGATTCATTTTGTTTAGAGGGCAAATTCTGTCTTTTTTTCCTGTTCTTTTTTTTTTGCTCTCCTCCCTGCCTATGCCGCTCTCTCATTCTCTCATTACCCCCGTGCTTCGTATCTGCATGAGAATTGCATATCAGTAGCTCACAGAGGCAGCGTAGTAGCTTCCTATGAGGCCCACAGCATATTCAGATAGCCTGCAGAAAGTCACTTTAATGTGAGACTGGCATATATTTCCAGAAAGGAAGAGTGAGGGGGAACAAAGGGAGAGGGTGAAAGAGGAGGGAGAGGGATCCATGGAGAGAGGAAAGAGAATGAAGACATAAAATATGTGTAGAGATGAACACAAAGAGACCGAAACAAGGCCGCAGTGGCTGTCTCACCTCTATGTGCTATTATTGCGCCTTATTTTGACTCGCAGGCAGAGAACTGCTAATGCAATAGAGAGATGATTGGATGAGGAGGCAAACCAGTCATTGTAATTCCAGTGAGGGGAAATAAGCTTCATTATTTTCCTGTAGTCGATCACAGCAAGGATATGGATGCAGGTAATTTTATGTAGCGTACATATGTAACACTAAAATGTGCAACAAGCTGTACGAACAGGACCGACATAAATCATATATATACAGATGGGTGACAAATTTAAAGGAAAATTAATATAAGTTGTCATAGTAAGGTGTGAGAACAGCTTCAGCGCTGCTTGGCATTGATTCTCACAATTTTCTAATATGGTGTGTTGATAACGGTGAAAGAGAGCGCTGTCCAACACGTCAGTCCAAAATTCCCCATTAATGTTCAGAAGGGTCAAGATCTGGTGACTGAGAAGGTTATAGCTTATGATTCCCATCATTTTCAGCAAACCGTTCAGTGACACCTTGTTTCATCACAGGATAAAGGTGATCACTCTGAACACCTTTGTATTGATTAGCTGTGACTCTTCCCTTTAAAGGGGGCAAATGGACCCAAACCATTCCAGCAACAAGCCCCCAGCAGCATAACAGAGCCACCAGATCTCCTCAAGGGTTCAGGTTTTTCCCTTTAATTTAACTTCAAAGGGTTCAGGATGCTCACGGCAACATGGCATCTCCTTTGAGGCCACGTGTCTACAACAGCTGATGTATGTGTGGTTTCAGAATATTATATCTGATGCTGTAGTAAGCGCTAAGGCATGCATTCAAATTGAGAGACAAGCTTGAGTTCAAGAGTGTATCTTTATTTTACATATCTCCGTAAGTGTAATGTCTGGAATCTAATCTATCCATCCATTATCTATACACCGCTTAATCCTCATTAGGGTCATGAGGGGGCTGGAGTCTATCCCATCTGACTTAGGGAGAAGACACATCTATACAGGTCACCAGTCTATCACAGGGCTGCATAAACAGACAAACAATCACACATGCATTCACACCTACAAACAACTTAGAGCTACGGATTAACCTGGGCATGTTTTTGAACTGTAAGAGGAAGCCCGAATACATGGGATAACATGCAAACTCCATGGAAAAAAAATCCCGGGAAGGCGGGGTGCAAACCAGGGATCTTCTAGCCCTGGATTTAATCTAACTTATGAAAAATGTACACAAATTTACCATGTGTAACTATTTTCTTTCTTTTTTTTTTTTTTTAATTTTAGAAAATGTGATGTGGAGAGAGAGAGAAAGAGATGTGTGGAGAGAAAGATAGAGATAAATATAGACAGAGACCTGATCTGAACTTGACCTGAAGACAGCCACATGCAATCCAAAGAGGCTAATTAGATCTGAAATGACCCAAAATGCAGTCAACTCTAATGGACAGCAAGAAACACCACTGGCAAACCCATGACAAACCATTAGTTAAAAAGCAGCAGCCAAAAATAGCAGAAACACATGCAAATTTCTCTAACCCATCATGACTTCTAATCTCACCTGCTGTCAAAAAACATTTTCCTCTTCTTTAAAGGGGAACTTCGGTTTTTTTCAACCTGGGGTCTGTTTCCATATGTAATTTCATACATGTGAGTGATGGAGAAATTAATTTTCGACATAGCTCCAGTATTTAGCCAGGCAGGCAGCTTAGCAGCTCAGCGAGCAGCTCAGCTAGCGAAAAGTATGGGGCAGCTGGCCCCCCTGCGTCAAAGTCCGCCCTAAAGTGCTTTTGCCCCACACTGACCGGCTCAGATAGTCTCAATGAGTGTCCCACAACATACTAGAAATGAGAAGTGAACGAAAACCTCCACATTACCTGACGATCGCTCTTTGTTGTGGTCTGTATCCAAATCTCAGGATGCTGGAAACCAAATCTCATTCCGAAATCGCACGATAGCTCGCGCCAAAACCGGTGAGCGCGAGCTCTCTCAAAGCACGTTAGGGCGGACTTTGACGCGGGGGGCCAGCTGCCCCATACTTTTCGCTAGCCGAGCTGCTAGATGAGCTGCTAAGCTGCCTGCCTGGCTAAATACTAGAGCTATGTCGAAAATTCATTTCTCCATCACTCACATGTATGAAATTACATATGGAAACAGACCCCAGGTTGAAAAAAAACGAAGTTCCGCTTTAATGATAATCCACCTGGTCAGAGTTGATCAAGGATCCTCTCACATCTCTTTTGATAGTAACATACTAACACACAAACTTGTGGTAAATCTGAGCCATCCAGCTTGTCCAGATTCCAGCGATAAAATATGAACTCAGGTTCAAGGTTAGCTTGTGATTACTAAAAACCACAATACCCCAGGAAGATCTATATTCCATATCTGGTTTGAGCTTTTAGTTTTTTTTTGTTTTTGTTTTTTTTTTAAAGAAAGAACCAGAGCAGTCCAACATGTGAAGTGTGATTCAGCATTTTGTTGTGAACTCTGTGCCTTCTGTTGCTCACACAGTATTATACATCACCTTGTGTAAATTTGATATGAATGCTGGAAAATGTGTAGTTATTTTTAGAAAGACATTATATTAGGTGATACAGCAGCAGACAGAACCTTACTTCTACTTTAACCCTTTAAGTTTCAGTCAATTCCAGCCGTTTTCAGTACAAAAAATCGCTAATATTCTATTTTAAATAAAAAAAATTACGAAAAATACAGGGAATATTGGACGCGCATCAGGAGGTGCATTTCCTTGAAAACGACCGATTCGGGGATTTTATACCGACTTCAGGACATGTTTTGGACAAAATAGTTTACTGGCTTGTGTCATCTGGATGTAAAAGGTTGGATTATGGCCGTTTTTTGTGGAATCTTTTTTGTGTGTGTAATAATAAACCCGGAAATGTGAGTCGCGCTGTGTGCGTTGAAGCCGTGTATAGAGAACGGATGGATGAATATTTGTTTTTGTCGGACAAATGTGTTTTTCTCACCCGCTGTGGTAATCGCATCTGAAAGTGGTTTATACCGGCGGATTCATGAGAATCTAAGCTTTCCATCGGCGTATAGTGTTTGTATAATCGCATTTGCACCCGTCGGACATTCTTGAAATTCCTATGCAAATTAGTAGGTGTACTGCCGGCGGTACACTGAAACTTAAAGGGTTAATGTTGTAGTTTCTGTGAAGAGAGAGGGGATTTCTCCACAATGCAATCTGACAGATACAGTCAGGTGTCAGATGTGTAAAGATGTAGTGTGATCAGATATGTCAGGTTGCGATATAAAGACAGGAAGCCTGGTCTTTCAAATAAACAAGGTTTTAAGCAAGGGCTAAATACCTTTTGTTAAAATATGGTTTTCAGAGTTGTTTTCCTCAGTGTCAGAGTCTGCTAATATTTTATGTTTAACATGAAGTTCAATCATTAGAGCATATTCTAACACAACTACAGGTCCTCTAAATACTGAACACACAGAAGGAAACACATGCAGCCTTTTTTTAACTGTACTACAACATTTTGATCTCTAGATTTTCATCAAAAAAGGAAGCACTTCCCTTTAACTGTGGATCAGCCTGGTCCCTCTTGCACACCTCCACCCCTCCTTTCCTTTCCACTGTCTTTTCATCTTCCAGAAGAAGACAGCCTGAGAGAGAAAGGGATGAAGTGGAATACAATCAGCGGAAAGAGTAATGCTATCTGTAACAAAGAGAAAACAGAGTGAAGCTTGTTATAGTCTGTTTAAAGACAAGCTATCTTCCTTTTCTACTCCTGGGTTTAAACTAGATCCACAGGGAAAGGGGAAAAGGGGAGGGCATGTATAGACAGAATGCAAAGAAGAAGAAGAGGGATTTAAAGAGATAGTGTGTGTGTAAAAAGAGTAAGGAAAATTGAGGAGAGTGGTGAATGTGAGACAGATAATGAAACAAAAAGACTTACTGAATAGAGAAACAAAGATGTGAAGAATGAACAATGAAGATAGAAGAGAAAGAGGCAGAGAACGGAGTAAGTAAATTCATTTCATTTCAGATCTGAGCACATGCCTCACAATATCATGTTAAGTTGAGCACAGGGGGAGGAGGAAGAGACGTGAGGCAGATACAGGGAGTTATTTATTTTTTTATGTGCATATAAGTGTGACAGAGTGTCAAGTCAAGAAAATGTGATGAGTCCAAACAAAAAGGGAGATGAGCTGAGTGAGGAAGATCGAGAGGCGACTGCAGAAAAGAGAAACAATGTTAGAGTGAGAGTTTAGATTTGTAGACAGCACATCTTTGACATTTTTTGTGATAAAAAAAAACACCAAAAAAAGAAGCAAATTTGTTTCCAAAATGTCTTGAGGTTTCAGTACATTGTAAACTTTACATGCTGAACATACACACCTCCGCTGTGGCAGCACTTGGAACTACCAGACATTACCACTGAACACCTGACCCACTGATTTTTATGTTGTTGGGTTTTTTTTAAAATTTTGTTGGTTTTTTCAGTTAAATTGTTGTGAAGTAATAAACTAACAGGTTTCTATTCTGTCAAACCTTTGTGGTTTCTGCGTCACAGTGAGGCTCTATCTGTCATGAGACTTCTAACTGGACCTACTGCAAAATCTACAAGACAGCCCAGATGTGCTTCATTTCTGTTGGTAGAATTGGTGTTCAACATTTGTAGAACATGGGTAATAGCATCACTGCCACTTATTCAAAGGCAGTTATTCACTTTACATCTGTCAGTTTTTGATGTTGTGTTTCAGGTCTCCTTACGGCCTGGTGATGGGGACTCCTTCATTTAATTGGTTCCGTAGAGCCCAAGGTCTACCAGTTTGATCTTTTAATTGTGGAGCTGTTGCTGACCAAATGTGAGTGTTTTTTGAGGCAGAAATCTATATAAAAAATACATTAATTAAAAAAATATAATTATATACAGTTTGAGTAAGGCTGCCAAATTGAAGCATAAAACTGGCTTTATATATTCCACCTTTACTTTACCTTTCCACTGACAATAATACCTTCTCTCTCAGGGAAACTGATCAAGATCATTCTCATTGAATTTGCAGCACCAATCTACAGGTACTTCTCTGATATAATAAAAGAGCAGGCGTTGACTCACTGAGTAAGTAGATGAATCATCAAGCTCAGAAAAGAAATGAAGACAGTGATTTCTTTTTCATATTTCATATTTTTTATTACGTTTAAATTTAAGGATTTATGATTTGTTTCCTTGAGTCTGCTACTGTTACACTTTTAAAAAGTAGTCTATAAATAAAAATTCTGAGCATTATTTCCTTTTCTACATCAAGGTTCCTGTAAATCACATATTTGCCATGTTTACACCTGGTTTTCAGAGGTGGAGGATTTTTTTTTTTTCCTGCCAGCCTCACAGTTGCAAATTGTGCAGAGATGAAAACAGATCCATCAGAATGCATAACCAGCCTCTGTTCGCATGTCTCCTCCTATCATTGCACATGCAGTGAGGCAAAAGGCACACCTCATCTTGCAAACATGCAAACTATGACTTGCAGCCCACAGTATCAACAGCACGTTAGGGACAGAATGCATCACATCTTTGTTTGAAAACCAGATGACTAAGTGCATGATGCTATAGGTGGTTGGAGGAATGGAGATGGGGTTGAAGCAGCAGAACACATGAGCGCAGTAGTTTGAGTGGAGAATTCAGTTCAGCAAAGCAGCAGATGGCAGCATGAAAGAATGCAGAAGAACCCTGGCGATGGAAAAACCCACTGCAGGAAGTATTTGGATGTAACTGAGCGCTAGGAAGCTGAGAATCCACTGAAGTTGCATAATTGGGTTGTCATTTAACTTCAATCTATGATCTGTTGTTACAAATTCACCAATACTGATCATTAAAGTCATGTCATGGAAGGATATATAGTGACTGTTGTTAACCTCGTATTTGATTGAAGCCATTTTAACTGGAAATGTGCTTCTGAGATGTAATGTCACCACTGAAACCCCCAAATATTCAACATTTTTATGGTGAAAGTGGTGTGGAACACGTAGTCATTACATCAGCATGTGGCCCTGTAGACAAAAAAGTCAAGAAACTATCATTTGATGTGTGAACTGAATGGGAGTCTTTAAGGATAACATAACATGCAATATTTCCACTAAACCATAATCAGAAACATTTGCCCTTTGTATGCTGGATAAAACACCTACATATGTGGAATTTTATTTTCAATAAAGTGTGACCATGTGTGCATCAAATATCAAAAAGCATGAATCTCTTTGATATGTTTGCAGGTGCTATAACCCAATGAGGTCTTCATGCATTCATTTGTAAATGCACAGCTCTCTGGAACTTTTTTTGAAGTTAGAACAAGTCAAGTCTGACTAAACTTTGGATTCTTCTCCCAGTGCAAGTAAAGTGTGCATCTAATTAATTGTTTTCCACTGAGAATCCTTATATAAGACAATTTTAGCCTGTACACACGTGGACAAAATTGTTGGTACCCCTCAGTTAAAGAAGGAAAAACCCACAATTCTCACTGAAATCACTTGAAACTCACAAAAGTAACAATAAATAAAAATTTATTGAAAATTAAATAATCAAAAACAGCCATTACTTTTGAATTGTTGATTAACATAATTATTTAAAAAAACAAACTAATGAAACAGGCCTGGACAAAAATGATGGTACCTCTATAAAAGATTGAAAACTATTTGACCAGAGTGACATGATTAACTCAGGTGTGTCATTTAATTGACATCACAGGTGTTTCCAAACTCATAATCAGTCAGTCTGCCTATTTAAAGGGAGACAAGTAGTCACCCTGCTGTTTGGTGAAAAGGTGTGTACCACACTGAACATGGACAACAGAAAGCGAAGGAGAGAATTGTCCCAGGACATCCGAAAAAAAAATGATAGACAAACATCTTAAAGGTAAAGGCTATGAGACCATCTCTAAACAGCTTGAAGTTCCTGTGACAACAGTGGCTCATATTATTCAGAAGTTCAAGACCCACGGGACAGTAGCCAACCTCCCTGGACGTGGCCGCAAGAGGAAAATTGATGACAAATTGAAGAGACGGATCGTTGGAATTGTATCCAAAGAGCCCAGAGCAACCTCCAAAGAAATTAAAGGTGAACTCCAAGGCCAAGGTACATCAGTGTCAGATCGCACCATTCGTCGTTGTTTGAGCCAAAGTGGACTTCATGGGAGACGACCAAGGAGGACACCACTGCTGAAAAAAACTCATAAAAAAGCGAGACTGGAATTTGCAAAAATGCATGTTGACAAGCCACAAAGCTTCTGGGAGAATGTCCTTTGGACAGATGAGACCAAACTGGAGCTTTTTGGTAAGGCACATCAACTCTATGTTCATAGACTCAAAAACCAAGCATACGAAGAAAAGAACACTGTCCCTACGGTGAAACATGGAGGAGGCTCAGTAATGTTTTGGGGCTGCTTTGCTGCATCTGGCACAGGGTGTCTTGAAAGTGTGCAAGGTACGATGAAATCTGAAGACTATCAAGGCATTCTGGAGAGAAATGTGCTGCCTAGTGTCAGAAAGCTTGGTCTCAGTCGCAGGTCATGGGTCTTCCAACAGGACAACGATCCAAAACACACAGCCAAAAACACCCAAGAATGGCTGAGAGAAAAGCGTTGGACTATTCTAAAGTGGCCTTCTATGAGCCCAGATCTGAATCCCATTGAACATATGTGGAAGGAGCTGAAACATGCCATTTGGAGAAGACACCCATCAAACCTGAGACAACTGGAGCTGTTTGCTCATGAGGAGTGGGCCAAAATACCTGTTGAGAGCTGCAGAACGCTCATTGACAAATACAGAAATCGTTTAATTGCAGTGATTGCCTCAAAAGGTTGTGCAACAAAATATTAAGTTATGGGTACCATCATTTTTGTCCAGCCCTATTTCATTAGTTTGTTTTTTTAAATAATTATGTTAATCAACAATTCAAAAGTGATGGCTGATTTTGATTATTTAATTTTCAATAAATTTTTATTTATTGTTCCTTTTGTGAGTTTCAAGTGATTTCAGTGAGAATTGTGGGTTTTTCCTTCTTTAACTGAGGGGTACCAACAATTTTGTCCACGTGTGTAAGTGAGTGCTGCCAATGGTAATCGCTTTCTGACAGAAGAACTTGGACCGTGCTTTCTGTGTATATGTTTTGGCACATACATACTTTCTGGCCTTATCTCATAAGATGATTATATGTACTGGCTGTAGAACTTTGCCCAACACCAAAGATAATTTCAGTTTCAGCAGTGAAAACAGCGTCTTTTTCTCTTCTAGCTGATGGTTTCGGCTACATTTAAACATCTAGGACAAAAAAATAATTTAAAAATACATGATTTACTGAGTAAGAAATGTATTGTCTGAAAATGAACAGTCCAGAGCACTCTCCTGTAATTTGTTCCAGTGTTTGACCATTTTCACACATGCTGAGACATGGATGCTACCCATGTTAGTGAGCTGTAAATGTCTGTATGTCTGAGACTGAACTTTTAAAATCCAACCACTTTCAGCCAAGTTGGACAGAAAAAAACGGGCTCTGGCCTGCATGGTCCCGGTTTTAATCAACTGAGAACAAGATCCAAGCACAAGCAAAGTGTGCAAGATGCACAAACACAGATGGCAGAAAAGTTTGAAGCTATAAGATTGACGAGCGGGAACAAGGCAAATCCATTTCCCCCTGTCAGATCAGACATGATTTGATTTCATGCTTCTCACAAAGAGAAAGAACTCAAAAGGTCAACCATGTTTGCCACCCAGGGAAGGCCTTTCCATGAGGTTTCTGACACTTTCTGTGAAGCCTTTTCCACCGCGTAGGTTACCAGAAAATATGAGTTATTTTACCAGAGGCTATGCATAATAAGAAAGTCTCTCATTGTGCAATGTAATCATTTTTCCACCAGCAAGTCTGCCACAGTGTCTCGTTATACACACACCATATTGTGTTGAAATAACCTGTTTCTCATTAGCGTACTGGGAAATGCCACGGTTAGGCTTTGCTGATACATTTGCTCTCTCTTTTTTTGAGAGCCTCAGGCTACAAATGCAATGGCAACACAAGAATTCCCAGGTAAACTTAAAAAGATGTTGTGGATGAAAACAGCGAAGATGAACATGATTGCTTTTAGTGAGTCTTGCCCACATGCGCACTTTAAAGCGAGCAACGCATCTGTAAAACATGACGCTTTGTGATGCTGCACTTCTGCACAAAACACACAAGACTGCTTGGATTTGATACCACCTGATCTGAAGTTTATTGCTGAGGATAATCAACAAAAGAAAAAAAAAACTCTGATTCTGCTTTACAGAGTTTAATGAAACTTACGGTCAACCGACCTCTTGATGAGATTAGCCCTGTTTTCATCACCCAGCTGTTGCGAGGCTCCCCAGACAATCCAGAGAAGTATTAACCGGCCATATCAAAAGTAACCATCCACTGCTGCTTCATTTGTTTTCCATTAAAGCAATATTTCTCTGCAGTTTAGGTCAATACTGACACAGTGTGATAATATTGATGTCTGACATCTTTGAAGTCAAACTGCAAATCTCTGCTGATAGGATTAGCCCAGTTTTCATTACTGGAAATTTAATTTCTCCTTCTTTTTTCATTAAAGTAAATGCATTATTTAGATTTTTATCTTATTCTGGGAAGATCTGCTGAACATGCATGCTTTTTCCCTGCAGTGTGTCATATTTTGACACAGAAAACACTCAAAAGAGCTTCAGAGTACAGCTCGAGTACTGTAGAGTCACAATGCAATGATTTGCCTTCATGGTGGGCACGCAATTTTTAAGTAAATGTAAGATAATTACATTTTCCTCTTCACGTTGTCTAAAAATGTGTAGGTTTTTATGGAAATTGTTAACTTTTACAACTTTTTTTTTAAACAAGCACTTCATACTGGATGACAAATTAAAAAAGATGGCATATCTGAACAGCCCTATAACACAGTTTTGCTTATTCAGACATCTACTGGACAAAAATATCAGTAGGGGTCATATTTGTCTGTGAAACAAAGTAAGTACACCCTTTGCCTCTGAAGCTAATGTTGCCTCCATCAGCAGAAAAAAAAAACTTGTTAAATGTATTTTGTGTGATTGTCCAAAAGTCCAACATTGACTTGTTGATTTTTTTTTTTACCATTCTTTCACAAAAATCCCTTCAAATATTAATATTTGATGGTTTTCTTGCTATTACTTCTACCTAAGCACAGAACATAGGCTGCTTGCTTCCCAAAAGGACATACAGTATATGTCTGTTTGTCCACCTCGGACTATCACCCTAGTGAACGGATGTATGTTTTATGTGTAGGGCATTCACTTTAAGACACAGCTACCATATTATTTTATTCATTTTTTATTATAATTTTTTTTTGTTTCCAGTTGCTCTTTGGTGGGGGTTTTGGTACCGAATTACTTGGTATGGCTTAGGCAAAGATTATGGTTTAGGTCAAATAAAACCTTCCACAGTCTTGACAATGTTCGAGGACAAACTTCTCCCATCTGGATCAAACTTCTCTAATTTCTTGGTTAGTAGGGTGACAAGCCATCACATATATGATTGATTGCTTGTAATGAAATGGCATAACAGTGATGACATTACGTCCTTTTGAAAAGCATGAGAGATTTAACGTGCACTTATTCAGATAACTATAAGAGATCACTTTGGTAAATAAATCAAGTTTAAACTCTCTGAAGGAATCGGCCAATATTCTTTATTTTCTGATGATATCAGACTGGTCAAATTGTTTTACAACAGTGATGGGAAAAAAAGGATTTTAAATCTGGGCTTTTCACAACTGTAGTCCCACCTGGTGGCACTCCCTACTTGAGTTCTGCATGGGTTCTGAGTCTAGCACCAGATGACACCACATTGAACCAAGCTGACACTGCCGAATTTGAAACCTAAACCGTAACTTTTGGCAATTTTGTTAAATCAGTTTTATACATTAAATATTCCCTAATTGATTTCATATCAGTGTACTCAGTTCATGTCAGGCCAACCTGAGCCACTAAAATGTTGGAAGCAGTTTTGATGGCTGTTTGTAACATACAGCTGGATAACGACTACACTCATCACTTATCTAAACGAGCATGGCTGTCTGGCGGCTAATGCTGTTTCATCTTTCATGTTCCCAGACAGTGATAGTTGACACTATCACTGAAGTTATAATTCAACCAAAATAATTTACAATGAATATACTGCAGTTACCTTTTAAAGTGATACAGAGTCTTTAGGAAACTAAAACTGACACTCAAACATTGTACAAACCTGACGAGAAGCTTTCTAAAATTCCTCCAGTGTGATTGTGGCCTCAGGCTGCAACTGCCCCTATACTGACATTTCACATGACCTTTGGAATGAGTGTCGCCAGGAGAACATTGCCTGTGGTGATTCATAGTACTAAATTTTATGAATTTACTTGACTACTAATGTCCGTTTAAGCTGTGTCACATCCTCTGGCCTGCACTCGGGGAGAAAATTGACAGAACTCAGTAAAAGTGGCAGCGTCAAAAGTGTTCACGACTCCTTCCCTTGGCGCTGACAGATACGTTCATGTTTTACACGTCAGAAGTCAGATTGTCACTGCGAGCTTTTACTCTTAGCCCACTTCCCATCACACTGTGGTAAACTCAACGGAACTTGACAGCAGGAATACCCCACAGAATCTCTCCAGTGGAGTGTGAACAGTTTTACATTAATGCTGTTGTATTTTGACATTTCCAAAGGCATTGTGAATGGGTGTGACTATTTCCTCTGCCTTGATATTGCCCTTTATAAAAAAAAATGAGAAAATTGACATCAGGGACGAGTGAAACGGCCACTTCATGAAGCCCGCTTCGGATATCTAAGTGCTACTTGACACTCGCCCATGAGTAATGAATAATAGTACACATCTGAGTAAAACAGTTCCAGTAATAGCCACTGGACAACCCCAGTAGCTCCAAAATCCCTCATGCTTTGACTTTAGTTTTGCAGACTAGTGATATCTTGGAGTTGTTCCTACTTTCAAAGTGCTATTTGACTCCTCACAGTGCTGGGATTAACCCACTTTCCATCAGTTGCAGTGAAGTCACAGGGATGTGACAGTTATACCCGCCAGACTCTCTACTGAAGTGTGAACTGAACTGACCCCTTTGCTTTAAAATGTCTGCTTAATAGGGACTAAAGGGAGACAATGAGAGGGATGTATTTTGATTTATCTCAAGGTTTTCTGAAGCCACTCACAATACTCAAGACTTTTATTGTCATTTTATTGTCATATTGTCAGCTGCAGACAACAACACAATGAAATTATGGTGTTACTCCTTGAGTCAAAATAGAATTAAAGATGAGATAAAATAGAAGAAAATAAATAAAAAACTCACAGTATCAGAAAATGTTTAAGTAATATCTAGGAAATGTAAGCACACGATGAAGTAGCACAAATAAAGGTGATTGTGCAAACAAAAGCGAGTGAATTCACAGATATTGGTACAATATTGCACATAGTTTGATTATTTCAAACCAAGGGCAGTGAAATGTTTCCCACAAGTCCTTCTGTCTTGAAGATATTGCCTTGTAAATGAAACACAGCTGCTTCAAAAATGACCCCACCTTGATAAAAGCTGGGAAAGTTTAGGCAAGTAGAACTGCATGGTTAAGGTCTGGGTAAGATCACGGTCATGACAAAGTCACCTTTGAAAAATGTTCTGTTTATGCAGCCAGATATTTACCACAACCCCCTGTCTCACTCTGTGTGCTGACATTTACAGCTGAAAGACACGCTGAACTGCAAGTCAAACCAACAGCTGTCAGTGAAGAAAAAACGGGAAAGAATCTAATATAAACAACAGGCTAGCAAATTACAGTTAGCAGCTCTGCTTGGCTATATTCAGTCACAGCAGTGGTTTGAGCTAAACTCTAATGTCATCTTGCTAACATAGTGACAATGCTATCATGCTGAGGTTAAGCAAATATGTGTATCCTCAACCCATTTTCATTTCAAAGGCATGATGGTAATGTTGTGTGCTAACAGATGTGTGGAAGAGTTTCCAGTTTAAAATAACCTAATGAGGAGATCTGAGGGGCGGAGGTGTTACAAATTACAAGACTTATTCCAAATAGACTGAACTTCATGCCTAAAAGCAAACCATTATTTGCTTCACTTAGGTTAGCTTTATTTGTCATGTAAATTTTATTTTTACTCACAAAACTACGTGGTACAAGACCAACGAAGGGGAGTAAAGATCTCATGGAGCCTATTTCTGACATTCATGGACCAGAATCGGAATACTTTGCAATCAAAAAAAGTCACTGAATGCATCTAAATACGGGTTTCTGACAACACAGCAGTGTGCAAGGAGTTAGGAATGAAACTGAGCTGGTGGTCACAAAGACAAATTTGCAATTCGTAACTGCTGAAAGAGTGTTGATATTTGGAATTTTAGATATTTGGACATTTAACGTGTCAGATTTACCAATCTATGGTGGCCGACAGGGGCCAACGATCTGCAACTTTCCAAAACTCCTCAGTTTTGGAAAACAGCTTCAAGTACAGAAACGATGCAAAATCACAAACTCAAACACAGGTCTAAACAAGGTACAAAAGAGGATCGTGGTGCAAATGAAATAACGCGCTGAAAAAAACCCAAAACGCGCTGCTGAAAGAGGAACGATGCAAAGGAGAAAACGATCTCCAAACCAAAAAACGATCTGCAAATCAAGTAACGATTCCAAAACAAGAAACGATCTCCAAAACAAAGGAACGATCTGCAAACTAAGAAACGATTTCCAGAACATGAAACGATTTCCAAACCAAGAAACGATCTGCAAACTAAAAAACAATTTCAAAACCAAGAAACGATCTTCCAATGAAAAACGCTGCATTACCGGTCACTATGAACGGAGCAGGGGGCGCTCTCGGCGTAATGGGATGGAGAGAGAGAGACAGGACCGGACAGCTGCCTGAACCACTTCTACTTCTGGACAGTGAAAGGTTCATCTGAACCAGGATAGTGATATTTAGAAGTGATTTTGTATACAAAAACATGATCTGAACATTTCAAGCCCACTTATAATCATTTTGGGTTACAAAATCCTGAATCTGTTTACCTGCACTGGTGCTGGGTTGTGCAACATCAACTTGTGCATCAGTAGCAGGTGTCTCCACTTTGACATGCTTTAAAAAAGTTATGTTTTTGCCACATGCACAGCAAAAGGCATCAGAAGCTCCAAGCACAGATCCACAGAATGGACAGTACATCTGCAAAAGAAAAAAGACATGGTTTAGGTATGGAGGACTGTAATAAGGGAATCTCTAATAAATTTAGCTTATTTCTCAGGCTAATCTACAAATGCAAATGTGCTGCCTTGCAACGTCTGGTGTAACATACAATAAAATAAATGCCACGTATGTGCAGCATTATATGTAGTGATACAAACATAATCATAATAAATATACTGGAATGAAAGTCACATTACCGTTCCTGTTGTATTTTTATGCACAGTCGTTCAGGCAAAGACACTGGTTCAGGCAGCTGTCCGGTCCTGTCTCTCTCTCCATCCCATCTGTTACGCCGAGAGCGCCCCCTGCTCCGTTCGTAGTGACCGGTAATGCAGCGTTATTCATTGAAAGATCGTTTCTTGGTTTGGAAATCGTTTCATGTCCTGGAAATCGTTTCTTAGTTTGCAGATCGTTTCTTTCTTTTGGAGATCGTTTCTTGTTTTGGAATCGTTACTTGATTTGCAGATTGTTTTTTGGTTTGAAGATCGTTTACTCCTTTGCATCGTTCCTCTTTCAGCAGCGCGTTTTTTTTTCAGCGCGTTATTTCATTTGCACCACAATCCTCTTTTGTACCTCGTTTAGACCTGTGTTTGAGTTTGTGATTTTGCATCGTTTCTGTACTTGAAGCTGTTTTCCTGAACTGAGGCGTTTTGGAAAGTTGCAGATCGTTGGCCCCTGTCGGCCACCGTACCAATCCCTCTTGCTGCAGCTGCCCACTTTTCTGATGTCCTGTGCATTCAAGGACATGTTGGAGTGATGCTCTGATCAGTCTGAGTCACCTTCTTAGTTTTCCGTTGACAGATCCAGGGCTGTGTATGGACACCATTTTTAATTTAATTTTATTTTTTCCCCAGCATGTAAGCAGAACACAACTTGTGGAACACGCAGAGACACTGACTGAATTTGACTGCTGGGATCCATTGTTTGGGTGGATAAGCAGCAACTTTGAACTGCTGGTGACACTGGATTAAAAGTCATCAAAGTCTTACAGATTCATCTTCTGGGAACCTGCATGCATCAGTTTTATTGCACTACACCCGATGGTTTATGTTAACCATGTTTGAACCAACCAACAACTGCTGCTATTTTTTACCTTCAGACACCTACAGCAATGTGACTCGTCAACTACCAGACAACCAGAAAGCCAATTAAAGATCAGTGATGGCTGAATGCTTTGTCTTGTGGTGTTGTGGTGCATTTCAACACCAATACCATCCAGGTGGTTGGTAGGTTTTGTGATGAGAGCATTGACGTCTTACAGTGGAAGTCACAGAACAAGCATTATTTGGATAGGCCTGTCTTCACAACTTAAACGTGTCACTGCTGTCGTTTCTCTGCTGAGGACCTTATCAGTGTTGCTGAGTGTGCCTGTAACAAAGCAGGGGATCTCTGAAACAGCTCTGATCATCCTTGTTAAATTAGTTTTAACCATGTGACGCTGCTAACAGTCACTGTCAAATTAAAAATAAATGAGCGACTGTAACAAGAGTGTGATCTGGAACAGACTAAATGAACGGGTGTCACAGATTCTCCGCTGCTTTGTGTGGTTGTGTTAACCAACCACATCGACGCGACTCTTTGCAAAACAAGACCTTTCATTTATTCACTGGAAGCTGTCTGGTTGTTTCATTTGAGCTGTGTTATTTCGTTTGATCCTTCAAAGCAAAGTTTGACAATTAGGGGTTTGGGATTTGGGATATGAATATTTACAATAAATAAATAAATAAATCAGCTACACTGAAAGCTGGTTCCAACAGCACCTATTCTATGGTGAGGCCACTGGAAAGCAATATTTTGCCTTGAAGCTTTCAATGACATCTAGCAGCTGCGGTCTAAAGAAAAAAAGCATTGGGATTAGCCCACTTCACTGCATACAATGCAGTCAGGACCACAGGGAAGTGACATGAGCAATATCCCCCCATCATCCTCTGCATGGGAACACAAAAAATGAGCAAAAAATTCCTCCGAAAGACACCCCCTCCTCTTCCTCTGTACAAACCCCTGCACCTCAGCATGGCTTCCTCTCTGCTTAATTTACCCTCCTCATGCAGTAAGGCCTTTTTATGAAAGAAAACACCTTTTGTGAGGAAGAGACACCTTTTGGATATGAGATACAAAACGCTTCATTTTTCTTCTTGTCAGTCTGTCTCCCTCCTTCGCCTCACCAGCTCCTCTAATCACTCTTTGCCACTCTCTCTCCCTGCGCCTTCTTCTCTTTCTTCACATGCTTCGTTGAGAGTGATAGAGCAGCGTTTCTCGGCTTGTGCGGGTTTTTCTGATTTTCCTAGAGTCCCTTTGATATGGAAATTAAATGACTCCACTCAATGTCAGAATAGCTAAGGCACAATCACAGTGTTAGTGGTTCTGACATTGTCTGCCTTTAAAATAAAAAAGAAGCAGCAAAACATTGCAAAGAGAGAGAGAGAGAAGACACAATCAAAGTCAGATGATTATAGCTCGGAGTTTTGCTGAGCATTATTGAATTTGATGTGTCCACCTGCACAAAGGGAACTTTCTTTCAAATAAATGCCTCAGGGAGCGAATTTCGATAAACGCCGGTTGTGTCTCTAAGTCGCTCTCCCCAGAGTGAATTCAGCTCACTCACCTGAAAAGTGACATGCTTTAAAGAATAACACAGAAATACTGCAGCCTTAATGAGCCCATCTGAGCAGAACTGTTTGAAACCTGACAGCGGGGGCATCGGAACCTTTAGTGTATGTTAGCACTTCAGAGGTAAACCCATCCTCAATGACAGCGACAGCAGATAAGAAAATAACACACTTATTGAGCTTTTTCTCAAGAAACAAAGTCACCTATGGTGCTCTGATGTAACATATTGCATCACATGACTGACATCACAGCTGGATGCAGTCGAAACTTTATAAACACTGACAGACACTGTGGCAAATTTTAGCTGATGAAATGTATTTGACCTCTGGGCGTGCCTTGTTGAGGTAATGAAATTCTGAAAGAAAGCCAGGCCATCGGGGAACCACCTTAATTTCCCTGTTCAGTTTAAGGTCTTAACTTTAACCTTCCCTGCTGCTCTATTTTATTACTGAACACATTATAACTCTGGGATATGATGGCACAGACCAGACAGAGACCTGGAATCACATGGGACATGGTGAGGGAATATAACGTTTGGTGCAATGTTCTATTTTGGTACAGCGCTACGATTTATTAGCATGGCTGGTTTACCAATCACAGATATCCTGGTGACCCAAGAGCCCCAGGAACTGCAGGCTTTACTCAGTGGGTTTGTGCTAATTTAATTAAACACTGGTTTGGAATATCCATCAACAAAGGACTGAAAGGCAAAGAAATCTGAGGTAGGTACTGCTTTGTTACTTAATGTACCAAAAAAAATAAAATAAAATAAATAGTGCTTCATTATTTTTTGTTTGATAATTTATTTGAATAAATGTTCAAATAAATGATCATGACATGGCACTTTAAAAAATATAATACTAACATTAGCAATAGAATATAAGTAGGTAACACTTTATAATAACTATACACTATTAAGCATTAGTTAAGCATTGGTTAAGCATAATTTCAGCCTTAGTTAATCCTTAAATCCTCATGAACTCATCATGAATTCACCATTAGTAATGCATTACAAAGCATTAGTAAAGACAGTTTTAAATGTTCAACTAACACATTATTAAGCATTAGTTAAACATTAGTAAAGTGCTTAATTCATTGTTAACTCATCATTTGTAACTAATTAGTTATACGTGCTTAATTAATCATGAATTCATGATCTGTATGGCATTTATTATGCATTACTAAGCACTTAATAAATCTGGTTAAAAATGTTTTGTTGCTCATTGATAACCTCAGTTGTTAATACTTTATAAAGGGTTAGCAACTGTGTTAGTATATGATTTACAAACACATATTCATACTCAATGAATAACTTATTAATGCGGTTACTACTCATTAGTTAAGTATATTCCGTGAGCCCATCTAAAGTGAGGACTATCTATGCTTTATAAAGCATTTATAAATGACACAGAAGCAAAGATATACAAAGTGTCAGTTTTATTGGTCCCAAACAATACAAGCTCTTTTAAATACACACTTTAAACAAATACAATCTATAAAATTTCAAGTAAACTTGACAAACATCTTCAATAACAACAGTCTGTGATCATATAAAATAGAAAAATAAAATACAAGCTCTTTTAAATACACACTTTGCAATCCTTAACATTTCAAGTAAACTGGTGAACTATCTCTTCAGGGCACACACACACCAGAGGTAAGTGGCTGCCTGATTCTGGGATTCCGCCAGTGCATTTCAGTGGTGTGCCCTTGAAGTGCACAAAGTGCTTTACAGTAAAACAAGTATACCGTTTTCAAATGTTGCAAGATAACAGTAGATAATTTCTGCAACCTGTTTGCCTCTACGATCAGCTGCCATCTCCCCAGCGTGATATGGCTCTCTCTCCGACTTCCGCATTTCAGAAAAATTAAAAAAACCCGCGCGGTCTCGCTTTCCAGAACCGCGGAGGAGGCTGGGACTTGTAGGACTCTGGGACTCTGGGATTTTGGAGCATGCGCACTAGCATTTTTGACGGTAAGAGCATGCACAGTAGCGTCCTACACGTCCCAGAGTTCCAAAGTTCCAAACTTTGTGCACTTCAAGGGCACACCACTGAAATGCACTGGCGGAATCCCAGAATCAGGCAGCCACTTACCTCTGGTGTGTGTGTGACCTAAAGAGATAGTTCACCAGTTTACTTGACATGTTAAGGATTGCAAAGTGTGTATTTAAAGAGCTTGTATTTTATTTTTCTATTTTATATGATCACAGACTGTTGTTATTGAAGATGTTTGTCAAGTTTACTTGAAATTTTATAGATTGTATTTGTTTAAAGTGTGTATTTAAAAGAGCTTGTATTGTTTGGGACCAATAAAACTGACACTTTGTATATCTTTGCTTCTGTGTCATTTATAAATGCTTTATAAAGCATAGATTGTCCTCACTTTAGATGGGCTCATATACTTAACTAATGAGTAGTAACCGCATTAATAAGTTATTCATTGAGTATGAATATGTGTTTGTAAATCATATACTAACACAGTTGCTAACCCTTTATAAAGTATTAACAACTGAGGTTATCAATGAGCAACAAAACATTTTTAACCGGATTTATTAAGTGCTTAGTAATGCATAATAAATGCCATACAGATCATGAATTCATGATTAATTAAGCACGTATAACTAATTAGTTACAAATGATGAGTTAACAATGAATTAAGCACTTTACTAATGTTCAACTAATGCTTAATAATGTGTTAGTTGAACATTTAAAACTGTCTTTACTAATGCTTTGTAATGCATTACTAATGGTGAATTCATGATGAGTTCATGAGGATTTAAGGATTAACTAATGCTGAAATTATACTTAACCAATGCTTAACTAATGCTTAATAGTGTATAGTTATTATAAAGTGTTACCTATAAGTATTTTGGAAAATTAATCTCATTACTCCGCCAAGGAATACAGTGGAGGTATGTGACAATCGACATATGTTTGTCTGTCTGTCTGTCTGTCTGTGTGCAACCTCATTCAAAAACGGACGTAAGATCAAAAGCATATTTTTTTTCCCCTTCAAGCCCCTAAACTTTTCTATAGCCATCCACAGTTTTGGTGCATCATCTAATTGAGCCACTGGTCCTTCTGTTAGTTTCCCGCGCATGTGAATGTCATAAATTAATATTGTGATTTCATCTCATAGATTTTACAAGTGTATGCGGTCCAATGGATGCAATTCTGATGATCAGCTGCAAATATGATAACATAAGAGAACACAGAACTTTATTAATCCCAAAGGAAATTATCGAAATCTGGAACATTTTACAAAAGGTGGCAGAGATTGTAGGATGTGTGATAAATGCAGTTCTCTTTTAGCTAATGGATTCAACAAAAAATCCACAAATATACTTTCACAATTGTCACGGCGAGCGGGTGGACCCAAACAGAAAGCTGCACTATCAGGGCTGGCTGAATGCAAGTGATTTATTGTATGGGATGAATAATGGCCAGGATGGGGAAACCAGAGTGCATGAACGGGGGGTTCCAGGCAGGAGTGGGGGTTCCAGGCAGGAGTGGGGGTTCCCGGACAGCTGGCTGCGTGGAGGCAGGAGAAAAACAAAATCAGAATAAGGCAGGAACTCAAACAGAAAATGTTAAAGGCTAGAGAGCGAACTGAACTGCAAGGTTTCTGGTTCAATACTCTGGCAGGGAGTGGAAGGCTGAGCCGGTACTTATTATTGAGGTGAGTCGTTAGTGAGATGAACATCAGCTGTCCGGGAGCCATGGAGGTGGTTGATTGCCTGAGTGGAGTCAGCTGAGAAGCCAGACTCCACTCAGGCACCGAGCTGCAGGGAAAGACACAGGGCAGAGGAGTGGATGGGAGACAGGCAAGACAGACAGGGCAGAGGAGTGGATGGGAGACAGGCAAGACAGACAGGGCAGAGGAGCGGATGGGAGACAGGCAAGACAGACAGGGCAGAGGAGCGGATGGGAGACAGGCAAGACAGACAGGGCAGAGGAGCGGATGGGAGACAGGCAAGACAGAGGAGAAGGGAGCTGTGACAACAATATTCATTGTCCTGTTGTGTTGGTAGACATTCTCCTAGCTATCTTAATGTTGAAGAGCAGTAGCAGCAGATCAGAGTAAATGAAAGAAAAAGTACTGTTACAGAGCATGTCTTTAAATGAGACCGTATTGCCTCACCTTTGCATTTTGATTTATCCTTTAAAAAAAAACAGAATTATTTTATTTTTGCATGGCAGCATTTACTGATAAAAGCATAACTTTTACTGAGTGAAATAGTTACTGCACTGAATTATTTTTGGACAGTGAATAGAAATGATGCCCAGCAGCAGGGTCATCTGTCTCTCTTGTCCTTTCTCTTTCTGATTCTGATTTATGCTCCTCTTCCTCCCTCACAGTCATTTCTTCCTCTCCTTCTCCAGCGTCCTCGTCTCACCCCTCTATGGTTTCGTCCTTGCCTGTCTCTTTTCTCCTTTTTTCATTTCTCTCCATATCTTCCTCCTGTCCCGTCTTGGACCTTATTCTGCTGAAAAAGCTCAAAATATCACAATTTTTGAAATTCTTTTTCATCTCTGGTTTTGCACTGCAGGTCAATCCGAGTGCTCTGAGCTACAGTAATATAGCTGTGAAAAGGTCTGCTTAAAATGGATGTTAGATCTAATTGTGGGATCATGTGGTCAACAAAGAATTAAAACAAGAAATTTTGATTTTATCCCATCATGACTGATATACACTAATAATCCACAGCTTGACAGTCAAAGGTGCTGCCTGCTTTAGTATAGACTCTGATGCAGCAAGTTCAGTTTTCAGTATATTTATTTGCTAATAAATATTAGTTCAAGGGCCACATACAGGCCAATTTGATCTCAAGTTGGCTGGACCTGTAAAATCATAGCATAGTAACCTATAAATAACACCAACTTCTAAATGTTCCCTTTGTATTCATGCAAAAAAAAAAAAAGAAAATTCTGAAAATGTTCACACTGACTGAATTATCTTTTCTACAAAACATTATGAACAACCTGAAAATCCTTAAGAAAAATAAGTTGCAATTTCAATAATATTTTTGCCTTAGCTTATCATTTACACATTATAACTTACAGATCACAGTGTATCTACAAAAACACAAAACATTTAGTCATCTGGAACTGCACGATATAGTATTTTACTTGATGATCAAAACACCTTGTTTAAATTTATGGTTTTATTCTGTAATTTTTACACTTTGCAAAGTCGTCCCACGTGCCAGATTGGCCCCTCTAGTGGGCCACAGGCCGTATGTTTGGCACCCATATGCTATCTGAACTGTCAGACTTCTGCCCACAAAATAGCAACATAAAGCCTGAACGTTTTGGATTCACACATATAATGTTTAAAACTGCTTCAGGCTTTCCTCCCTTTGACATTTACTAAAACATTTACACAGGACATGCCATGTGATGAACTCCGTTTAACACTTTCACTTTGTTGTGTCATCATTTGCTGCAGTCATTTGCACTTGAATAAGTTACTCTTGTAAGTTTCAACAAGCCACAAATGTTCCAACATTTTTGAATGGAATTATCTAAATCAGATTGTAGCGGTTGCAGTGGCCTCTCCAGCTCCCGTTTAAAATTGCTGATGATTCTGTGGGTTTGTGATGCTTAGGAAAAAGAAAAAAAAAGTCTTGAATGTTTCATAGCTGTGGCTTCAAAAATCTCTTTTGGTCACTGTGCAACACATGTAAGTGTATAGAGCTCCGGACGTCACGTGACTCCATTTGTTTATGTTGGCAGGAAACTCCGCTTCAAAATGAATGGCGCTGGTAGAAAATTTACGCCATCTTTTCATTTTAAATCAGACGATATTATAAAATATACAAACAAACTGGACAAACTAAACATATCCGATCCATATCATGCCCCCGGTATCTTATTTAAGAATCTTGAGGCGATCGGAGCCGACCTATTACCGGACCTGCGGTACCCTGACATCTACAATTACCTGATAAATTTTCCTTCATCCTACTCCAGTTAATCTCTTAAAGCGTATAAAAGCCTTGAGGGGTATAAATGGACACAGGCTAACTTTGTCACCGGGATTCAGATCTGGAGTCTTCCTGCGAAGGATATCACTGTCGTCACTGGGAGGGTAAGTGTAGCTTTGTCCTATTAAATTTGCATGTTGACTTAACATGAAACATATCAGCATCATATTGCTAGAAATCACGCATATATAAAGCTTAGGAAACGGATTCTGTACCTGATACAAAGTGGTTGCTACATAAGCGGAATCCATTGCCTGCGGGTTCCCACCGCTCCGTTTTCTTCTGCTCGCTTCTTGCGTGTTTTCTGGCAGTGATCCACCTCTGTCGTCTTTCAGGATCTTTGGGAATCCGATAAAATGCTCTCCCCTTTGCTCGTCCTCGGCTGTTCTGGCATCCCGGGGCGCAACAACTGTCCACCATATCTCTGATGTCGACGCTGAAGAACGTTTAGGAGTTAGCTGGCAGTAGTTTAAACAGCGCGCCTTCCTGCCAATATGGCGGTGTTTTGATTTCGACTGTTGCATGCCGGGATTGTGTGACGTCATCTCCCGGAGCTCTATTAATTCAAGCAGAGTGTTTTTGTTCTTTGTCTTTTTCATGCCTGTCTCTATTTTCACTCCACAACATGTGAGAGGGAATATTATTCTTTTTAATGCACTGCACTTAAGTGACAGCTCAAATTTTACTCATTCTTTCACATGGAATGCTTGGAGATCTCATGAATAATGATGTTTTCTCATAAACTAACCTACTCAGTGGTGTCGACAAGCGAAGCTTAAACAATTCATTCCGTTGACAGAAAATTAAAGAGTGAATGTTTTGATAGTTGTTCATTTGTTTTGTATTTCAAGCTTTTCTTTTCAATTATTCAATTACTTTGAATGTTAGTATGCAAAACAAACACAATGAAGGTGTCATTCTGGGCTTCACGTAAGAGTAATACCTACTACGTTCCTAATTTATAAGCCATACAAACAATCAATGAATGAAAAAATATAGTCATAGCAGTCCCTAACTCTGGTACCAGGCTTTATTGGTCATTAAAATACAGTCTGTCGCAATTTTTTAGGAGGTTGACAAGTGCATTACATTTGATAAAGTGTAGCATTGACACATCACACTCTTGTTTTAAGAAATACAAAAAAATCTATTTAAAAATGTAATTACTGTAGAAATCGGTTCATTTAAATACTGGTATAACGTAAACACGAGAACAATGAAAATAACAGTGCTGATGATTCACAATCAACTCTTTAGGAAGGTGCAATGCTGTGAAATATGATTTAGAGAGGGAGAACATCCTGAAAGCAAATATGTTATTCCTTAAGAGGAGCCTGCATGTGCATGTTAAGGTGGATGTGGGTGTTTGTGAAGGTGGAAGGTGTGAGTGTAGGTGTTAAGCTGCTGCACTACATCGTGAAGTGGCCAGGCGGATTTTAAGATAAACAAGAGGGCTCATTTGTGGTGGAAATACAGCTTCATGTTGGCTACCAGCCTCCGCAGTATGTTCAGGCTGGTGAACCTGTCAGGTCCTCGGCACACCGGTGCAGTCGGTGTGGAACATCACCTCCTGAAAACGCAATGTTACGTCTATTTTTTCTGTTAAATAAGTAATGACATAGAGGAAAAAATGTGATTTATTTTTTAACAAGGACATTTTCCCTGATCTAATAATTTAATATATTACCAAAACTCTTCAGTTGAAGATGCATCACATCAAATTTGCAACAGTCACATCACTACACACTGAATTAAAGGATATCAATTGGAAGTGGAATAAAAATTCTGTTCTTTTCCAAGAGGATTTAAATCTTATGGTTAGCAGATACGGTCATGATCAGGCTCCAGACTGCGCATTAAAAACTGATAAATTATATGATTTCATGAAGGAAAGTCTCTCTTTGTCCCCATCATCAGGCCAGAGTGAGATCTGACAAACCTACGACTAAAATTTAATTCGATTGAAATGAAGCATGGCACTTTTCTATCCATTGTAGTCATCGTAGGCCTACCCATTTTAGCCGTTTGGAGAAGCATGCTTGACAGTCCTCTCCAAATGGCAGGGGCGGACTGTGTTTTGATCATTCTGACATTTTCTATCAGACATTGATACATGCAACAAAACACAAAACTCCATCATTTAAAGTCTCAGCGACTGTCAGCGTCTCGCTAGCTGTCTCGCATGCAATTAAGAGTATAAATTGAGACGTTGCGGGTAATTGTCTTGCGTGTTTGTCTGGATTTTATAAAACATTACAAGAACAGGCAGCTTGACAAGAGAGAAAACAATTAATGAAGAGGAGCCATCAATTCTGTAACTCAGATCGTGGGTATTTACTCTGTAATATTTGTTTTAGCTTGTAAACACATCAAAGTGTTTTGCTTTTTTTTTCTGAATTTCTGTTTTCACACACATTCAGGCTTACTTGGGTAATACACTTTAATTAAATATTCAAGAAATTAAAAACACGACAACTTCATGGTGACAAGGTGGCAGAAATTGAGCAGCAGTTTTGCATGAATGTGTGTCTCCATGTATTTCCATTTTTCACTGCCAGGGTGACAGAATGGGGGCAGATGGCAGATTGTTGGGGTTCTTGATGGCACACCAGCACACTCAGATGGAGAACCAGTACACACACTTTCACAGACCAATATATCTGACATTCAGTTCTTGCCTGTACACATACACACAAAGATGAACATAGTGAACATGGAAATGCTTTCTTCATCCTATATAAAGCTGGAATGGGCATTTGGGTTGGGACTTAGTAACTCAGGACGTACATTCCAACAAAGATCTGCTTCATTTGGTCTGACTTTACATTTTACGCTGATTTAGTGTTGCTCAGACTATCCCCTATCGCTCTCCTCGGGGTTGCTGGTGACAGTAAGTGACCTTAAACTGTTTCTTTTGTGCCATGGGACAGCCGCCATGAATGCAGGTTATGTAAGATTCCTAAACTGTACCCGCTTGACAGCACATTCAGATTTTCACCAATGTAACTGTATGTACCAAACTACCATAAAAAAATATCACACTTGGGGAAACGTTATTAAATATTATATCTTAAATGTCTTCTGTTAATTTCTTCATAAAAAGAAAAAAATAATAAATTAAGCAGCCATTCATCAATCAGCTTACTTTCGAAACCATAAATAAAGATTTTTTTTCTGTCCTCAGTGCTATCCTTTGTTACTTTTTCCCTTCATAGAAAATTTACACACATACTACCGTTCAAAAGTTTGAAATAGAAATGTCCTTATTTTTGAAAGAAAAGCTGTTTTTTCTCCATGAAGATAAAATTAAATCCATTAGAAATCCAGTCTAGACATTGTTAATGTGGTAAATGACTATTCTAGTTAAAACAGCTGATTTTTAATGGAATATCTCCATAGGGGTACAGAGGAACATTTCCAGCAACCATCACTCCTGTGTTCTAATGCTACAATGTGTTAGCTAATGGTGTTGAAGGGCTCATTGATGATTAGAAAACCCTTGTGCACAAGAATAAAAGTGTGAATTTTCATGGTAAACAAGAAATTGTCTGGGTGACTCAAAACTTTTGAACTGTAGTGTAACTGAAAAACATGTTCTCACACGTAGATGTGCAATTTTATGTAATTCATTAATAGGCTCCAATTCCCTCATATGCTTCATGGTGTTTGTTGAATTAACACGCAAGTGATACTAACACGCCCCCAAGCTCAGTCTAAATGTACATCAAAATATATTCAGTGCAGCCAGTGCAGTTTCACAAAGGCCAGTGATCTGAAAGGACCCCTTCATAGGCCTGTCACATTGGTGTGGACGCCTCAGCCGTGCTCCCAAATATAAATAAACAGGGATTTTATTGTGCTAAACTGATCAGTCTGCTTATCCACTGTGTGCATCAGCGTATACTGTTAGCGTCCATGTGAAACAGATTGCCCATTAACCCAGACGAGGTTCTATATCTTACAAAAAAGCTCTCAAAATCACCCAAAAAATATAATTCACAAATATGTGAAGTTAGATGTTTGTATGTATCATCCAACCTCCTTTATACTTTCATTGGAAAAGGGTTGTGCCTTGAAAAACTGTATTAGCTGGTGTTGTTTAAAGGCAAAGAGTTTTCACACAAAACACTGCTCTGATGGACACTTCTGACTGTTCACTGCACTGTGTCTGAGTGAAATTGGTCAAACCATAAGTAAAACAGTATTTTAGTTTAATCTGTGCATACACAAACCTTACCATGCCTGGAAAAGCACATAAGTTGTAATTTAGGCAATGTAGAGGTATAGAAGACTTTTCTTTCTTGTTTGACGAAGTATGCATCATGTTTCTGCCTTTTCAGGCTCATTTTCAGCTTCATTTTACCATCTGTCTTTGGTAAAATCCCCAGCGGGATGCCAAAAAAAAAATACTGTAGATTTTTTCTTTTGTCTTCTCTGTTTCCTAATTTGACTTAGTTTAGCTCCTCACAATAAATATTCACAGCATAAAATTTCAACACCTGATTGAAAACCTGCTGCTTTTGCTTCCAGCTCTTCATCTCCTTCCTTCTTTCCCGTCACCTCCCAACTCTCACCCTTCACTCAGTGCTTCCCTAATCCTGTCTGATTGTCTTTCCCTTCTTCCTTTCCTACTTTCTGGCACGCTCCTCGTCTCCTATTTCCCTGCTCTTAGTTGCCCTTCTACATCGTGGGCATGCCTTCATTTTCCACTCCGCTGCCATCACTGTTATTCTCCACTCGTGTCTCTCTTCATCACGTAATCACTCCCGTTCATGTTATCGTCACCCTCCTTATCTGTGGTGCTGACATTACCGTCCGTCAAATCAAATGGGAGCCATGCTGAGAATATATGCTGTTAAATGATTCAAACCTAATATGCTCACCGTTACACTCTTTTTCCACCCTCAGTCTTTCATCTCGTCCCTCGCACAGATTCACAGCTTTTCCCTTTAAATTCAGTTCTTGATGTCTTTACAGCCATTTCCTGATCGTCCATTTACGAATCCAATACTTTGTAGATCTATTTGAACATATTCAATTGTTACTACTACAAATGAAAGTGTTGGATGTTTTACTCCATGTTTCCTGCTTTTGTATTGTGTTGTATTTTTCACAAATCTGTACTTTCTCTCTGTATTATTTTTATACTACTGCAGGTAGGTGGTATAATGCGTTGAGCCTGACCTCACACTGGTAATTTCAGTGCAGCTACAACAGAGAAATGTTTAGTAGTTTTCAGCGGCAGATGGTGTAAAACAGTCAAGTCGGATAGCCAACTTGTCAGTAGTACAAGTTCCAATGAAGAGGCAACAAAGGGGAAAAAAACACAGTTTGGCTGACTTCCTGGATGGAGACACAGAGAGAACTCTAGAAACTGGAGGAGAGTGTCCTAACTACAGTTTAAGCTGTTTATTGTGCTGAGACATAACTGACACTATTGGTTAGCAAAGTTAGTCGCAAAATATCAAATATTCGAAACAAAAAAAGCACTCAGAGATCACAGTACTCACTCGTATGATTTCCAACAGATGAAATCTTTAAAAAATGTGTGGTCCATAGCGGTGGATTTGCAGTAGGATCGCAGTCGTGATCGTCAGCAGGCAGCTGGCGTAGCGTTTACTTGTTGTCATAGTTGCAGTGATGCCATGCCACTATCTCACAATGATACGGAAATCTTTAACAAATCCATAGATCCAGACTATAAGCCACATCACTGCCAAAATCTAATCACCTGGTCCTTGTGTCATTTCTGACCTTCCTTAAAAATTTTATCCAAACCAGTTGGTCCATTTTTGAGTAATGTTGCTAAAAGATAGACAAACAGACAAACCAACACGATTATCACATAACTCTCCCACATTCCTTGGTGGAGTAATAGTCTTCATATATGACCTACATGGTGTCCTCTGCCAGCTGTCGACCTCAACTGACCTTACTTGAACCAATCAATGGTCACAGTCAACTCAGCAATTCAACTGAAGTGTGTCTCTGCCTTAAGATGCACTGTACTCTTAGAATCAAAGAGGAAAGCTTCTTTTTGAAAACCCTTCAGTAGAAGAAGCAGAAAATGCAGTATCTTGTCAGAATTAAACATTACTTAGAACAAGAGAGCCTCTCATAATTGCACTGTGGGATTCTGTTACTGGGCAAATACATATCTAACTGCTGAAACAACAATTGTATTACTTCTTTTTAGTAAGTTTTATTGTGCAATGCTATTTCGAAGTAACTTTGTCTCCATGTTGAGAAACGTCTGTGTTTTAATTTATTACGAATGCCAAATACTGTAGAGTCAGCCCTTTCTTTACTGTCACTTTGTTGGGTCAAGCTACACTTAAAACAAATTTCTGCACCTAGCAAGTGTGGGAGGCATCTGTGAAAATATCGTCATTAACTCAGCATCTGGAAAGTAACTTACAGCTTGCCTGCATAAAATAGAGGACTCTGAAAGTGCAAATAACATTGAAGACTATCATTCTGTACTTTAAAATGAAAAGAAAACATTTTTTTTCACAGCGAAAGGTCTTTATTTCATTTTTTTCTTTCAAACTGACAGGGTAGACTGGCTCCAGAGAAAGCACACGGACCCTATGAAGTCATCATTAAATTCAGATACAAGGAAAACAATCATTCCACTTCAAAGCTTTTCTGAATTGCTTTTTTTAAGGAAATGTATTAATCTCTATCTTTTCCATCATATTAGTGTTGGATGATGCTGACTGGAAAAGATCTGATTTGTAATTAAATGCCCATATCTGCCCCATATATCAAGTCAAGTGTACCACCTGCATGCTGTTCCACCCCCTCGCCGCTTCTTTTTCCATCTTATGTTCAATCGTTAAATCTTCCCTCTCCTCTTATATCACCCTCAATTTTCTTATCTCTCATTTCCTTTTCATCATTTCCCATCACTTCTTCTCTTATCATAGCATCCTCAGTCCATCCTCCGACTCATCTCTCCTACATCTTTCCTCCTCTTCCTCAGTCTCTCTCATCTTTCTCTCATCACTCCCTCCATGTCTTAGAGCCACTTACCAGTCCTCTTGTACCACGCAGTCTTTGAAATCAAGCTTCATTACCTATCTGCCTCCTCTCTCTCTCAATTACCTCTCTTAAAAATAAGATAAAATAGAAATTAAAAATTCAACCCCTTGATTTTTATTTCCTTTCATCGGTCTTCCTCTTTACTTCAGTATCAATCCATCAACCTTGTTTGTCTGCTTCCCCACTATTTTTCCACTTTGTTGTCCAACTAAACCAAAGAAGGCCACATGAAGCTGGAGTTCCCCCTCCGCTGCCACCGCCGCTTCCATCCGTCTGTCGCTCTGTATCGCTCATTATCTCCCCGGTAACAGTCCCCATGGTGATAGCGTAGCTGCAAATCCAGGACATCCTTGAGAAGAGGTGATATCTTTTTTTTTTTTTTTTTTTTTTTTTTTTCAGAAGAGGAGAGAGCGAGGCCGAGATAGAGAGGAGTACGGATTTGGGATGAAAGAGGAGACCGAAAGTGAAGGGGAAAGATGCTGAGAATATTTTCCACAGTAGGTGAGGCAGAGAAAGAGAAAAGGGCAGAGGAGGACAAGGGGATGGTGGTAGAAGGAGGACAGCGAAGCTGAAGGAAGGTGATGACTGTGAGGAAAATGAATGACAATGCAAGGAGGCAGTAATGAGTCAGGAAAATCATCCTTTAAATGAATCTAAAGTAAAGTCTGGCAGAATTAATTCATTAATTTATGCTTTAATACCTCTATGTCACAACATAGAGGTATTAACAAAACTTTGATATTTAGCAAATGAAAAATTGATATAATGTTAATTATAAATTAACAAATTTCACTCCATCACATTATTAAGTATATTAAATATATTTTTATCTTTAGGCATTGCTAGAAGGAAGGATACTGTATAAGTCAGCTACAAACAGTAAAAGCCAAGTATCTCCCGAGGGTAAGACAGATGTTGAGAAGCCAACTCAACAGGAAGAATAAGTTCTTAACATGTACACCCTAGCAGCCATCTGATACCAAGCTGGAATAGTAAACTGGCCACAGAAGAAGACAGATGCTACTGATGTCAAGACATGAAAACTCCACACAATGCATCAATGATATGATCCAATGCCCAGCACCCTGAGACTCTGAACGACAAAAAGAGGCAGAACAAGAACCCGTGAGTGTCAAAGCCGCTATCCACCATATGAGACAAGAGGCCTCCATGAATCCATCAGGAGGATGGCCACCCAAGATGAACTGTCAGGAGAATGCCTTTAGGAGAAGACAAAGGAAGGTGAGGAGGAAAGGGAAACATTCTGTCCATGGGAGGTACCATTGGCAGAAGATGTGGATGATTGTGCAAAGGCACCTCTGTCCAACAGTCCATACATGCAAGCTGAGACAGCTTCCAGAGGAACATTTCAAAGCGACTGGGATAGAGTACATGGACATCTCTGCTGAGTATGGGATAGAAGGCCCCAAGTCCCATAGGAACATACCGCTAAAAGTGGTGCAGAACAACAGAATTTCACGTTCCAGATTGACAATCAGGTGCTGGCTAACAAATCTGAGATAGTGGTGGCTAACAAGAAGCAGAGGATAGTTATAGTAGATGTGACAATCCGAAGCATTAGGGAGAAGGAACCTGAGCAGATCAAGAAGTACCAGTGGCTGAAGGAACAACTGGAAAAAAAAATGTCCGAGGTGAAATTCACAGTGGTTCCTGTTCTACAAGGAGCATTGAAGGGTGTAACTTCCAAGCTGGGAGAGTGACTCCGGCATATTCCAGGAACAACATCTAAGCTTCCTGTCCAGGAGCGTTCAGTACTTCTATACAAACACAGTGCCAGACCCTCAAACCCTCTGGTAGAGGAGCTGAGCTTGAAGAGGACACATGCAAACACAAACACTGTTACTGCCCTGGGTTGCTACAGTTGCATTTTGGTTTTGGAGATAAGCAGTAATTTTTTAAAAATCTTTTACTTTATCTTTTAGTAATGCACACAACAACTTCAGAGTGAAGATCATTTTTGGTAATTTTTTTTTTTTCAGTAGCACCCATTTGCCTTTAATCCCCTCACATTTTGCATTAGTGTGAACCTGACTTTCAAGTAAATACCTGCATACCACTCTGGAAATCAGCGTTTGTTCTTTGGATACCCTAGACAGCCCGATTGTAAAACACCCACATATACATTTACATTCGTACGACTCTCGTTTCTTCTTAGATATGTTGTGCCACACACACATTTAGCTTAGCATAAAAATTGGAATTAGTGGGAACAGCTAGCCTGTCTTAAACAGGTTAGTGTGATATTTCAAGACCATATTGTGCTGAAACGACATTACATCTTCAACCCACATAAAATGCAGCATTTACTGTTCTTTCAGTTCTGAGTGTAATAACAGTTATTACTGTAGCATTTATAACATTTTTCAAGGAGACGAGGGTAACTTCTGCTGGCAGAGAAATGACAGAGAAAATGACTTAAATGAAGGACAAGAAACACTGAGAAAGCAGAAGAGGAAGGAATGGGAAAAATAGAAAAGACAGCTATTCAAGACATGAGGAGGTGGACGCACACACACACACACACACACACACACACACACACACACACACACCATCTGAGTCCTCCTGTACTAAGCTCCTGTTCTCCCAAGAGTTAGAGAGACAGAGGGCGTGAGTATGTGTTGGCCCAAATCCCAGGTATAGTGGGAGGGATTTGTGTATTTCTCTTCCTCTTAATGTCAAAATGCCACCTCTCTCTTTGTTTGGAAGCATGATCTGCATGTGTGAGTGTGTGTGTGCAAGCTCCTGGCTCTGATTTATCTTTTTAGAAACTGTTTTTTTTTTTTTAATCTAGTGTGTGAGGCCTGACTTTATATGCGTGCATATGTGAATACACAGTTCAGCAACAATTAAAGGCTCCACAGTTCCTACATTGACCATCGCGTGTTTGGGATAAGTTATGGACAGAGTAATAAATGTGATAAATAATGTGATAATAACAGTCAAGTTGAAAAGAGTTGCCTCTGTGCAGAGTGGTGGCTGGTGTCCATTGTTACAGTGGAGCTAAAGAAGTCACAACAATGTTCAAAACAGACAGGCTGCTGTCCAAGTGGTGCCATCTTGAATAGAGATGAATGTTATTTTAAGCAACATACTGTTACGGTTCTTAAGGAGGCTCAGGTACAGGGAATGAGAAATGATACACTCAGGAGCAGTTTAAGGTTTTTATTAACAAATAAATAAAGAAGTAACAAAGTGGACTACAAGTAACAAAAAAGAACTACAACAGATGTGACAATGTTCACGCAGAATACTGGCAAGGCTAACAGAGAACTGACCCCTCTATTGGGCAGGCGGAACGATTACACTAACTCAAGTGTGCAGAAGTGACGAGTAGTCACATAGACTATAACAAAGGCAAACAGGAGAAGTAAACCCTCTACCTGTGGCTCAGGTGGTAGAGCGGGTCGTCCAATGATCGAAGGGTCGGCGGTTCGATTCCCGCTCTCGCCTAGTCATGTGCTGTTGTGTCCTTGGGCAAGACACTTAACCCACCTTGTCTCCAGTGCTCTTCACTGGTGTATGAATGCGTGTGAATGTTGGTGGTGGTCGGAGGGGCCGTAGGCACGGATTGGCAGCCACGCTTCCGTCCGCCCCACAGTGAGAATGCGTGAGTGTATGGTTGAATGGAAGCAATTGTTGTATAAGCGCTTTGAGTACTCTGATGAGTAGTAAAGCGCTATATAAGAGCAAGTCCATTCATAACAGATGGAGATGGAGGAATTACTCAAATACAAATTTAAACAAGAACGGATGATTGGTTGTACTATGGAAAGTACAACCAAGGCAGAAAAGCTGAGAAACAAGAAAAAACAACAAGAAAATTCTATGACAAAGAATCTACACTACATAGAAATAAACTGGACTTAGGAATGCTCCGCTAAACGGGGCAGGTAAACAACCATAGGAGAATCCAGGGAGGAAGATCCTAGTAAGCAGAGTATATGAAACAATACGGAAGCAGTACTAAAGGGTGTAACACTACAATCAAACAATACTCTACAAACTACCAGCCTGGCTCTAGATTGGGGACTTAGCTGAGAGTGTACTGAGCGGGGAACTGGGGAGATCGTTGGTAGGTACAGAGGAAGGTGGTGGTGTGGCTTGGAGTGGAGCAGGATACTGTGTGAAGTGGCATGTGAAGGACAGAACCGGGTGAGACGTGAATAATCCAGGACGAAGAAGGATCCAGGAGACGGAGTGGCTTCGGACGGCTGAGCCTTGGTGGACGGAGAATAGCTTGAGCAGGTGAGAGTCCAGGCTGGAGAGGGAACACAACAAGAATTAGCATAAGGCAAAATACAACAAGGGGCTGAACTGAACTGAGAGCAGAACTCACGATTGCTTGTTCACAGTCCAGCATCAAGTGGTGAGTGAGGCCTGCTTTTATGGCCCAGGGAGTAGATGATCAAACCGCTTCCACCTGCTCGCACCAATCAGCTGATTGTGGATGTCAAACCTCCTGCTCCAACTGCACCTGCAATTAAACTCAGAAAGGGAGGAAAAGAGTACTGCCACTGTCTGGAGCCCTCAGCTGCGGGTGTGACACATATTGGTTATTAAATTGGTTATGTTATTTATTAGGCACTGTATGCAATACATGCAAGGTATTAGACGCAACTAAAGTATTCACATCTTTGAAAACAAAGGCGCTCTCTTGTTCTGAGTCGGGCTTACAAACCTGTACACATGCTCAAAGAACTTTGACACACACAGACAAACTACACCTCAGTAAGCAATAACATATATGGTATTAAGATGTAAGTTATGCAAGTACAAGACTGAAACCTGCCAGCCAGAAGAAATCCCACAGCTGGACTTAAATTGCCTGCTGTATTTGGTCAGCATAGGGCAGACATTTAACAGGCAGACAAGAAGCTGCAGCTTTATCACCACCGCTCACATTTCGTTTGATTCACTCAAGCACACTTTGTTGCACACGAAGCAATACCTGCATGAAAATGTAACTTCCATCAAAAGGTGGAACCCCTGTTAACAAGGAGATCCCTCACACGGATCACACAGTCTGTAATTAGTACCTGCTTCCAACACACAAGGCTGCATTTACCGTTTGACAATTTATTCAAGTACCACATTTTGTGTTTTAAAGGTGGGAAAATTAGCACTGAGTGACTCTACATACAGTATATATTTTTCTGATGCAAAATGATGATGAATAATAAGTGCAGTAATTCTCACTATTGGTTATTACTGGGTCTCTTTATATAGGGAGTGGTACATGAAAAAGGAAGTGATTTAGGGCAGAACATAGTTTCACTTGTCTTTTTTTGTATGTAAAACAAAACTGAGAAAAAATAATATCAATTACAATTAATAATAATTTTTATAAAATTTATATAAAAAGAATATTTTATTTGTATAGTACCTTTCATACAGAAAGTGATGCTCAAGGTATCTTACAACACAGATTAAATAGATAAAGAATGTAGCCACTGTGACATCAACCGTAGTCTTGGTTATCACCTGTTTAGAAGCCTTGACTTTAAAATTTAATCTTCATTAGAGAGAAAGAAACATGAAAAAAGGGATTAAATTCCTTTATTTTTTTTCTTAACATGATATAAAAACCAAGCCAATGAAGTACAAATAATAATAATGTACAAAAAATAAATAAAGATGAAATTTGTTTGCAAAGAAAATTACTTCCTTTGGAAGTTTTCTGTGCATGTCCAACTAGTGGGGAGACCCCAGCATAGACCCAGAATTTGTTGGAGGAATAAAGGATCTCATTTGGTCTAAGAATGCCTTGGGATCCTCTGTAGAAACTGGAAAACATGTGGAATGCCCTGCTTACCCTGCTGTGACTGCGACCTGACTCTGGATAAGCAGACAGAAATGGATAGATCAACTTTTATTATTCTGAGCTGCACTTCATGTGACGTTTTCCCTGCTCTGACACTTTTTTTTTTAAAACCAGGCCTCATCTTACAATAAAAGCAACCTCTGCCGTGTCCCCTGGTAAAAATTGTGAAGTATAAATCCTGTTAAAATGGGAACAAGTAAAGAAACAAGTGTGATGCAGTGTTGAAACAGTGTTAGAATCAGTGATGCATGATGTTCAGCCTTACTGAAGGATTTTAGCACTTTGGTGAATGGGCAGAATTACTTAGCAATGCCACTAAGTTTGAATTGTTCAGGAGTACACTGGAAGGTCGGTGAATCTCATTGATGCTCGCTCTTGCTGCTCCTAAATTGGTGTGACACTTCCTGAGTGTACTACATCTTTTGTGCTTCCTGTCCTTAATCTCCTATTTTTGTTGAACATCCTCTCTCCCTCAGTAGTGGACCTGGGGGAAATAGGGAAATGAATGGAGAGATGTGACTGAAGACAAAATAGAAAGAAGACGATACATCTGGTAAATCATTTAGCAGACAAGAACAGGTGGCGCTCTCATCCCCCCACGTCATCCATACTTTTACAGGGTAAAATATTTATTGGGCTGCCACAAAATGAGGCACTCATAATTTGGTTTCTGCGCATGGTGGCACTCAGGCTCATTACAAGTAAATATTACACGCCATATGCTTTCATTTTTACTGAATAATGTCCTACAAACTAATGTGCTATTACCAAGGCAGGACAGGAGATGAGAGGGGAGGGTTGCCTTTGTCAAGATGAAGAAAAGGAGAACAGAAGGGGGGAGAAGGAAGAGGAGACAATAGACGTGATTGCAACATGTTCTCTTGCCAGGTTATAGATTTTGTTTGTGAGTGGCATCCAAACCAATCTGATTCCAGACTGTGTAGACTGAAGCTTCGCTCATCATCCTTGACCTTGAAAACAGTAGTTGCCAAACCCCACTCAGTCACTCATTTGCTCTGGAGAGTTCTGACTGTCGAATGTGGTCTCCATTAGTTTGTGTCCTGTTTCATCTAATTGTAGATATTAAAACTGTCCAACCTTAACAGGACTTTCAAGACATCTCATTCAAACTAAGAAAATTTCATCAACCTATGAAGGCTGTGCCATATGGTTAGCAAGTGAGCATATCTACAGTGGAGATTGCTATGTCAACTCAGCGCATTAGCTAGTTGTTCTGAGGTTTCTGTAACTGCTTTCCCATTTATTTGACTCTTTGTGTCTTTGGGGGATTAAACAGGTATCTGATCTCAAAACAGCTTAGTGTACATGAATCAAAGAAGCATTCGAGCCTTTGATTGGATTGTTTAAACCATGATAGGCAGTAGGGGTGGGACGGTTCACAAAATCCACGGTTCGGTTCATATCACGGTTTTGTGGTCACGGTTTTCGGTTCGGTTCGGTACACATTAATTGTTTCAAAAGTCAATTATCTCTTGTATAGTAATGTTAAAATTTAAAGAATGAGGCAGCCTGACATTTGATACATTATTGTGACAGTCTTAGGTTAAAGGGAAGTGAGATTCTGGCACTCAGACATTGGTAGTTCCAACACGCTTTTCATTTATTTGGAAAACAATATGTCTAAAAAAAAAAGAATCTTACAATTCAGACGGTTGAATTTGTGCATAATATGAAAGAATTTTACATTGCTGTTTTTACAACTCAGATTATAGCGTCAATGTAAAGCATAAGCCCTTTGAAATCACCACAAAAATAACATTTTCTTCGAACACAAACCACTTGAAATTAAAGTGCAGTATTTGAAATACAATCAAACAAATGAGGCTGGAATGTTTATCAAACTTAAAGTGTCACTGTGTTATCTAAGGTAACATAAAATAATCCAAATTAAGAGGTCAATAATATAAAATGCAGCGTAAACCAAACTTAACAGATAATGCACTCTACTGCACTCCCTCACATAGCTCTGCTCATTCTATTATCTTCAGCTGAAGTGTTTGCGGGAGGGGATTTTATATCGCGGCTTGAGTGCCTTTATCATGCACTGAAATCCCGCACCCTCAACCACGGCAAAAGTTTGCATGTCTTTAGCGATGAAACACCCCAGTGCTTTCGTTATCCCTTTCGTCTTGTCTGACTGGTCTTTGTACATTTGTTTAAAAGGCACGGGGAGGAGAATTTGTGCAGCCCTGGCCGGCTCCTTGCCTAGCTCTCCACCCCTCCTGCTTGCGCTGCATGTCACTGTGGGGTGATGTCTCCGCAGATGAGCCGACATGTTAGATGTGTTTCCGCTAGCGTAAGTGGCACGCGTTGCACAGTGCTTGCACACTGTCGCGCTTTTGTCCACAACTTTCTTACCGCTTTCGTGGGTCACCCTGAATGGAAAATGGTCCCACACACCAGACCTATATAACGCTGCTGACGCATCCTCCAGCTCCAAGTGTTCTCCGCTTGCCATGGTCGCACCTTCTCTTCAATTGATTTCCCGGGACACACCCAAAGTTGAGCATGAGTATGAACCGAATGGTACGCATGCGCCCCGAACCAAGACAGCCGTCCCGAACGGTTCGGGTCGGTTTCATAAACTGTCCCATCCCTAATAGGCAGTAGAATTCATTGAAAAGATACATGCTTTGTCTTTACTCAAGCCAAGTAGCCTGACCCCCTTCATAAAGCCAGATGCAGTGTGGAACTCCTAATCGATTCATTTTTTTTAAAAAATGATTGCATCCTATTTCAGATCTCTATTAGGAAGAACATCAACATGCAATCATGTCATCATTCATACAAACCGATGTTCTGCACTGATGCCAACTGTCTTTGGATCAATGTTGAGTTCTGTCTGTTGTCGGTTCAGTAAAAAGCTTGGCCTGTTCAAGTGCTATTTGTGAGGCTGATTGCAAAGTAACCGCTGATTTCCCACCAAATTATTACATCATGGCTGTAGATTTTGTAGTCATCCATTAATCACGTACGGGATAACAGAGCTGAACTGATAATGGTATTTGAGGTCATCAGTGGAGCTTGACACTTTTCTCTGAGGACAAATAATAATTTCATGAAACAAATTTCTGAGAATGGTCACTCAAGTTGAAGTTCTTTTGTCAAATATGCTGCTAGAGACTGAGGTCCACTTAGTAGTTTGGCAAAGCTTTCAGTGAAACTGGTAACTTCACCAGGGCAAAACTGGTATCAGCAAGACAGGGAATGGATAAACATAGAGCCAATAGATAGTGGAAGAAAGGTCAAAGAAGAAATTTGTCTGACACCAGAGGCCATTCTTTACACTGAGACAGGTGTTACAAGTTATTATCTTGTGTTTGGGATGTCGGTCATGGCAGCAGAGCTACCTCTTTTCACCGGTTAAGACTAGACGGTGTAGAAGAAAGGATCTCAAGGCAGAGAATGAGAAAGAGAACTAGAAAGAGACTGAAAATGACAGAGGACGGGGAAAAGCTGCAAATGCAGCATTGCATAAATCAAACATGTTCACTGTTTTGATTCTAAAAGGTATTTGGACTTGGGGAGCTGGACTGAAGTGAATATGTGGACTAATTGACTCATTTTACATTCGAAGCAGGCACTGTACATCCTAATTAATATAGTGATTCTGCTCCGCTGAGCCTCTTAGCCAGTGGACAATGGGCGATTAATGGCTCCCACTGTACAGGTGCCAAAAGGAACTACTACTGCTTCTGAATATGTTGAAATGACTTCTCTTCACCGTTATGTTACCAGGGGAAAATTGACACTTCAACTGCCTGTTCCTTAAATGCATCTTGACAAGGCTGCAAAAGCTTCAGAACAAAAGATGACAATTACATTTACTGCTGAGATTTTTACATTTATGGCTGCAATTGAATTGTCTCCAGACTGTCTGAAATGGAGTAACTAAGATCAATCCAAAATGCTTTTAAAGAGGAAATGTGGAAGATGTGTAAAAGAGAAATCATCCAAAAATGGTATTTTGACGGAAAACAGTTTGCCAAGTCGACAAATCTAATGGCTCATCGTTAGCTTATAGTTATTTGTTCAGTCAAATTATTTAAAAACATAGCTGGGAAAATAAAACATTACTATTTATACATGCTGGTTGTAGTAGAGATGCACATAAAGATACACAAGGATATGAGTTTTCTCAGTTTGTTTAAGACAGTCGTTCATAAAATTCACATTTCCTCATTTACATGCAAACTTGCAACGGTGCTTACTAAGTCTTGCATTTTCTGAATCGTATGTATATATATGTAATGCCTTGTTCATTTTGAGCAAGCAACTGATACACTTCTGACAGGCTCCAGTTATTTCAAACTTAGCCAAGCAGTTAATCCGAGCACCACAGTCAGTAATATATTGAATAATACTGGCCAGCTTCAACGCCTTTCCATTCCCTAAATGTGTCCTTGTGCAGGATCTTTGCTGTGTAGGGTAGATGCCAAATGAAGGATTTTACACAGAAGCAAAGCCAGTTTTGTAGAAACTTGCAAGAAGTGCAGAAACTTCAGTTCACTCAGAGATGCTTATGTCAAGGAATGGTTGTACAAATTTGCAGGTAAAGACTCTGCCCTTTTGGGGAGCTGCTGGGAGAACTGCTACAGTTTCCCTACATGGGAGATGCAATTATTTTTATGTAGGATGACACATGTGACATAGTATTCACATTGTAGTATTAATAGTTTTAGATAAGCAGGGAATCTGAACTTTGCAACAATGGTTTACTGTATCCAAATGCATTTGTAGTTTATAATACATGGAATCTGCTCTGCTCTAAGTAGATTCAATACAAATATCAAAATCAAATCAAAACATTTTGCTTCTGTATATATTTTTCTGAGACTATGAGATATATATCAGATGTGCTTTTTTCTCGTGTCTTTTTTCCCCTTTCTGAACTTCTTCCCATCTTACCCATTGTTTCCCATAATGGAGCCATATGGTGGTGGCTGCATTAATGTTTTTCTTCCCTTTGAGCATATTCATGACTGCTTTAATGCAAACATATACTAACTGGTGTCATATTAATAGTTACTTTTCACACAATTGCCTGGCATTAGAGGGATGGATTGTAAAGAGAATTTTGTATTTGGAACTGGCTTATGATCAGTAGAACGCATCAATAAGTCATCCTCCATTGGCCAACAGTGTCATCTAACTCAGCTATATTTTAATTATGGCAATCTGCATCTGTATAGAATATTTTCGCCTGTGAGTGGCATGCCAAGGTTTTGTGAACTAAAGCGGAAATTGCACCTTAAAACAGAATGCACACATGCTATTTTCTCTGATCTTGGTTAATTAATATTCATGAAAATAAGCAACCCTTACCCAAAGCTAGAAAAACACTCAGAAATTAGTCTTTATTTCTATGATAAGATGAGGAAACCCATTTCCATCACATTATGGACATGTTCTGCCATTAAAGAAAGGGGGGAAAAAACTGTTAAATTATGTTCATCCATTTAGACTTTCTCACTGAGTCATCCACTGAATACCACTTGGTGAATCTGTGCTATGTAGGAGGTATGAAGTGATTAATGGCTGAAAATAATGGATTTTGTGTTACACTGGGAGGAGGGCAAACAAGAAACAAAAGTTTGTGTACAGCGTACAGTCAACACTACATTAAGAGCAGCCTAAGCACAAGTAGCAAGCTTTGCTTTGATTCAGACAAACCTCTTTACTGGAGCCAAGTTTCTTACCTAATGCAGTCTATACTCCCACACTCCATAGTATTGTGAGAGACATAATTCACATCTTTGATTAGTTTTGAAACGTTAGTTATTAAAGAAATGCTCCACGGAATTCCCCTATAAAAATAAATTTACTTGTCGAGGCAAGTACCTCTTAGCCTATAAAATCCGTTGATGCTTGCTGTGGCTCTGGTGAAGCTTTGCCAAGTCTGACAGAATCTACTTGTGCTTAAAATTTCAAATTATCAACAAAAAATGCAAAAACATTAAATGGAAATACATAAAAATTCACCAAGCAGTGATGGTCAGAAGCCTGTGTTATTATGAGAAGGTCTGCATGGTATGCAGTCTCTCATCTCCCAAAGTCCATAGATATCTACATGCATCCCAAAATTTGTGCTCCAGTGGCATCCAGTGAGCTGAAAAGATAGCAAAATAGCAACAACTGTATATCCACAGCTGTCATTCTGCACATCCGCAAAGGAGGATAATCAATCCTCAAGAAAATGCACTATTGATGTGCATTATGGGACACATAGGACAGTATTTTGGAGACGTATCCACACCAAGCATTGGAATCTAGAGTATCTAACCCCAACAATATACTTTGTGGCCATTCTTGTTTTAACCTGCCTCTTACATGTTTACCAACGACTGAACCTGCAAAATTGAATTGCTCAAGCGTCCGTTTAATGTTGAGGTAATGGTTGAAGAATATTAGACAGAAGTTACTGAGGCACCATAAGTCATGTGTGGAATGACAGCTGGATCTGGAGCCTGCGGTTAGATGACCCTAACAGCACAGTCAAGATGATATCTAGAGCCACTGCTCTTTGGACGATGTCTGTAATACAAATGAGAGACACTCAGTGAAATGTTTGAGATACATTGGAGCTGAACAAAGAACTGAGGAAGATGAGTGTAGCCTGCACAGGTTCATGATTCTTCAAACATGATTACAATGTCTCCTTTTGATTACAGCAACAGTTCTAACTCTTTCTACCATGGAGCTCCCTGTATGTTTAGTTTAGTGAAGAGGCCGCCTGCTATTACTATGATTCAGATATAGTGTTGCCATGCTTCATTTGTCGCATCAGATCTAGGAGGGTTGAAATTGAGAATATCTAGGATGTGTTTGATAAAGTCAAACTCCTCACTCACAGCGTATCATTAAAGTTGTTATTTAGCCTTTAATTTACAAATCTGATTATACCTATTACTGTTATTTTTTGGGAAAGTTGTTCAAGTCTCTCTCTGACCTAGTGACAGGAACAATAAGACCTATTATATTTCAATTTTCTGCCAAGTGTCTCTTATCAATAGACCTCAGTGTTGTTCATTTTGGTTATACAGTCGTGACATTATTTCAGATTACATTTGACTATGTGGAGATTTCAAATAATACCCTCAGACCTAGAGGCATAACCTAATAAAAAAAATGATAATAATAATTGATAAATTGGCAGCTAATAATAAATAAGCTTTGTGAAACTGGTATAAGCAGCCTCAGCCACACACAAAAAAAATGCTTCACATCTGGCTCAGTCAGCAGCTGTTTTTCAGCCGACTGTTTTTGTCCAATAATTTTCATGTAAGTGTAGGCTATAGTCACTCCAACCTGACAGCAACAGCACCATTTCACACTGTTCACCTCTTATAATATGTAGTTATTTTTAGTTTTGTGATTTCACCAAAGCTCCATATTTGTGCATTTGCTTGTAAAAGAGCAATTAATTCTCCTAGCAGAATCCTTATTGCTGCTTGGATTCTTTGAGAGCTCCATCACACATCCAGATCTGTAGAACATAATTTTTTCATGAGGGTGTCTCAGAAAGAATTAAAAATCTATCAGGACCCAAACTAAACCAATTAGTGCGACACTGAACAACACGAATGCACCTTAGGCTTTTGCAAAAATAAGCCTGAAATACGCCTGAAGTTGGCTGAGCACAAGCATACACACCTGCCACACATCTTGCACTTGAAAGAGGAACATTTACAAGCACTTAGATCAGACCGCCAAGGTTCACATGTCCAGTCAAGTGTTTTGGAGTTCATCTTGAGGTTATACGCTTGGCCAGAAGCCAATGTTCCCTAAATATAATAGTTTTTTGGGGAGTTGTGCTTCGTTTGATTTAGTTGATATGTGTCTGAGTTATCTCACTGGACTTGAAAAAGTGATTTCAGAGTGCTGACAGCAACTTCAAAGATAAGACGATATGGCACAGGTCAAGCTGGTATGTCTGTAATTTCTAAACTTTGTTTTTGAGGGTGACTGACATACTGTTTTGGCCAGCAACTAAAATACTGAGCTTCCCTTCTTTTATTCAAACTAACCGGCTGCCAAACCCAACCCATGGTGACCATTATTGAGCTGCTTCCTCTTAATCAAGGAAGGGTTAAGGGCCGGAGCAGGGGAATGTACTGTACTGTATTTGATTTAGTCACGGTGTGGTTGATTTATGCTGCCAGGTACTTGAAAAGCTCCCTCAAGTGGGAATATTACTCACAAGAATAGATATATCGGGTTTTAAACAAATGGCAGTAGGTTACAAAGAATCCTATGAGCAGATAAAAAGCACAGTGACTCTTAATAAAGGATGAAATTAGGCCTTTAGAAATTTTGGTAAATATTTTGAAAGAGGTAGGAACGTCATTTAGGTGAGATAATTTACCTTATTGCTATGCAGTCTGTGTCATTTGAAGAACTGTTAAATGCGACAGTATTTTTTGTCATCGTAACAAAACTCCTGAGAGTCTGTTAAAAGTGAAAAATTAGATTATCAGCACTGGATAACGGAGAAAGCCTATCTGCTTTTATGCTGACTGTCGCTTGATGTTTGATTCTGTGGAGCTGCAGTCTACATTCATCATGTCCGAGCCTTGAAACAGTTCTCAAAACCAGACACGGTGTTTGAAAGATAAAAAAGAAAAACTGCCCAGGGACAGGTCAAGAAGCCCTGCCGGCAGCAAAATGATCAGCAAACAGGGCAAATGGTTACTCTGTGAGATGATGTCTCCCCAGCTGCACTTGCTTTGGATTTGTCAGATTTGTGGGGAGCACACTCCTCCGATGAAAGAATTGCCTTTTGCATTGAAATAAACACTAAATTATGTGTTTTCTTCTAAATCAAAACAAATACTTGTGTGATGTATTCAAATAAGCCCAGCACAGCATCTTACTTGGTAGGAATTCTTTTCCTCTATTCTTTAACACAAAGTCCAATGTTAAAACCCCTTGCAAACTCCTGCTATTTGGTGCGCATGAACAAAAGGAAGTAAAACACAGAAAAGCCAAGGACAGCGATGGTTTAGAGGGCCTGCACAAATATCTAAAGTACAAGTGAAGGATGGCATCACAAGAGTTGTAAAGGATGTCAGATTAGGCTTTATTGTTTTGGCACACCTCGAAGTAAGAGTCAAAAAGATAGAATCACTAAATCTAGTTTGTAGTGCCCCAGGAAGGATATGCTCCAGTATCTGTATGGAAAATATCCTGTGAAGCTTATCCAAAGATGACAAAGCAGACTTTTAGGCTACAGCCAGTGTCGCTTTTAAATTTATGCAGCAGGAACCTGCATAATTGTTGGTATGAACAAATGAGACTGCATCACCAGCAATGTTGTCAACAATAACGACAATGTTAATCACAGTCGGCATCAGCTGTGAACTGGCCATGACAACCCTGTCATAAATAAATATGTGTATATGCTACTAATTTGCTTTGCAAAATCTGTTTTGGAGGACATGTAATTGGAGTCTGGAATGACAATCCCAGTTCAGGAAGTGCGACATTTCTCTGCTATGTAGAAGCTGTACGGACAGAAAACAGGAGAGAAAGTCACATCCTTGCCATTCGTTGATAGATTTAGATGAGCATTAACATCACTCATTTCGTGAAATGCTGAAAAGGTCACTTTGCCTTGTCTTGTGTTTCAGTGCTACTGTTGACTCTCTGAATATTTCAGCAATGCACACAGGGTACAAGCATGGACATCTGAGTCAGCAGTGAACTGCAGATACATTCAATATTTACAGTGGGGTCCAAAAGCGGACAACTCTAGTAATGATACTAATACAAAACAAACAGCAGCCATATTGGTGATTATTAAATTTAAGCTCAAAACACACAAGGGGAAAAGCAGTTGTAGTACTTACTAATCTGGGGAAAGATGATGGTTTGGGTTTAGAATGCTACATAAATTGGTCCTGACCATGAAAAACAAACTGCTAAGATAAGATAATTATCATGGTCATATTGAATGATTCTACAGCACATGGCTAATATCCAAGGCCAAAGTTCTGTGTTATGCATGAGTGATGATATTGATGAACACACAGCCCTTCTGTTCATGCAGGATTCTTTAACAATGTTTTTCTCAACCTATTTTCACATTCTATGAGAAAAAAAAAAGGTTCTACTAGGGGTAGGGGAAAACAACATTTTAATAAGGATTTTGTCAGATTTTCTGTTGCCAGCTTTCTGTCTCGTGACAAGACATGGTTCAGCACCAAAATATCTGGTTTAACCTTAAGAAAACGTCATGTCTGTTTCTTGTGTAGGACAAATTTATGATGTGATTTTAATCCTCTGACACGTCCAACTTTGTGTCCTTCTGGTGCAGGTGCTCCAGGATGATCTAGCCTCAGATAATGGAGTCAGCAAACTGTTCTTTATGTTCTGGACTGACTTGTGATTTGAGGGTCATTATGTTGAACTGAGAGCTTGACATTTACACAGAGACCAGAGGCCACACTGCCCTCCTTTCAGACATTCTGTGGTTTGAACCTAACGCACCTTGTCTGTCTCAGTCTGCCTGCATCTCTTACTATTTCTTCTTGCTGTAGTCATTTACACCCCCTTGACACATTTCTATTTTTACTTTCTCCTCGTCTGGAAAGTGCTTTGATCTGGACCATGGATAAGAAAGGCACAGTGGGGCTTGTGTTTAAAGCAGTGTTTTAGAAATAAAGTCATTTTATATTCAGTTTATCTGCGTGAATCACTTCTTTTTTTCTACATTTGTCTTGCTTGAGCAAAAATACTCTTCAGCTTAGCTTGCCCTTCTTATCTCTTGCCATGCGCTGTACATGGATGCACCCATCTCTACTCTGTACCCTCACACACCCTCAGCTACCCTCTCTGGCTCATCTGTACCCAACACACCTCTTCCCAGCTTGTCTTTTTTTTCTCTCACTCCATTTCTGTCTTTTCTGTCCATGCACCGACCTAGTCTTCACCCTCTCCTTCCAACCCACCCGTCTGTCTCTCTCAGAGCTCGCAATCCAACACATCTTCTTAACCCAACCCTCTCCTGGGGCCTAATTAATTTACTGAAATCTCAATCAGCCTTCCACTCCATTACCCTGATCCTGTTTGATACTCTCCTCTCTATGCTGGGGGGCATTAGGATGATTATGTTCAGGATCTGATCTGTTGCTGCTGTTGCGATGCCGTCGTCCCCTTCCTTCTAATATAATCATATAATGATGGCTTGCACGCCCCTTGCTCAGGTCAGAACAAATTGAATCATAACACAGAAGTTCTGAGACTTCCGAGTTCAATCAAAGAGAACTGTGGGTGGGTGGTGAGTCTCTTGGGGAGGCAATAAATTCATCTAAAGTCAGGAGGGAGAGACAGAAAAGGGGTGATGGGAAGAGAGATAAGGAGTCGGGAGCAGGAAAAAAAATAGCAAGTCAAAGAAAGACAGACAGAGAAAACAAGTTGCAGAGAGATGCGCTCAAGATCATGAGAGGAACAGAGAAACAGATATACAAGCAAACAAAGACGAAAAAAGAATGAGGAAGGCCACATTCTTCATGTTTATTCATTTGTCACGGCATGTTCTCCTACATGCAACCAGCACATCTGTATGACAAGCAGGGGTGAGCTGAGAGAAAGTCGGGACAAATGTAGGAAAGAAAAGTAAGTAAAGGAATCAAGAAAAAACTGAAGTGAGTGGATGGGAAAGAGAGAACATGGCGTAATGGTTATAGGGAAATATAATACAACACAAGCAGAGTTTGGAAGAGGAGACAGCTACCAGATCTGTGAAGATTTCGATGTAGTTTGATTGGCATTTAAATAAGTCCAGCTGAAGTTCATGGGGATGTTATTGATTATATTGGCTATATCGCATTTGGTTAATTGAATGTATTTTACAAAAAACACATTTGAAATTAAGAAACGTAGCACTACACCCTAGCAGGCCTACTAATGTAGAACGCTAACATCAACTTACAAATGGTCCATTTTGACTCAAGAGGGGGAAAAAGCAATGCAATTTGGTCAAAATCCAACTAGGTGTTTCATCAAAATGCTGTGAGTATAGTAAAAAAAAAAAATCAGTATATGCCTTTTTCCTCAAAAAGAAAACAAAACGCACACGTGGCCAAAACTATTTGAAAAGTGTAGCAAGCTAAGCTAACGGTTACTCTGTGCTACACTACTTTACGCTACACCAAAAGGTAAAAGTAGGTTACACGGTTTCATGATCTTTAGAGACGTTTACATGTCAGAGTGAAAAATTCCATTAAATAAACTGAAAGTTCTACCTTATAGGCAGGTGTCCTTAATACAAATTTTTTTCTCCGGTGAAGTTGTATCAAGATGGAAGTCAAAAGAGTTGAGATATCTGCTCTCCTTCATGCTGGCCACAACAAGTCTGACAGAGCCAAGCAGCTGAACATCAGCCGGATGACCGTCCACAGAGTCGCGGAGAGGCTCAAGAATGGTGACGATCTTTCAGTGATCTTTCAAGAATGGTGAAGACCTGAAAGATCTTCACCATTCTTTAGCCTCTCCGCAACTCTGTGGACGGTCATCCGGCTGATGTTCAGCACAAAGGAGAGCAGATATCTCAACTCTTTGACACATTTCATTGAAAAGAAAGACGTATTTGGACTTATGCCAACGGGATATGGCAAATCCTTAATATACCAGTTGTCTCCGCGGCTCCGCGGCTCCGCTGGTTGGGAAGCTAATGGGACTTAGCCACAATCTGCCGGTGCTCTCGGAACTACGTCAGCCTATTCGTTGCGTTGATTGGTTGTATACCTACCCAATTGCTGCAGAGGGATTTGATAGACAACTTTTTAGCCCGCCTCCCTCCCTGTCGAGCTTCCCTAGACCCTTGTGCCGTCAGAAACATGGGTATAGCGTGGCTAGGCTACTAGCCTGCCACATCATTTTTTCACTTTGATTTTGGGGCATCTTGAAATTAGCCCTCCTGGGGGGGTTCATAATTTTCATTCCCATCAATGAAATATATTTCATTTTGGTTGATGGCTATGACTGGTATTTATATTGTAAGTGACAATTTTGTGGTATTTTCTAAGATTCACAAGCGTTATGGTACTTGTGCCCAAACTTATGGCCATGGCTGTACACTGAAGAGTGCATGGCTAATCAGCAGCTTGGAGGTGACTAGCTGTTAGCATTTGTTTGCAGACTGCACTAAATATTAATAAAACATCATGGATATTTCCAAGTGCTTTTGTTAGCTAATGCATGTAGTTTTGTTTCAGACTACATAAAATCTCTACTGTGTTATTTCTTCAGAAATACTTGAGGAAATGTAGCTTATGTAGATGCTACTGCACTACTTTGTCAATAAAAATGCATGTCACCAAGAATTGTAGCTTAAATTAGCAACTACTGAACAAAACTCTTGTGCTCTAGGTCATGCTACGTGTTTTCTCTAGCTAAGAGAACACCAACTTGAAAAAAAAAATCAGTAAACTGTTTATTTGTATTATTTGAGCCGAGAAAGGCTGAATTGGAGAAAGAGACCAAACTCTGGAACAAAGGAACTTCAGAGGATAAAGAAAAGACACGTCTGGATAGAGAAAATTCAGTTGCTCAGCAGCATTTTCAGAGCAACTCAGGAGGGGAAAGAGAGGAAAAAAAAGCGTAGAGGCATTGTCCAGCCTTTATCTGGCCAGGAGACCTCTGGGCGGAGGACGGAACTTTCGTGCAATCTTTAGTAACCTGATCACTCTCCTTTGTCTTCAGGGGAGAGGGGAATTGATGCTGGTTAAGAATGAACTAAAATACATGATATTAAACGCACAAACGCGATCTGTTTATATCTCACCCTGATCCTTAAAACAAACTTTAACACAATCCTGATTATACATGCAAGCAAATATGTGGTTTATTTAATTCATTCAAAGCATATGTGAATGTGCTCTAGGTACTAAAAATACATGTCACGGTGAAGATATGATAACATGTCATGCATATGGTAATGAATAACACAAGAATTCACAATTAATAACTGGGATTCACCCTGACATCATTGTGTCCTCTGACGTGGGTAGGAGGCACTGTGGGACTGTGGAAGAAATTGGATTAAACAAGCAAATTAATAACTTGGATTCTATAAGAGGTAGAAGCGTCCACTTTGGAAGTGATGTAAAACAACATCTTACTGCAACTTTGGTGAACATGGAAAAACAAAGTACATCTCAGAAATATGAATTTTGAGGATGTTTTGTTTGAGTTAAAAGTTTGTACCAGTCTCAAACCAGTTTTCCACGTGGGTCGTAAAATTTTACGACCAGTTCTTATCAGATCCTGCTAAAGGGGAGGCAATATTGCATTCTTGGGGGAAGGAAGGTTAGGTCTGGATAAGTGTTGATTAAAAGAAAACATTCACAGCATAAAGTGAGAGTCATTGTCTTTCAAATGGTCCTTCCAAAGTGTTAATGTTCTGCAGGGAACTCCATCCCTCTGCAGGAGGTCTGAGAGTCTTTACTGTAAATGAAAACACACAAAGAAACACCTGTCCCAATTTTTCCTCCAGAAACTGGTGTTTTTGCAGCAAGAATCACAGATATCCTGCTGTAATTCAACCTTGGCATTAATGGTGTTTTTCTGTTGAGAGAGGAGAGAATTCTGGACCTGTCTAGTGTCCAAAATGACAGTTTGATGCGGGTTGGAGACCTTATCCTAAGTGAGTGGGTTCCTATCTGAGTTGTCATCTCCTTTGGAATTCCAAAAGACCAAGCATGTATGCCACAGTGACGCAGTGGAAGCGTGCTGGGCCCATAACCCAGAGGTCTATTTGGCGCGGGGGGGGGGGGGGGATGCGCTGGAGTTTATCCCAGCTGGTTTTGAGGGAAGCAGAGGATACCCTGGTCACCTGTTTCTCACATGGCTGCTTAGAGACAGACAACCACACTCACATTCCACGACTTACTGGAACCAGGAATCTTCTAGGTCTGACGTGACAATGATAATCACCGATCTGCTGTGCTGCACTTACGTCACATATGTCACAAAGTTGTGTGTAAGTTTAAGCCAGTGTACAGACAGATGACAGCTCATTTTGCCCCACAGACTGAACCCTATCAGCTCCAGGGGCACCTTTTAAAGGCATTAGAGGAGATTTAATTTCCTACGACTTTGAACGTAGCATGCGCATGCGCACATGCAACCTCTCCCTCACCCCCCTCTAACCTCCCCCCTCTTAACATTTACGAAGAAACGCCCCCCTCCAGAAACTTGCGTAGGACTCGTGAAGTTGTCTACAGCCACAGTATAATACAATAATACATTTTACCTGTCCAGGGGCCTATTTCACGAAGCAGGTTTTACAAACTCTGAGTTTCTTCTACAACTTCGAGTTGATCTACTCTGAGATAGAAAACTCTGAGTTTTCGGTTTCACAACGGCTGATATGAGTTGGGTTAATCAACTCGGAGTAGTTTGACCCGGAGTTACGCGCGTGCACCGCAAGTCTGAAAAGACAGCATCAATGGAACCCCGATTCGACGAGTCACCATGGAAACGGGGAAGCGAAAGACTGCGTTTTTGAACTGGAAGTTTTTAACGCGCTCATATGGCGAGTTTGAACACGTTTTTAGAAAGAAGTGCAACACCGCTGCAGCTGCAAAAGAGAGAGAGACGGCGTAGAGAACACTGCTGCCCGGATCAATGCATAAGTTTAAATGTAGTCCTTTGTAATCATAATAATATTACAGGGAATAACTGTCTGAATGGCAGCCTAGTAAGTTATTTCATTTAGGTGAAATCCCGACGGGGCAGCAGCTTAAGATGAAATATAAAAACATTGTTCAAACAGGTCAGACCTCGGCATTATTTCATGGAGGTACTTCATGTTGATCATGTTTTACATTGTAAAGTAGCCTAAATATTAAGTGGCTGTTTGACTGTGCAGTTGTTTTATCCACACATAGCATAAATGTCTGCATCCATATCATGTCCTGCTAAATAATTGAGCCTATTTAAACTAACATAGACTTCTGCTCAGCCAACAGAAAGAAAGCAGATGCCTGTAAAACGATGGTATAAAATGTCATGGATGCATATACATATATATATATATATATATATATATATATATATATATATATATATATATATATCTTGTATGTATATATATATATATATATATATCTTGTATGTATATTATGGCATGCCGTTTAGGAAATTATATATATAATGAAAGTCGATATATATATAATGAAACTTGATATATATATAATGAAACTTGATATATATATAATGAAACTTGATATATATATAATGAAAGTCGATATATATATAATGAAACTTGATATATATATAATGAAACTTGATATATATATAATGAAAGTCGATATATATATAATGAAACTTGATATATATATATAATGAAAGTTGATATATATATATATATCAACTTTCATTATATATATATCGACTTTCATTATATATATATATCAACTTTCATTATATATATATCTCGACTTTCATTATATATATATATATCGACTTTCATTATATATATATATCGACTTTCACTATATATATATCAACTTTCATTATATATATATCAAGTTTCATTATATATATATATCAAGTTTCATTATATATATATCAAGTTTCATTATATATATATATCGACTTTCATTATATATATATATCAACTTTCATTATATATATATCAAATCTTTTTTTCCTACCGAGCCCCGGAAGGGACATGTCCGTATGGCGAAGCGACAACGAAGGACACTCACCCGGACGAGAATTTTATTGAGTTTTATTTTAAAATCGGCCTGAAACACACAGACATTCAAGCAGTGCGATGCGCTAAGAGTCTGCCATGCAGACCAGCGATCCTGATAATGGTAAGTTTTATTTCTCCAACATCCTGCTGTTATCCTACTATGAATACGCTAGCTACAACAGTCCCACATCAGTATTATGAACGTTCCGCCAGCTAACGCGGTCCGGACACCGGATCAGTGATTAGAGGTTGGCGTTCAACTATTGTTTGCCAGCCAGTTAGCCGCTGGTAAGCTAACAAGCTATGAAACAACTCCTTATAAAACCGGAGGAAAGCAGCAGCAATATTTCAGTCCAAGACCTGTATTCAGAACCTCCCACGCTGTTGCACAATGACCCATTAATCATATTACTGAACTATATGGTTATCATTGAAATTTCCCTTGAAGAACCAGTGAACTCTTTGCGAACACATTTTAATTTATGTGTTGATTATGTTTCGTATCAGTAATACAAGTCTAAAAAACTGATTGAAATGATCAAGTTAACACAATGAAGTAAAGAGTACTGGTAATCTGCAGCTATTTTCATAATTTCAAGGTGAAATTCTGATGTGTGATTTTCTAGCTTTGCAGATGTGGAAATCCAATGCACTGATTTCTTATACACAGATGCTTTTGGTGTTTTTTGTTGTAAAATAAAACAAGGCATTTATCACTGTTGGAAATTATTACAGGTATTATTTGTAACACTTTCTAACATTGTATGGACAAAGCAATAAATCAGTTAATGGATAAAATCATTTGTATTACAGATGCTATCAACAGCATGTCTTGTTCATTTTATTTAGTTGTCGGCCTTGGATGATGAGGTCCAGTTACCAGGAGCACTAGTCTGCAGCTTACTGGTTCCGTCCTGCAGCTCCTCCACGCTGTCCTCCTCTCTACAGACCAAATCAAGTAAGATCTGTTTAGACTATGCAGACATCAACATGATCAGTATGTTATCTTTTGACCCATCCTAAAATCACAAAATAGAACATTTACTTTAAGTTAACTGTGTTTATGAAAATAGAAAATAATTACTGACAACTAGTACTTTTTGGTGCTTTTATGCAGGAAAAGGGAACCAGGAAGCTGCTGTGGATCCTCTGCAGTATCTGGAGAGGTCAGAGGAACGGTTCTTGGAACAGATCGGAAGACACCAAGACGTGACCTCTGCCATGCTCCAGAACATCCAGAAGATGAATGAAAACCTTGGTTGCACTGATGGGACGCATGGTGTCGGTGCTGGAGCAACTGTCCCAGAATTAAACTGCATTGTTGACTATTGGCTTTTCTAGAAAATAAATCTTTTTTAGTACTTCACCTGTTTTGTATTTTACTCATGCACTTTGGATGAATGAACAGAAATTTGTGATGAGAGATGCAAATTTTGTCTATAATCTACAGAGACTTTATTCAGTGTTCAGTGCACACTTTTGTTACACACATTTTGACAGATAAGCAGTTGTGCTTTTCAAGCAGATTTTAGTCAGAAACATCAGTAGCATACGTTGTTGTTTTTTTACTGTTACACCAATCTAGGTAGATAAACTGCACTACTGCAGCAGACATATTATTGAAATGTGCTTCTATTATGTGTCTACATACACTGCTCACAAATAGTTATTCAACTTTTGGGTGAAATTGATGGAAAATATAAAAAGTGCATGCTGTAGTGATATATCATAAAAGTAGGGTATTTAACTAGAAACATGCAATAGTGATTTCCTCATCTCAAAAAAAATTATTGAATCAAAAGCTAACAACAGTGGAGGGTATGTCACAATAAAAATGTCTCAGTTTGGACAGAACAGCAGCCTTCAGCTGAAATCCAGTACAATTGTGTCCCACCAGTGGCGTGATCATGGATGTGTCCAGGCAGCAGCTGACCTCTGCCTCGTAATTAGCCTTAAGACCAGCTATAAAGATAAACATAGATATTATCATTATCATCAACATATGGTGCATGTGTTTAACCTTTAAGCTATGTAGGGATGCAAATGTAGTCGAAGCTAAGTAGCTAAGCTAATGCTAACACGTTCAGTGTTCAGAATCAAAACATCTCTAAAAATTACCTGTTTTCTCAAACGTAGTCGCCATTCCCTGTGACAACCATGAAGACAGATAGATAATCACAGAAGAGCTCATCTGAAGAGCAAATGTCCAATAAGGTTCCTGTTTTTGTTTGCCATGTCCTTCCAGGGCTCAGTAGGAAAAAGTCTGAATATATGGAATGAAACTTTGAATAGATGGAATGAAAATCTGAACATTCTATATTCCGACTTTCATTATATATATATCAAGTTTCATTATATATATATCAACTTTCATTATATATATATATCAACTTTCATTATATATATATCAATTTTCATTATATATATATCAAGTTTCATTATATATATATCGACTTTCATTATATATATATCAACTTTCATTATATATATATATCAACTTTCATTATATATATATCAATTTTCATTATATATATATCAAGTTTCATTATATATATATCGAGTTTCATTATATATATATCAAGTTTCATTATATATATATCGAGTTTCATTATATATATATCAAGTTTCATTATATATATATCGAGTTTCATTATATATATATCAAGTTTCATTATATATATAATTTCCTAAACGGCATGCCATAGTATATATATATATATATATATATATATATATACCTTGTAATTGTAAGTAGGCAACACTCCAAAGATTTATCCAAATGGTAGTTTAAGTGTACTGAAACATGTCACTGATCTAGGATGAAGAGGATGAAACTGTGTCTGCTGCCTTTACAGAGGGGGATCCAGAAAGGCATATAGAGGTATGTTGCTGATATTTCTCTTCTCATTCAGATTTTGGGTTGAATATAGAGTGTGACATTTAGCCTACACTGAAGTATTGCACATTCTCATCCTTTTTAACAGAGCATGGCTGGACAGCAGCAGGATGGTTCCTCAGCTTCCACTGCAGTGAGATGGATGTTCAGGAAACACCAGAGGTTCATTCTGTGGAATTCATGTGCAACTGTATAATTGAATGTCCTCTATGTATTCCCAGTTATCAGTAAAATGGATTTACAAACTGCATTTGCTGAGAAAAATCCAAAAAAAACAGATTAGGAGGGCAGATCTGGAAATTGAAAGACTGGAGCACAAGTTAGAGGTGGGTGATGGTCACAGGTGAATTATGTTAACTACTGGAACATTAACTGAACTATCTCTTTTATTTGTAGGAAATAAAGAAGACCAAATGAAATGTGTATCATGTCTTTATTTGCTGTGGTGGTGATGATGGTGACTTAAACTCTAAAGTGATTATTGCATACGGTGTCTCTGACTGCTCTGCTGTCCTGGATAGCTGCAGGTGGATGGGCTCATCATCTGGGTCTTCAGTTTGTAGGGCAGGGTGTTGCTCTCCTCTAATAGTGGCAATATTATGAAGAACAACACATGCCACAGTAATATCACAGGCCCTCTCAGGGGTCACCTTGAGGAGACGTAGGCACTGAAAACGGGCTTTCAGCAGGCCTATGGTCACCTCCACCCGGGCTCTGGTCCTGCAGTGAGCCCGGTTGAAGTTCTGTTGGGGGCCTGGTTCAGGGTCAGGGTATGAGGTCATCAGCCTGGGTTGGCATGGTAACCCCTGTCACCCAGCAGAAGGCCATCAAACTCTCCTGTAATGTATAGTGGATACATCAGAGTATATTAAAGGACAGAGACGAGAGAATTCTATTGTGAAAATCTTTAGGCTGCTGACCACGCTGCAGTCTGTTGCTCAGGTTAGACTCTCCATAAATCCTGGAGTCATGAACAGACCCAGACCACTTGGCCTCCACATAAGAAATGATGTATGCAGCATCACATATGATCTGGACAGTGCAGAGAATGACAGATGTTGAACTATGATGCAGTCTTTAACATTTAGAAACAGTAGTCAGTCTACCTGTAGCCTACCTGCACATTTATGCTGTGAATGGACTTCCTATTCATGATGCGAGGAAATTGTGATGGGGAAGTATGTGCATCTATGCAGCCAATCACACAGAAAACTTTTCTGACTGTCCTGCATACAGTTGTCTTACTGTAGTGCTCTGCATCTCCGACATCATATAAAAACTTTCATTTGAAAAGAACCGCAGCGCAACACACAATATCTGCTGGATGTGAGAGCATGACTGGTTGGTAATGTAAATGTAAGGACGGATTAGGTTGTTTATGTAGATTATGGACTTGAAACGATTACGAAACGGTACCGCTCAAACCGATAATTGTCTGGAAATGCGAGAACATTTATGCTCGGTCTGATAACAATCTACCGACGAATATTTAATTATCTGTGCAGTAACGCTGCTCCTTTATCCACTGGATCGTTAATAAAAGCTGTTCTACGCCAAAACTCGCTCGCTTACTGACTGAATGAATGAGGAAATGAAACATCGTGTGTGGCTGAAAGAGGGCGGAGACGGAGAGAAACTCGAGGTTTTCTCAGATAAACCTGCTGGCGAGCAGGTTAGAGTCATAGAGTCTGTTACTGCGGTAACTGACCGAGAGTTGAAGTTACCCCTCTTTGTGAAACAGGCTCGAGTTACCCCGCATTCCCTGGTTAGAGGTACCTCACTTCGTGAAACGGAAAACTCTGAGTTTCCCTCATTTCAGGGTTAAGAAACTCAGAGTTTTCACTAAACCAGCTTCATGAAATAGGCCCAAGAAGGAATTTAGCAACCAAGGCATCTGTCTTTAGGTTCATTTGTTGCTTGAGCTGATGCCATCGCCCAAATGACTCGCCAATAATCACTTTTGTTTTTGCATTCTCGCGATCCAGTTGTCTTTTATTTTCTCTGACCTCAAAAAATGCCTTTCTTTTACGGCTGGGTCCCCCTGGATCTTTATCTGCCATTATGTAAAAAAAGATGAGCAAAACAAGTCGCCAGCTAACTATGAAGCTATACCAAAGCAACACATACACAAAACACGTAAGTCCAAGGCGTACGTAATCTACGTAACAAGGCCTGAGCCGGAAGATTTTTGATTGACAGGAAAGAGAGCAAAGCAAACGCCTCGGTCCGAGCGCGTTGATTGGCTGATGTTTTTCAGGTCCTGCCATGTCCACAGTTATTTATTTTATTTTTTAACCATACATACAAGTCCACTAAAGGTCAGTATATTCATTTTATGTGAATCAGACAAATTAAACAACAAAAACATCCTCCATAACGCCTTTAACTGTCCCTCTACTCTGACCCCAATTGCATCTGCACAAACAACATTTCACAGTGCTGTAATGTCTTTGGGAAAAGCTGTTTCCTATTCTGGCATCTTGCTTGTTCAGATTGAAATGTGTTGCTAATTATGCAGCTCTCTAATTTTGTGTGATAATTCTTGAGGTACCTCCTGTATTCAATCAAACGAGGCAGTAGGCTCTTACGAATGGCAATGAGCTACTGGCTGGTTGGTGAGCATCAAGAAGAGTGCAGTAAGAACAGATCAGGACTATTTTGCCATGTCAAGGTAGTGTGGCCGAGTGGTCTAAGGCGCTGGGTTTAGACTCCTGGAGGTCTCGGTTTTAAATCCCACCACTGCCATCCATGTTACTCTTTATCTTTATAAGATGACAAAAAATGTGAAAACTTTGGTGTCCTAACTCAGAAAAGAATATCAAAGAACATAAAGTCACTGTCTATTAATAATAGAACAGAACCACATCATCTGCAAAAAACAGAGATGCAACTCTGAATTTCCTAAACTGGACATGTTCCTTATCCTGCCTGCAACTTAAATGACTTTTTTATTTCTGGTGAGAATGTGGATGCCTATAAAATGCTAAAAAAAAAATAGTTGGTTGTGGCAATTGGTCCATAACCCAAAAATCTACAAATCAACAGATTTTGTCCATCATAGATTCAGTCAAACTAACATGACTGTGTGGTTATTTTACTCACCCATCCACCCATATTGTCAAACTTTTACAAGAAAATTCACCTGTATCAAAAGGTCTCTCAAGTTAATCATATAATCAACTCTCTAAAAGTAGGTAGAATAATTAGGAATAACTAAATACTGGTTTCATACTAGGGAATCTGAGAGGAGCAGTAAAGTTATGTATAGCCAAGAGTTCTAAAGAGTTCAAGCTTTTTAATAAGGCCATTAAACACCTCAGTCTACACCTCAACACACAGACATGTTTGCTCCGTCACAACTCCTTGAAGAAACAAGCAAGCTCAAAGACATGAGGGACAGTTAAACAGAAAGTTTATGTCAGACGTAACGCCACCATCAACTAAATTCCAAACAGAAACATGAGTATCAGCTTTCATTCTGGTCTTGACATCTCAATTCCCATGTCATCATATGCTATTGATATATAGTCTGAACAGCAGAGTGGCGCAGCGGAAGCGTGCTGGGCCCATAACCCAGAGGTTGATGGATTGAAACCATCCTCTGCTAAGTGCAAATATAGACACCTGACAGGGCTCTATAATCCGTGTATCATTTGTTCATTCGCTTTTCAAAACAAAACCAAAATAACGACTCGTTTTTTTCAATATTTGTTTCCAGACCCAAAACGAAAAAATGGATAACAAATCTTTTTTCCGATTTCCGATTTTGTGCACAATTGGAAAATGGACAAAACGGATAACAGGGTTAGAATAATAACTCTAATTTAGCTATTATTGGTACCCATTTCCCAATGTGCTTTGCTCGCGCAACAGAGTAGACGCCGCTCTGGCTGCTGCGCAGCGAGAAATACGGTCGTCCTCTTGGTCCGGTCACCCGCTCCACTCAGCGCTGTTTGACAGCGCATTTAATCCATCTTAACTCTGAATATTAAACTGATTTTCATTTGTTTTTATTTTTATTGTTTTTGCTGCAAACGTCATACATGTAGCTATGTGATACAGGACAAACGGTTCGGCGTATTTTAATATTCATAGCGGGATTAACAGTAATAGAATATTCTGATATTAAGCTCGACTGTAGACAAGTATTTTGCAAACACTGTAAACACACACACACTAATATATGTTAGAGAAGCAGATAATGGCAGTAAAGTCAATTATTTTAATAATTTGAAGAGACAATGATTACGCTATGAATACATCCATCCATCCTCTATACACCGCTTTATCCTCACTAGGGTCATGGGGGGTGCTGGAGCCTATCCCAGCTGACTCGAGCGAAGGCAGGGGACACCCTGGACAGGTCACCAGTCTGTCACAGGGCTACATATACAGACACACAATCACACTCACATTCACACCTGCGGACAATTTAGAGTAATCAATTAACCTCAGCATATTTTTGGACAGGGCTGCTCAGTGGAGTAGTGGTTAGCACTTTTGCCTTGCAGCAAGAAGATCCCTGGTTCGAATCCTGGGGTGGGCCTGGGATCTTTCTGCATGGAGTTTGCATGTTCTCCCTGAGCATGCGTGGGTTTTCTCCAGGCACTCCGGCTTCCTCCCACAGTCCAAAAATATGCTGAGGTTAACTGAGTACTCTAAATTGCCCGTAGGTGTGAATGCGAGTGTGATTGTTTGTCTGTGTATGTGGCCCTGCGACAGACTGGCGACCTGTCCTGGGTGTCCCCTGCCTTCGCCCGAGTCGGCTGGGATAGGCTCCAGCACCCCCCTTGACCCTAATGAGGATAGAGCGGTATATAGAGGATGGATGGATGGATATTTTTGGACTGTGGGAGGAAGCCGGAGTACCCGGGGAAAACCCACGCATGCACAGGGAGAACATGCAAACTCCATGCAGAAAGATCCTGGGCTTTTATCCCTTCAAATTATTGAAATAATTGGCTTTACTGCCATTATCTGCTTCTCTAACATATATTAGTGTGTGTGTGTGTTTACAGTGTTTGCAAAATACCTGTCTACAGTCGAGCTTAATATCAGAATATTCTATTACTGTTAATCCCGCTATGAATATTAAAATACGCCGAACCGTTTGTCCTGTATCACATAGCTACATGTATGACGTTTGCAGCAAAAACAATAAAAATAAAAACACATGAAAATCAGTTTAATATTCAGAGTTAAGATGGATTAAATGCGCTGTCAAACAGCGCTGAGTGGAGCGGGTGACCGGACCAAGAGGGCGGCCGTATTTCTCGCTGTGCAGCAGCCCGAGCGGCGTCTACTCTGTTGCGCGAGCAAAGCACATTGGGAAATGGGTACCAATAATAGCTAAATTAGAGTTATTATTCTAACCCTGTTATCCGTTTTGTCCATTTTCCAATTGTGCACAAAATCGGAAATCGGAAAAAAGATTCGTTATCCGTTTTTTCGTTTTGGGTCTGGAAACAAATATTGAAAAAAACAAGTCGTTATTTCATTTTTTGGTTTTGTTTTTATTTTGAAAAACGAATGAACGAATGATACACGGATTCTCTATGGCTTGAGTCTTCCCATTTTCACTGTTGACACAATTATGGAGATGCTTTCATACTACATAGTAAGCATGGCCCTCCTACCACATCCACTCATGTTTTCTGGCCCTGCTGACCAACAGTGCTCTGCCCAGTTACATCACATACAATGTAGCAACAGATATAACATCTCCATCCACTTGATACCAAATACAGTCAGTCTGACATGAGCATCAGCTTTGGTGCTGCTCTTGAATACTCAAACCTCAGATTCATCCTGTAGTGGTAGGTCTGTGTATTACAATGCAATGAATGCCTGATTTTCACACCACCTCTTCTCCTATATTTTTATGATCTATTGAACTATTGTGTGCAACTTTTCCAGCATGGTGAATTGTCTTGCAGTAGCAGTAGATCGATCGTTTAGGAGATTTTGCCAAACTCGTTCTCCTCTTGAAAACATCACTTGAATCGGCATATATATACATGGGCATGTGTCGGAGCAGAAGCATGCTGGGTCAGAAGCCCAGAGGTCAGGGGATTGAAACCTTCCTCTGCTAAGTGTGAATGTTGTCAACCAACAGGGCTCTATAGCATTCTACAACCTTTTCTTGACACAACAATGGCTGCTTTCCAATAACCACAGTACAAAGTAGAATATATCCAGCTGGATTTTACAGCATACTTTACAGACTCCCAATCCTCTGTGTAGTTATGTCACAATATTGTGACAGATAAAAGGGGACCATTCATTTTGCACAAATAACAGCAGAGTGGCGCAGCGGAAGCGTGCTGGGCCCATAACCCAGAGGTCGATGGATCGAAACCATCCTCTGCTAAGTGTTAATGCTGGCATCCTCCATGGTTCTGTGGCTAGAGCCCTCCTTTTTCACTGTTAATACTCACTTCAATATCCATAGTATGCCAGAAAAACATCTGGTATGTCCTTCTACATCTGATCATGTTTTGCAGTCATCCTGCTTTTCTGACCCTTCTAACCCACAATCCTCTGCAGTTATATCACTATCCACCCATATATTCAATGTCCATGCACATGTAGGATGGAGGGGTGGCGTCTATCATCACTGTGGAGTCTATCCCAGCTGGCTTTGAGGGAAGCAGAGGACACCCTGGTCACCTGTTTCTCACATGGCTGCTTAGAGACAGACAACCACACTCACATTCCATGACTCACTGGAACCAGCAATCTTCTCGGTCTGACGTGACAATGATAACCACCGATCTGCTGTGCTGCACTTACGTCACATATGTCACAAAGTTGTGTGTAAGTTTAAGCCAGTGTACAGACAGATGACAGCTCATTTTGCCCCACAGACTGAACCCTATCAGCTCCAGGGGCACCTTTTAACTGCCCCTCTACTCTGACCCCAACTGCATCTGCACAAACATTTCACAGTGCTGTAATGTCTTTGGGAAAAGCTGTTTCCTCTTCTGGCATCTTGCTTGTTCAGATTGAAATGTGTGGCTAATTATGCAGCTCTATAATTTTGTGTGATAATTCTTGAGGTACCTCCTGTTTTATTATTAATAGACAGTGACTTTATGCTTTTTGATATCCTTTTCTGAGTTAGGGACACCAACACATTTCAATGTTGTTGATTGTTGTGTCAAGAAAAGGTTGTAGAATGCTATAGAGCCCTGTTGGTTGACAACATTCACACTTAGCAGAGGAAGGTTTCAATCCCCTGACCTCTGGGCTATAGACCCAGCATGCTTCTGCTCCGACACATGCCCATGTATATATATGCCGATTCAAGTGATGTTTTCAAGAGGAGAACGAGTTTGGCAAAATCTCCTAAACGATCGTTCTACTGCTACTCCAAGACAATTCACCATGCTGGAAAAGTTGCACACAATAGTTCAATAGATCATAAAAATATAGGAGAAGAGGTGATGTGAAAATCAGGCATTCATTGCATTGTAATACACAGACCTACCACTACAGGATGAATCTGAGGTTTGAGTATTCAAGAGCAGCACCAAAGCTGATGCTCATGTCAGACTGACTGTATTTGGTATCAAGTGGATGGAGATGTTATATCTGTTGCTACATTGTGATGTATGTGACGTAACTGGGCAGAGCGTTGTTGGTCAGCAGGGCCATAGAATATGACTGGATGTGGTAGGAGCGCCAGTATTTCTGGCTTACTATGATGTTAGTGTTGCTCAATACTCATAAGAAAACCTAATAGTTCTCAACAATGTAGTGCAGATACAAAACTTACTGTGGAGAGGAAAATGAGCTTGCTACATTAGTTTGACTCCCAGTGCTTCACATTCTAGATGTACACAATGCTGTACTGTCGACTTGAATACCAAATGGTAACCCCCTCTTCTAAGCGAGCTCCTGGTCATTATCCTCGAAAACAAATAATATCAAGTCTCAGAATATCTTGTAAATGAGAATAAACAAACGTGAATTAAAGTAAAGCGTGCTTATTGTTAAACTCCTGTGCTTCCATCAGAAATGATGCAATGTGAAAGAAGAAGAGCAGCTTTCATTGGTTTAAAGGAGAATACCCCATGATGCCTGATTCCTGCTGACTGTGGTGAAACTGTGAGACAAAGGTGAAATTGCTGCAGGGTTTGAAATGACTGCTCTAAACTAACATGGTGTGAGGACACTATCATTCTGCTGCAAGTCCATCGCAACACGAACACATGGACCGAAGACAATGCTTTGAGCCTTCTGTGTATCACCATGCTAACTGCTCACAATAACAATTTTACCTTTTTGAAGCTAGTTGGTCATAAATGAAAGTTTGCATGGAACATTGTGTAAAGTAGGGCTGGTCTGAATAGCAATTTCTGGGCTCCTGATATTTGGGCACAATTAATGACAAATATCTGAATATTTGGCTCGTCCCTGGAGGGGTGGGCAAGACAAGAAGAAGGTGGAGGAGGATGGAGGGAGATGAGGCGTGGCGTGGCGTCAGAGTTGGTAGGTCTGTGTGATACAGCCAGTCAACTGGCCAATCAAAAGCAATGCTGATCCCAGTGGCCATTGCAGTTCTCAAGACTGTGATATACCAATGCTTAATGATGGTAAAGCAGCTGCTCGGAGGCAGGGTGGAGGGTATTCTGAGTATGCGGATCTCAAAATTATTATTCAGATACCAACACAATGACCAAATATTCGGATATCCGGGTCTAGCCATAGTGTAAATCAATACTTAGTTCAAGTTGCATAAAAGACAAACTGTATACCTCACATAGTCAAAGTTTCATGGCAATCCATCCAATGCATGTTGACTTCCCTAAAGCCAGTAATGCTGTTTGATGCAGCTGCTCCACTATCATGACTAACTAGGTTGCACCTCATGCAAAAAAATAAAAAAATGTTAAAACATCTTGTATGTCTTTTCCAGTTCATGTCGAGAATTTTTGTCTTCATACCACTCCCAGGCCTACACAGTGGTGCAGTGGTTACCTCGGCTGCCTCTGGGCAAAACGTTATGGGTTCACCTGGGTTCCCTGGCTTCTTCCCACAGTCCAAAATACACATAGTAGGTTGGTAATTCTAAAAAGGCCACAGGTGCCAGTGTGCATGGATGTCTGTCTCTTCGTTTTACTGTGCTGAGTGTGTCTCTTACCTAAACACAGCTGTAAAAGGCTCCATGATAAGATGGTTATAGCTAATGGATGGGTGACAATGCCAGCTAGTGTTTGTAACAATGCATGAGCCTTCATGTGACACATGTTCCTTATTGTCTTAACTGTCTGCACCTGAAAAGACATGCTAGGGGAGGCATGCATTCTACTCTTGCTGAAGCACACCGTATTCATCTGGCTTCTAATGCTTTTGTACTTTATCTGCTAGATGTTAACCTAAGGTATGTATTTACTGAAATGAAACCCTTCTTCAAATTCAGTTTAGGGTCTCCATTTTATGTTGCAGCCCATAAGCCAGCTTTTTCATCAGCATATTTATCATTTAATCACTTAAACATGATTTGGATTTTTGCAAAGTCATCCAATCTCATCATTTTGTTGGTTACTGAGACTGGATGTGGAGCAAGTGACCTCAGACAAAGATGTTCCCATAAAAGAGAAACTTGGAGAGGATCAGTGACAGAAATAGACACTTGGAGAGAGAGATACAAAAGGTAGAGAATATGGGAGGGGCAGGATGACATGTCAGAGAAATATGAGAACTTGTGTAACATTAAATGATGAATGAGGTATTATAGCCTGAGGGAAAATAGACGATAGTGGCTTATTGATCTGCCCTGTACACTGTGGGTTACGTATTAAGCCAAACTGAGTCACCACACTGTTTTTTTATAGCAATGGGAAATGCATTTTCTTTTTTCCCCTACATTTTTTGACATTTTACTTAATTATGTTCTTGTTGTCAGCTCCTTGTCATAATTGTTAAAGAACTGCTTGTAGTTGCCTCAAAAACAGCAATCCTCTTAATTAAGATATCCCGCTATTTCCTTTTTAATTTTAGACTAGTCATTTTCTCTTTAAGGCCTAAATGGGTTATTATTCTGTAATTTACTCTGTCTGAAATGGGACAAGTCACAAACACATCTGTTGTAGCAGAGGACCTCAGGATAAAGAATAATTCAGAAAAAATCCTCTAACAGAAGCAAAATTAGAGAATAAAGTGTGGATTTGTGAGTTTGGGAGATTTGGTTCCACATATGTAATAATTCTGATAACATTCTGTCGCTTTAGTTTACCTTGTCATACAATGAATAGGACCACACACATTTACATTCACTGACTGTTTGTCCATTAAAGTAATGCACATCTTAATTACCCTCTCACTGAGAAGATCATAAATGGCTACTTGTAATATTTTACTGATATTGCTCTACAGTCTGCTTTAGCTCGACAGTTAATGTTCAACACTGGAGCAGAAAATCTGTTTTGTTTTGTTTTTTCATTTTTTTCAAGGACTGCTTCCACCATCTGCTTCGACTGTTCTCTGATTTATCTCACTTCTAAAGAGGCAACACTGGTGTTTGGCAGCCATTACAAGGGGAGAGGAGAGGAGGTGATAACCACAAGAAACTGGAACAAGCTGGGTTACATTAACAAGTGTTATATCATCTGCAGAGAAATGCAGATAAGACAGTGTTGATATTCTGCAATAAACGTACACTTTGCTCATTTTGATCCAATGTATAAACAGATTACTGAACTGACGACTGAACTCACAGTGTATAATCTCAAGAAAGAATGCATTGCCGTGCTGTAATTTCCCTGATAGATGTACTTGAAAAACAATGCAACAAAGTGACACTGAGGCAGATGTAAATGTTATTAGTTTCATACTTATCTGATCAAAAACCAAGGTAATGTACTAGTTATTAAGACACCATCAGTGCTTCTAAATGTCCATACCAAATTTTATGGACATTTGCGAAACACTGCAAATGTTAACCTAATAATGGAACACAAAAAACAAGTCACCAAAATCATCAGTGTGCATTGGATGGATTGGGTTAATTCATGTTACTGTAATGTATTAAATGAGACATCTCTCACCTTAAAGGCAATAGAAATCATCCTTTTTGGCGATCACCTGAAGTTAGGGATCAAATTTCTTGACAATCCATCCAATACAATGTTCAATCAAAAAGGTTTTTTTTTTACTTGATTGAAGCTATCATATATAAATTTGGCTGCCATCTCCTTCAAACTAATCATCTTGTGCATTGATGCACTGCGGCTGAATCCCAAACTGCCCCCTACACACTATCCCTACACACTACCCCTCCGTTTGCGCATTCCCGCAGAGGGTCCTCCATATTAAGGGCTGTCCCAAACCGCGTAGTGCGGAGGGGGAGTGGACTGTTCAGCCCTTAAATAGCGAGTCTGCATCGATGCTCACTCTCGACAACTTTTTCAGGAAGTGCAACGTCGAAATGAAGGAGGAAACAACATATCGATGTAAGTTCCACATGCGTCTATTATTTCTCCCACGCCTTTTTCACACTGACAGAACATCACAAAAAGAGTGGTGAAAAAAGATAAAACAAAAGAAACAAATCTTCTTCTCTGCTGACATTTGATTTAATTGTGCACCCCCTGACACCTTAAAATTTGAACACAACTGACAGAATTCATTTATTCATTCATTTGTTGGATTTGAAATGCCAGATAATAGGATTGGAAAACATGTGGGATGACTTCAAATTATTTGAAGCAGAATGTAGCCCCTACATCATTGCCTGCTGATTGTCTGCTTTTACAGGGACGGTGGAGAAAACAAAACAACTGGTGCGGCTCCGCACAGCACATGATGGTTTAGTGCATTATAATGCCCAGCAGGACAGCAGGAATGGCAAGGGAGAGTGCAATTAACACATTCCGCTAACTTTTTAATTCGTACTTTTGTACTTCGTTCCTATTTATATATTGACTTTGATTGTTTTTATCTTGCACTAAATTTTAATTTTATTTCGGGTCTTCTTTTCTTTTGTATTTTATCCTGTACTGTTAGTGCTATGTTGTCACTGGAACTACAATTTCCCTGAGGAACTCTCCAAAGGGATCAATAAAGTTATATCTATCTATCTATCTATCTTTACAAAGAAGAGAAATGCTGTGAAGGAGGCATGGTGCCTTCCTGGGAAGAGAAAAGACTATTGTTTTGTCTGGATATAGAAATATCAGTTTGATCAGTAACTCCATCTTCTCACATTTTGTCATCATCATGTAAATGACTTACAGTAAACCATTTCGTTACGTGAGCACAGGTTGTCATGATCAGTTGCAATCGTGGTAGACAGTTTATGCATCACGATAATTAGCTGACATGATGATAATTTGGTGATGCAGCCTATGTGCACATTTCATTTGATATTTCAGGTTTTGTGTATAATTGACGGGAGTCGTATTTTACAGTTAAATGTATTCCCTCACAGAGTTTTGTAGCATCACATTATGTCACTTTTACGAAATACACAGATGACACAGATACACAGATGCAGTGCAACATATACCTCTTGCTGATGCAGCAGTGCTAACAAACACAGACGCTTTCGTCTTCTGGAAGCAGCAGTGATCCTTGTTAGTTGCAACCTGTGCCACAGCGCTACAGCCATGCACAGTAGGCGTCTTTGTGTTACCATGGCGATGACGTCTTCCGTTTTCCGGTGAGGTGACAGGGCGTCCCATTCCTGACAATCGTATTTATACCCTCCGCCTTCAATTAAAGTGCCCTCCACAGCTGCGAGTGTGACTTCTTTTGGAATGACACTCGGTAGTGGAGGGGGAGTGTATAGGGGGCGGTTTGGGATTCAGCCTGCTTCTAGTGCTCCTGCCACATTTGGAGCAATGCATGTCGGATCTCCTTCACGTCATAACATAGCTACCTTTCATTTCTAATTTGTTTCTAAAGAAGAGGTAGAAGGTGCAGGGGGAGAAAGCTGGAGCTGGACGACCAACGATTGTGATGGTGCAGCCAAAAAACTTGTGCACTTACAATGTTCTGAGAAGGAGCACATTGTCAGGATGAATCACCTGATTTCTGTCAAGTCACAGGTTATGTAAACTTTAAACTTTTTTTATTTTTTTAAGTGTCTATTTAAGGCTATCATGAATGTGCTCACGATGCAATGTATCACAAAATGCATCAAAAATGTTCCTTTTTTTTAAAATATAATTCACTTCTTCTTTACCTTTACAGTAAACTGAACTGCTGACACGGTTTTGATTACAACACAATCCACATTTTGTGTGACACTCTATAGGGAATATGAAATTTAATTGAGCTCTTTCCATTTTAAAGTTTTGTGGTATACGTCTGATAAGGGGCTTGATATACATTTGCACCTATGTGAGACCAGCACAAAGAGTAACATGTAAACCACTACACTTATGTTATTTAATCTGTTTCTGTCTGAAGTCTGTGAACCTGGCTGTAAATCTAATTTAATATATGTGTACTATGAGGAGTTCAAGTTCTGAGGTTTACTTATTGAGTTTTCTTGTAATTTCAGATGGTTGGGCTACTGAGGGAATTCACTGACAGGTTGTATACAAAAACAACCGATTCCTTGGAGCTGTTGTAATTAGCTGCTATGACTAGTTTACTCTGAGCTCTAGGTTGGTAATTAAGACTGATTTCTGTTTGGTTGCTGCAACAGAATCAAACTCGTGTTCCTGTTCCATTTGCTTCTACTTTCGGGTTTTTGGAAGAACACATGAAAAAGCAAATCCACACTTCTGTCTTCCTGCTCTGCTCACATCAGTGAGTTAACTTTTCAGTTCCAACTCAAAGAGCAGGCTGAGGAGAAAAGAGTGGCAATATGCTGAGTGCTCACGGGAGACAAAGTTCTAAGTGGAGAGGTTTTGAGTTGAACTCTGCTGTGGTTGTGTTATGGAGGAGGGACTGAGGGAATCCACAGACTGACAGGTTTACACTGGAAAGGACCAGAGCTGTTAGCTCTGTGCTCTGTGCCCACAGTGCTGGAGCACATACTACCATACTGAGGCTGGGAGGTTAACACACACAGAAACATGCAGGGAGATGGATGTACACACACATATATACAACACAACTACCGAATGCTTGTGTCCAACTGGCAAAGGTTTGGCATATTCAACCACAGGCCAAGATGAGTGTTGAAAGATGTGAGGACATCCAGGGACGTCTGTGGTTCAAAGAAAAGAGGACCACAGCTTTGTTCCTGCAGTCAAAGCACCTGGTAGCTTTTAGGTAATGTGAGAAAGTTCCTAACCATCAGCAGGGAGGAGTTGATGGACAATCATTGTGCCACAGCTGATGAATATTTTGTGCCATTCAGGGCCAGGTGCTAGTTTTTACAGCTAGTACAAGATGTGCCCAGCAAGTCTACAAATGTAGAATTAAAGTCTTTTGGATGTGTGAGGCTACTGCACCTTATTCCATGGATGATTGTCCTGTTGTTGAGAAATGCAATTAGACAATGTGCAACTGTAATATACAAAGTGTAGTAGCATCTAGTACAGCAGCATCGTGAAGGTAATTTTGTGAGGTAGTCAATTCTTGATTTCTGCTTTTAACTATAGATCAAAAATATCACAATGGATAATTTGGTTTTCATTTTACCTTTGTCTAAGAAGCTCTCTGAGGAAACATACAGATCGATTGAAATGTAGGTTCATGAACCAGAGCGGAACCAGTTCTGTGTTGGTAGAAATACCCCAAGAGAAACAGTGGACAATTCAATCTGAGACATTTTGACTTTTCAGAAGATGAAAAGCACAGGTACATCTGTTCTATTCACATGTTCCAGTTAATTCATGACAGCATCACAGTGAGTCACCGTGAAGCTAAAACAGGCCCTGAAGCTAAAACAGGCAAATGGAAATCTCCTTTTTATGATTTTCAAGTACTACAGGCCGAGTACTCCAAGCTCATTGTCATTTGTCAAAATATGTCCTGTTGAACTGACAACAGACTCATGCAAGCTGCAGGTGCTCCACCAAGTCAAAATGGTAGGAATGTTAAAGAGCAACACCCACCAAACAATGCAGCACCAACTACTGACAGCAAGCTGCTATTAATCCCCTTGTAGGTCAGATGTACGTCACTTTGGATAAAAGTGAAAGCTAAGTTATAGAATTGTACAATATTGAATAAACTATTATTTGAATATTGAAGTATGCATTTTCTAAACAGCTATATTTAAAGTAATTAGTGACATGTAAATTGGTTTCAGTGGTTTTGCTTTCATTCATATCAGTGGCTCTTGTTTATTTTCAAAATCTTAGGCCTAAAATGGCTTTTCGCCTGTGGATCCTGCTGCGACAGGGATGGTTAATCTTTTCAACCACTGTAATGATATAACAGGCTTTCACTTCTTGATGAATCTCACAACCTTCCTCCAGACAGTCTCTCATAACAGTTTCATCACATTAGGGTGGTAAACAGCAACAGTCTCTACAGCACAAGGCAATCTGATGGAGTGGACATAATGTATATTGAGGAGTCAGCCTGAAAAGTATTTGTGGACTTCAGCAACAGAGGGGCTGATTTCAGACAGTGTGACTTAAGGGTGATAGGGACAATGTCTAAATTTCTAATTTCTACCGTGTATTGTTTTTTTTTTTTTTTTTTTACATAAATGAAAGAAAGAAAAAAATACGCCCACACATGATACATTTCTGTAATATTGAACATATTACTTATCTATATGAGGAGCAAAGCAGATTATATGATATTCTACAGCCTGTCCTCAAAAGAAAAACGACCACATAGGTCATCTGTACACGCCCGTATTACGACCGCATGTTACGTTTTGACGTTTTCGACCTCTAGCGGTTGAGTAAATATCGACACTCCGGTGTGTCAGCTGAAACGTCACCATGAACAAACTTTTAACTAACACTATCCCTGGCCCTATCCCTAACCCTAACCCTAAACCCGTGTTGCAAAAGTGAGAAAAAAGCCGTTTCGCGACGGAAAAGCCGTTTCGTGAATTAAATCCTGTAATGCGTTCATTTTCCCCGTAGGGGCGCAAACGTTCATACGACCGCATAGGTTGTATTCCGGTGCACGGTGCAAACGACCTATGCGGTCGTATGAATTTGAGGACTTGTTGTATTCTAACGACTTGCAGAAAGCTATTTTTTGTAAATTGAAGCAAATCTCTTTTTTATTTTCTTTCTCCCTTTTGTAGCGTTTAAATAGAGCATGACTGGGAAACGCATTGCACCATTTATTTAGACTTGGGTAAGCACATTATGCACACATGAAAGCATGCTTAGATGGAATTTCACATCCACATTTTCCTTTCCCTGTTCACTTTGTTCATTTCTGTTAAATATCTTTAATTGAGGCAAAGAAAAATGCAAAAACAACAACAACAAAGAAAACACACCAAAATACTTTAAATAAATTAAAAGAATAAAATTTAAAAAAAGATCCAATGATGCTTAAAACTGGTCCTGATCCCAACTATCTGTTTGATGAAAAACAATTTAATTTACCATTTGAAAAATGGCCTATCATCCATCAGTCAAAATCTGAGTCTTTTCAGGTGAAGGAGGTGTAATTAGCATAACCTGACAGACTACACTTCTCATCCATCTCTCTACTTTTTTTAGGGTCCACTGTGTCTCCATATTACTGCAAACAACAACATATATGAGTCTTTATTCTCGTTGGCGTTTTGCTTTGAAATTTAGCAAAATCCAGCTCGCCCATGACCATTTTCTTGTGGTTGCTAGTGATCCGTAGACATGGGAGGCATGGGAAACATGAACTTGAGAGCATAAATAACATATACAAAAGTCCTTTATTGCAAAGTCTTTATCACTGCCTAAATCATCCAAGACCTTCCAGTTTCTTCACCCAAACATGGTATTGTGACATGTTTGTACTTTCTTTTTATGACCTTATGATAAAAAAAAATTGAAAGCTTGATTGTAGTTGAAGTGCCTCCTTGATAATAAAGCTTCCTACCTGAGCAAAATAACAGAAATATCTAAGGGACAGCCATGTTAAGACCTGCTTGAATTTTCTTAATACTAAGGAGAGCCACTTCCAGAAGTGTTACAACAGCATCCATCATCTCATGATTGCGTAGTTTAGTGTAAGTCTCGCTTCCTCCGAGCTTCATAGTTGAGTTTTCAGTGACTTCTCCTTCTTGTCTTCACTTAACCTCATGATGTTTTCTATCCAGAGTTCAGCATATAAAATTTAATATTTTGAATTATTTGCACTCATATATTTTGAATCTGCAACCCTTATGTGATTTTCCTCAACTCATGTGTTCTAAGGTCCTCTTTCATGCTTGCCTCATCCACCTCTTCATCAAATGAGGAAATAACCCCCTTATAATTAATCTGTAGGAGTAATCTGTCTCACTGACCCTTTTCTTCACATAATGCATAATTCACTACATTTAATATGTTTTTCAGTTATGAAAGAAAACTAACTAATGAAGTAGTAACTGAAATTAGTTGTTAATGAGAATCTGTTAGCCTTTTTTTACTGGTGATTTATTTACTGTATATCTGGATATGTTGTTTTGCTCCACTTGCCAAGAACTTGAACCACCTGTCACAAGGAGGTTGTGGAGTTGTGGAGGTCAGAATACAGCAAGAACTGGCAGGAGTCCTAATCTGAGGTGAGCCAGCTGCACCTCTATAACAGATCTGAAAAAGAGGAGCTTTAATATTTGACCTGTTATCTGCAATCCCACTCCACTCAAATCAAATTAAAGAGCTATGGGTGGAAGTGAATGACTGAAGTACTGTAAAACGTAATAGTAAAAATGTTGTAGTGGGGATTGACATGTTCTCATTATGTCTACAAGTTTCCTTAAAGCATATGCCTGTATGTGCTGAATCTATGTGTCTGAAAAGGTCAAGGAATACATAATATTGGATATTTTCCAGATTCCCAGACCTCATTGTGAGCCATTTCATTTACTCCCTGTTGCTCAGTTTCCCATCTTTTGTAAAATGAGGCAGATCTGATAGTAGAACCATGGTGGAGGGGTGATAATCATCAACACGTGCTGGCCAGCCAACATTACCTGGCTCTGCTCCGGCTATCAACCACCCACTTTGTTGGTTTGGAGCAGGTAACATTCCTATGGTGACAGGAAAGCGTCCAGTTGGTGGGAAGTTGCTGAAGCCCGTGGGTAGAAATCAGATTAGCTAATGGTTTGTAGAAAAGAAACATTCATAGTAATTTTCCAGCTTTAATACCTGGGGATAAGTCTGCCTTTTACTGTTCAAATGTTCACCACGGAAAACACAAAAGGCTAATTTAGTTCTGGGGCCTGGTGTTTCATCCATTGCTGTCTTCGTGGTTCCATTAAATGAGAAGGCGATGCTGAGCTTATCTTATATTGATCTGTTTCCTGAGGTTCATGTGAAACCAGACATCAGATAGCAGAAATATGTAGCCTATGATGTCATTTTCACTGAGAGAGTATCAAGCATCTTTCTATCTGAGCATGATCTTCCAGTTCCATCTCAACTCACTGCATGCATAAAACTGCAGTAATAATAATTAGCCAAAAGATCAAATTACTGTACATAAAGTAAAAGATGTTGATCAAAGGAAAGAATCCATAAAGAAGGATCACTGGACAATGCAGGGCTTGTTTTGCCTCTTTGGCTCATTGATTCCAGTTTATAATTCAATTGAATATGATTTTATTTATATAGTGCCAATTACAATTCAAATTGTCTCAGGATGCTTGACAGAACTCATACATCTGAACCACCAGAGCAATCCCTAAGGTGACAGTGGCAAGAAAAAACTCCCTTTTAACGGGAAGAAACCTTGAGCAGAACCCGGCTCACAACAGGGGACCTATCTGTTGCTGCCTGATTGGGTTGAGGGACAGAAAAGGCAGAGAGGGTGAGGGAAAGGAGGACAAGGTAACATATAGCATGCATTTGGATGCATGCTATATGTATGTATGTTGTTAAAGAGCAACATACTTAAATAATACATAAAAAGTACAATTACTGCTGAAAGAAATTAGCAACAGAGGCCAAACCCATTATTTTCACCAGGCTGCAAACGTGTATTTATTTTATTAAGTTGGGTATTTTTACATGACGATCTATGAGAAGTGACTCGATTATCCAGTCCGCCTTAAGTGACTGTTGGAGGAACTGCCGTCTTTGGCATTCCCACAATTGTTCAATTTTACAACCCCAAGATCAGCATGTTTTAAAATTTGATACTAGTTGACTATTTTACTTCCTGTTTTCTACAACAAGTACCAAACAGATGGAGTTAGCATCCAGGCAACATCATAAAGTCTTTAAAAAGTTTAGAACATATTGCAGTCTGTACAAGTTCTAGTTAAAAAATAAATAAAGTAGTTGATGGAGACTGAAGCTAGCCTAAAGACTCCATTTACGTATTGTATTTCCTCAATTAGTGACAGGGGATTTATCTTGTCTTAATGACAGAAGGTAATAAGATTTTGTTTGTTTGTTTTTGTAAAGGGTTATATTACATTTGACTAGCATTTACTTCAAATTCCCTTCATGTGATGAATCCGTCCCTTTTTATGTCATGAATTATTCTTTTGTACATTCTAATTTGTCATGTTAAGGAGCTGCAATACACTTGTAATAGAAACTCAACCCCCACTGTAAGTGTAGTTGTCACCCTGTAAAACATACCAGGTACAGTGGAATGCAGCACTACAAGGCCCAGATGTGATATATATTCCGGCTGCATGATGAGTTTCTTTTACCCATGTTTTTTTGGCCTTTTTTTGTATTTTTTTAAAAAATTTTATTCATTTATTTGATAGGGACAGCACATATTAATGAACATATAAATATGTAAATATGTCAGATTATAGCCACAGGGTAATTTCCATCTGTTGTCCCTAGACAAGCTGGTGGAATGGTCACATTAAACAGTAACAGAAAAAATATGTAAAAGAAATCAAAAACATAGAACACAACTAACATTAAACACTTGGATCACAAACAGGGACAGAGTGAAAGAGGACACAGGAGGGACAGGAGAGGACAAAGGGGGGAAAAAGGAAAAAAAATAACCAAAAAGGGCAGGGAGAACAAAAGACATAGGACAAAAACTAAAAGGAAAACATTAAATAGTTGAAGATCATCAGAGCGTGAGCAGTTCCCAACCACAAGGCAGTAGTGACATTGATCAGTTCATAAATTCATCACAAACACTAAACTTCAATAAGTTAATCATTTACATTTGAAACAAAATTCTAAAACTTCAAATTATAAAGTACAGTAGTGCATTGCACATGAATCCATAAAGCACCTCTCAGCAACCAGGTCACTGCACATCAATCCATAAGGTGCTCTTCAGTGCCATCAATCAATGCTCACATTTTTGATTAGATCTGAGCCACTCCTTTAAGTGACCTTTGAAAGTTTTAAAACTTTGGGCCTCCCTCACCGAAGTTGGTATTTTGTTCCATTGCACACAACCTTTATAGTACAGGACATTTTGACCAAAAGCTGTTCTCCTTACTGGCACCTCACAGTCAGCCCTGCTTACGGCCCTGGTGATCCGTGAACTGGTTGGTTTGTATTTAATGTAATTTGAGAGAGGTGGCGGCACCAACCCATGTAAACATTTGTAGATCAGGCAAGCATTTTTAAATGTAATAAAATTTTCAAAACTTAATAGATTGAATTTTGTTAGAATGTTGATGGTAAATGGTCTGTATTTATATAGCGCTTTACTATACCTGCAAGGTACCCAAAGCGCTTTACATGATACATCACATTCACCCATTCACACACTGATGGCGGAAGCTGCCACGCAAGGCGCTAACCACGACCCCATCAGGAGCAATTCAGGGTTAGGTGTCTTGCTCAGGGACACCTCGAGCATGACGGGGCGAGGATTGAACCGGCAACCCTTCGGTTGCAAGACGGCTACTCTATCCACTGAGCCATACCGCCCTGTGGTGATAGGAAGACTTTTTTTATCAAGAATTTTTAAAGCTCTTTTAAAAAGACTTTCAATTGGTTTTAATGTTGAGCTGCCTGTCAAATACCAGCTAGTAATACAATAGCCTATGTGTGAGAAGATCATACTGTGCAGAAACATCATGGCAGCCTGATCAGTCATTGACCTTCTAATTTGATTGAAGTTGGATACATTAAATTTAATTACTTTAACTAACATTTTGATATGACTTTTAAATGAAAGAGTAGAGTCCAAAAGCACTCCTAAGTATTTAAACTCCTGGACTAACAGCAATTCGGTGCCTCCAAAATGCACATTAGAGCGAGCAATATTTAACACTTTTTTAGAGAAAAACATAGTCTTTTGTGTATTTAAGTGCAAGCAAGACTGTTTGAGCCAACTTTGAATGTGAGTCAGCACTGATGTTAGAGTTTGAGCTGCTGTCTCAGCTGATTTAGCACCTGTATAGATCACCACATCGCCAGCATATAATTGTATGTTCACATCTTTACAAACATCCGGAAGGTCATTTATGAAAAGCGAGAATAATATAGGCCCCAAGATAGATCCTTGGGGCACACCAAAAGGACAATCTAGGTAAGGAGATTTAACTCCATTTACTATGGTGGCTTGTTTTCTATTCGATAAATATGATGCCATCCATTTTTGTGCTTGGTCAGAGAAATTAAAGGATTTCAATTTTGACAGCAGAATGTCATGATTTACAACATCAAAAGCTTTCCTCAGATCCAGGAAAACTGCTCCTACAAAACCACTTCTGTCCAAATTACTTTTCACCTTTTCCAAAAACATTATTATGGCTGATTCAGTTGAATGATGTGAACGAAAGCCGAATTGCATGGGATGCAAAGGAGTTTAGCCACTTTGAAGATGTTGAATTAGTTGCCTTGCAACCCATTTTTCCAGAACTTTAGAAAAAATGATAATATACTAATTGGTCTGTAATTGTTTGTTATTTTTATTGCCCGTTTTAAAGATAGGGGTAATTGTGGCCATCTTCCACATCTGTGGTACAGTGGAATGCTTAAAAGGGAGCTTCGTTTTTTTTCAACCTGGGGTGTGTTTTCATATGTCATGTGAGTGATGGAGAAATGAATTTTCGACATAGCTCCAGTATTTAGCCAGGCAGGCAGCTTAGCAGCTCAGCTAGCAGCTCAGCTAGCGAAAAGTATGGGGCAACTTGCCCCCCTGAGTCAAAGTTTTTATTTTCGTTCTTTGTTTTCTTTTTTATTGTGTTGCCCTAAAAGTTTGTTAATATTCTGCCAAATTTGTCTCCCATTTCCATTTGCTTTTTCAATTATTGTGAGAAAAAAAAATTGCTTTGGCTCTTCTCATTTCTGCCGTAACTTTGATTCTCATTGTTGTAAACCTCTGTCTGTCTGTAGTCAACCCTGATTTTATTGACTTTTTCAGAAGCTGATCCCTTGTTTTCATTAATTTTAAACAATTTGAGTTCAGCCATGGGACAGAATTGGATTTGCTTTTCCTATGCTTCATTGATTTTGCAGATGCACAGTATACCTGCTGAATTTTATCATGAAATATTTCTGCACAAGTCTGAACATCATCACACAAAATTTTGTTGTCCCAGGTTAAATTGTATATTGCATTTTCAAGATTTTGTTGATTGTTAGGCACACCCATTGTTTTAGGTTTTTGATTTGGCTGTGAATGCTCAAAGTGTTGTTTGGTTAATTTCCTTATACAGAAAATACCATTATGGTCTGCAAGACCAATCAATAGATTATATGTTTTAGTGATTCTTTCAGGTTTATTAGTAAAAAGTAGATGAATTCGAGTTGCTGAAAGATTAGTGATTCTAGTTGAGTTTTCAGTTAACTGCTTTAAATTAAATTGATCAGCTATTAATTTCAGATTCTTCCTGTCCTTTTTGTCATCCCAGTTTATGTTAAAGTCTCCTAGTAATATTATTTCCTGTTTATGATTACATTCATTTAGGAGTTCTTTGAGTTGATCATAAAAATCACTTTTGGAAGAGGAGGGTGAATGATAGAGACAGATTACAGCCAGTGACATTTCAGTAGAAAGAGAAATATTTACTCCAACACATTCTAACTTAATATTCTCAGGCCAAACAATTAGACTACATTTAAATGTATCCCCAATGTATAAGAGAACTCCACCAGCTCTCCCATGATATCTATCTTTTCTGAATGAATTGTACCCTGGTAAGATTACTGCACATTCTGGTGAATCTTTAGTCAGCCATGTCTCAGATAGACCGAAAAAATCTAAATTTGAATCACATAACAAATGTTCCAATTGCTCGCGCTTTGATACCATACTATGTATATGTAAGTGACCTCCGAGCAGCCCACTTTTTTTGTAACTTGAGTTCCAAATAATCCGAGCATGATTCAGAGTAGTGAAAATTGTTTAACGTCTATACTTTTTAAACCTAGTTGTTTTGGAGTCCCATTGAGGTTGAGCGTCCGTGTGTCCTAAAACGGAGCAGTCCGAGGCACTGTGTACTGCACCACTGGTTTTCTTCATTGAGTGCGTTGTTACTTTAGCTGTGAAGCTCCGCGAAGCGAATCCCACAGAAGAAGCACCCGCTGCCGGACCGTAGCTAGCAGCACAGCACGAACTGGAGCCCCCCGTCCACCGTGGAAAAAGGCGCTGCACAGGCGACACCGTAGATGCCGCTTTGCCGCTGGGCCAGGGATCGCCGTTGTTTGCCGTCGAGGCCAGAGGAGAAGTAGCTCGCGCAGGAACATCCGAATGTATAATCGCCACATCTGCACCATGGATAGCCTGGCATGGAGAGCCCCCCGACACCGCCCTCCACGATGTGTCCATAGCTGATGGAGTCCACCGCTGCCCTGCCCTCAAGAGACTGACAGCTCCGACACTGCTCCACACCGAGAAGACCACTTGTAGGCCTGCGTATACCCCACCAGCTCACCCGGTTGCAACTCGTAGCCCAGGTGATGTTATTAGCAGCGCACCTTGTTGTAATAGCGCATACCTGGTATGCAAAATCTGAGCGAACGGCCGAAGGCTTAATAGATCTGGTAGCAGTCTTGAGATATATTGTGCCCGTGGTGCAGGAGTAGGTAGTGGGAACAACCCAGCAGAAGATGAGATGATCTGTGACAGCTGAGAAGCCCATGCTAACTGCGGGGTAAAGCCACTCTGCAGTAGTGTCAGCTCCGGTCCTGGATTAATCTCCACATCCCCAGCCAGCAGTACTATAAAAGCCAAATGTAGCAAGTTTGCAGCGAAACTCAAAGGTTTCGGCTTGGTTGGCTTCACAGTAGGGTTGGAGTGTCCATAGTGAAGCAGAGTTGAGTGCAGGAAGTATAGACCTCGTGTACACAGGAAGATCCCATTGTTTCTGGCTGTAAACCGTCCCCACAGTGACATGTCAAAAATGCTCCTATTTTTTTTTTAAACTCACCACCACTTTTTGTTTGAGGCAATGCATTTTGAAACAGCCAGTGTTTGCTAACACCTTTGGGATTTTGAACTTTATATTCAGATCGACAGTGATGTTACAAAGGAGAACATCTAGTCTTTCACGGTTTTACTGTGACTCAAAGTCAAAGCCTCATACATGTATAAACTCTTCTATTCAGCTCTGTGTGCAGGGAAGTTCATGACTCATTCCTAACCTTTTAAGTTCATGGAGAAAATGAATTACTTTGATACTTGGTTGTTGAATGACGCAAATCAGTGTCTAAATCAGTCTGGATTAAACTGAAGTGTCAAACTGTGGGTATCAAAATTATTGTAAAAATAGAAATTGATAGCAGGACTGTTTCTTTATTATTATTATTATTATTATTATTATTGTTATTATTGGCTGTGTTTTTCACCATCTCCACCATTTCCTGTCCCAGATTTAGCTGCGATGCTATCAGCTGTTATGGAGCATTTTGCTACTGTTCCCTGCTTTCTTTTTCTTATGAGCACACAGAAATAATTGAAAACACGTCTCTCAACACATAAAGGAGTCAAGCACAAGGTGTGTTTTGTTTAACCTCCCTTTGAATAGACAGAACCTCCGAAGACTCTCTTCTGTTAAATGTAAATGAAGACACCAAATAAGTCTTGGGATTTTATACACGCTTAAAAAGTCAACTCGCTTTGTTTAAATGTGCATTTCTGATTTAAATGCCATGAAAATAAAGGCAAGGAAAATGTAACTGAAGCAATCGGTTGACTTTTTGACCACCTTTGTTTCCTGTATATAATGAATATAAGACTTGTGTGCGGAGTTTATTTACTTTTTTACTGATCCTTTCTCATGTAGTGAGCTTCATGTGACATTTCCAATCAATAAGTGGAGCTGCAAGAAGTAAGCTGCTGCTGTTCTGAACAGAGTGGCAGCCAGTGCACTCAGCCATAACACTGACCCCCCCCCCATAGATATCTGGGAAATAAAGAATTGAGGAACTAAAGGTAGTCAGCAGACCGAGCCATTCACCTTGTTGTCCGCCTGGATTACTTGGCCAAGAGCCGAGGCACAACGCTCCGGGCAACACTGAGGAAATGAGTTTCACCCCGATCCCACACTCTTAAAACAGATTGTGTTTTTTTTCCTTAAAGGATTTTATTTATTTGAGAATGTTTGCTGAGCATGCATTGCCACCAGTTTCACACCTAGGAGTGAATGAGTCCAAAACAGGAAAAAAAAAACAATAAAACACAATGTGCTCCAGGTAATATTTAGGACAAATTTTCATGGCAGTGGTTGGGATATGATGGGGTTCTTCAACCAGAAAAGTGACATTTTCATTAGTAATGTAAATGAAACTTAATTTCTCTGGTCCTGCATGGTGCATTGGTAACCCACTCATACACAGTTTGTAGTGTACGTATCTATAACCATTATTATGCTGCTGCCAGTGTGGATGACTGGAGTTTGGATTTCTGCTACTTTTACTGCTTAAACATTCAGATTCCAACGTGTTCCTCAAATAATACCACAAAATGATGTTTGACCTTTCTTCAAACCATTTCCGTGTGCTACAATTCAGACATGATCAGCACAGTCACACGTTAATGAAAAACAAAAAATGTGGTTTGACAACAGATAAATGAACAGCTGCATACTGTGTTAAAGCCTGATGTTGTGTTGACACATCCATCCACCTCAGCCTCCTCTGTACATCGTCTTTGCCATTCTGCTACAACATCACCTGCTTTACTTACTATAAACACCAGGAGATACTTTCACTGGAATGCAAACATAGGACTTTTAGGGGTTACTTGCCTAAACAACTGAAGGCCACTGTTTTCCTTTTCTGAAAAGTTATTTTTTGCAACTCCAAAACTGGATAATTATTATAAACGAGTGCTACTGTTTTTCATTGCCTTTAAATATTGCTACCCCTTCAGACTCCTATTGGCAAGATGACATTTCATAATGTTACCCTAACCCTAACCTGTGCCTCCCCTAACCTTCACATCTCAACAAGTTTCTGCTCTGCTATCTCCATAGAAGATTTTCTTTTAAAGGGAATAGTGCAGTGTCAATTGACTTGCTGACTGAAATTTCAGGTACTGATACAATTATTTGAATCTCTCTCTCTCTCTCTCTCTCTCTCTCTCTCTCTCTCTCTCTCATATATATATATATATATATATATATATATGAATTGTTCTTTTCCTCAATGATGCCTCTTGTACATCATCATATTATCTAATAAATGAATGAATAAATACAATAAATCTTGCTGGTTGAGTAAAAACAACTTTAAGTCAAAATTTGCTATCTATTTGATAATTTTGGGCTTGATTACATGTATTTACATTAGGGCCTGGTTACAACCTTTTTACAACAAAGTGGGACTGGCAGCTGTATAATTCAGTTTGACTAATAGCCAAGCTATAATATTCGGTGCAAGAACCTTGTGACACACCATCCACTTTTACTCCTCGTCTGGTATTTAAACAACACATAAAGGCTTTTCCATCGTGAGTCATGAATTGGTGCAGCAGATTCTGAACAAACTGTGTTGTTATTTCTCTTTCAGCTGCCCAGCTAACTAGCTTACTGACTAGCAGTTTCATACGCCACTTGTTTTGCAAGGATGTCAAAATTAATTACTGTGCCTGATAGTGCAAATGCCAGAGAAATGCAAGCTTGCTGTGATTAGGATGAAACAGACTGAATGAATCCAGCTCATTTCTAGTTATTTGTTGCAATAAAATTTTCTCACAAAACCCAAAAATGACTCACAAATTGCATTTTAGATTTGAATGTCAATTCATGTGTTCTCTATTCATTTGTTTTCCTTGAAGTGTTTAATTTTGATCACCATTTCACTAATTAAACAGAGAATGATAATAGACATGATTCTGAATCAAAGACCAAACAAAACTGCTTGGTTTTAGTTCTGTCACAGTTTCCATAGAGCTTCATTTTACAATGTTTCAGTTTTGCAGTTAAAAATACAAATGATAACGCTTTGGGATGGACCTCTTATTTATTTATTTTTTTTCTGTTCACAGATAAACATAACAATTAATCCTTGCAAACAAAGGGGCTTTATTAGGCCGCCCCCCAGTCTGTTTAGCTGGGCTCTGCAGTGCAGTGCTGGCTGTGTGGCAGCATGCAGGCTGCCCTCTCTCTGACTTGTCTCTATTAAATGGATGGTGCTTTTGGCAGCAGAGCCTATGTGGCTTGTTTGCCCTGGGTATAAATGATGTCTGGTCTCCCCAGCAGGTTACAGACACTGCAGACTGCTCATTACAGGGGAAAATCCACCCAAGCACCACAATGACATGTTGGTGATTCCTGTGATTCATAAAGAAGACTCATCCTCAAACTGGGACCTCACATGCTGCAGCTTTGTATTCGAGGAATACAATCAGCTGGAGGGGATTTTTTACCTTGTTGCCGACTTGGAACTGACCTGGATCTGACTGAAGCTGGAAAACCGACACGAGATTGGTGTGCATGGTGCTGAAAAGAAACTGTTAAGTGCAAACTCAACAGGGACACAATAAGCTCTCTCTGTTGATGCTAAGGAGAGGCAGCGGAGTCAGTGGATGGAGAATGATCATGAGACCATTTGTGTCCAACAGCAAAGACCATTTCCAATCAGAAACAAGAGATCCAGTCTTACTCTGTGTAGTCTCATTCACCAGATGTAGATTGCTGGAATAAGCCACCGCTCATTTCAGCTTTGTCCATCTATTTACTATTCATGTGCAGCAACCACAACCTCCAGTGAGCAACCTATCACACAGAAAATTTTAAAGTTTTGATGAGGATTTGGATCACACAGCAATGCAGCATGCTATTTTATTTTGCAGCTTAATGCTCTGTATGTAAATTTACCACCACAACACTTCCACCACCACCATTTGGAGGAAGCATCAGTGTTGCATCCTTCAATTAGCTCCACCTGCAACGACTGTCACTGGCTTGAAGACATACAAATAAGCCAGCGCTTTATTCCCCTATAGCAGAATGATGCTAGCATTTTTACGTTTCTCCTTCAGAGCTCGGAAGCTTTTGATGTCAGCTACTTTTTTGCCTCTGCCTGATTATGGCGATGTTGTATATATGTGTGCTTCAACCAGCTGCCTACAGTCCTTGACTCCATTAAACCACTGAGCCCTGAGGCTTATCACTGAAGCTGGCATGCCTTCCTTGAATGTACACTGGATGACTCTGGTTTATCAGGCTCTACTTGGCTTGGGTCCTACTTATTTATGCTTTTCTACTGAGAACTGGAAGCCATTATGCCCTACAATCAAATGACATTTTGTATCTTTCTGCTCCTCGTATTCGAAACGGTTAAAAAAGCTTTCAGTTCCTCTGCCTCCTCTGCATGAAATGCCCTCCAATCTGAAGTGAAATTGTCAGAATTTGCTTCATTGGAAGCTTTCCACTCTGTCTTAAGAAATCAACAACAGAATACAACAGGAGTTATTTTTATTACTGTAAAAATAACTCTTGTACTTTATGTATCAAATTGCTTACATTTAACATTTTAATGTGTGTTGTTATTGTTATCTGTTTGTTTTTTGTTTACTATGATGTTTGCTGCTGCCTCTCTTGGCCAGGTCACCCTTGTGAAGGAGGTCTCTATCTCAATGGGTCCTTGATCTGGTTAAATAAAGGTTAAATTAAGAAAAAAATAATCAATCATGATACTGAAGTGCTGCCAGACCATTATGTTCCACGGAATCTGCTGGAAAAGCAAGACTATACTCTATGTATCACAGAGAAGGCCATACGAAGGCTGAAACCTACTGAAAATCCAAGCAAGATGACCTCATAATAAGATTTTGTTATTATAATTATTATTAATAATATTATTATTAATATTATTATTTTAATCAAATCATTAAAATAACATTTATAGGGACTGCAGGTCTGATCCAAAGACAAACCATTAGAATCATTAGGTGCCACACACTGCTGGGAGTTGATTCTAGCTTATATCAATACTTTAACAAAATTGCCTGCAGTGAAAATAAGTCTCACCTCATGATTTTGCCATTTTACCCAAAGTGATTTCCTCCACCACAGGAGGGAACAGCTTGATATACAACTCCTGCTTGCCCACTTTGAAATAATTTTTTTTTTTACAAAGAATCAAATCAATGTCTGCTGAAAATTAGTGCATGAAACCAAGACTCATCCCAGACTACAAGTCAATAAATGTAAGCTGAGCTCCTTGTGGCTTTGCGGTGGTAAAAATACAAGCCTTGAGCTCAGCTGAGCCCCCATTCACATCCTTCAATGCCTCCCTAAGCCTAAAGGAGAATGAACCACCCTTATAGTGGAACAACTCAAAATTCTCTACTTATTATTCTGTGGTTTCAGACAGTAATCAGACAAGTGTTGTGACTCAGTCTGCCTGCTATGTACTGGTGATGACCAGGCAGCTTTGTCAAACATGTAGTAAAAATATACATTTTGGATCAAAAATTTAAGTCATCAAAAAATTCTCAAGAAAGAGTCTTCAAGCAGTCTTCAGAGTTTGATGCAAGTAATGTTTATTGAAAACAGACATGAGAAAAATGTAAAGATCTTAACTGAGTACACAAAGCAATACATCCTCTTACATACACTACCTTTTAAAAGTTTCGAGTCACTTAGAAATGTCTTTATTTTTGAAAGAAAGCTTTTTTCTCAATGAAGATAGTAATCAATTAATCATAAATACAGTGTAGACATTGTTAATGTGCTAAATGACTATTCTAGCTGGAAACGGATGGTTTTTAGTGGAATATCTCCATAGGGGTACAGAGGAACATTTCCAGCAACCATCACTCCTGTGTTCTAATGCTACATTGTGTTAGCTAATGGTGTTGAAAGGCTAATTGATGATTAGAAAACCTTTGTGCAGTTATGTTCGCACATGAATAAAAGTGTGAGTTTTCATAGAAAACATGCAATTGTCTGAGTGACCCCAAATTTCTGAACGGTAGTGTAACTATGCAAATTTCTCAAACACTCCTCTTCTGTTCTGGAAAGCCACAACATTTCCTGCTGTAGCCTTCTCTTTTTCAGCTTTCTTCCACATCCAGTCACTCCTGACCCAGTTTTTATTGACATTTTGCAAGCTTTGACCAATCTAAGAACATGAAGTAAATCATCGGCATCGGCGGCATAACCAATGCAGGGAAAACCACCCTCACCAAGCAACTTATCGAGAACTTGCCCAACTGCTGTGTGGTCCATCAGGATGACTTATTCAAGCCCCAAGATCAGACTGAAGTTAGTGAAGATGACTTTAAGCAGTATGATGTCATCATGATGAGTGTGTACTTTGCATGGGTGGAGAACCTGATGAAGTTTGAGAAGTCTCGTGACATTAACAACACTCTGGACACAGAGATCGTCCTGAAGTCCAATGACAAGGAGAAGGAGGAGACTCGCATCCTTACTGTGGAGGGCTTCCTGCTTTACACCGACAGACTTTTGATCGACGTGCTAAACCAGCATTATTTTATTCCCATCCCATATGAAGAATGCACAAAAAGGACATGCTCTATGACGTGCTCCCCAGCCTGTGCAATGGACACGTCTGGCCCATGTATCTGCAACACAAGAACATCATTGTGGCCCATCGTCTTCAGACCCAGTCAGGATATATTTGATGCAATCGTAACAAAAGTTTAACCACCTTCTCTTTTTTATTTCTGTTAGGTTAACATTATGTCTGCTTAGCTCAGCATAACCTTGATTTGAACTCACAAGTGCAGATGAAGAGAGGGCATGTACTTTCAGTCTTACCGCCTTACATGGGCTTCTGCTGGGTTGTGTCTTATATGGGTGTCCAGTGGGTTGCAAGTGTCACAGGATTATTTAATGTATACATAAATTAATTGACAAATTAGGTTTTCCAATTTCATCATTGTTTACCCTAAAATCTGATTTACAGTCCATTGGCCTAGTTTTAACATTTGCTCCAACACAGGGCAGATTTGGTCATGAAGGAATCATCTATATATTATATCCAAAGGTATCAAGAATTAATGAAACATATGTTATCTCTAGTATAATATTTCATGGCTAAAATCCTGGGCGGAGAGTTCTTTTTGGGTTCGGTTTTTAGGTTTTTGGTGTATTTTTCAGAGACAGGTCCACTCTTTCTCCCCGTCTCGATTGTCTAAAAGATGCTCATTAAAATGAAGAAAGGGCTATTTCAGGTAATTTACTGTCCCTAGCCATAAAACGATGCCTCCTTGGCCGGCTTAAAGAGCTGAACGGGGTCTGGGGGAAGAGGGCAGGCAGGAATTCAAATAGTGCTACATTTAACAGATGCAACATAGCTGATGTAATTCTAAAATATTGGCCATGGAGGCTAATATAAATGCTGAGATGTTGGCTGGCAAGGTTAATATGATTGCTAAAATATTGGCAAGGTGGGCTAATATGAACGGCGCTGAAATATTAGCACTGAAACACCACCAGAGCTTTGGCTCAGGCAGGAAACAACAGCCAGGATGTGTTTTTGTTTTTCCAGCTGTCCTTTTCCTTCACTAAGGTTGTTCCTGAGTATTTCATCTTCATTTCATTCATCCGGGTTGAAGGATGGATGGACAGTTAAAGAGATGGGACAGAGGAGCACTCACATAAAAAAACATGCAGGGACAAAGTCAGACATCGAAACTCTTTATTTTTTCACAACACTGCTTAATTTTTAATAGTAAAGGCAGCAGAAGCAAAGCAAAATATGAATCTGTGCTTAAATAGGAAGCTGTGTGCGATCAGTGAGATCAGACTAATCAAAAACTTTGTCAATACTTTCTAAAATATTTTCCTTCCTTCCTTTTTCTTGTGTCCTCTTTCCTCCTCTCCTGCTCAGTAAACACAAACTCAGCCAGCCACCATAATCTTCTCACATCTCCAGGGCCTATTTAGTGTCTAAAAGCCCCAAATGCTTGTCTCATTCGCAATTTGGAGACATTTTTAACAACATGAAATGAGACACCAAAATATGCTGAATCAGAACTGAAGCTATTTGATGATAGTTGGCCTGTGGCTGCTCCACGTTTCACCTACTCTTGTAAAACACAGATTTTTTGGGAAAGAAGCTATTTGATCATCTTGAAGATATGACGAGGGATGTCAGTTGTCAGCTTTGTTTTGTTGATGTGTCTAATATTGTTTAAATAATGCAAATGGGTTGAGCTGAGCTCAATTTTACATAATCAGGGATTCTGTGGAGCACTAAATGAAGTATATCAGACAGTTTATTCAAAGCTTAATTGCTTTATCTGACAATATGTTCATATTTTTTCATTATTTAAATGACTGAAGTGCATTGAAAAGTGCCACTTAAGTGGAATTTCCACAAATGCAGAATCAGACCCATTCTTTACGGTTGAATTTATCATTGATTGAGATAAATATTTGCAATAAATTGCTAAATAGCCTGCAGATAGCTAAAAATGGTCCACCACTCTGTTTGGTTTTATTTCACCTACATTTCCTGTGAAAATAGATAATCAAAATTTGGTGAAATTGCTGCCATTTTTGAAAAATGGTGTTACATCACCATCATCAAAACACAAACGGAGCAAATATCTCTTGGAAGAATGTGAATCTGTGCCTCCAGTAGAGTTTCACAGACTTGGAGAATCAATATCAAGCTTTATTGAAGCTTTTCAGAGGGGTGCTCTGCGAAGAAAGATTAGTCTGTGAGGTATATTGAGCCCAAAGTCAGAGTTTTCAGTTTCACAAAGGCAGCTCTGTTTTAACCTGATAGATCTCTATGGTAATGATACTGTAGCTAGCCTGGTCTGGAGCAGATTATGTTTAGAGTTTCAGATTTAATCTAGCCGTACGAAGTGTCCTCCCTTTAACAAGGATTTTTTTAATTTTTTTTTATGAGCTGAATATGTTCTTTATGCAAATCTGTTGAGCTCTACATTGCTAGAACCGCTGAATGAAACTGTGTAGTTACAGTGTTGTACACCGTGTCCATCGACTTTCCATGGGAACCTAATATGCATTTGGTGGGGAGTGCAGAAATCATGTAAATGTGTTTTTACGCTTGGTCCTGATTTGCTTCTGAGTCTGTTTCCACTGCTAATACTGCGGCCGCTTGAACACTGAACATTAATTATTCCCAAGGTATTTGTTACAGAGAAAATTCAGTCAGTAACATTCATTTCAATTTGATTTGGCCACAACATATTGTGGTATCTTGTATTATGGAACAATGTCAGACACAAATGCACTGCAATACAATATTGTGTTTAAATATATGTCATTTAACTCTGACTGAGGCTTTAGTTGTTGTTGGGCTGACTTACACAAACAAAGCCCAGCTGTGTTAAATAGTCCATGAGCCCAACACGGTCTCACGGGGATTCGTGAAACTGTTACGTAAATTTTTTGTTTCTTTTTCGTGCGCACCAACACGATTTCGTCATGTTTTTCGTGCCGCTCACCACGAAATGTTTTTCGTGTTGCTCACAACGAAACCCGCTGTGGTAATCACAGCTGAAAGTGGTTTATACCAGCGGATTCATGACGATCTAAGCTGTCCATCGGTGTATACTGCTTGTGTGATCGCGTTTGCGGCCGCCGGCCGCCGGACATTCTTGAAATTCCTATGCTAATTGGTAAGTGTACCACCGGGTTATGGTTAGGTTATGGTTAGGTTATGGTTAGGGTTATGGTTAGGGACGATGTCATGCAAAATATAGCGTTGGATTCGCCATGGTTTTACATTAAAAATATAATACACACATTCGTTTGAAATACGTTCTGGGTGGCACGAAAAGTCCGCCGTTTAAAATACATTGGTGCGCATTTCGTGTTGGTGCGCACGAAACCGAAACAAAAATTTACGTAACAGTTTCACGAATCCTCGTGAGATCGGGCTGATGAGCCAGATAGGTTGGTCAGTACCACTCATTTTTTTTTAAGGCTGTCTGGCTGTACCTCTTTCTTCCTGAATGTAGACAAACACTACATATCCCAGCACCCCACACTCTGAACTGCAAAACAGCAACATTTCTGGCAGGAAAATATTAATACTGTAAGATATACTACATTCCATGTTCAAACAACTTGTCCTCCACTGACCCCCTCCAGCTCTCTCTTTAGGAACAATTTCTACAGTTTTCCAAGTAAGTATTTGGACCTGTGGTATTTTTTTTCTTCATCCTAAAGATGTTTACTGATGGACAACTCAATTAAAAAAAAAAAAAAAAAAAGTATATTACATGTGATTTTTAGGGATTTATTTCAATGGTTCAAAAATGCAACACTGGGTCTTAATGGGTGCTACTTATTTACACAGAAGGCCCCATCACAGGTCATGAGTAAATTCATCAATTGTGCCATCTATACAGTGTCTATACTGTATATATACAGTCATGGAACAAATGATCAGACCACCCTTGTTTTCTTCAATTTCTTGTTCATTTTAATGTCTGGTACCAATAAAGGTATATTACTTGAAGAATACAATGAACATGACAAAAAAATGCAGCTGACATTCAGCACAACTCAGAAGTTGTCAGCTCTCACATAACACCTAAAACAGAAGAATTATGTGAAGCCACAATGGCAGCCATCTTGACACTGCTGAAAATTGGCATGAGTGAGAGACAGGTAGCGAAAAAACTGAAGATCTCCAAGACAGCCATTCATTATACCAAGAAAAAACATTCCAGACAACTTACTGGTTAGGAGGAAGCCTGGAGAAGCTACAAACCAGACTGTCTTGCCCCTAGAGTAAAACATGGGGGTGGATCAGTGACCATCTGGGGTAGTTTCAGTCTGGGTGGAACAGGGCAAATGAACCAGGTCATGTTTGGGGCTACTCTTGAAAACAGTCTTCTTCCATCAGCTGGAAAACTCTTTCCTGTCTCCAGTGACTGGATTTTCCAACAAGACAATGCTCCTTACCACACGGCAAGGTCAGGAAAAGCCTGGATGGAGAACCAGAACACTGGAACCATGCCTCGACCTGCTCAATCACCAGATCTAAATCCAACTGAAAACCTGTGAAAAATCATCAAACTGACTGAACACTTCAGCTAAAACTGTTCCATTGCCACCGAACATCCAGCTTCATGTTCCAACAACAGTGGCATGGGACAACATTGATCACAATGAAGAGACACTATCTGGGACTGGAACATCACACAGGGTAAATGGGATAATTGTGCAACCAAAGGTGTATGGCTCAATGCCTGAGTCCAAACCCACAAATGTCATCCAAAAAGACAAGAGATGACTATTGAACCAGGAGAGGTGTTTACTCCAGTCTACAGTGGAGGAGAACACACTGGTCCCACCCCAAGGCCACATGTTGCCTTAGAGTGTGAGAAAGTACTGAGAGATGCTCAAGCAAAAACACCTGCTATGGTTGGTAGCTCACGTGCATTGTTCCTCCAGACAAACTGTAAATGGATGGACTGGCTTCAATATTCAGACAAGAGATGAGGAAGAAGTCATCCAAGGCACTCTAGGATATCTTCCAACAACCACTGCCCCTGCCACTGACTTATCAACAGTTCAGGAGATTGTGACACAAACTCTGAAGATTAAGAACATGCTGCAACTGCCACATATAGTGGTAGTTTTTGACCAAGCCTTCTACGCAAAAGCCACTGATATTTTGTGGAAACACAAAGAGAGGTTTCCAAATATCATTCCAAGGATGGGAACCTTCCACACCATATGTATGCTGCTAGGAGTAATTGGCAAAAGATTCCAAAAAAGATGCAGGTTTGCAAGACTTGTGTACTGAAGCAGACATTATTACAGAGGGATCGGTTGATAGTGTTATGGAAAGACAAACTACAACAGGGCCATCCAACTACACAAACTGCTGTATGAAGCTTTGTTCTGCCTTGTATGGAAAGGCTTTCTTTCTTGAAATCAGAACACTGGAAGCAACAAGAAAGTCCATCTAGACAACATTTCAATGTCTATGGAAGAGCTGTGTGAGAATGTGAGACAACAAACACTCCAAGAAACATTGAACAATCCATCATGTCCACATTTAGTTGACCACTTTGGAGAGTATCTTGATCACCTGCAGAACCATAATGGAAAATTCCCATCTTATTGGCTGTCTTACATGGATAACCCTTATGGTAACCCTTAACATTTCCATGTCAAGGTCAAAGCCCAACCACAGAGGTTTAATTTAAATTTCTCAGTTAAAATGTGTAGATAAAAACACACAAGTTCTTTGTATCCCAGCATATCAATAAGAAACTCATTATAGTTTTCAATTATTTTGAATGTCTTTTATGAGTGTAGTTAGTATTTAAATCAATGTATATGCTTGCATTTACCATATCAGAGGCTAGAAAATTGTATTGACGTACCTATTAAAAACCCATGGACATCTCACATAAAGCTGCCACTTGTGCATGTCTATCATACAGGAATAGTTACTAGGGATATTGTCCTTAACAAAAATGCATATGAGGATTTGCCCCCCAAAGTGGTACCAATAACCCCAATTTTACCCCCTCTGCTCATGGACTAAAACTGGCTTCATCGTCTGCCCCTCTGGTGGCACATGGTGTCCCAACACCTTACATCGTTGCTCTTTTCTGCCTTTGTCCCAGTAAATATCATTTCTATTTCTACACATTAGGTCATCCTGACATGCATAAGTAGGATTTCATTTAAAAAAAAAAAAAAAAAAAATATATATATATATATATATATATATAAAGCAGACATGGTGATTTTAGCGTGTGGCAGAGAAACAGAAAGAGTGACTTAATAATGGAATTCTTTTCCACCTCATTGAACAGTCACTAGGTAAGAACCTTTTCTCACCTCTGTAGGTGTTACCGTGTTCTCATCAACAGGTCAGGGAAGTGGAACAGGGAGGCAAAATGGTTTGTTGAGCTTGGATGAAAAGTTAGGAAGAGATACAGCTTCCACAGTGACAAAGAAATATGAAAAAGAACTTTAACACTCATTAGAAACAAAGAACTGGCAGTCGATGAATATTACTGCTTCCGTTTACGGCAACGGCCAGACAGCCTCTGCTCACCCGCAGTGAGAAAAATGAATAGAGACCTTTTAGGGAAGCTGAATGTTGAAATTAACCTAGTTTATCTCAATTACTGTGTATGAGATCAAGATCAAATGAACCATTAATAGTCTGTGTGCAGTTTTAGAGTGGTGATGTTCTACTTTCTTTTTCTCTCTTTCAGTAAATCTTATAGAAAAAAAAACAATAATAAACTGAGCTGCAGGCAGCAGGGGAAACCCACAACAGCTGAGAGACAAATCCAAGCAGTGATGCTTGAGAAAAAAAAATCTTGTCTCTTTTAACCTGATCACTATTACAGCTGTAGTCACATGTAAACACAAATGAGACACAGTTTTGTGGTTGGTTTGTATCCTTGTTTAATTTGTAAACTCAGTGATGTAGTGAGCTGGAAGAGTCATCATTTAAAAGAAAAGTTCAACATTCTGGTAAATACACTTATTTGCTTTTGCATTTGGATTCTTGCCAAGGTTTACTGAACTGTAAAAATGTTTTTGGTTAATGGGACATTCCTTCGACACCATGAGGCTGCCAACAAACAGCTCCAGCAAGTAAAACCCTGTGTAGCCATTCGGTGATGTCAAAGTCTTGTCTTGCATTAGAATATTTGGCCATAATTCATTTTTTGGTGTGACACTTTACCATAGCACATTTACAAAATGAGTGATTAACAGTGAACAAGTGAGAAATGAATGAGGTATTTGTAAGTATTCATAAACTAGTCATCACCTACTAATTCTTTTTCACACTGTAGAAACAAAGGAAACAGCACAATCATAAACTATTTATTTATTTATGTGTTTGAATATTTCATTATAAGAAATTGTAAATGGCATGAATATTTTTTTAAAAAGTGAAATTTCTTTGATTAGTATATTTGAAAAAAACCCATTAAATAATAATAATAATTTCTTCTCTTACCGATCTCCTACTTGCTCTGCGCAAACACAGCTGGCAGTTCAGCCCAGTTCAAATTAAAATATCATGATTTTTCAACTCTTTTTGGCTATTTGTTTTCATTTAGTTTTGTTTGTTGTTGTTTTTTACAGAATCTGATTTGAGCAAAATGATTTATTGTGTCAATTTTCAAATGACACATTTAGAATAAAGGGATTTTAATGAAATGCTGTGATTTTGAAATAACTTTTTAGTCATCAGAACTTTGTATGACACAAGTGAGAGACCATCAAAAAGCTGAAAATCAGCTGAGTATATGGTTGTTTGTTTATTTCTGGCCCTGGTAAAGGGTTTCATTTTCTTGTTTTTTGTTTGTTTGATCCTTGCTTGTCTGTTTGTTTTCTTGAAGATTAAATTGCTTTCAAACTCACCAGTGGTTTTGAGGTTCAAAGAGTTAAACTGCAACAATTGCATTTGCATTGCAAAGAAAATCTCCACTCTGTTGTTGTTGATATACAGCATGTCAGTCAATGACTTTTACACAAAATTCCCACTTATTTTTTTCTTTTACAGCTCAGCATTATGCAATGCTCTCAATATTTTTTTTCAAGAAAATAGTAAAAAAATAGAGAGAAGAAAGTGAAAAAAATTAAGAAACAATGGTAAATACAAAGAAAATAAACATGGACCTACCAGATAGACAGGTGTTGGATTCTCTGCCATCTGTACACTACACTAGCTGCTTGTGTTTCATCTCTACGATAACCACAGCTGGGGTGATGGAAGGTTAAAAGAAAAGGGAGGCAGCCAGATGAACAGGGAGGCAGTGACAGAGAGGTAGAGTAGGAGCCTTCAGCCCTGTGGAATGTGCTCAATGCTAACTGCTTGACTTGGTTCTCTGCCAGAGGCTTATTCAGAACCAAGGACAGCTCCCCTGGTCTCTGCACCGCTCACTGGGGAGGGACACATTTAGATAAAGTCTCTCTCACTCTCTTTGTCGCTCCCATTTTCTTTCTATCAAGCTCGTTCCGTCTCATCGGGGAGCCCACATTTAGCTATACTCTCTTTCTTTGTCAGTCTTTCTATTCAAACTCTCTGAGGAATGTCAAATTTATAGTCATCTCGTCCTCTTTCTCTCTCCCTCTCCCTTTCTTTCTGTGTCTCTAAGCTCGATTTCCCCTCGGTTCCTCTCCAGCGAGGCCACATTTAGAGTCGGCACCATAGGGGAACACCGTGGCCTTTACCTCCTATTCAATTAAGCTCTGGCTAAAACTCACACATCGACGCACACACACATGCAATTACATCCGAGCAGTGTCTGGAGACTGATGGCATACAGATATGACCTCAGAGAAGCAGGCGAACATATCCTCCGGTGTGCATTCGTAGAAGCACATTCATAAGTTTATTGGACACACAAAGACAACTGTGATACAAAGCAATTACCAGATGGTGAATCTCTGTGGTAATTCTTCAGATGGCAAATCACAATGGTAATTTTGGACCAATTTCAATTTGATTTTTTTTTTTTTTTTTAAATCTTGGCTGTTCTCTCAGCGTTTCCCCCCTAATGGGCCTGAAGAAGTTAGTTAAACACACAGAGACTGTGTTTCACTTTGTTTTGAGGCTGTACACTCATCAAGAGACACATCTGGCACAAGACAGTTGTCAGGATGAGATTAACCCTTTAAGCTTCAGTCAATTCCAGCCATTTTCAGTACAAAAAATCGCTAATATTCTATTTTTAAATAAAAAAATTACGAAAAATACAGGGAATATTGGACGCACATCGCGAGGTGCATTTCCTTGAAAACGACCGATTCGTGGATTTTATACCGACTTAAGGACATGTTTTGGACAAAATAGTTTACTGGCTTGTGTTGTCTGGATGTAAAAGGTTGGATTATGGCCGTTTTTTGTGGAATCTTTTTTTCTGTGTGTAATAATGAACCCGGAAATGTGAGTCGCGCTGTGTGCGTTGAAGCCGTGTATAGAGAACGGATGGATGAATATTTGTTTTTGTCGGACAAATGTGTTTTTCTCACCCGCTGTGGTAATCACATCTGAAAGTAGTTTACACCGGCGGATTCATGAGAATCTAAGCTTTCCATCGGCGTATAGTGTTTGTATAATCGTGTTTGCAGCTGTCAGACATTCTTGAAATTCCTATGCAAATTAGTAGGTGTACCGCCGGCGGTACACCTACGACGCACTGAAGCGTAAAGGGTTAAAGGAAAAGACACATTTATATACCCTAACCTGTCAGGAAAGGAGAGGAAATAATAAAACTTGCATTTTACTTTTATTTTTTGCTACAGTGCAACAAAGCAGACCCTCTCACAGTAGAATCACAAATCGCAAAAATTTAACCCCACATCCAACCCCTTCAGACAATATTAAACAAATCAGGCTGCAATGAGAATGTTTTGGCTTTTCAATTTAGTTAAGCTTTAACTTTTACTTTCTTGGCTGCCTTGTACTATTACGACTAAAATGGAATGAGAATTGCACTTTATTTCTGTTGCATAAATTTTGGTAGATTTATAAAAGGAGGTTTAATAATAATAGCAGAGTCAGTGACTTCTTGTTATCATCACATTATCTATCTGTACACTGCTTAATGTCCACAGGGGGCTGGAGTTCATCTCAGATGATTTGGGGTGAATTCAGGGTTCACTTGAACGCGTTCACCAGTCTATCACAGGACTACACATCGAGACAATCACACCACATTCAAACCTACAGACAATTTAGAATCACCAGTTAACCTCAGCATGTTTATGGACTGTGGAAGGAAGTCAAAGAACCTGGAGAAAACCCATGCATGCACAGGGAGAACATGCAAACTCCATGCAGAAAGATCCCAGGCCCACACCAGGACGTGAACCGTGAGGCGACTGTGCTAACCACTGAGCTTATCATTCTATCTTTTCCTCTAATTTACAATTTGTTTACAGTGGAAATGTAAAATTGTAAATTGTTTTTGACCAATCAGCAGTGGTCTTCTCCAAATTTAACCAATTAAGTGTTTCAGGGCCACTCAGACATACCTACCCTGGAGTTGGTAGTTTTTTCTACCATGAAAACGGTCCTGAAAAAGCTTCTGCGTGGTGGTTGGAACATCCACAAAGGTTTAGGTTACCCTTAAATGGCCCATAAGTTCCTGCTATAGAACCGGCACGAACACTGTGCTGTGAAATGATGGTGTTAATTAGTCAAGCAACTACTTTCAGTAGTGCTGGACAGCTTCATCTATTATGTACCTCAGCACTGCGTGATTATATATGTGTTAAAATATGAGCCTCCAAGGTAACTGCTACATTTCTGAGGGGGGATGTTACATTTATTTGGCAGCTTTAGATATTGCAGAAATATAAAACTGTATAAAGCAGAATTTTTAAAGTAAGTACCCCAACATATAGCAATTTACTACATGCATACTAACACACAGTGGTGTAATAGTTTGGTTTCTACAGACTTTTTGCCACATAGTGTTAATAGTCTCAGTTAATATGACATTTTCCAACATGATAGAAGGTCATTCTGTTCTCCTGTGTTATACTTTTTGCATATATGAATATGCAGGCCACGTGAAGAACATTTCATTGTCTCTCCAAGTCAATGAGACACGTGCATGTGGTGCACACAATGATCACTTTATAAGGGCAGTAATGTGCATTCTCAGCGGTGGGGTGCAGACATAGAAAACAATGTGTATGTCTGCAAATGTATAGAATAGAGTCATCCCAGCTGATCAGGAAAGCAGCAAAATAGCAACTCTGTGATGTCTGCATCTGTCTGCAAGAGAAAATAACAGACCTTATTTTCTTCTGTCACATTGTCATCAATATGTTGTAAATCCTGTCTGTAAAACATATGGTCTTGTTTTGTAGCTTATTCTGCGTTACATAACTTAACATTCTGGGTGTTTATGAATGTTTGGTAAAGCAGACAGACATTTAAGGGTTGCTGCTCCATGAGACAGAATGTACTGCATGTCAGGACGCTGAACAGTTGGGGTTGGCTTGACTAAGTCCAAGTCTGTGGACTCTTCTGCTAATACGGGTGTGTGTTTTTTGCCTAAAATAAGTTTCACTGCACATTCTGGACCCAAGCAGAGAGATGACTCAGAGGCTGGATACAGGCAAAAGCTTTTTTGCACAAAGCTCAGCAGGAGACATGATACAAAACAACACAAGACTACTGCCGACAGGAAAGAAAGGAAAGTTACTGTATATTGCATGGGGGGAAAAAATACAGGTTGGTTGATGACTAGCAGATCTGAGCTCTAGTTTTCATCACCAGCTCGCAGCAGAGATTCTGCTCAATGAGACAAACAAGAGTAAACATTGTGGACAGTTCCTGCACCGCTCAGAGCTGAGACTCCAGCAGCCATGACAAAGAGCTTACAGAGCAAAGTTTTAAAACGTCATTAATAATCTGACAACTAAGTCCATCACTGACTGACCACTGTGTTTAAAGACTGAGCTACACAGCACCACAGAGGATCATATGGAAGCAATAACTCAGCAGTAAAGAATCTCAGGCTTTTATCATCTCACCCAATAATGTCAGGTGATGTAAGCTATTTTAGTCTACAGGAGACATATTTATAGCATTTCTACACTTATTCATTTATGCAGTTTTCCAATCAGCCAGTCGCACAGAGCAAAATCCTTCAGTCGAAGTGCACATCAGATGTGATCTCAGTGAAGTTGACCGTGGCGTGACTGTTGGTGCCAGTCTGGGATTTTCACCACAACAGTCTGTAGAGTTTACTCAGAAAGATGCAAAAATAACATAAAAATATAAAGAAAGAAAGAACAAAAGAGAGCAGCAGTCCCGCAGACATAAACATCCTGTAGATGAGACAGGTCAGGAGAATGATAAGAGCCCACAGAGAAGCTACTGTAACTCAGATAAACACTTTACAACTGTACAAGTGAGCAGAAAAACCTTCTCAGATGGGATGAGCAGCAAAAGATAACACTGCTCCCACTCCTGTCAGCCAAAAACAGTGGGCGCAGACTCAACAAAACTGGAGAAAAGTAGCTTCCTCTTATCATCTGCTGAGGCTGCAGATGGTAGGGTCACAGTTTGGCATCGGCAGCATGAAACCACGTAACCAACATGCCTTTTGTCAGCCTTTTGTCAACAGCCCAGGTTGCAGGTGGTGGTATGGGGGGATGTCTTCTTGACAAGCTTTAGAGGTCCCTTAAATGCCACAACCTGTCTGAATATCACTGCTTCATAGTCATCATTTACCATCTTCTTATGGCCTCCTTCAGCAGGGAAATGCACTGGAGCAAAAGTCGTGTTACACTGGTTTCATAAATCTGACAACACATACAAGTCACTCGATCCACTAGAACACATTGAGAACGTGGCAAAAATAAAATAAAATAAAATAAATACATAAATAAATAGAAAAGGTGGAGAATATCAGATTGGATGAGCAGCTGACAAATCTGCATAAATGAGGTGATGACTGATGTCAAAATAGAGCAGAAGGGGAAGACATAGGTTCCAACACCTACAGCTTTGAAACCAACACTAGACCACAGTGACCGGGGTTTTCCTCCTCTTCCACTGTGGTTCTTGGTGGAGCCAGACTGTGCTTCCTTCTTTGGTTTGTGATGGACACTGATTTGTGGTTCTCAAGCCGGTTAGCTGTGGCCCTCTCACTGCATGCACCAATACGCCTGTCTTCTCATCATCTCACATTGCTTTTCTTCCTGCCGAGTGATAATTTCGCTTGAAATATCAGTTCACTTTACATGTATTGTGTTATTATTAGACTTTGAATGTATTTCAGAAGTTGCTGAAATTTTTGTTTACTATGATATAATTCAAACAAATGTCAAAGTTGAAGGCCTGTCATGCAGACAGTGTGTATGAAACAGGTGGTCTAAAACTTGTACAACTGAGACCAAATCAAAGCACAACCCAGTATTAGCTGGTGATCCTCATAAACTGCACATTGAGAACATTTCTTGTTTCAAGGAATATATTGCCCACCTTTCAGTTGGTTTTCTCATCTTCCCACATGTATAACTTTGACCATTACCGCACTTGTTTCTTTTGAGTGAATCAATCTAACATTTTGGAAATGAGTGCATTTTCTTTGGAAATGGTAAACTTTCTCTCTCACTCTCTCATAATAATAGAGGACATGTCTCCTTTTCCAAGCTCCTCGGGAGTAAATGTTTCTGAAAACATAAATAGGGAGCAGAATTAGTTCCTAATGCAGTGACGTTCCTCAAATAATCCATCCTTAAGAAGATCCCCTATAGCATGGGTACCGGCTTCCTTCTATTTATAAGACATTCCATCTGACAGATTATAGCAGCCTGGATGTGCACGGAATGACGCTATAGCAGGGAAGTTTGTGACTGACTCCAGTGTGTTTGTGACAATTTACCTCATGTCAAGTCCTTCTAAAGTAAATCCAAAGTGATCCAAACTGCATTAAATATTTTAAAGAAACTGGCAGGTTGGTAGTAAAATTCATTAACCATGACTCACAGTGCACCACTGTCCCCTATAAACTATATTTATACACATTTTTTAGCATGTTGGAAAAGATATCAGAAACTGGTCACATTTGCTATTAACAACAAAGAAACATTTCTGGCAAGTTGCAAAAAAGCTAAAAAAAACAAGTGCTCAGTGCTTCACTAAAATGCTCAGACAGTGTGTATTTAACAGCCAGAACATATTACAGTTTAAAATTTGATACTTATTTGTGATGTTTATTATAAAATCCGACCCCTTCAGGTTAGCATGACACAGAATGAAAAAAAATATTAAATCCATTTTTCCCAAACACTGTTTCCATCGTATTAAACAGTTTTTTATAACATTGATTTTTGTTCAAATGCTATTTTTTTTTCTGATCAGTTTGTACATTTCATGAGCAAATGATCAATAAAAAACAGAAGGACTTAAAGGACTGTTTCACTTCTTAACAACAGGTGGCTTTCCACTGCAGGAACCTGTGCTTGCAGGAACAATTGTAGGTACGGACATCGTAATCATTATAGGATCCAAAGGCTTTGACTATGACACCAAAATAACAACAAATAGTAGGTAATGGATGCAACACCACTTAAATGAGCATGTAGGAAATAAAACCATGGAGTGTTTATTATTTTAGCTCAAACAGTGAATTTTAACTTTAAGATAGCGATGTTCAGGGAGAATATTGCTACTTATTAAGGACATCAGGAAGACAGACAAATGCATCCTCTCTGAGTTTAACTAATTTTTTTCAGGTACTTTTTTAAGCTCTTGAAAAAAAATTGTGCTCTGGTTTGAAGAATTTGCTGTGATCTGAGACAGAGCATTTAGCCAAAACGGACAACTTATCCAAACCTTACACTACCTTTCAAAAGTTTGGAGTCACTTAGAAATCGCCTCTTTTTTTTTTTTTTTTTTAAAGAAAAACAGATTTTTTTCAATGAAGACAGCTTTAAATTAATCACAAATCCAGTCTAGACTTTGTTAAAGTGGTAAATGAGTATTCTAGCTGGAAACAGCTGATTTTTAATGGAATATCTCCATATGGGTACAGAGGAATATTTCCAGCAACCATCACTCCTGTGTTCTAATGCTACATTATGTTAGCTAATGGTGGTGAAAGGCTCATTGATGATTAGAAAACCCTTGAGCAATTATGTTAGCACATGAATAAAAGTATGAATTTTCATGGAAAACATGAAATTGTCTGAGTGACTCCAAACTTTTGAACGGTAGTGTAGCTATAATTGTTTTTTGCTCTATAGCTAACCACAGAGAACAGTCCAAATGCATCTCCTGTTATCTGGTGTCACAGTTCTGCTGCCATCCACCCTGAGACAAATGTAGCACTTAATGTGCTCTAGAAATGCTTCAGCTAGTAATAATGTTAGTCACCATGACATAATTAACTAGTAGACCATTTGCATTGATTATTTCTGTACAAATCATGATACAGTCGAACAGTCTGTGAGGCCTTTTCCGGCTTTAGGAGCAATTTCTGACTATTAACGCTGAATAAAAATGGACAGTTATACATTTCACTGCTTGGTGTGTGATCTATCAAGTGTAGTCAGTACAATTCATCTTCCTTTATCATTTAGCAACTTTTCTGATTGACATTTGCCATTTGCTCAATAAATCAATAGTACACTGGGTCTCACACAGGGTCAGAGGTACTTCTCAGTTACCTCTGACAGAGGAAAAGGACTCGGTCCAGCATCAGTAACCATCAGGGAAATACTGACCTTTGTGTGTGTGTGTGTGTGTGTGTGTGTGTGTGTGTGTGTGTGTGTGTGTGTGTGTGTGTGTGTGTGTGTGTGTGTGTGTGTGTGTGTGTGAGAGAGAGAGTCTGTGCATTCAGCCATGTACAGCTGTAAGTGTACTCCTGTGTTCATGTGCGGGCATCTATGGATGTGTGTGACCTTTCCACCAACTGCTCTTTCTCTGTGTTTCAGACATCAGGAAGGAATTTTCTTCTTCTCCCCAGCGACTTGTGACACCGCCTTCATACGAAGCAGGTGAAAACACTCATCGCCACTTCTTTTTATCTGGTAAAACCATCCATGTGTGTCTCTGTTCAACAAGAAAGGTAGCTGTTGACAGTGTTTTAAAGCACTGCGTGTGTGGATGAAGTGTGGCATCAGAAATGGTCAGAAAAGATCGAATTTAAGCATTATTGACTGTCAACGAACAATCAAACAAAAGCATTTTTCTCTTTCAACATGGGGTTGAAATACAGTATCTATAAACCAAACCTAAAATAAAACTTCAGTCTAAGTGCATGCAGTTGTAGTAAATATACAAAATAATAAGAATCATAATAATAACAAAAAATCCCATTCACACCGTCAATAAAGCCAAATAGAAAGCAGCAACATGAGCATGCGTCCAGATTAAAAAACAAAACAAAACATAAAGTGAAAACAATCTGGAATCTCATTTATAATATGATCTGCTTATGAAGCCATGGTCCAGAGATGTTTTGAGGTAAACACAACTATTTACATCCTAACATCATGGTATGATGCTGTGACGTTCAACACCTTAAGTCTCAGAGCTCAATACAACACGCTACAATACCTTTATTATTACTCAACGGACATCTCCATTTACATCTCCACTTCTTGGCTGAACTGCTCTCAAAGCAGCCATTCTAGTGAGTGAGTTAAAAGTCGACATCATATCAATGGATAGAAGATCTGGATAGCCTTAATTGTTTAGAAAATACAACAGCAACAGGATACAGCATGTGTGACTAGTCCTTATAATGACCAAGAGAAGAGCTTTAAAATAACTAACAGCTTGGAGCTCACAGGGTTAATCTAAGTGTGTTAGCAAGCTAGCATTTGAAAAGGTTGCAATTGATGTAAATGTAATTAGTTTTGCAAGCACTGGACAAATAAAAACATTTAGCTGGATGCTGGTGATAGATTAAAAGTCAAATTCAACATCAGAGTTATATAGCAGCTTTGGATATTGTTTTCCTTTCTTTCCTTTTTCTTTCTTTTTGTCAACACAACAAGATGACACTCTTGTGACATTTTTGTTTTTATCCCCCCCCCCCCCCCACACACACACACACACACACACTGTATAATGACAATAAAGCATTTTCTATATTCTATCTGCACTGTAAATGGGTTTGAGTTCACATATTAAATCAATTCATATGGTTTTAATTTAATGTTAGAAATACTATTTCATAGTTTGTAATTTGATGAATTAAATTAGTTAAAAATCAGTAAAATGGGGTTAACGTTCCATGTAGGAACTAAAGTTGCATGTTTCTGTTCTGCCACGGACTCAGAGAGGGACAGCATGATTGGAAGACAGGTTCACTTCCCGAGCCGATCTGGATTTATTTGACTTCACAGAGAGAAGGACACTCTCATGACTGGCAGTGCAACAAGGTATCGTTTGTGTATTTGTTTGTTAATGTCTGCAGTGACTGTTACTGGGAGCTATATTCTTAAGGTGCTTCTACTCTGCACAATTGCAGTTCTCTTGGCGTTAGCCTAACGTTAGCCTGACGTGAGCTTGACATGAACATGACTGTCATGAATACACACCCATTATAAAGAATTACCTGCGTCTGTCCTGAAGAGAGTTATTGTACAGTATCTGCTGAATGTAGATGCCTGGCTGGGTGTGTTTTTAAGTATATATTTACCTCCGCCAGGAGGTTATGTAATCACCGGAGTTTGTTTGTTTGTCTGTCTGTCCGTCTGTGTGTATGTGTGTGTGTGTGTGTCTGTCTGTGTCTGTCTGTCTGTCTGTCTGTCTGTTAACAGCATAACTCAAAAAGTCATGGACGGATTTTCACCAAATTTTTACAGGATGTCCGGAAGAGCAAAAGTAACAATCGATTAGATTTTGGAGGTGATCCGAATCACCGTCTGGATCCAGGAATTTTTTGAAGGTCGAAGGACAATTGAGAGATGGCCGCCAGAACAAGAAAAAAGGTAATTAACTCCATTTTTTTCTGGCATTTTTACACATGTACTCACCTCATCCTGAAAGGCCCAGTTTTTGCTCCCTTGTTTCCTGCAGTTCAGTTTCATTCCACAGTATCTACATGTAGGTGTCAGCTGGAATCGGTCAGTTTCTTACTAGTCTTATTTTTGCGACATACTGACCCTGTAAAGAGCAGGTCGGATCATAACACGTGACCTGTCCTTCATGTAAATCTAAGTCAACTTGGTTTCGTCGTCCGCCAAGTCAGACGGCGTAGAAACCCCACATTGTGACAACCAGGTCCAACAGTCACCGCCATATTTTGACAGCTAATTAATTCCCACCTGCAGCTAGAAACATTGTAATGCAGGTGGATCTTCAGTACTGCATTTCTAATGATTGAGCAGGGAGCTCTTGCGTTATTTATTCCAAGGTCACCCAGGGTTCAGGGAATATCCCTCCCTCCGGAAACACTGCTGGCACTAACGCGCCCTCCAAGGTTCCTGGGCTTGATTCATTTATGCCATTAATACAATCTGGCTGCTGGCACCAGGAGGAGCTGAGGAGGTAAAGCTCTCTCATACACTCAATACACACAAGCACATTTTTCCAGTCAATTGGCGGCTGCATCTCCAGAAAAGGCTTCCTATTAAATAAAGTGGCATCGAAGTGCTTTAATACAGCAAATATTTAGAGAGAGAGAGAGGTTGGGATGGAGAGCACAAACACATGACTGAGAAAGAAGATGAGGGGAAGATAGAGGATGAATTGCCTCCCTTCTCAGCTGTAGGAACACATATATGTGTGTGTGTGTGTGTGGGCGGGTAATTATAGGGGTTGTGGGGACCTAATGTCCTCACAACCATAGGAAAACCAAAAGAAATGTCATTTGTGGGGACTTCATTTGGGTCCCCATGAGGGGAAACAGTGTTTTCTTGGTCACGTTGTTGTTACTGAAAAAAGTAAAAGTGCAAAAACGTTTCTTTAGGGTTAGGCATTGTTTTGTTCTGGGTTAAGGTAAGGGTTAGGGTAAGGGTTAGGGGTTAGATATGAATGGGAGTCAATGGTAGGTCCCCACAAGCATAAGAATACACAGTGTGTGTGTGTGTGTGTGTGTGTGTGTGTGTGTGTGTGTGTGTGTGTGTGTGTGTAAAACCTCATTGCACACACGCGTGCAGACACACATTAACAGCAAATCATTCACATTTCAATGTTCACATACAGTGTGCGAACGGAACACACAGACACATTAACGCAAGTGCTACGTCCGTAATGTGCTGCTGGTGGTGTGATTCATTCACACGCGGCCTCCGAATGTGTGTACGTGGTGAGAAACTGAAAAAAAACCCAGCAAGGATGCACACACACACGTATGCAAAATTAAAGAGTGAGAGGCTAAATAATGCAAACTGGGTGAAAGGTTTGCGTGTCTCGCATACATTAAATTTTCTGTGTTGACGATATGGTGTAAATGCATACATATGTCATTTTCTTTATGTGCTTACGTGTCTGTGCATGACAGACCCAACTAAATACACTCTGGTGTCTGCTCTCTTCAAAATACATCATACCATTCCATGAATATGCATTAAAGTTCTCTATATAATAACTACATACATATATGAATAATACAGAGCACACTACATCTTCTGAAAGAGCCCCTCCAGGTACGTTCAAAGCCATATAAAAATACAGAAGAATAATCTGATATGGTTTCACTGTTAAAAAAAAAAATACAACTGGCTGGTGAGAAATCCTAATGACATCTATGTCTCCTTTCTTGAACAATCCAGAGTGCAAGTACATTCTTCATCTCACTCATTCTTCATTTTAAAAAAAACAAGAAAACAGTTTTATGGTTTAAATCTTTCCACACAAATAATTCCGTACAGTAAAGCTTGAAGATCCAGAGTGAGGCAGGATTTTAAACACTGATGACATGTTAATGGGACATTTAAGTGTTTTGGCCCAGAATGTCCTAATAATATCTAGTAGGACAACCTTATCAAATTTCAGTTTTATTTCCATTTTATTAACAAAACACAGACTTTGGTAAAGACATTTATTATCATTAGCTGATGGCACAGCAGCAAACATAAAGTATTTAGAAGGTACAAATAGAGATGTTTCCCAAATACTCACCATACAAGTTGTTGAACGCCAAAATAAAGCTTGTAAGCTGTTCTCTGCCTCCACTTTTTTCAAGTTGTGAGTAGTATAGAGTCTCTGTGAGGCTGTATTTTGGCTCAGTGGTGCTAACATGCCAAAAGACAACCTCTCCATTCAGGCTGCACCAGTCTTTCATTTCAAAGCTATGGTTCCATTGACCCAGGGTTTAAATTGTCATGTGAGATGTCGCTCTCCTTGTTTCACACAAATTAATGATGATGTCTCATCTGTTCTTACTCCATCACTCACATCACATATAGCACAAACATTTTTCAGCTCTGTATGTGAAAACTATTTGATTGCATCCGGGCACAAATGAAGCATGGTTCAGTTCAAATAAAGTTCAAGGTTTAAAGGCCCCTCATCACAATAGCGACAATAATAACAGCCACAAAGACGAGAAATGACAGCTTTTCATCCTAAGCATTAAAGAAGTGGCCTTTTGTTCTCATGGTTTCAATAATAAATACACAGAAACCTGACAGTGAGTTGTAATATACTGCACAAATAATCAATGAGAAGACAGTCTCTAACAATGCCAACATCTGATATTAGGCAGGTTCACCGTCTTAGTTTAGCATACCAGCAAGCTAACATTGCTAATTAGCCCAAGCTGAGGCTGCATGTTTGGACCTGCTGATGGTGCTAGATTTTAAGACAGAGCTCAACAACATTGCAACAGTTTATATCCTGAGGACCAGGCAAAGTATTGTAAAGCCAATACTTGTTGAGATATTTCATTTAAACCACAACTGTCACCTTATTGGTGGTGCTAGAGCAAATATTGATGGATCACCAAAATCAGTTCTTCTTCTTGGTTCCTTCAAGCAGAAGAACTGTTTTCATTCAGTTTGAACCAAAGTGGTGTACTGACCAATGTTGTCATTTTAGGAGCCTAGATACAATGCTAACATTGCTTCCATGATAATGCATATGAAAGTAGGATCATGGTGAGATACTTGTTCCATTTATATTTTGCTGATAACAATTTTACTCTTTTTCCCAAACATTCTAATAGCAGGAGATGTTTGCTCTCTTCTACATTCTGCCTTTACATTTGTGATTTTGTTACTTTTCCTTTACGTGGAGAATCTGAACACATTCTCCACTGCTCAGCAATGTCCCAGTTTCTCAGTATAATCCATGGACCTTGCAGTTTTCAGTGGGACCATTTTATACTAAAGCAATACTCCCAAAAAAAGAGAAAGATCTTTTTTTGAGAGATTTTTACGTTGAACTCCCGAGCACAGATATACCCTCGCTTCACTTTCAGAACCACTATAACTCTTGAGGTGAGAAAACGAGATTTGAGCTGGCGTTGCTAACCTGACCTCTGCACTTGTGGAGGTGGCCTGTGTTCTCAGTGTGATAAAGCCGGGCCTGTAGGCCTGCAGCCAGGCTGCTTGGTGCAAGACTGGAGATGAAATATCACAAGCAATAGCACTCCTCTGCTGCAGCTCTTTGTTCATTCTTTGGTTTCCCCCTTCTTCAAGTCACTCTCTACCTTGATGTCTTTTTTTTTGCATCTCATTTTGTCTTTTTATCTTCTTTTTTATTGTCTCTGTCTCCTTTATTGTCTTCTCTTTAATTCCATTTCTCACCCTCAAATGGAAGTGGTGTGTAAATCTAAAAGCTCTAAAGTTTATGTTCAAAATACCTTCTGTGGACTTTTTTTTATTTTGATGCAGCATAAGCTGGTATAAATCCAAGATATAAAACAGGTTTATAATTTAGACTCATAGTGATCGTTGTCCCTTTTATTCAGTATAGTATGTAAAAGCCTCTCTTAAGAACCCTGAAGTCCTGGATCAAAGGCTGGATTGCTTGCTTGGCAACTACTCCAGGGTGGTGGATCCCTCAGGTGCAACAGTTGACAATATTTTTTACATAAATTTGTGTTTAATAGAAATATTTTACAAACTGGCAAACAACCACGGTTTAAAAACAAAATAAAAGCACAACAACAACAACAAACAAACACTGAGAAAAGCTGTAATATTGGGGTGATGGGGTGGCAAAAAAAAAAAAAACACAACTATTTAAATAACAGAAAAAAAAGTCTGAAAAAGGGGTCAATTACCCACAATTAAAACATAGCTTATTGCTTTAATTTTACATGTTTAAATTAAAGGTTTCTGTATTATTGTTATTACTAATTGTGCGACAATTTACAAAACAAATGTTTATTATCTTTACTATTAAATGTGTAGCAACAGCCTGTATAAACGTCTGTGTAGGTTCTCATTCATCTAGGTCAAGGTTATCCAAAGTTGTTTTAATCAATCCACTGGACTTTAAGAAAGTTCTTTGTAAGAACAAACAAAAACTGGCATGAATGAGCATCTTCCTCACAGCCTATTATTTCTTTACTAAAGCAGACTCCGTTAGAGCTCCATGCCTGTACTCAGAGATTTTGTATTAAGTCCTATAGCCAATTTTACTTCACTTTTTTGAACCAGCTGACCAATCAGAGTGGACTTAAATATAGGGAAGGAGGGCCTTGAAGAGACAGAAACTAAAACTGTGAGTGAGAAGTGTAAAATATAACAGTACAATATATCAAAAAATAGGATTTTTTAAAGCATTAAAGCTTATAAACAGACTCAGTAGACCCTAAAAATGAAAAATTCTAAAACTGTAAATGTGCTTTATATGAGCTCTAAGAACAGCACTACAGTATATATTAATCATAGAGGGTGATAAAAAACGTAAAACATAAAGATAAAAGTAAAAATGTCACTGTTTGAAAAACAAATATGTTGTACTGTGCAGCAGGTGCAGCAAACATTCACTGAGATTTCCGTTTCCATCTTAAAAAGCCCACCTATCATCTCTCTCAGATGTTTAATGAGCCTCCATTTGTCTCCAATCATCTTTTTTTCTCTCAGTCTTTTAATTAAAACGTCCTCTTTTACCTTTACATAGAACATCAAAGGAGAAACACAAGCTCTGGCTAATTGGAGGTAGATTTGGAGTTTTAACAATATTGTGTTTTGAGTAATTTCCTCCTGGTGCAAAGGTTTATGGAGAGGAGAGAGTAGGGGATTTGTACATGTGGCAAGAAAAAAAACAAGATAATAGAAAGAAAAACAGGAGGAATGAGGAGATCAGTACAGGTAAAAAATAGTGCAGAATGGTTATTTTGCTTTGCTAATTTCCTCTCTTTTGCGCAGGTGAGGCGGAGCTGTTGTGTTTATAAAGGAGCAATCGGTTGAAGTAAAAATAGTGAAGCGAACGAGAACTACAGAGGATGCATACAACTGCTAAAAATAGCAAGAACAAACAGATATATATATATATATATATATATATATATATATATATAAAAGACTAATCAACATGGGAACCAGTAACTAGGCACCAGAGAAAATAAAGCTAAAACCTAATTATGAACACACTTCATAAGGCAGGAATGACGATATTTTGCTGCACCTATTGCCTCTTGTGAATCAGCGTTGGAGGTCAAAAGCATAAAACAGGAAAAACAAGGTAAGAGGTCAGAGGGAAAGAAAGAAATCTATTTCTAATCATCACCTCGTGTGTTGTGTTCATTGCATAATTATACATCTAAGAAGGGGAGGAAAAAAAAGGTTAAACAGCTCCGCAAGGAGTTTGGGGTGCTTTCATTTATCAAGTCGAAACACTCGCCCACTCAAGGACTCAGGGGTCAGTGCGCCTGGCATTTAACGGAGCGGAATAAGTGGGCTGAGATGAACGATGACACATTTGAGAGTCTGCTTTTCATAGTGCAAGTGTTGCTGCAGCGAGCTCCTGCAGAGGATGACAAGCAGTTTTTCTTCCACAGAGGTCCTGTTGTTATTGATAAGTTACAGGTCACAGTAACGCTAAAGCAAAATGGCAAAACGAACCGTTCACCTTGATGCTCGGGAAGCAGAGGACAGACAGATTGAACGTTGCACATCGACGGCGAAGCTGAAGGGAAGATGACTTCATGTTCACAGCTGATTTGTCACTGAGGGTGAGGATGTTGGCTCGATGTGTGGACCGGTGCTGGTGCGGTTACTCACTCTGAACTTCACAGCTAAAGGACAGCGAGGTCAGGTTAACCTCACATTAACATTATTATTATAATTATTTTAATCTTAGCTATAATCAGTAGCAGCTTGACTTCCAAGAAACTTGTGGAGCCGTGGGATTGAAATCAACTGCTGAAAGATGCCAAGTGCAGCTTCAAGTCAAAAACATTCAGATTTCCTTTTCAGCCCTCTACACTGTCAATGTAACCAGACTGCAGAAGGTCCAGAGTGAAGCTGATATTGTCCTTACATGAATTTTCTACTAAAGGTGGATATCAGAAGTTACCTCTATAAACTCTTCACAGATTCCAAATGTTTTAGTGCCATTTTTAATCACTGCAAGCTCATTTTTCACTGCAGTATGAAGTCTTGCACCGCTGCGGAACTCAAACATGTCTTGCGGAGTATGACACAATTATAATATTTGCCTTGTTTCCCTCCTTGTTTTCTATCTGCTCTGTGTAAACACAGCCTGCATTCAGTCCTGTCCAGCTGAAAGGGCTGATTTTTTTTTTGCCATGTGACTGTTGGTCACAGCTGAGTCACTCAGAGCTTCATGGAGGAGGGAAGGACTTAGGAGTTAGGTTTTTCTATAAAACAGCATGCCACAATTGAGTAGTTCATGCACCATTTTTTTTTTCTTCAATTTTTGTCTCTAATAAATGAGATCATTTTGACCTTTCGGTTGTGTTTTGTCCTCTATGCGTGTATCTCTACTTCCACACCTGTATGTTTCTCATTTGCTAAACTCACCAACCTCCATAATTCAGTGTCCTTTTCTGTGCTTTCCTTTTCACTCTCCTCTTTCCCATCCCTCCAACTGGTCAAAGCAGATGTCCGCCCTTCCTGAGCCTGGTTCTGCTGGAAGTTTCTTCCTGTTTAAAAGGGATTTTTTTGGATCCAATCGCTTCCTCAGACTGGATATTTTGATTTGTTGTGTTTGTCTCTATAATATCACATTGTAAGGTCTTCACCCTATATAGGAACTTGCCTGAGTTGTTGTGAATTGCCATTATGTAAATAATACTGAACTGACACTGGAAACTGAAAAGGGCATTGTTTCTTTTTCTTGGCTAGGCACAGTGATGCAGAATCACCTTGACGTTGCCAGGCAACCAGCAGAGAATCCAGAGCGCATCTGTTAGCACTTTCTCTTCTATCTCTCAAGGTCTTCACATTCTTGGTAAACTATCGGATGCTGCAATGGTCAAGGGGTTTTGTATCATATTACTGCTCATTTAGTGCATTTAAATAACCATATTCACAATGTTAAACAATCTTGCAGATAGATCTCACCAGTCGCAGTGTTCAACAACATCCTTACATTCTGACTCAGCGAGTAACTGGCCACATCCAACTTTGAACTGGGCCTTCATTTTGACCCCAGCTACATACCTGTAAAACGTTTGACAACATCTTGTAAAGCTGTGATGCTATTACATTGACAAAATCTGTCTACAGTTTGTCTAGGGCCACAAAGTGCAAACACTCACAGATTAACAAGTTGAGAACAAAGCCAACAATTCTGCTATGGCTAGTAAATATAATAAGCAACATTGCTGGACTGACAGCATGACATATTGTTATATACATTTGAATTTATCAAAACAGAGGGAAAAAATAACATGGAATCAAAAATGTTCTTAAAAATCTCTCAGTTATGCTTCAACCAATATTATCTGTTGTCATGGAAACACACCATGCTTTCTGTTGCAGTGTTTTTTAGGATTCAAACAGTCATAGACATAATACCCATTAGAATGGTGATAGATAGGAAGATTTGACAGCAACACAACTGAAATCAGACTCGGCGAGCAGCTTAGCGGACAGCTTTTGGCTCCACATTGAAGATGGATATCCATCATTGTCTGATAACGCCTTCACTCTAGTATTGTGTGTTCCTCCATGATAAACATGGAAACAAGATAAGACATTCGTTAAAATTAGACCTGGTAGTTGTTGTCCCTCCCCATATGTCAACTTTATATTCATTTAATTAAATTTTGAAAAAAGTAAATAAAAATAAATTTAAGAGAAAATTATTTTCTATTGTTTGTATTTTAAATAAAATATGTGTTTATTATACGATTCAGAAGTGGTGCATATTATTAAACCTAATATAGATCATCACACAAGGAGAAAAAAAAAGAAACTTTTTTTGAATGGATGCCATGCCCTAAAACAGTCTGTGTATGAAATGGAATATAAATATTGTAAATTTAACCATATAATGAATTTTAATTTACTTAAATTACAGTGCTTTTAACAAATGTCTTTCGACAGTCATGTTCTATTTTTAAAATTGCACTATTTATCAGAGCCAGAAAATATGAAAACAGAAAGTATAGTAGGTTTCTGACAGTCTTCTGTGGTTTTATCTCAATAACGTATCAAATCTATGCTTAAAATGTCATATTTCATTGAATTATTTTGGTCTGTGTGTCCTGTTTTTTTCTTAATAATATGAAATTTGTGTCCGACTCTGTAAACAAATTTATACTGGCATTTTTTTATGTACTGTTTTTTGCTCTTATCTGGACCACTGTGTCTGTAATTAAGTTTATACATATATATATATATATATATATATATATATATATATATAAAAACAATCCTCAGCACAGCTCAGAAATTTTGACTGACTCGGTTGTGACCAGCAGAGAGAAAATCTGCGTTTTCAGCTGAACTGCAGGCTGCAGACATCATGACTAAAAGGTAGTATTCAGAGGCACAAGGTGTTCGAAGATACATTTCACAGAGTGAGATATCTTCCTATTTTTTTCTTTCTTTACATGATGTGTTGCATTATAATTTTGTTCTACTGCAGAAAAGATGTTATTAAATTCATTCTTCTTCCAGCCGTGAAAATGAGGCCACAGTGGGTAAAAAAATAAAAAATAAAAAATGACAGGAACAGAAAAACACCCAGACATACTTCAAAGGTTCAGCGTGTTAATCTGCTTTTCAGTTCTTTCTAATTTCATCCTGTGTCCAACAATTAAAAGTGCAATATAAGCATTTAAAGGTCCTTCGTGAACCCATCATTTTCTAGCACAATCAGATTTTTTGAGAGATTTCTGTGTCAAATATTGTTTCTGTGGTCTTATCTTAGACTTGGAGTGGGTGAGGCTCAGCTTGACAAAGGTGATGTGACATAGTTTTATGCTCCAGTGAAGACTGAGCAACATTTGAATCAGAATAAAATTAAAGTTAAATTGCCATTCCGTCAAATCTGATCAAACTACTACTCTGCAAAGTCCTGATAAAGCAGATTGTTGGAGTTTTTAATGTTTTAGTAGCTGCTTATTTGTTTGCAGGCATTTCCATACAAATGTTGAACTTGATCCTGCTTCAGCATCCTGTTATATCATAGTGAAATGCAATTTAACTAAACTGGAAAACCTGACTTTAAAGGTAACATTGCACTACTTTCTTTGACTCAGTCATTCCAGTTCAGATCATCAGTTGTCAAAAAATTGGAAACAACTCAGAAGACGCCCAGCTGTGCTGAGGTGAGGTCTCAAGGTATGACTGTTGACAGTATTTTGCAAAGTTGCAACAGAATGCTGATATTAAGTTCTAAGTTAAACTTTTGGTGGCAGTGCAGTGACGCAGGTTTACCTTCTCCAAAAACACCATTTCAAAGAGCTGCACTTCCCTGTGGCTACACTAAGATAGGGCGTTTTATCGGCCACATTCATTCCCAAGCAGCCTTTTACAGCTGACCAGTGAGCAGCTTCGGCAGAGCTTGTGGGGTTGAGTGGCTTGTTCAAAGTCACCTTGACAGTGTTAAAGGAAGCAGGGGAGCATTACTCACACACTCTCTGTGCCCACACTTTCCCTGTTGGCCTGAGCATTTAAATTGGGGCCCAAGGGTTTTAAATGTCATATAAGCAAATGCACACAGCTAACGTCAGCTGAATCACCCCAGCGGGCTCAGAGATCAGTGAGTCAGACACTGAGTCACGAGAGAACTCCACAAATGACAATGTAGGACCTGCATTCTCAAATGATGAACAATAACATGTTGAATGACAGTGACACAGAGAGTTTGGGGATTTATCTCTGTTGTGTTGCAGACTGAAAGGTGACCAGTCAACCAAAAATCGACTTTACATCCTCAGCTGCGTTCATGATACAACCACAAACTAGTGATTCAAATCACGAACCATCTGTCAGGACTCAAGGGCAGTAATTGCAGTTCTATGCTAATTGTTTTCAGTTGTTAGGGATATTTTGGAAATTGAAACGAGGATTTTTACATGTACTCATGCAAACTGAGAGTGGGTGTTATTGTGCTTTACAATAGCATTCCACAGCCCCACATGTCCTTCCGGAACCTGCGCCTGTGAAAGTGGCTGCAAAGTTTGGTGTCTCTTAACTGTTTTCAGTTTTTGCTGTATTTATGCTATATTTTTAAATATTTTGTCATGTTTTATCGACTGCTGATGGAGGTTTCTGCTGGGAGAAGAATCTATTCAAGAGAGGAGCTTTTTCATTGAGACAGAACAAATCTGGACTGCAACATCCAATTCCAGTGGACATCTTGAGGTGTTTTCGTGGTTGCTGTGCTGGTGCAAAGGTGAAGGCAAGCCCTTTCTTCCATCAATCATCATGGGAAACGTGAACTCTTTGCCAAACAAAAGTGACGAGCTGGAGACATTGGTGAAGACGGACAAAACATACCGTGAATGCAGTCTCCTGTGTTTTACTGAGACCTGGTTGAATCAAAACAACTCAACTGTGGATCTACCTGGCATCACCCTCATAAGGTCAGACAGAGATGCTAAAGCTAGTGGCAAGAAGAAAGGAGGAGGTCTGGCTTTATTTGTTAATCAGAGATGGTGTAACTCCTCACACATAACGGTTAAGGAGAAGTTGTGTTGTCCAGATATTGAACTGTTGGCAGTTGGACTTTGGCCATATTATGTCCCAAGGGAGTTCAGTCACATCATAACAATACTTGTATACATTCCACCCAAAGCAACTGACTTGGTTCCATGTGATGTGTTGCATGATACTGTTGCTAGGATACAGACTCAACATCCTGAGGCACTTGTAATAATATCAGGAGATTTCAATCATGTCAGCCTCTCCTCTCACCTGACTGGATTTACACAGTTTGTTAACTACCCTACCAGAGAGAATAAAACCCCTAGACCTGCTGTATGCCAATGTCAAAGAAGCTTACAGAGCTACTGCCTTACCACCACTGGGCAGGTCAGATCATAACCTGGTTTATCTGCAGACCTGTTACAAATATTGTGTGCTGAGACAGCCTGCAACTAAAGTCCAAATCAGAAAATGGACTCCTCAAGCTAGTGAAGCTCTAAGGGACTGCTTTGAATCAACAGACTGGAATGTGCTTCTGGAAACAGATGAGGACAGTATGAACATTGACTGACAGGTTGATTGTTTTACTGAATACATCAACTTCTGTAGAGACACAATCATACCTGCTAAGACTGTTCGCTGTTTCCCCAATAACAAACCATGGATCACAAGCGACATAAAGGCAATCCTCAACCAGAAAAAAACAAGCTTTTAGAGATGGTGACAAAGAACGGCTCAAAGAAGTGCAACATGAGTAGAAGAGGAGACTGAAAGTGGCAAAGATGGAATACAAAAAGAAGATAGAAAGGAATTTTCAACACAGTAACATCCGTGATGTGTGGAGAGGAATCAATACCATCTCTGGACACAACAATAAAAAGAGGAGGGAGCCAATAGTGGGTGATGTAGAAAGAGCTGATGAACTCACCTTGTTCTTCAACAGATTTGACACTGTGGACACACCTACTTCCACTGCTACTCCTCCTTCTTCTCCTCAACATATGGAAATCCCCACTATAGCTCCTCCTTCTTCTCCTCCGTCTCCTACATGTCTCCACAGCTGCAGTCACTTCCATTCCAGCACCTGTATCCGTCTCTGTCACAGAGACAGGGGTGATGTTGGAGCTTCAGAGACTTTGCTCTGGGAAGGCAGCTGGCCCAGATGGTGTATGTCCAAGACTGCTTAAAGACTGTGCTGCACAACTGTGTCAACCTCTCCACAGGATCTTCAACCTGAGTCTACAGCTGGGGCGGGTGCCTGCTCTATGGAAAACATCCTGTATTGTACCGGTACCAAAAATCAAATGTCCGGCTGAACTAAATTACTACCGACCTATTGGTCTAACCTCACACATCATGAAAACTCTGGAGCGGCTGGTTTTACGTCTACTGAGGCTTGAGGTCAAAGACAAACGCGATTCCTTGCAGTTTGCATACAAAGAACACATTGGAGTGGATGATGCCATCCTCTTCATGCTTCACCGTGCCCTGTCTCATCTGGAGGAACCTGGAGTTTATGTGAGAATCATGTTCTTTGATTTTTCAAACGCATTCAACTCCATCCAACCCACCATCCTCAAAGACAAGCTGACAGAGATGGGAGTGGATCCTTCCTGTGTTTCATGGATGACAGATTACCTGACAGGAAGGCCACAGTTTGTCAGGCTGGGGAACTGTGTTTCTGGGACATTAATGAGCAGTACTGGGGCTCCACAAGGAACAGTCCTGGCTCCATTCCTGTTCACTCTGTATACATCTGACTTCAAATACAGCACTGAGTCCTGCCACATTCAGAAATACTCTGATGACACTGCTATCGTGGCATGTATCAGAAATGGACATGAAGCTGAATACAGAGATCTGATAAATGCCTTCAGTGACTGGAGTCACAAAAACTGCCTGCTACTCAACGCCTCAAAGACAAAGGAAATGATCATAGATTTCCACAGATCCAAACCCCCTCTTCAGCCAGTGAACACTTGTGGCGTGGACATCGAGATAGTGACAGCATATAAATATTTAGGTGTCCACTTTGATAATGAGTTGGACTGGTCTACAAACGTAGACTTCATCTACAAAAAGGGCCAGAGGCGACTTTATTGCCTCAGAAGACTTCGATCACTAGACATCTGCAGTAAGATGCTGCAGATGTTTTATCAGTCTGTGGTAGCAAGTGTCCGGTTTTATGCTGGAGTCTGCTGGGGAGGCAGTATAAAACAGAAGGATGCAAGGCGTCTGAACAAACTGATTAAAAAAGCTGGCTCTGTGGTTGGAATCAGATTGAACACATTGGAGGATGAGGTGGAGAGATGGGCACTGACCAAGATGGAGGCCATTCTGACCAACATGGATCATCCACTTCACATCTGCCTCAATGAACAACGAAACATCAGTGGACGGCTCCTATCCCTGCGCTGCAAGACCGAAAGATTTAGGAAATCTTTCTTGCCATCAGCAGTCAGGCTATTCAATTCAAAATTAAACAGATAAGAACCCTGACAACTGAATTCCCCTTCGGGGATGAATAAAGTGATTCTGATTCTGATTCTGATTCTGCTACAGGCACTACATAATATGTTATTATTCAACAATCAAGGCAAGAAAGAACCGACTCTATTTAAGCTAAATTATACCTCTTTGACTCCACCACATCTAAGAGCAGCAAAAATAATAAATAATAAATTATATATATATATATATATATATATATATATATATATATATATATATATATATATATATATATATATATATATATATATGTATAGTTAGTTAATCCTCTTCACTCCTAATGGAGCATAGGGCCTTAACAGTAGCTCTCCACTTTCCCCGGTCTCTGGCTTTCCTCTTGGCTTCCTCCCAAGACAGGCCGATGGTCTTCAGCTTATCAATGATGGATCGTCTCCATGTCTGCTTTGGGCACCCACGCTTCCTCTTGCCTTGAGGGTTCCATTCAAGTGCCTGCCTGGTGACGTTTGCAGGTTCCTTCCTCAGTGTGTGGCCGACCCATCGCCACTTTCTCCTCCTGATCTGGACAGCCATAGGCTCTTGGTTGGCCCTCGTCCACAGGTCGGTGTTTGACAATCTGTTGAACCACTTAACGTTGAGGATCTGCCGGAGACACTTGTTGATGAAGGTCTGGATCTTTTTCGAGCTTCTGTTGATGACCCTCCACATTTCAGAGCCATACATGAGGACAGATTTGACGTTTGAATTGAAGATGCGAAGTTTGGTGCGGGTTGAGATAGCAGTGGCCTTCCACACTGGTCGAAGGATGGCAAAGGCCTGGCGCGCTGTCTTGATTCTGGCCGAGATGTCCTCATCTGTACCTCCTGTCTGGTTGATTTTGCTGCCCAGGTAAACAAACTCCTGCACATCTTCCGTTGCCACTCCTTTGAAGATGATAGGGGCCTCCTGCCTGTTGTTTGTCCTGAGTACCTTTGTGTTTTCTTGGCTGATCCTCAGTCCGAGACGCTGCGAGGTTTCTCTCAGGGCGTTTACCTTCTCTTGGATGTCTTGCAGGCGGTGTGAAAGTAGAGCCAGGTCGTCTGCGAATTCCAGATCTTCTAACTTCCTCATCAGTGTCCACTGGGTGCCTTTTCCGGAGCTGGCATAGGCTGTTCATGTGACCCACTCCAACACAACAAGGAAGAGAAGAGGTGACAACAAGCAGCCCTGTCTGACGCCGGTGGTTACCACGAACTCTTCTGAAAGACCTGGAGTGTGGGGACCTCATTTCGGTCCCCACAAGTTTAAACAGTGTTTTCTTGGCCATGTTGTTGTTACTGATAAAAGTAAAAGTGCAAAAACGTTTCTTTAGGGTTAGGTATTGTTTTGGTCTGGGTTAAGGTTAGGGTTAGGGTAAGGGTTAGGGGTTAGATATGAATGGGAGTCAATGGCATGTCCCCACAATGATAGAAAAACACTGTGTGTGTGTGTGTGTGTGTGTGTGTGTGTGTGTGTGTGTGTGTGTGTGTGTGTGTGTGTGTGTGTGTGTGTGTGTGTGTTATATATATATATATATATATATAAAAGCACACATGATTTGAAATGAAATCATTTTTTTTAACATTAAATTAATCACAAATACAGTCAGGACATTGTTAATGTGGTAAATGACCATTCCAGTTAGAAACGGCTGATATTTTTTTAATAGAATATCACGCGGTGCAGAGGAACATTTTCAGCAACCATCACTCCTGTGTTCTAATGCTACATTGTGATAGCAACATGTGTTGAAAGCTGATTGATGATTAGAAAGCCCTTGTGCAATTATGTTAGCTCATGAATAAAAGTGTGAGTTTCCATGGAAAACATGACATTACCTGGATGATCCTAAACTTTTGAACAGTAATGTTATTAAAACACTTTGCTAAGATGTGCAGTTTTCAGGCGTCTCATACCAAAAGGTTGTCTAACACCTTACACACCAATATGAAAAGACTTGTGCCACCTTTAGTAGTCTGTGTGACCCCAAACTTTTGAACAGTAATGTTATTAAAACACTTTGCTAAGATGTGCAGTTTTCAGGCGTCTCACACCAAAAGATTGTCTGACACCTTACACACCAATATGAAAAGACTTGTGCCACCTTTAGTAGTCTGTGTCACCCCAAACTTTTGAACAGTAGTGTACATATATATTTATATTTATATGAGTGTAGACTCACAATCATGAGTCTCTGGACCTTATGTTTTGACAGTTCCTGAAATGTCAAGCATTGGTGTGAGTGTAACAAGCATCAACTCAAATCTGGACGGGCACAACATTTGTTTCTCAGATTCAGGAGCTGCTAAGCAACCGATAAGCGCCGTGGACAAGGAAAGAAAATACACACAGAAACACACACAATACAGTACACCTTTTGTGAATGATTACCTTCCTTTAGCAAGTGTCAATTCTCTACAAGTTGGTTTGAAATGAATGGAAGGAGCTTCACTCCACAGTCTAAACAGAATGGAAAACAATGACACAAATCCCTGAGTCAAGTCTTAAACTGTAACTTTTCTCTTAGGTTTTAGCAAACTAATACTGTGAATATCATATTCCAATTTGGACAATCCCTATAATGTGATGTATAATTTTGCAAAGACAGCCAGATATGTGCATCCCCTGCACAACTTTTTACCCCGAATGCCAAACTAAGTTATTTTTAAATTATTATTACAGTGCTGGACCTATATTTAAATGATGCACAGTTTTCCTAATGATGAGTCATAGTTCAGAATTCCACTGTGGAAAGAAAGAAAAAAATCAAACTTTTTACTTGTAACTTTACTTTTCTTTAATGTGTTGTGTTTCTTGGCTGAATAAGTTGGTGGTTGGAGTGTATTCTGGGACAGGCTGAATCAGGCTGAGTCAGCCACAAAACAAATCTACTCGAGCTCCCTTTTGCGTCGTCGCCTCAGACATTTCTGCAGCGAGTTGCTCGCAGCTCATGTTGCCTCTACTGTTTAAAGGATGCGTTATTTACAGTGCTGTCAAAAAAAAACGCGCGGTGCTGGTGCTTGTATGTGAATATAACTGGAAAGAATGACACTTTCAGGCGCTTTGAAACAATTTGTTTCAAAACCAACCTGTGTGGGCGTCTCAGTGTATTGTTTAAGAATTGTTGTCTTGACATGTTCATCCAAAAATACAACTGCTGCATGAGTCAGCTCCCGGATCTTAGATGCAAAAGCCAGTTTATTTCTTTTTAGTATGACCTGCATGTCAACTGGCTTCATTAACATGGCTTCATTTGTAGTTACAAATGATCAGAGGTACATGAAGACTGACCTGATGTCCCTCAGCTGTATTCATGGGTCCAATGTGCCCAGAGAAATGAGTCTAGTAAGCTCCCAGATATTCTTATCTTGTCCTGTGATGACGAATGTCTCTGCCAAATGTCATCTGATGAAAAGAGACACTTTCACAAAACTGAAATAATCCAGAAGATGGATTGTTGGCTCTTCACTGAACCAAGTGTAAAATATGAAATCAGATCAGTCCGGTGGTGACATGATACATTAACAACAAGAATAATGTTGACATGTGTCATAATGAAGTGGAATTATCACACTGCTGGGTGTCACTGTTGAATCTTCTCCGCCTTCAAGCACCGTGACATGTGCTAAAGCGTTTTTATATCGAGGGGCATACGTAATGAGCCAAGCTGCTGGTTGGAGGCACCACAGTGGCTTTCCTTACTCATAAGCTCCACAATGCTAATTGGCCACTCAAAGGAAAAAAAAAAGATGGATGATTTGTTTCCCAACTTAAAGGTAAATGACATATCAAGGGAAATATGTAGGCAGAGTGTATTTTCCTTCTTGCCCACTTATGTTCCTCTAATGACTTGCATGGCTCCTGTGAAATCTGCAAAAATGTCAGTAAATCAGTGGTTTTGTCACATTTGACCCCTTTTCATATAATATATAGTCTTTAACTAAGGGCTTCGAAGTACTGAATCCAAATCATAAAAAATGTTAACACATTTTTTGTCACATATGTTAAAATAAACTACTCATTATGACATCTTTTTTGAGAAAGAAGGCAAAAAAGTAAAAAAAAATTAATGTGTCAGATCAAATTAGTTGTACAATGTAATTTCTAGGACACAGCGTCTCATTCTTGTCAGTATACATCTGCAGATGCGAAAGTGGGACAGCATTAAGCATAATTATCAGCACACACACACACAAAAAAAAAAATCATTAACAATATATTTCCCATGGGAAGAACTATGATACAAGATATTATTTGTTGTTTCAGCACCAAATTAAAACCAAACACTAACATGATATACAGATGAATGAATAAATCGCTTAATTACTGTTTTAATAGACAGAGTTTGCATGCATCTGTGGAATCCCACGCTGCAACCTCTTGCCCCTGATGAAAAAAAAAAAAAAAAATGCAGTTTTCTCCACCACCAACAACAGTCGCTATTCAGAAGTTGGCTTTACTGCTTGACCATTAACACAAAGCATCTTGTGTTACATCTCTATCAGTTATCTTTTCTGAGAGGAAGAGGCGCAATGAGGGAATAAATTCACACCTTCCACTGAGAATTGGACTAGAAGCAGCAGCAAATCAGCTGGGGCTGAGATGGAAATGCAGTTTATTTTGATAAATCATATCATTAACAAAAGCTAAGCTAATTATCAAACATTGTGGACTATGTCCTGCTGTCAGAAGGAATAACGTTTCAGGATTATTGACAACCATCTGCCTGCATTGTCCTCAGGATGTTAAAGAAGTACCACTCTGTTAATGATTGTTATATGATTTAGACATGGACTGTATTTTTTAGATAAAAGGTGAGTGAAGTGAATGAGGTGAGTAAAACTTCTACTAACATCTTGATCTACAGTAATGACACCAGTAACCACGGTAACCGTGCACAACAAGAAGGCTCAAAATGGCCAGAAGATGTAAAAATGAAACTTGCATGACAGAAACACGGCCAAAATGTCAGTGATGAAAGTAAAACTAGACACTTTTTTGGATTTGTTGTCTGTAACTAATAAATATTAAAAAAAATATTCAAGCATTACTTCATCTTAAATCCACAAAAACAGAACAAATGTGAGGTGCCACATTAAGCCCAGCTGTGGGAACATGGATCATTTCTTCATGAATCCTTTTAAAATGACAGACGAAACCATCACCGATCATTATTGCAGAATGATTTTTTTTTTTTAAACTTACTTTTTTATGTATTTACTTTCTGATTGATGAGACTTTTTTTTAAATCTCAGAAGCTGTTTTCAGTTCATTTACACTGAAGTTTACATTATTTAATGCTTCATAGCTGCCCATGTAAATATCATAGACCTGAAGAAAGCATAATTTGGAAACATTCAAGAAAACATAGAACACCAAAAACACATTTTGTTTAAAAGTAAACAAAAAAATGTTATTTAATTGTTATTAATTTCATTGGCATATATTCAGAATAAAAACTGTTTTCTTGCTGCTATGATAGGATATTAAATCTGGTTGTAAAAGGCAATGTTTAAAGAGTTTTAAAAAGCTCTTTTAAAAGGACTTTAATGCACACATGGTTCATACAGTTGTATTTAAAAGAGAAAAAAGTAAAATAACTGCAGCACAAATAAACATCCAGTTTCACATTGTTGTAGTTTCTAAGTACTTCTGAGAGCTGTTTTTGAATGATTGTACAGTTTCATGTGGTTAAAGAACAACTTCACTTTCACCAGTAAAACATGTGCAAGTGCTGTCAGTCACACGCCAATGAGTTCAGGATTCTCAGTATGAGGTGTTATGAGGCAATTTGTGACAAAAAGTCCTGCTGACTGTGGCAGTGATCTCTTTAAATACTTTAAATACTGTTGTCACTACCGGCTTGCATCTCAAACCAAAATCACATCCACCAACTGACGATAAGCAGCGCGAAATTATCCCCAGCTCACCCTCGTGTTCTGAGATGACTGCACTGGGACCCGTTACATCTGTACACTCAAGCTTTCGGTAGCTGTTGCAGGAAGTTCCACATCTCTGCTCCACGGAGACTTTTTGACCTTTGAGTGCAAGCTGCTCCATATTTCAAGGGTAATCAAAAGGGCGCACACACACAGAATACAGACACGCATTAAACAATGACATTGTGAAAAATGAATGCACACAAGTGCACGCACTAAACAAACACACACACGCATTGTTGGACCGTACGCAGTCTGTGCACTCAAACAAACAGGCTGCTACATCCATCCAGGCACCTATCCATCACCCTTCACATAAAATCCCAAAAGCACACCCGCTGATCCATCTCATCAACAAGCCACCACTCTGTCTGTCTTACACACACACACACACACACACACACACACAGACACACACCGTTTTCCACATCTTCTTCTAACGAACGGCGGCAGCCATTACGAAATCCCCTTGCTCATTTTCTCTCCTTAACGAGCTTCAATCAGCTAACAGGCCACTTTGAAGTGGCGAAAAACTCAAATAATTAGAGAACACTGAGGAAATGATGAAGGGGAGGAAAAAAGAAAACAGAGGAGGTAGAGAAAAAGAAGAGCAAAAAGGATGGAAAAACAAATGAGGAGACAGAATAAAGCTAAGAAAGGAAGACGAGACCAGATGACGACTGAGAAGAAGGGAGAAGCAGACCAGTGGGAAAAGTGTGGTTTTTGTAAATATTTTCCTCCTTCTTTCCGGCCAATTTTGCCTCAGGAGGAATGTAATAAAGAAGGAAGAGGTAAAGTACTGTAGAGGAGTGGTGGAGATGAGTACAGGAAGCAAGGGAGGCTTATTTTTAATTGTTTTCTATCCCGTATTTCCTCCAGGGAGCAAGAAAGAGAAGTTAGAGAATGAGACACAAAGAGAGAGAGGGAGAGAGAGAGAGAGCTGAAGAAAGAAAGGGAAAGAACAGATGATTCAAGCTGGAAAAGGTGGAGGAAGAGAGGAAGGATGCTGTCAGAACAGTTTCTGTTAAACACACAGGGAAAGAAAAAACATGCTTGCGGCAAGCAGAGAAACAAATACAGCAAAATACAGAAACAAACACAACACTTGCAAGTTGTAGGAAAGTGCAGACATGTACAAGGTTTCAGTCCACGTGCAAACACACACTAGGCTGTTTATGTAAATACAGGTGAATGTGCTCTCAGGTAGATAAGAGACGGCAGGAGGTTGGTGAATAAGGAGAAGTGGAAATAAAACAGCAGAATGGGAAATATACGGCGGCAGACTGAGGAAGGCAGATCTCTGCACTGCACGTCACGCTCAGCCTTATCAGCTAAGACAAATTGAGAAAAGAGTTTTATCTTTGTCATATTTGAAACGCTCCCAGTGTTTCCATTCTCTAACAAATATACAAAAGTTTGATATGAATCACCACCCAGCTAACAGGATTCATGATGAGCTGCATGTGCTTCAAATATGTCCAATAACACACAATGAATGGATGTTCTTTCCCTCTTTTTATGTTCTTTACCTCTTTTTCAAATTGAGGTAAGAGGTCATGGTCAAACAGAACAGCAGGAGTGGAGGTGACGGGTTTATTGAATTGCTAATGGACGGGCAGGATGTGTGCTTGAACTCGAATTGTGGAGTTAAAAGTCATGCTTTTAGTCTGACAGGCCAGATGGACTGAATGTTTCAGCATTCAGAGGGTGAACTGACACGTGTTCGACATGCAGGGAGAGCAAAAAAAAAGAGTATTTCCATAAAACTGTGCAAGTTTTTCAGAGAGTTGAACAACTTTTGTGGAATAAAATGTAAATTAGTGATTTTTTTTTTAGAAACAGCGTGCATGCAAATATGGTTAAGAGGGCAGGAACAGAAACGCCTGCCTCGGATATTGTACTGCAAGAGTGGCTAATGTAGCAAAACTGTTGGGTTTCAGTGAGTATTTTACAGTTTGGGATAAACATTTTTGATGCGACAGATGTGTGTATTCAAAACTTTTTCTCATAATGTTGATTTAAAAAACAAAAAATCCGCAGATGTTTTTTTTCACCAGAAGTTCTCTGAATCGTACTTGTACAAACGCTAATGTGCAGGAAATTTTCCACTTTTTCTTTTTTGTTTCCACAGCAGTACTGAAACCCAGAGAGATTAAACAAAACAGCTCCCAAATGTATTAAAGCTACGACGGTCTGAGATTCTCTCAGACAGCATACCTATGCAGAAACAAATCCCAAACATCACCAATCCCCCAAGTTGCACCATCTTCATTAATGTTAGCAACACAGTACAAGGAAAGTGTTTGTATTAAAAGTATTCTGCCTTCATTATAAGGTCTGCTGAAGAGAGACAGGCAGAGGAGTTGATAAGTAGAATGGAATCAGAATTTCAACTGTTTGGACTCAGTAGGGACTCTTTATGAGGTGAGGTACTGATGCTACAGGTTTTTTATAAATGATCGGTGCTGTGGAAAATGCGAGCTTGTCAGACCGAGCTTTGTTCCCCACACCGAAAGTTCCTGAACCTTCAACAAAATACCTCTTAAGCAGTAACTTTCTGGGTCTAAAAGTGGTTCAATCCAACCCATTATACACTGTAATGGAGTTTTTTAGACAGTATGTCTGTGAGTGCTTCCACTATCAGCGTGTCAAGTGCATGACAGCTCTAATGTGACCTTTTTGACACTTCATGCAGCCATTTTGTGAATCTGCATACCGACACACTTTACTGAGCTACTGTAGTACATTATTTTTTTGGTGCGATATACTAACAGTAAAAGATGTAATTCTGGCAAATGCTATTAGACAGAAGGATAGAGTTAAGATGTGTATGAAATACATAATGATGGATATGCTAGTAATGATTGATGTTTTGATGATATTGTATGTGTGTCTGTGGAGGACACACATGCTTTCTAGAAAAATGAAATGTGGAGTGCTAAAAACATGATGGTGTATACTTAAGGCAATATGACTCAAAAATGTAAACTTAAGAATACATAAAGGTTTAATATGCATTAAATCTGTGACAAAATAATGGGGGTAAAATGTGGAGGGAGACTGAGGTAAAGTCTGAACATGTCTGGACATGTTCTCTGTAAGACACGACCTAATGGTAACCTAATGTCTTCTGTTGGGAGAGATCTAGGGATTAAATGTGATAACCTGATGTCAAGATCCGTCAGAATTGGCAGACCAATATTACTCTCTATAGGTGTGGAAATACAACCAACTTTCACGGCATAAAAGACGATGCACAGCTCAGTAGCTCTGGTTTTCTTGAGGGTGCTACTCGCTATGAAGAACTACTGCTGGATTTTCTGCCCTCGAAAACATTTCAACATGGTCAAGTCTCAGATTCTGACACATGATTTGGAATTTAGTGTCACTTCACTAGATGTACATAGTTCACCATATGTCTGGGGAATGCCTTGTTCAAATTTCTTTGCATATTAAACGAAAACAGAGCAAGATTAAACAAGAAGCACAGATGTATCTCTGTAATTGGAGTTACCAAGTGGAATAAACTAGATGATAGAACAAAAACATGTAAAACTCTGAAAACTGTTAAAAAGCAGTACAAACAAATAATTCTTGAAAAATATCAGGAATAACTGGTTCCAAAATGTTTGTGTAACTACCTAGTCATTATGAACTAGTTCCTCCTTGCGTTCTGAATAGATATTGTAAGTCTTTTTTTATTTATCATCTTTGGTAATGTAGAAACTTTACTTTATGAAAAGGGTTAGGTAATATAAGTTTTTTACTTCAGCCTAAACCCTTTGGTCGCAGATGATGATGATGATGATGATGATGATGTTGATGATGATCAATGAATGACTGATATTGTTTTGTATCTTGGACATAATGTTGTATGTCAATTTATAACCTGCTGACCAAATAATAAACTAAACTAAACTTTGAGTCAAGGCTGAACAGACTAGACTTTGATTTTAAGTCTGCATAAAAACTTTTTTGGCCACTCAGGAATAAAAGGAGAGATTATGACCAAATTTTATTCTTGGTTAGGTATAGATTTGGTGACATTAGAGATGGGCGACCACATATCAATTTCCATCAGAGTCTTACTAGAATTTTTAGTTTTACTTATTAGTTTTTAGTTTAGTTTTCAGTAGGCAGCTATACTGAACTTTTTAAGCATCCTGGTGTAATTGAGGAATGCTGCAATAAATGGAAGTAGTTTGTGAAACATTAACTGACTTTTCTGGTATCTCATGAAGGATCCCATACATTCTCTATTCATAGGGTTTCATGGATGGAAACATTATTTTCTAGTTTGATATTTTCACCAGAAAGCAAGAATATTTCTTGTGCTTTCAGAGGTGTTTAGATGGACATTTGTGCTTGTTTTAAATCTAAGTTGTTTTGCACCAAATACTAGTTTTCAAATACATATATATTTCATCTGCAGAAATAATTTGGAAATAGTCAGATATTTCTGAATAACTGAGTGACGTTCTTGGGTTTCAGGAAAACAGCATGAAACTGCTGTACCTACTCAGCATTATAATAAAAACAGCAAAGTCTGTCCTGTCTTTAGCTACTGTGCGTCTCACACAGAGAGATGAATGATCACCACTGGCAAATCAGTCTGATAGCAAACCTGTTAGTGAGCATTGTTCAAAGGCGATTGCTGCAAATAAACTCATTAACATTGACAGGAGAGATTTCCGTGGAGGTCTAGCAGCTTCAGGATTACCACCCAGCATGCACAGCACTGCACACGGAGATAAGCTCAGTGAAATAATCTGCAAACTTCACAGGAGAGCTGTTTACCTGAAAAAAAAATGTACGAGTGCACGACCAAAGACAGCAGACAGACTTTCTGTCTGTCCGGACCTGGATTTCTGTACTGAGATGATTTGTCCTTAATATTGCTTCAGTCAAGATGTGTGTACTGCTTTTTCTTCTTCTTTTTTAATCTCTATTTATCTCTTTGTTCGACTATTACAGAAGCACCAATCTAAAATTTTCTAGACATCTCTGTGTGCTGAGCACTCACCTCAAAATAGTGCCTTAATGTTGCTTCCTCATTGCATGACTTCTGCAGCTTGTCATTTTAACTTGTTCACCACTGTGTAGTTCTGTCTTTTTCCCCAGAAAAGACTTTACTGCTGTACAAAGTAGCCCCAATGTTTAATACTTGTTCCTTTAAGATAGCTAAATCTTGTTTTCTCAGTCCATATCTGCAGACAACAACAATGTCTGTTGTTTGAGTTGGACTCAACTCAAAACAGCAGACCTGGATGTATTTCTATACATATTACCACAGGAGGTATCTACACATGAACTTGTTCCACACACGCACACTAACATAAAACAAAGGAGAGCTGCTTGACGCTGTGAATAACTGAAAATGAGGAAAGAACATGGGTGACCATATAGTGGAAAAAAAAAAAAAAAAACAAGGCTGAGGATGTGTAATACAGAACAAACACTGTGATTTGCTGTTGAGAAAGTTTGCATGGTCACACATTCGTGTAGACATCAAGAACTGCCCATATGTCATTCTTGTCCCATTCGTCTTTTTCAAGCACTTTAAACATGTAATGCAAATATAGTTATCATTAAGCTACCGACATGTTTCCAAACACATTATTGATCATATTAGCAACATGTTAACGCTGTAGGCAGCAGTAAAGGCCCACCAGTACCTTTCCATGAAAAAATATATTAAAAAATCATCATCGGCACCAGTGTGGATGCCATGGAGATGACTTTGCCCCTGTTCCAGACTCATCTGCTGTGTTGGAGACAGTCCCATAAGCTTCTCTTAGAGAAGCCCAGGGAAGCATCTGTGCCGTGCACTTTATCAGAGGTGGACAAGTTAACCATAATGCATTTGCCAATAAAACCAGGCATTCCTTGTTCTTGAAATCTTCTTCTCTTTTAAAACCGAAACTACCATTTTGGAAAAGACTGTTTTCTGAGCAAAAAGCGCTAATTACATGTCTAGTCTTTGTGCTGTAACCTAAGCTAACAGGCTGCTAACTGGAGCTTCCTTTTAAACCGACGAGCACGAGAGTGGTATCAATCTTGTCATGGGACACAGAGAAAGAAAGATAAGGAATGTCTTTCTTTTTCAATATTTGTATTTATTTTTTTCAATCGTCTATGGGATGATATGGAAGGTGTATTTTAGAGAGTTAGCCATTAATGTTACGATCACCACTAAACTAAACATGACACATTGTTGTTTTTCATTACTTTAACACCTATGCATGTGGTTACCTACAGATGAAGTGAACGAGTTCATAGGAATGGGGAGTACAGTCAGATATGTGTGTGCAATGTGTTGCTTCAGGTTGATTTTCCAGGTAATTTATATATGTAGCTGTTTGTTGTTTTCCCTGCATTTACACATATTATTATCTACTGATTAACTGCTTATGCAAAGTAATGCGGGGTGGGGGGTGGGGGGGGTATGTTTTTTTGTACTTCTGCAGATTATGTTATGCTCCATGTGTAAACAAGCCTCACATTTTATCATGACTGTTCATCCTTTAACATCCTGCAGTTTGGCAACACTGCTGCACAACGGTGTGTTCAGCCCGCGCTAATTAAATGAGCTGGCAACTCATCATGCTTTGTTTGTCCCGCTGCTCCCTTTTCTGCAGGAGCATAGCAGGGAAAAGAAAATGCACATTTATCAGACCGGGGTTGGCTGTTGCTGTGCGTGTTTTATTTGTTTTATTCCTTCTCCACAGAGTTGAATAAAATGTAACAATATCAGCAAAACAGCCCAAGGTCAGCAGAAAAAGAAAGTGAACGATAAGGTATGCACGATTCTATTATTGCTGGAGTAGAAGGGAGCAGTGCCCCGGCTATAACTGCTAACAGTCATGGAAAAAACAAAATGCAATACCAGAGGGATTCTTAAACTTTTCAGCCTAAGACCTAAAAGACAAATGTATCCTCTCAGCCTGAGACCAGGGCTCATTAAAACATATTGCCTCTTTTGTCATGCAAGCAGGACAGCCAGGGCTTATTTTGGACCCACTCCTTCAATTTTAAAAGTACTATTCATTGCTTTTTAACGTCGATAAATCATTACCACTCTCAGTTTTTAGCAAATGGTAAAAATTTGGCACAAATTAGTTGCCAGGAAGATTGGCAGCCTCTGCTGCTGCACTGTATTTAGCATTGTGTTCCACCAGGTTGGGTTTGGCAGGAAATCATTTGAACTGCTTTATGGCACCAAAAGAAGAGGAGAGTACAGCTCTTCGAGAATAAATGAAGCTGAAGTTTTCAGAGTTTCTCCCAATAACAATTAGTGGAAGGAGCAGAGTCAAAGCCAAGGCTTCCAGGAAGGAGAAAGGAGAGAAAGCAACAGGATTTATGACACACTGGGTCTTAAAGGGCCATGCCAAGTGTTTTGCACAGCTGGTGTAGTGACAGTGCTATACTGTCTGTGTCTGCATGCATTCAAAAAAATTGTGTCAGCTGTGTGTATACTTATCAGTAGTGTACATGCGATATGATAGGATGTGATAACTGGCATTCTACTGCCCATGTTCGGAACGTCTAGTCCTCCCAGGGGGCTCCAAGCGGACTAGAAAGCTGTATAATACCAACAGCTGACATGGTGTCCACAGATGTATGTATAAATGATGTACAAGGACAGAATAGACTGACGAGACTTTAGCATGTCCCATTCAAGCCAGTCTTTGACCTCCATATACTTAAATGTTATGAAAAAAATATCAGACTCTTCAATTTTGCTTAAGTTCTGTATTAAACAGTGTATACAAACTGATGCTTTAGTCGATTTATAAAACTATCTTGATGTAAAATTAAATTACATGTATGAAAATAGTGCATATAGTACCCATAAGGACTAACCTAACACGTGCACTTCCTTTGAGTTAGCATACTATAACTGCCATCTGTTGTAATAATACTTCAATATAAAAATTTCAGGAATTACTACATCTGGACAAAAAAAGGAAAAAACAAAAACAAAATACATTACACAAAAATGCTCTGACACCAGATTTGAACACATTCTGTCCATTAAGTGGTCCATTTTAATCATTTCCATACATATGGGCCAGAGGGTAAGTCATGCACCTTCTAATAGGTTCAGTAGGTGTGTTATCACACAATCTGAACAATGATAAACAGAAATGCTGATGACTTAATGGATCAGTGTATGTAAAATTTCAGGTTTTGTCATCACTTTGGAAACTTAAAAAACAGAGCTTTGTAATATGTGGTAAACATAGTAAGATGGTGTATCTGAACACAGACTAAGTTCCATAAGCCAAACCAAGTAGTTTTGAGGCCTAAACTAAACACAGACTGAAAATAGCAAGCGGAAGTTGTCAAAACAAGACTTCAGTCACAACGGAATACTATAGGAATGGTTGGAGACTTCACCCAGAAGACTTGAGTTCACAGACAAACATCTACTCTATTTCCTTCATCCTCTTGCTCTTTTTGTTCCTCTTTGCAAGTGAAACAACCCTCTACACTTCCATCAAATAGCTTCGAGTAGAGTCCACACTGGACAGTATATACGGGCTGAAAACATCTACATTGGATGGTTTTAAACAATTTCATTCTTTCTTGCCCTCACAATCAGTGGAAATCCAGGCATTACGTTCCATCTCGGGCAGGCATCCAGACTTTATGGAGCCCTTTTTCATGGCCAGTATGTAACATGTAGTTGTCATTTTGCAAAAACACTGAATGCGTGCGATGGGCAGAATTTAATTTACAGTTGGTAACTTTTCAAGACATGACGGTTCTACAAACCACTGGTATATATTTAATGCCACAAAGATGGACACTGTACATGAGTACAGCAGACATCCGAACATCCTCCTAAAATAACAACTGTGAAATCATGCTTTTCTTGAAGGACAGCCCATTTTAGTTTTAGTTTAATATGCAACACTGATGCCTTAAATTGTGTATGCAACTTTTAAGGAAAGAGTCGAATGGTGAAGATTGCTCCCTACGTTTCCCATAATGCATCTCAGCTACTGACAGTTTGGTCAGGAGATTCATTGCATTATTCAGATAATAGCCAATGTAGCTCTAAGCTGTTAGCCTCAAGCAGAGATGTCGTACTGTCCACCTGCAAACATTCTGTGTGCAACTGGTGGAGTTCTACTTCAAGATTCAGTATTTCATACTAAGAATGAATTCTCTCTCATTGTATGACTCTAAAGCTGAATATTTTTACATTTAAGAAGATTTTAAGCAAAAAAAACTTACCCCATCACTGCCCAGAATTGTATTTGTTGTGTGGGAGCACCAGCTCATTGAATATTCTATCAGGACACACAGAGAACAGGAGGGGGTTTGCAGATTTCAGCAGCAGATCTCTTTCCAGACAGACACCACTGACCTGGAGAATAGCTTCAAATGGGGGAATGGAAAGGAAGCAGAGAGCAATAAAAAAGTAACTGAGTGAATTCTGCCCCGCTATCAGATGCAGGTTTGGTGATAGTGCTGTGTCTGAATTCAAACTGGGGAAATTTACTCTTTCCTCTGTGGACAAAGCTCGGAGGAACTTTTAAGAAAACTCATCCTTCATGTGTCAAATCCTCTTTGTTTATCTGAGGGGGGTGAGTGGAAACAAGAGAATGAGAGGAGACATTCAGATGAAAGCGTGATTTGGTTACTGTACAGTCACTTGATTTTGGGAATAATACACTGACGTACTGTAATAGCCTATCAGGAAAGCAGTAGGAGAAGAAAAGTCTTATTTTCTCTGTGAGTTTTTGTATGTGTGTGTGTGTGTGTGTCTGTAGGAGATAGCTTTGAGGATGTGCACCTCCATGTCTTTGTGTGCGCTAAAACCAGCTGTGCAGTGCAATTTGTCCTGTGGGGAAACCAATTCAGGTATGAAAACCAGCGACTGTTTCAAAAACTCCACACTTTTCTTCTTTCCACATTATGATCTCCAACACACACACACACACACACACACACACACACACACACACACACACACACACACACACACACACACACACACACACACACACACACACACACACACACACTCTCACACACACATCTGGCCAGCAGTAATCAGAATCAGAATCAGAAAAGCCTTTATTGGCAAGTGAGTTTGCACAGACAAAGAACTTGACATGGTGTAAAGTTACAGCACTGAGCAACAACAGACCGTAAAAGAACAGATCTACAAATCTAAATCTGAGAAATTCAAAATAAAAATGCTATATATAAAAAAGAGAGATATAAGAAGTACTGTGTAAAAAAGTAAGTGGATGAATCACCTCGTGTGTACCTGCCTCCTGACACATTCTTTATTTGTATCTGTGTTTTACAAATGTTGAATATGCTGTATTTTTTGCCTGCTTGTGCAGCTTGCTTCTGTGTTTGTAATAGCCTGAGGTGTATCGTGTGTGTGTGTGTGACAGAGTTTGTGTGTTTAGCCCTGGAGTGTGTACCTGTGACTTCCTGCTGATATATACTCTTTGCGACACTCATCCCCTTCCAGCTCCTCTCTTTTTATTCCCCCCTTTCCTTATCCAACCCCGTTTCTTTCTTTACAATGACTCAATTCCCATAGTTTTTTTTTAAAGCATTCCTACTCAGTTGAGACAGAACACACAACACTAAAACTGTAACCAAAAACAAACTTTTCAATGCTGAGTTATGTAACAACAGTGAGTCAAACAGCAAACTAGTGACAGCTTTTATACTCGCTATTGAAATGAACCAGTAAACACTAAATAGATAACATGATTCATCTGGCTGTTTTTTCCTCTCTCGATTACAGTTTTGATTGGGCAAAAATAAAAATGTCAATACCAGATCTTATGCATGAAGTTTATTTGTAACAAATGTCACACACACTTTGCATTACAAATCCACTATGTTGTACCTACCATTATCTGGGTTACACTTGTAACAACAGGGTGTCCCTACAGTCTGGACACACAGGGAATCTCATTAACTGTAATTGTTTCACCTCTACAGATTAAATCTGGCTTTGTTGAAAGAGGAAAAAGTTGGACTGGTACTTCTCAGTGGATATGAAGGATGGACACATCGAAAGACAACAGATGAATATAATCTTTCGACAAAGTGAGATTTCCTATGTGTCCAGACTTTAGGGACATCCTACAGTGTAGATTATTCTGTTGTCAAATCTAGGAGGTGAAATGTCGGTACTTTACATCAGTTTTTGGAATGGAGAAGACGTACAGTAGATGAAACCGGAGAAAACAAGGCTGTGAGCCAGCAAGGCAAGAGTATGTAGGTTAGAAAACAGAAGTGTTGAAGGTGGCAATATTTTCATTTATTTACTCATTAACTGTAGGATGTGACGTCAAACTAAAAACAAAACAAAAAAACAGTTATATTATTTTTGCATATAATGGATTTGAAAGGACAGATAGGGATATCATTGAAAGTCATCAGCAGTTGTTGTATACATGATAGTACCAGAGCTAAAACAATATTAAATTAAGGTCAAAATGCTGGAATAGTCCTTATAAAATAACTGTTAAAATAATTAAAACCACAGATGTTGTGTGATTTGGCCACATTTGCACATTTTGTGTTGACTGAAGTAACTACAACTCTGGTAACATTTAACCCTCTTCACTCTAGAAGATGTAAAACACAGCCCACTATCATTTTCCTAAGGGTCTGGAGCATAAGGATGCCATCTGTACTACTTTGCTCATCATGGATGTAGCTTGTTGGTTTGGATTTTAGAACATGTTCAGTTTTAGTGTGCTGACTCACTGCTATATGGCTGTCATTTACTCCATAATTTACTGTTACATTGAGCAGAAGTAAAGAAAATACACATTTTTTGAACAAGATTTTCAAATCTGACTATGGTGCAAAGTGCAAAAGAGACTTCTAGTTAAACTAGACACAATGTCATGGATTAACTGGTTGTTCATTGCTGATATGGTTGAAAAATACACATTCAGCAAAACTGCCAGCAAGCAGTAATGTACAGTACATGAGCTTTATCTTGCTCATTAAAATAGCTTGTTTTTCATCTCTCTTGCTCTTTTGTCTCTCGCTGCTGCAGATATCAATGTGGGTGTTCATTCAGGTAGAAAACAATTAGGGCTGCAACTAACGATTATTTTAATAATCGTTTAATTGGTCGATTATTTTTTTAGATTAATCGATGAATCGGATAAAAAAAAATACATTTTTAGTTTCTGCTTCTTTATTCAGAAATAGAAGATTTGGAATGACAGAGCAAATTAAATCATTGTAGTGAAGCCTTTGTCTTCAACCATCAACAGAGGCCTCATGTCATGTTGAGGATGCTCTCAGTCAGACAGCTGCTTTCTGCGGTGGACATGATGTCTTTCTCATCATGAAACCTGTCAATGCAGTTCATTCTGCCTCACTCCAACACAGACCAATGTCTTCACTCAGACTTTGTCAGAAAATTTAAAACTTGAGGCTCAATCTTTAAATTATTACTACCCCTGTGTGCAAGTTACGTTTATTTATAATACATATCCAAACCATGCTTAAGCTGATTACACACGCCCTATCACTGTCATTAATCAGCTAACAAGCAAAAGCTAGCATCAGGTGAGCTAACAGAAATAGGCTACTGATGTTACATTTCCTCACTTTAAAGTGGAACAAACGCAGGATAATGTAGTGACTTAAAGTGTGTGTCCACTAGATGACACACACCACTTGTGACATGCTGGTCCGTTGCGGTGCGTTTCCAGCTGCGATCCGGTGTGTTCAGCAGCTCATTTGCATAAAGTAGACTCGACTTCTACTGTCCTCAAACATCTAAACTAGCCGTCAGTGAACTAAAACAAGGACAGCATCAGCTGCTGCAGCTTATTCATCTTCAAATGATTTCAGAAATATTTTTCGCTTAAGTGTTTCCGAAATAATACAGAAAGTTTGCCGCCGAGCCGCTGTGTTTATCAGACTCATCTGTCAGACGGTCAAGCTGAAAGCGCGGTCACGTGACCACATAGTGGTCCGCTCGTGACCGTCCGCCATCTGTGTGATGTTCAGATGCGTGCGTTGCCGTGCAGGAAAATCGCTTGTAGTGAACAAGTGGAATGTTTTTTTTTGTTTTGAGAAACAGTTTTCTCCGTGTCAGTCATGTTTCATTTTTTGAATTTACTCTTCCTTTGAAAATACCTCCTCCGCTCTGCCTCCACCTCGCTCTGTTCAACTCGCTCTACAGGTTAAGTAGACGGCTCCGCGACATGGCGAGTGACGTATGAATCACGCAACACAACGAATCGATAATGAAATTCGTTGCCAACACTTTTAATAATCGATTATTAGCGATTTTATCGATTCGTTGTTGTACCCCTAAAAACAATATCATCCTATAAAGGTATATATAGACATTGTTACAAGGGTTTTTTCATCTGCAAATACAAATTTATGACAGAAATAATGCCTTGCACATTAATGGTGTACAGTCACAGAAGACATGCAAAAAAAATGATCAACCAGGAAAAGTCCAATGAAGCACATCTCAATCTCTCACAAGTCCCAGAATTCAATCAAAATGTAAGTCTACAATGAGAGAGTAAGAATACAATTTGCAGTCGCCAACATGTGAAAAATTATTTTAAAATGTGGTGTTGTTTATTGGCTTGTGTATCTATTAAAACAGTAAGAAAGAACTTATGAGAACCCTGAGTGGAGCAAAATGTTCAAAATAAACAAGATGAATAAATAGTCACTAAACTATTGCTAGTTGTATTTTGTCAAGTGAGCTTCCATCCATCTATTCTCTATACACCGCTTTATCCTCACTAGGGTCGCGGGGGGTGCTGGAGCCTATCCCAGCTGACTTGGGCGAAGGCAGGGGACACTCTGGACAGGTCGCCAGTCTGTCGCAGGGCCACATACACAGATGAACAATCACACTCGCATTCACACCTACGGGCAATTTAGAGTACTCAATTAACCTCAGCATATTTTTGGACTGCAGGAGGAAGCCGGAGTGCCCGGAGAAAACCCACGCATGCACAGGGAGAACATGCAAACTCCATGCAGAAAGATCCCAGGCCCACCCCGGGATTCAAACCAGGGATCTTCTTGCTGCAAGGCAAAAGTGCTAACCACTACACCACTGAGCAGCCCTCAAGTGAGCTTTTGAACTAAAAATTAGCTAAATGACACAGAAATAGTAAATGTGTTTTAATTGTTGGCTTCATTTTTAGAAATTGTAATATATTTTGGCTTGAAAGAGCCATAAAAAAGAACATCGAGTTGCTTTCAAACAACGCAATGTTCTTTCTTTCTTTTTGTATAGCCAGAGCTCTAGTGCTGAAACAGGACTGTGTAGAATGGTCTGACTGCCCCTTATTATCATTCTGGTACAGGAGGAAAGAAAGAAAAAGGTAAAAAAAAAAAAAAAACAACCAAAAAACAACTCTGAGTTTGTATTTTCTTTAACCAAGAATGTTTTTGGTGAGGCAAAGAACAGCGTGAACTGAAAAGATTCTTTTCAAAACAATGACAGGAATATTTTTTTGTGGAACATCTGCATCTAGACCAGTGAGTGTTGTCACTAAAATGGCTAACAAAAAAAAAGTGGCAACAAAAACGTGTAACCTAAATTTGCACAGTTTTCTTGCTTTGCCTTAGAACTGACTTTCTGTGTACACTTACTGTCTTCATTCATTCCGTCTGAGTCTCTTGTGACAGGTGGTTTCCGTGATAAAGTCCCTTGTTTTTGTTCATAAGATTCATCAAGAATTTCTGAATTAAAATGCCATTTTATAAAGAAAAAAAACAGAGGTGTGGGTTTTGTTCTGAAGGTTTGCATTTATGTGTGTCCCATGCTCGGCTGGTAGTCGTGTGAATCTCTCTGGGCAACTTTAACAACCGGAAAGTAGGCTTTTGCATTATGGATCACACTCCTCTCCCTCACTGTCTTCCTCATTTTTCCTTTCCCCGTATGCCTCGATCCATATTGCCTGTAACTTCTTCTATTAGACCATTTTTCTTTTCTCTTTTTGTCACTGTTTTGCATGTTTCTTCTTCTTCTTCGTCTCTCTCCTTTCTTATTCCTTTTCCCTTTTGTCACAATGTTTGCTGTTGTTGGAACCATGCAGCTAATTTTAGCAACAAATAACCGCTGGAGGGATGAACTCTGCATGCTGAACACACCTCACACACTCAGACACACTGAGACACACTCAGACACACATACCATTGGAACAATAAAGACATTTCTCGACTCTGATCTTGGCTCACCTCAGAATAAAATATCAGACCGAACAACATTGGGCTATTCCCTGTCAATTCCACCGCTTTGTCACCAACTGCTCCACCTCACTTTGTTTTGTTTTTTGCTTGATTTTTTTTTGGTTGGATTTTTTTGGTTTATGTTTTTAAACGGTAAGATGGACAGTTTTCTAGTAATTTGTAGCACAAGGTAAGTGGATTCAAACCAGGTGCTTTGGCTTCAAACAAAAAAAAAAACAAGATTTTTTTTTCTTTTCATTTTTTTTTTAATTGAATGTTATTGAATGGGGCTGCACAGTGCTGTAGTGGTTAGCACTTTTGCCTTGCAGCAAGAAGATCCCCGGTTCAAATCCCGGCCTGGGCCTGGGATCTTTCTGCATGGAGTTTGCATGTTCTCCCTGAGCATGCGTGGGTTTCCTCCAGGCACTCCGGCTTCCTTCCACAGTCCAAAAATATGCTGAGGTTAATTGATAACTCTAACTCTTTTGCAGTTTGATCAATATTTGTGCAATACTTCTGTCACTGAAACAACAAATGGCCTTTTGAGATGCATTTTTGCATTGGATTTGTTGCACAAAGTTATTTTGTAATGTTGAATACAATCATGTTGAATACAAAGTCTGTCTATCATTTTGCCCATGTGATATGCAGATAGATATGTACATGGTCTAAAATGTTGTGGTCGGTTCGGTCACATTTTAACTATTTTTGTCAGACCAAGGCCAAAAAAATTAAAAATAAAAAAAAAAATCGAAAAATGAGAAGTGAAACATCCACTGCTCAATAAGCATTCTTGTGTAGTGATCAGGATATTTATGTTGGGAATTTGGATTTTGAAGTAGCTTTGTTCGTGATGTAGGCGTTCTACCTGGAAATAATGTTTGGATACACTTCTGTAATAAGTCAGCTACCATCACTTCAGTTGTGATATTCAGCCATTTTTGCTTCTATGAAACAAATTCTGTTTAATTTGCTTAAAAAACAAACAAAAAAATGTTTGACCGGAACATTGTAGTCATAAAAATATCATTTTATTTTAAGCACATTTTCAAACAAGCAGAAAAACACTTTCAAGATCTGACACCTTTTTTGAGTGATTGTATCTGAAACAAATCCCCCAAAATTTTAAATCTGGCAGAGGTTAGTATGCACAAACCACATTTCTATCTGCACACGTAAAATTAGGAAGCTATTGTATTTCAAACAACTTTATGAAATCCATAAACTTTAGCCCTTAAGCTGTAAGTTAGGTAAATATGTAAAATTAGACTTCTCTTCAAAAGTGGCGAAAATTCTAAAAAAAAAAAAAAAAAAAAAAAAGAAAAAAAAGTATCCTAATTACTCATTTCTTTTTAGGATTTTCTCGACATACTGTCAGACTTTCAATCTAAAAAACTAGCAACCTGACAGTCCATATGACTGATTCCTTGTAATAATTTGTAATCATTGGTGTAGTAAACTCTGCTATCAGCTATCATGCATGCTTTTTTTTGTTTGGTTCAAAATATGTAACACTGCATAGCATATTTCTGTATTTACTGTGAGCAAGTGGGAGCCTCCAGACCTGTATCTGAGATTAAAGTGAACAGGAGTAAAGTTTCCTAACATTTCACTTTGTGAATTGCACAATAATTGCCCACAGCTATGACAGAGGAAACTTTTAGAGGGAATGGAAATAGGCAATTTAGCCTTTGTGAAGTATTGAAACTGCCAGGGAGAAAAAACAAAAAAACAAATCTATTGACACTACATGCTGAGTTATAAAGGAATAAGATCGTAATGAATGGACAGAACTCCCTGCTAATTGCCCCATCTGTTGCCTCCACACATTGCCATCTATAACGGTGCTTACACCGAAAAGTCTCTTCTCTGCTTGTTACTCTGGAACTCTTAACTTAATAAAGCAGAATTTTGTCCAACATCATTAAAGGTGGATTCATGTCACAGAGAGGAGATGTGAGGTGAGTAAAGGACGCACTGCCTCCTATTAACTACAGAGTTTGGGTTCAAACAGCAGGTTCATGTTTCTCTGTGCAACACTGTGAATTTCAGGTACCTTTGGTTTTAATACGGGCTCAGTTATTAGGTGCAGGGTCCATGTGTTTGTTAAGAGTGTGACAAATGTGCAGAAGAATTCAACCAGGAGAACAAATAATAGGACAAAAGCTTAAGGGGCATTGTGTGGTCAGATAAATACAGCAACAGGAGCTAGAGGCCTTTCCATGGACATTGAACCTTCACAAACTGATACACTATTAGAGTTTCACTGCATTTCCTGTTGCTAAAACACAGTTTATTTATATGTGAATTGTTTACATGTTTGTTTCCTAGTTTGTTGTCTTCTATTCTGGTACTACGATGCTTCCTGGAGCCACCAATTGTCAATCAACTGAACAATGTGAAGCTAGCATAAATGACCTACAATGCACTACAAACAAAACGGGGCACCACTTGCAAAAACATTGCTCCACAGTGCTGCTAGTGGTCAACTAGTCATCCACACACTTTTAAATATGCCTTCTACTTTCACATTTACTGAAACAAAACTGTCAAGAGGAAGGTTGCCCTTGGCTGCGATTGGTTTTGATTGTACGGCACTGCAAAAACAACCTGCATCGCACACAGCATCATAGTGGTCCAAGCCATCCTGGACGTTTCATTTTTTGTTTTTTTAAAGACATCTTTAAACCATCTTAAAATTCAATAAAGGTAATTTTTCCTTTCATTCAGACAGAGAATATGCTGTTGGAAATTTCCTGGTTGCCTTCTATAATTCTAAATTAACTGAACTAATATTGAAAAAAAATGTAACTTTTACAGAAATCAAGAAAAAACATTTATTATATGTAAGATATTGAGTTGAATTGAGAAAAGTTCAGAATACTTGAGATTTCAAGGTGAATCCTAATTGTTCATGTCGCCATTTTAAAGAACCAAATCAAATCAGAGGAGGACATGTGAGGCTGCTTCAAGTAACTTTATTAGTTCATCTTGTTCAGAGATGTGACTTCTATCATAATCTTCAGCGTGATTTGCATCGTTTCCACTATTAAATAAAGAAACAGGCATGACTTTATAACATGCTGAAGGTAGACAGCAAGTTTCCACTTCTTCAATATGCTTTTATGAAGAGTGACACCTCCTAACAGTGAATGCTGGGCGGTCGGTTAGTATTCTAGTTTTGCTTCTTTTAAAACTTAATAAGGTGACTCAACTCTCAGCAGTTCATTCTGCTTATTGTATCAGTTCAAAAGAGCTCAAGTTATACATGACATTTAAAAGTTCTAAAATGGCTTAGCAAAAAAACCCTCAACATTTGATGCTCGACTAACTTAAATATTTGCATAAACAGACAGGAGAAGACTGAAACTGATCCCGCTGATTTCCTTTCAGATGATTTACACCCACCACCTACTTTTAGAGAGACAAAGTTTTGTATTGCAGCCATAGTTTTAAGTTATCACAGAATCTTTCCTTGGCAAGATGTTTGTCAAAACCCAGATTTAACATTTTGATAAAGATTAATGACTTTCACATTTACTTAGATGCCATGCTTTAAATATGCAAGACTGAAAATATCAAATTGATGGTACTTTTTGTTATTCTTCAGCTTCATTTAATCTCAGCTGTCGAGTAAGTTGGTTTGTTGTCATTAATCCTCACTCTAAGAGCATTTTACAGTGTGTTCCTCTGCAGGCCTGTCTCCAACAGACACACACAAACACTCATCCTCTCTCTCTCTTCTCATTTCTGTCTTGATTGACCATGTAGAGGAGTTGGATGTATTTATTATGGAGCAGTCTGGATCTTTGATCTGTTGGTCTAAAAGGCTGTTGTCTGCCCACACTCTGACACACTGTCTGCTTTGTCTTTCAAATGCTCTTTGTGTACGCACAAGTACAGCAATGTAAATTCTGCTTGTCAGTTCCAGGCATCATAAATATATGTTCAAGTTTCCGGAATATACCAAACACTGGGTTAAAGCTGTGTTATGAAGAACCACTGAACGTATGAACCCCAAAACAGATACAAACTCGGTGAGGCTGGTTTCAGGCCACTGGTGTAGTCCAGGGTATACGGCGGTATACGGCGTATACCCACTTCTAATGCTCCCTGGTGCCCATCATTCAGTAATATCTGTGTGCCAGGTAGCCCTCTTTTCCTTAAGGATGATGAAGCCATGAACAACCCTCCTCTGCCTGTAATTGGCTGGTACATGCTACCTTCACTGATTCGATTGGTTAACTTTAGGTATGAGCCAATCAGAGGCAGAGTAGGGTGGGTCATACAGAGGAAAATTTTGCTAACACCTCTGTGGCACTCCAGTTGATTGACAGGTCTACTTTAAAGATGCGCGGAAATGCGAGAAAGTCAGAATAAACACCTTTCAAGTGAGTGGCACGTATCGAGTGAACCTACTTTCATGGACGATATAATTCTCAGGTAAGTTTTAAGGTGGTTCCCAAATGAATCATTGTTTTAAACTACTGGCAACATGACTGCACATTTCAAGGAGAGGTCGCCAGTGGTTAAACTGAGTGTCGGGCCGAGTCTGACTAACGTTTTGAAAGGCTAACGTTATTCTAACGTAAGTCTGAAGCTAGCTAGATTGGGATAATGTGGGAAAACCTCTAGGCTGGTAGTTGATTTTAAAGTAAGTAAAAACACAAGAATGGGGACAGGCAGTTTAAGATTCGACCTAAAACAATATTGAGGTCTAACCAGGCTATCTTCTTTTGTATAGGGACAGACAACAATGAAAAGGAAGGGAGGTATTGCTGACTTTTTTGTAAAGAAGCACAAATCAGGCCCAGACCCCAGCCCTGAAACCAGCAGCCCTGGCAGCTCCCAACCTGAAGCTAGCCGGGCAAGTCAGTGTGAGCAGAGTCAAGGACCCAGTCTACCACCACCAGGTCAGAGCATATTGAGGCAGTAAACTGCGTCTTCAGTTTATTGAAAGGTGAAGCCTAACGCTGTAACAAAAGGTGATTTTGACAGATTAAGCCTCATTTTGAATTTTGATTTAGCTTGTAACAATAGATGAATTTCTGTGTGATTTTATTTTATCACCGTTTTATTTATTCTGTATGTATCCATGTTTTTTTTATACAATGCCACTGTTACATAACACTTTGTACATTTTATGTTAAATAAACTCTGTCAAGTATTTCACTCACTAATCTTCTGTATGCTTCAGCTTTAGTTGCTGAAAATATTTTCAATTGGTGACCCAGATTGTTAATGTAAAGAGGGGGACCCATGTCATCCTGATGGCTATTATGATCACAGTGTGTGTGTGTGTGTGTGTGTGTGTGTGTGTGTGTGTGTGTGTGTGTGTGTGAGAGAGAGAGGGAGAGAGAGAGAGAGAGAGAGAGAGAGAGGGAGAGAGAGAGAGAGAGAGAGGGAGATGCATAATTTTTTTTTTTTTTTTGGTAGACAAAAGTAATTGAAACACCATGTTTGCCTCATGATAAATACATGTTACATAAATCCAGTTTGCTTGTGTGACCAGTAATAACTACAAACTGCTCCTAATCAAGTCATGATAATTTTATAATAGTGGGCAAGTAGAAATGACTGAATAAATTGAATAGAGTAGTCTTCTATGTCACTGTTTCTAAAACGGCGTTTTTCTGGACTAATTTTAAAAAAAAGGTGAAAATTAAGAATATGCCCACTTCTCCAGGGACCACTACACCACTGTTTCAGGCAGAAGGTTGTTATTGTGAAAGGAAGGTGGCAAGATGACGATGAAATAGTCCAGACTGGCAGCTGTAGAGGTGCAGCTGAGAGCGGCTGGAGCAGAGATTGACTGAGAGAAGCCAGGCAGCGTCAGATCCAGAGTGCAGGAAGCAGAACGGGAATGGGGAAACTGGACTGGTGTGCTGTGCTGGTTCCAGTGGCAGAAGAGCAGGAAGTGAGAACTGGGTGCTTGGCCAGAGGTGGCAAATCTGCGGGGTAAACAGAGGAGAAAATGACTTTCATCAATCTGCATGCAAAGGTGGCAAAAATATCTACGCTATCATTCAAAAGTTTAGGTCACTTAGACATGTCCTTATTTTTGATTTTTTTTTCAATGAAGATAACTTTAAGTTAATAAGAAATATAGTCTTGACTTTGTTAATGTGGTAAATGACTATTCTAGCTGGAAACTGCAGGGTTTTAATAGAATATCTCCATAGGGGTACAGAGGAACATTTCCACCAACCATCACTCCAGTGTTCTAATGCTACATTCTGTTAGCTGATGGTGTTGAAAGGCTCATTGATGATTAGAAAACCCTTGAGCAGCTATGTTAGCACATGAATAAAAGTGTGAGTTTTTATAGAAAACATGGAATTGTCTCGGTGACCCCAAACTTTTGAAGCGTATATGTTTAACTTAGTGTGGGTCAAATGTGTTGTTTCTTTTCACTGGGTTGTTTTTATTCTGATTTGGGCCACCAAATGATTAAAGGGTTTTGAAAATCTGAGGAACAGATTTTCTTGTCTTTAATCTCAGATGTGCACATGTTTGATTTAAAAACAATGCTGCACCACTGATGAATGATATCATGAGGATTACTGTGATTAAGGGGGCAGTCACGATGCAGTGCACAACTTATTCTGATGTAACGGCGAAACAGATGGAAACCAAATGGAGATGGAGTGGTGCAACAACTTAATGTCAGTAATACTATGCAGTGCGAACTAATAAACAAAAGCAGAAGCCTAATGAACTCTGGATGAGAACATGGTTGGGGAGATGTGGTCAGCATGGATTGTCTATTCTACAAGGACTAGAATGTTTAGAATTGCTTGACAACTTTCATTTCTGTGAAATCATCACCGTTCTTATTTGAACTTATTGATATTAAACATCTTTTTAATGTCATTGTGGTGGCCCTGGTAATCCTGCAAGAAGTTTGGACTGGATCTGGACATCATTGATTGTTGCTTAGGGCCCTGTCACACTCTCGCGTATAGAGCCAGCGTCTGAGGAACGTATCGAATATTTCAAAAAATTGTTTATACGCACAACTTTTCAGCGTATGGGGTCGATTTTCGGTTAATGACCGTTAGAGTAACGTGAGCCTAGCATACCGTCAGCGTATGAGTAGCGTACGCATAGCGTATGTCAGCGTATGTGAGCGTATGTGATGTGTATTGAGTTGGATGTATACAGACGTATGAGTAACGTATATCAGCGTACCTCCGACGTATGAGAAACGTATTTGGAACGTCAGCCACATGTATGATAAGCGTACACAGCTGGTGATGTTGGGACCAACCCTGTCCAGCAGTTCATCATACATTGTAGGAAGTTCCTGAAGGCTCTCTGATCTTCATTTCTCAATTCAACCATAAGCTGGTCATAAAGGCCAAATTGACGCCGCCTTCCAATCCAAGGTTTCACCCAGATTGCACATCTCATTCTATGCCTTCTTCTTCTGTGTCTAGCATACTCAACTGCCAACTGTAACAAATCTTGGTGATGTTGCAACACAGCAACCGCCATCTCTGAACTGCTGGTACAAACTGATACAGATTTGGAAATGTGAGACTTTATATACCCCCCATACGCTGGAAATACGCATGTAATACGCATGGGATAAGTTGGCTGTACGCTCAGAACATGTTAGGCATAAGTTGAGTATGTTAGACTGTCGTTAGAACTACCATCATAACGTTAGCCATTCGTTAGAAACACGTCAGACACACGTTCATTATGCGCTCCTCTAACGGTAGGTTTCCTGACCCACTGAATTTCAACGTATGAGAAGCGTACTCGACGTATGAGTAACGTACCTTCAGCGTACCTCTAGCATGTTCAGCGTATGAGAAACGTATGAGGAGCGTAAAATTCATACATCGGCATACGCTGAAAATTTTTGTGCGTGTTCAAAAAATGTTTTGGCCATCCGCGTACATCAGCGTACACCGACGTACCCCGGCGTACCCCGGCGTACTAGAAATGTATTCCAGTGTACCCCTAGCGTGTTTCAGCGTATGTCAGCGTATTCCCAAAAAGTCCATACGTTCCTCAGACGCTGGCTCTATACGCTAGAGTGTGACAGGGCCTTTAAATTGGTGCACATAAGTGAGAAACCCCCATAGTGTGAGCACAGCTTAAATCAGATACAGGTCTGATTGTTTTGCAGTGCAGCCTCAGTCTGTACAGTCATATCAGAATTCATGTCACTCGTTGTGACCTGAGTGTCTTGCCCTGTCTTGTGTCTCACCCCCAGAGTCTTGTGGAGAGTCTGACAGATGTAGCTAAAAGTAGCCTTTGAAATTTTTGCCGAAATTTCAGTGAACCCTCTCATCTCAGAATCCCACCACTGCCGGCTCTGTCCCTACAGCCACACATAACTTCCAACAGTAGTAGGAGCCAATGCTTCACAAAAACAAAACAAAAAAACACATTGTTAAAAATTCAGCTTCCACTGCACATCAGCTTATAAATGAAACCAGAAATGCTGACATTCTGACCAGTTCATACTCGAATCTGATCTTGGCCAACTTAAAAAAAATAATGGGAACAGCCCAACAAAAGAACCTGTTGTCAGCAATAATACCTCACTGAACACTGAGGCTTGCAGGGAGAATGTAGCTAAAGGCAAACAGCATAAAAAACTGAATGCAGAGTTTTTGTAGGGGTCTAGATATGGAACTGGTTGCAGCTGGTGAGGCTGTGCTCAGACTCCAGCATGACTGACTCCACTCCTGCAATCAAGCACAAGCACATACACACAAGGAAAATGACAGAGAGAATGTAAAAGAGAAAGTGGTGACAGATTAAAGAAACACAAAGCTGATCGGGCAAACTATCACTACAAGCATGCAGTGTTGATAGTTCAAAAATATCAAATGCAGATATGACACATGGATATGTTAAGGATCATTACTACATCTGTCTTCTTTTGAGTATTAACATAATTTGATTGGGGACATTTAAAATGGATTTCTCCCATATTTGCTGGTGGTATAACCGCAGGAACAGTAATGTCGGCCAATTGGTGCAAAGAGATGACGTAATCTACTGACTTTGAACCTCTGACTTTTCCTCGACTGCCACCATGAGGTTCATATTTGGGGTTCTGAGTGAAAAGGGCTCATAAACTGCTGGGTGGACTCCCATGAAATTTGGCACATAAATTCAAGACCCCTCAGGATGAATTGTAATGACTTTTTGTAATCCTCTAATTTTCCCTCTAGTGCCATTATCAGCTCCAGATTTCATTCTTTTAATAATTTAAATACAGCAAGTCAGGCCAGAGTGAGATTTGTAATAAACCCCTGGAAAAATGGATAAAGTTTCCACCTGTAACTCACAATCCAGACTCCCCACAGTGGGGCATAAAAGTTTATCAGTGGGCTTTCTTTGATCTTTTTTCTCTCCACTTCAACAACTGTATTGTGTTTGTGTAACATGTACACGCACATATCAACTTACACTGAATATCAATGACTTATACATATGTACCCCAGTGGAAATGCTCACAAATAAATGCATTAAATTGGTTATTAAGAAACACAAGGTGCAAAGCATAAATTCAGGCCTTACAATGTTTGTTTGGGCATTGAATTTTGGAAGCGTTAATCATCATCTGTGGCTGATTCTGACACTTATATGTGTTCCTCTGGTGCAGTTTCCATTTAAAATGTTTCATTGCATCATACACACTGGCCACTACCACCTCTCAGTGTGTATTCTTATTTTTTTTTTTTTTGCTGGTGTTATGCATTTGAACAGTCTTTGTTGTTATTTTTTTTAAGTTAGTAGTTACAACTCTGGCATACTTTGTTCTACACTTTTTTTTAAAAAAAATTCTAAAACTTCACACCTTTTCAAAAATGGTGGAGCATGCCAGCTTTCCTTACATTCCAAACTGCATATTTCTTCTGTCTCTTTTCAGTATGTACTACAGTACAGTACTACTATGCATACAGATGATACATACTACTTTGTCATAATATGGCACCCTAAGCTCTGACTGTCTTGCTTATATATTCGGTGCAGTCTGCAGTGCTCCTGCCTGTATTGCAACTGATGGTCTCATTGCACATCTACGTATTTATGTTGTAGGTTATATATATTAGTAGTGTCTTTTTATACTTATATTGTCTTTTATGGAAGTGTTTTATATTGTCTTTATGGCTGAAACCGGGACCAGGGTCCAATTTTGTATTGCTGCATGTGCAAATGTGGAACGATATAACAATAAAGAACCTTTGACCTTGAAATCACGTCTTTGTGCTTATGGTAAAGCTTCTTACTCAAGCAGCAAGCCACTGTGAGGTATGTGACCCATCTACCACTGTGCAGAGTACTGTGGGTCAGAATGTCCAGGAAAGCATACTGTCTAACATACCGCTAAATGGAAATGGATGCCATGGGGCATTCTGGTATTTCTGGCATACTGTATTGACATACTACATATTGGGACATGCTACATCTATTTCTGGCATGTTTTTATATGAGCATAGAGGTATTAAAATGCACCATTTGTCAAGATGGCAGGTGCAGCTCAGGTAGAAGGGGTTAACTACGTCAACTCAAGAAGTTAAATAAATAATATATTAACTGGACTTTTGCTCAGCTTCACTTAGTCCGTAACTTGTCTGGTTCAAGTCAACTTAAAGTCTTTAAATGTGGTACTGCCTGTCACCGTGTGTGTGCTATATGGAGAAGTTGTTTGTTACACACTTCAATGCCAATGAATGTTTTTGCAGTTTAAAATAACCAGTTCTCAGCCACTCATCAGCAATGAAGGCATTTTACAATCCTGAAATGTTAAATGAACCATAGTTTTAGCATCTGTAGCGCATTGAAAGCCGTCAGTTAGAAATTTTATTTTAAAAAAATAATGTGACAATATAAACCAAATATTATCCTCAGTGACATTAACTGCCCTTGAATTTCCACAATATTAATATTCAGCTGTAATACAGGGCCTCCAGGGAATGTATGGTTCCTTTTTTTTCCTCATTACCACTTTTCCTTTAATGGTCTAATTTTAAAGAAAGAAAAAGAAGAACTTGCCATTTCTTTTAGAAAGCTGAAAAGACAGCCAGAGTTCTTTTAAGTGTAAGTGGGACAACGTGTCCAAACATAGATTTTTCACTAAATATGCTGCCCATTCCTCATTATAGCTGAGCAAGCCCTTATGAAACTTATTGGCGTTGTGGTCTATAAATAAGATAAGCTTAATTTTTAAGCCTAATTAATCATGGCCCATATTTACAACCTCAGCGAGTGATTCAAAGCCAGTGTGCCTTTTGTTATCATAGAGGTTGTGAAATAACCTTGAAGAAAATATCCAAACTTACATGCAAAACTGCAAATTACAAGGTTTTCGGTCCTATTTTTCTCACTGCCTTTACCTTGTGTTGAAGTCCCAGAGAGTGTCTGGGTTGTGCTGACCTCATTTGCATCACAGGGGTTGTTAAATTGGGTACAAAATTGGGGATATCTGTCTGTAGGAGTGTTTTACTACATGGCTTACAGGCCTTAGAAGAAATATCTCTCAGTCCCAGATCTACTGAGAGGAATAGACCTGCTGTTGACATGCTGGCATCTGGCTTTAACAAGCATTCTGGGTGTTGGCACTACATTCAGACACATCAAATTCAGATGCAAATGCACCCAAGATGCCCTAAAGATAGTCTCCAAATTACCTTTGGAAGTAGTCACAGACTCATTTTCACACATTAAAAACAAAGTGCGGTGAAATGGAATTAAATACGTCAACTGAAGTGGCAGAATGGACGTTTTTTTTAAGTGCTGTACTTCAAAAACTTCCACTTTATGCTGTATCGTACTTGCACTTCACGAAATGCCAGAGGGATGTCTTACTTGTGACTTACTAACACTTTACTAATTGTGCTCTACTTGTATTACCATTAAAAAAATAGAAAAAAATATTTTTACGTTTCAATCCATTAAAGTCATACTCAATATTCTGTGTGTAAATAAACAGTCCATATGTCGTTATGCACAAATACAATAATAAAGTGCAATACTGCAACTACACTGTATTGCACTGAGCTCAGTATGTTGCTGTGATACTATTTATGTATTTTTATCAAGTAAAAGTATATAAAACTGCATCTGTCTAACTGACAGTTCACCACTCTAGTTCCCACTATCTCTTTTTCAAATTATTGTGAGCAATGTACTGTCTCCAGATGGTTTCCTGTAATTATTTGTATAATGTACAAGAGTATTTTGTCTGCATCGATCTCCAGTAGCAGTAAAGTCTGGACCAGATTCAGACAGTCTCTCTAGCAAGAACTGTTCAAACACAGTTTTCAGTCAGCAGCAGCACACAGAAAGGATGCTACTTTCTCACAGTTGTGTAGCCAGCATATACACCATTGAGCCGCAGTATTGATACCACATGTCTAATATTCAGTAGGTCTCTCTTGTGCTGCCAGAACAGCTCTGACCCAATGAGGCCTGGACTCCACAGACCTCTGAAGGCATCCTGTGGCATTAGGCGCCAACACACTAGCAGCAGATCCTTTAAGTCATGGAAGCTGTGAGGTGGAGCCTCTGTGGATCGAACTGGTTTTTCCAGAACATCCCACAGACAATGGATTGGATTGAGATCTGGGGAGTTTGGAGGTTGAACCAACACCTTCAACTCCTTGTTATGTTCCTCTAACTATTACTGAGCAATTTTTGCAGTTATCTTGGTGAAAGAGGCCACCGCCATCAGGGAATACCTCTGGCATGAAGTGGTGTCTGCAACAATGTGAAGGTAGGCTGTAAGTCAGAGTAAAATGGTGTATCAACTGACTGCTGTTTTGCTGTATAACACTCCCAAGAGCATCACACTGCCTCCAGCAGCTTGACGTCTTAATGCAGTGCATTCAGAAGATCAGGCAACCTCTTTCCATTGCTCTACGCTACATTTTCGGTAGATACTAATGGCTGCATACATGTAAGACCTCATAACAGATGCCATTTCAGAGATCTAGTATTTTAGCCATTCTAATTTCTCAAAGATGCATTGACCTATGTGTACCCATTTTCTATGCTTGCAGCACATCAGCTTCAAGAACTGACTGTTTACTTGCAGCCTAATACATCCCTAATATATCCCATTCCTTGACAGGTATCACTGTGGCAAGATCATTGTTTTTGATTCACTTCACTTCTCAGTGGTTTTAATGTTGTGGTTGATTGGTGTAATTAATTTCATAGATAAAGTACTGGCAGAAATACTGGTTTAATATTGCAAATGGAGCTTTGGTGCTATGCATCATGAAGAACGACAGGATTCATGTTGACAACTTGCATCAAAGATTTTCTTGCGTGCAACCTTTTGTTTTTCTGTGTCATGAGTTAAACATGAAGTGAGAAATAAAACAAAAAGCAATCGCTTGTTAAAAAAAATGTACGGTTCAGGCATGCACTCATGCATTGGCTTCACTTTGCGGACCAGGAGGCGGCATGCATCTTTTCCATACAGTGTATGGGGTCTAGAGATGCAGACCATTGCAGAAACCCCTTCTTTATATTTACTCCTAAGATTGCATTTAATGATGACTGAAAAGTGTTTCTAATATTCTGTCCTCACCATCAACATATACGATGTGGGATCAGATATTAGGAAGTATATTGCAGTTCAGTATACCCCTACCCTTTCTACTGAAATTACATAACATTCTAAAAGTAGAATTTATGGCAGAGCTGCTATGTTGGATTGCATTGGATTGCGCAGGTGTTCCAGTGAGAGGTGAGCGTAACCTCTTTGTCTGAGCCTGCTGATCTGCATTCAGGAGAATAAAAAGAGGAAAAAAGACGATAGACAAAAAAGGAGGAAGATGAGTTGAGGGGAAACAGGATGAAAGTAACAACAGGTTGGAGAGATGTGGAACAATGTTTTCCCGACAGCACATACACACCAGTGATGTGTGCATGTTTGCAGCATGTTGGCAGAGAAGACTATGCAGTGATTTGAATCTCTCTCTCTCTCTCTCTCTCTCTCTCTCTCTCTCTCTCTCTCTCTCTCTCTCTCTCTCTCTCCTTCCACCTTCCTGTTGTTCTAAAAATAGTCACTCCCAAATCGTATTATCTACAGAAACAAGCCTCCATTCTGCCTCTCCTTCATCGATTTAACACCTAGGAATGTTTGACAGGTGGACCGGAGGGGTCATTTTTCACTCCACATTTGGTATGCTGTGTGTATGCATATGTACATTCACGTGTGTGTGTGTGTGTGTGTGTGTGTGTGTGTGTGTGTGTGTGTGTGTGTGTGTGTGTGTGTGTGTGTGTGTGTGTGTGTGTGTGTGCGCGCGCGTGTGTGCATGCATGTGTGTTTGGCACTGTCAGGTGCCAAGTTGTAACCCAATATATCACTGTGCAACACACATGCTCATTTGTGTATGCCAAACTGTGCTCACAGACACACAGGTATCAATAGACTAGATACACGAACAAAAAGACACAACAGAAATTGGCTAATGAACTTGTCTTGTGGGTGGGGGTTATTTGCAGCTACAAGTTGCTTTGTCTGATGTTAGTATAAACAAGCACCCAGAACACGGTTTTAAATTTGTTCTTGTGTGTATGGTTGTACCTGTTTTAGAGATATTCCCAGGCCCAAACCCACTGCTAGATCCAACATTAAAATAAATCATATTGCAGGTCTAATGAGGGAAGAAACACCTTCCAAATAACTGAAAAAAGATAATCTGCCACAGCAAAAGGCTTAACATCCTAATTCTCTGAGAAGTAAAGAGTATGTGGGAGGCAGGAAGTCAGACGGTTTTATTTATGCACCAGCAAACCAGCAATCTTTCAGTCTTTAGATAGACCTTTCTCAAGACATTAAAGATGCTGCTCCTTCGTAGCACATATATATATTTATGTATATATATATATATATATATATATATACATGTATGTATAAATAATTGTCTCTAATGGGAGATGTGGTTCGAGACAAGTCATGTAACACAAGAGACTAAAAATATAATCACAGAAATAGTCAAGACATGTAAAAGAAACATCCTTTTAATTGAACTCTGATGCTTTTAGTCTAGTTTTTTGTTTAGCCACAACAGAATTACAAGGGCAGTAATACCTCAACCTTTTCTTCTCATGCTTTTATTGGACTGCTTGGAACAGGGGCTTATTTTTCCCGTTTTACTTATTTTAAGTTACTTTCATTAAAAGTATTGACTAAGTGCCTAAAGCATGCAAGCACCCAATAGGAAATGGAAAATACAAGACTGTGCTTTACTATGAAAGCTGTGAGATGTAGAAATGAATCCACCCAACCGAGTCAGTTTTAGGGAGTATTTCACACTTCTTTGCTACTCTGACAGTTCTCAGTTCTGAAGTTACTTTAACAACATAAAGATGTTATTAATCCTCTGACTCTTTTTTTTTTTTTTGGTGATGACAGATAAGATAAGATAAGATAAGATAAGATAAGATAAGATAAAATAAGATAAGATAAGATAAGATAAGATAAGATAAGATAAGATAAGATAAGATAAGATAAGATAAGATACTCCGTTATTGATCCCCAGAGGGGAAATTCAGGTATTGCAGCAGCACAGGGCAAGTACAAGGATACAAGGGTAGTAGCATGCATTGGGTTCAAGAATTACACATAGTTTTAGGAAGAAACCAAGGGTGACATATAGTAAACAAAACAAAAAGGGGACACAGTAAACTGACCAGTAGCAGCAAACAGTATGAGGTATTCACAATGTCGAAAAAGTGTCATCCAGGACAACTGAGCTATGCAGTGCAGTGAAGTAAAGTGACAGTGATATTAAAGTGACAGTGTGAAGGGTAACAAGAGTTAAATACAGTAATCAACAGGAGTTATGTACAGTAATTACGGGGGGGGGGGGGGGGGGGGGGGGGTCAGTGCAGTGATGTACTGTGGTCTGCTGTTTAAGAGTCTGATGGTGGTGGGCACAAAGGAGCACCTGAAGCACTCAGTTCTGCTTCTGGGTGGGATGATGTGCTGGCTGAATGAGCTGCCCATGTCCCACACTCCTCGTGGAGAGGGTGAGAGGGGTTGTCCAGGATTGTCCTGATTTTGTCTATGATCCTCCTCTCTGCCATGGTCTCCAGATTGTCCAATTGAAGGCCCACAACAGAACGGGCCTTCTTCACCAGTTTGTTAAGCCTGTTGACCTCACCAGTCTTGATGCCACCCCACCAGCACACCATGGCAAAGAAGCATGCGCTGGCCACCACAGACTGGTAGAAAGTCTTCAGGAGCCTGCTGCAGACACCAAACGACCTGAGTCTCCTCAGGAAGACTGTTCTGAAAGTTAGCACCATGCTGCTGAACATACTGGAGCTTTTAGCTTATAAAAAACATATGTTTCCTTCAGTTGTTGGTGTAAGTCCAGACAGAGTTTGAAGAGAGTTAAGATCAGACTGAATACTGATGTTCCTCATCAAGGAGATATATGCTTTAAAGGTGAAACATCTTGTCCCATTTCAGCAAATTGATGAAAATCTTGAAATCTTCTTTTAAAACCAAGTATTGTTCATTTTACTATGACTGCATTACTGCTGGTTTTAGTCCTGTTCTGAACAAACTGTTTCAGTGTCTGTTGCTTTAAATGTAACTGAACTGCTGCTGTCCACGCCTCCTTCAGGAACAAGACTCTCTCTGTGCCTTTGACTGTCAGCAGGTGGCACGAACATGAATGAGTGTGTGAGACCAGGACTTTCTCTTACTCCTATTACTCTATAAGTGACAATTTTACATAGAAATAGCACATAATTCACAGCACAGTTGTTTTAAATGTATGTGTTTAGTGAATTGGAATTTCTTCGGCAACTTTTGCGGATATATAAAATCAATATTTTAGCTGCAGAGTCGGGGCTCACAAATGACTCTGAAATGACTGCTGGTTAGCATGTAGTCTTGATAGGCTATTTTCATATGTGTCATGGTCTCACTCCAGCTCCTGCCCTGTTTTTCCTTCCTGTCTCTCTCTCTCCTGGCCGCTCGCCCTCTGGCTGACAGCTGAGTGCTGCATGGGCTTCAGCTGGGAGTAATCAGCCAACTTCATTCACCTGCTTCCCTCCTCTCCCATAAAAGCCCTCTGCTCCCCTCAGTTGTCGCTGGAACATTGTTGCACAGACCCATATGCTGTTCCCCACACCACTTCCTTCTGGATTACGTCAGTTTTTGGACTCTTCTGGTTTTCCCCCTTCGTGGATTTCCCCTTTTTGGACTCTATAGTTTTGGATTCGACCCTAGCTTGTGTTTGTCATTGGTTACTGTTTCTCCAGGTTGTGAGTACCTCTCCTGAATACTGTTATTTTCAGCCGCTGTTTTTTTTTTTTTTTTTGCTTGCTATCTCGGTTCTGTTTTAGTTGTATAATAATTTTGGATTCTGGTTTAATAAACTCCCTTCCCCTTCACACTTGTTGCCTGTCTGTTGTCTGTGCTTGGGTTCTCCAACCCCCTAAATCGTAACAATATGTTCCATTGTCTGATTATATATATAGATAAATGGTTGATGCCATAATATTGATTCTAACAGTTGTCAAATAGAGCTGTAAACTTATAGCCAGTCTGACTTCTGCACAGTACAACTGATAGTCCTAACCCCAATAAAAAGGCTCCACAATTCAACCTTGACAAGAGACACTTGAAGTGAAAACCATTTCAACTGAATACCTCATGAAGTTCACTGAGAGAACGCCAAGAGTGTGCGAAGCAGTCATCAAAGCAAAGGGTGGTTATTTTGAAGAATCTAAAATGAACAAAACAAACATGTTTTGACTTATTACATATTTTTGTTTGTTACATAATTCCGTATGTGTTCATTCATAGCATTGATGCCTTCAGTGAGAATTTACAATGTAAACAGTCATGAAAAAAATACTGACTTAGGTTAGGTCGAACTGAAGCCCATAAGATGTCATGAAAACACACTAACTCACCCAGTCCTTGTTTTTTGTCTTCAGATTGCTCTTAAGGTTTCAACTATCTCTGAATCTCCCATGGCTTCACAGTTTCCAGAGAGCTATGACCATTGGGCATAATTAAAGCTAACGATAATGTTAGCCACTTTAGCTTTACAATGTGCTAACAAGGAAAATCCTTGTTAGCACATTGTAAAGCTAAAGTGGCTAACATTGCAATGCTCATTGCAATCAAAAATACCTGGAAGCATGTGAGAGTCCAGTTTAAGATAAACAACTGATGGTTCTTAGGTGGTGCAAAACAGCTGAGTAAAATTCTTACAAGCTTGTAAAGCTGGACAGCTATCTAGTTGTAGGGGCATGAGGAATGGCAGAAGTAAATGTCTTTGTCTCCTCAGCTTTTATATTACACCTTCAAATGTATACCAATCACAAATCACAATATCAATAAATTTTGACTACATAGGACCTTTATGGTTTTCTCAACTGTATAAGGAGATAATATATTAGTTATTATAAATTTCTGTAAGTAAAAAGGACTGATATGTCACTAGTGGAATGTTTCTAGCATTTTCTAAATTAGTCATTCATTCAATATCTTTGTTTCCCTGCATATGCATTTACCAGGCCTTCAGATGGGGATGACTTGCTCTATGGGAAGCTTGTTAGAAAGTCTTCAATTTAAAAGAAAGCTCAAAAAAGGTTTTGGACAAGGAAGGGGGTAGTGGGAAGGAAGACAGATTGCATTATGTTTTAAAGCAGAACAGAGAGTACAGGCTGCCCCATATACAGTAAATTTAATCACACATACAGACACACACACATACACAGCATGCTCCACAAAGTAAATTCACACTGCAAAGGAATGACAGCAAGACTCCAGTTATTTTTCTGAATTTCATTGGAGTCCTGCAGGAAACGCTTAAATACAATTATCTCCATTTCTCATCATATGCAAAAATATTTTATTCTCAATATCATCATTTAAAAAAAAACAAACAAACTTTTTCTGATGGTTCAAGCAAACATTCAAAACAAATCTGTTTTTCAATTGCTGCAGTTCAATTTATCATCCTGCAGGGCACTGGGCAAAGTGTGGTATTCATGATTAATTGATCAGAGGGCTTTCGTCTATTCATGGCCAGGTGTAGGTGCAGTCCATCTGCATGTGGAGATTGTGCCCCAAGCGACAGGCCCCCGCCAGCTGGCAGGGAGTCACGTACAGCCCTGAATGGTACCCAACACCAGGGAAGGAAGGGCTGGATGGGCGGACAGATGCAAGGCTTACCAGAGACTTCTGTGTTCAAATCAGCATGAATCGCACAACACTGCTGTCAGTCATGTGTTGTGTGACCCATTCCTGTCTGGTGTTTTTTTTCCCCTTAATCAATGTAATCTACAACCTACAGTAGTGCTGACAGGAGCTCCACAAAGCTGGAGTACTTCTTAAACCTGCTTCTTTTTTTCATGAAAAACATGCCCTCATATAGTTCATACTCTTGCAGATAATATGGCTGCTCATCCTAGATAAATGAAGCCCTAAATGCACCAGACAAGTCATTCTTGAGGCCTTTAATTTTCCATATAAGTGTCAGAGCTGTAGCAGTTGGTAAAGCCTAGCTAATGTCAGCTACTCTTTCGTACGCCTGCAAAGGATATTACTGAAGCGATACAAGAACCATGGTGAAGAGGTGGACCAACTGGTCTTTCATAAAATAGGTACTTGGCATTTCTTAGCTCTTTCGAACTGCAATGGGATAACTATTTTACTGTTGTGTACAATTCCACCTACTTTCAACAAATCTTGAATGGCAATTGAAAAAATACACTTAGACCTGAAATTATGTATACCCAATTGATGCCAAACACTGATTTACAGTGATTATTTATTCAGCCAATAGGTTTTGCCTGGCTGAAAATGATATTTACAAGTAACAAAAGATACTAAAGCATTATATTAGTTCTGCATTGATGTACATTTTAACTAAATATGTATACCTTGTCCAAAATGTGTTAGATCTCTAGGAATTGTCACTTTTTTTTAAATGCAGCTTCTATGTCCTTTCTAATGGTTCTGATAATTTTCTTGTCTGTTTTAGAGATCACCTGATACAGTAGTTGTCAAGTCATGCACTAATCAACTGCAAGTCATTGCTAAAACATAAAAACTTTATAAGCTTAGCATCAGGTACATCACTTAGAGAGAGATGCATTTTGTTTCCCGACTCACAAATCAAGTCACAGCATTTTCAAATGCCAGTGGCCACAGTGCAAAGCATCATCAAAAAGTACAAGAAGCCTCACAATGTGGAAAAAAAAAATACTCAAAGCCTGTGGAAGGAAGCCAAGAGTGACAAGAATAATAGCTAGAGAGGCCAAGAAGATTCAACATATCACTGTCCATGCTGTCCTGATGAATCTGAGCTGTTCTGGTAACATCTCAAGTTGACACTCCAGCAAACACTGCACAAGCCTGGTTTCCATGGACACCAACCAAGGAGGACTTTACCTTTCTGAGACAGGCACAGAAAGCTCATATAGCCTTTTCAAAAGCTCACCTGGACAAAGAAGAAAGCTTTTGATCATCAATCCTGTGGTTGGATGAGATGAAAACCAATTTGGACACAGAGACATCGCTTTTGAGTGAATGAGGAACCATTTAACCCCAAGAACACCATCACCACACTCAAGCATGGTGGTGGGAATGTAAAGCTTTCAGAGGGTTTTTCAGATGAACTGCGTAACCTTGTCAGAGTGAGCAGCATCATGAGAAGAGTTCAACAATAACAGGCAGTCTGTAGAAACTTGATCATGAGCAGCACTGGAACTTCCAACTAGAACATGATGATCTGAAACACACAGCCAAAATGGTCAAGAAATAGTTAACGGAAACAGAAAACATCATCAACATCTTGAAGCAGCCCGGCCAGAGTCCAGTCCTGAATCCACCAAGATTCTGTAGAGGACCTGAGGAACAGAGTGATGAAGAGAAAGCTCTCCAACCTTGAAGGCATGGAGATCACCACAAAGTCCAGTGGGATTTTAGTGGGGCAAGATCCCAGTGGAGACATGCAGACAGATTGTTAGCAAACAGACTTATTGCAGCAGTGTCAAATTAAGGCTTTGTCAGTGATTGCTAAGCATCCAAGGACAAATCATTTGGTAAAGATGTAGCAAGCATGTAGAAAAAAAAACCATAGAAATCAAAATTTGCCAGGGATATGAATATTTTTAAGTATAAATTTAAGTATGGAGTGATAGCTTATGTATTATTCTAAGTTTACAGCAGGGTCCAATTTTGTGGAATGTTTCAAAGATCAGTTTGTTAGAATTTGACATTTTCTTCACTGATTAGGTCACTGTCAGTTTTTGTCCAACTTTTTCTTTAAATCGCACCATGTTTCTGCTTTCACAGTTTCACCTTGACTTTTTCCATCTCTTCTGTCTCCTCTGTCCTCATTCCTTCTTTCACTTTGGAAAATGAAGAGGTAGCCCACTTGTAGTGCATTAACACAAGTGCAGAGGTCTATAGAGATGCTGAAAGCCAGTTTAGTGAATGCTGTTTTAGATCAACCTCCGTTGCCACTCTTAAGTGTTCAGCTCAATAATTTAACTCTGAGATTTTTGACAATAAATAAATAAATAAATCAAATAGACTACTGCAAACTGTAAAACTGATGTAGCTCTACCACCAAGCGGTAGTATCTTTTTGCTAGGTAGTTAGTATGCGGGGGTCTGTTTGAAACTTTCAGAAATGCTCATTCATCTCCTACGCACCTGTGTAATAAAATACATGGACAAAGGCTTCCTTTGTCTGCTTCTGACAAGACTACCAGAACCAATGTATGAGCTAGAACAGTACATGAAGGATTTAAAAGCTAAATGAGAAATAATATTTAATACTTTGTTTTTGAAATTACTTGATTTCTTTTTAATTTTCTCTGAAGAAAACACGTTGATACACTTGCATTACTTAAAATTAGGGTCAAATAGGCCTCTGTGGTCTCCAAAGGATGAACGACACCACTGATCAATCTTGTGCCGTTACTTTATCTTGCTTGAAGTTCCTGGTATTCATCTGAACATGAAACCCCAGACCAAGTGGTTCACATGTAGTGATAACACCTATGTCAATGTAAAATGTAATTACTTTAATTATTACATGAAAATGTGTAAAAAAAATGTAATGCAGCAGTCGTGAATGAAAAGCTACAGTGGTCGTCTGTCTGAAGCTCAGCTGGATTTTTTTTGCAGAAATGTCAAATCTGTCAGTCAACTTAACCTTACACATTAATTAAAGAGAAATGTCATCATGTTGGTGTGCAGCCCTTCAGTGACACAATTTGACAAAAAAAAAGAAAAGAAAGAAAGACAGAAGAAAAAACTGCCAACCCACTTGCAATAGTAAAACAGCTTTTGTGAAACTGTTCACGGCTGGTATAGCATGTTGTAGTTTATACATCTAAAGTCACTGGAGCCAAACACCTTTAAAATCGGTCCCTCATGATTTTGTTCTTTGGAAGTCTCATTGAATTAAGCAATCCTTACCAGTTGGTCACAAGGAACAGTTTGTTCAGTAGATTATACTGGTTTTTTATATATATATATATATATATATATATATATATATATATATATATATGCTACATTGTGATAGCTAATGGTGTTGAAAGGCTCATTGATGATTAGAAAACTCTTGTGCAGTTATGTTAGCACATGGATAAAAGTGTGAGTTTTCATGGAAAACATGAAATTGCCTGGATGATCTCAAACTGTTGAATGATAGTGTAGGTCCTGGCTTCATGTGGCCCGAAACAGCTCTGTGATTGGTTGCTTCATATTTTGCACAGATATCCTCACAGTTCTATTGGTCATGTGTCAGTATTGTTTTCTGTTTTCACCTCATGTAACTGGATACTGCTACAGGCTGTCTCTTTACCGTCAACTACGTCCTGACTGTTGCAGCACTTAGCAGCTCTTTAATTGGCTGGTATTGCAGGAGAGTCCAGTTCAAGTGAAACCACTGAGTTTCAGGTTGCTTTTACAGCCAAATTAAAACAAACAAACAAAAAACTGGTTTTATGGTTTAAAAATATTATTGATAAGAAACCGTTTGGCTTTAACGGTTTAGAACTGAGCTGCAGTGGAGCCTGAACTTCCTGCCTGTGCACCGGCAGCTACTGTATCTTGGGTTGTCTCTTTTATTTTGATAGTACAGTTTGGTCTCTTTGTGAAAACCAAAACATTTAAGATATTTGTTTTGGTATGGAACCACTGTTTGGCATGTTTTGTGATTTAAAAGTTAACATAAGAACTGCAAATAACTGTGCAGGTCATTACATTCATAAAGTGAATCACTGTACCTTTCACTTACATCTCCTGGAGTGAATATTCTTCTGTTTGTCACCTGTGACATGCTAATAGCATTTTAGCCTCTGTAGCTGAACCATTCAGCTGTAGTGACATTTGTGTTATGTATTTCTTGCTTAACATATTGACAAATGCTATAATTTAAGTGGCTTAACTTTTATCTTAAGAATTAAGGTTGATGGAGGATGTTTGAATGTCTACATTTTTCAAAATAAGGTATGACTGTGTTATATATATTTTTAAATGTATTCAGTTTTATCTGCTTTTGTGTTAATCACTGTCATCAGCATTACTGGCAGGTGAAGTGGCAAACATTGATAATCTCATTGCAATGCAATATTCTTCTGAGAAACCTTGAGTCCTGGGATTAATGTGGATGCTACTTTGGCATGCAACACTCATCTAAACAGCCTCCTCCTGTAGGACCAAAAACACTGCTCAGAAACAGTCCAAGGGACACACAGAGAGCCCAGATTCCCCAATCTGACCAAGCATGTACATATATATGTACATATTTAACACACACACACACACACACACACACACACACACACACACACACACACAGAGAGAGACAACAGACACAGTATACCTGATTGTGAGGACTACATCATATTGTTCATCTTCTCGTTCTTCCCTGACACACAGACATGTTTTAACATTGACCTTGTTTGGAAATGTAATTTGTTTCAGCTGGCCTTCTCGACAGGACTGTTGAGTTGCACTTCACATGCAGAATCACACACACTCTCTCACTCACCCACACACACCAAATCAGTTCTCTGCAGCAGCTGCCGGGTTTGCATCTTATTTTCCTGAGGTATTGATTTCTTGCCTGGCATCGTGCCCTACTCTTCCCTCGCCATTATGCCCACTCTGCCCAGAACAGAGCAGAGAACAGCCAACAGCACCACTGGACTGGAGGTTGTATCTGTTGCAGATAAACAGGAACAGGTCGATGTCTTGTAAGCCAATGAAAATTTTGCTGTAGCCAGTAATATTTCTCATACTCTGTTTCTCTGTCTTTTGGTGCCTCTCTGTACTGGAAATGATAACTCAGTGAGAGCTAGTTGTAGTAATGTAGCTGTGATATAGTGTAGATTTGACAGACTGCATGTAAGCCAGTTTTTACTGTCAGGGCCTCTGTACACTACCTGCTGTTGCATGCAGTATTGTGTGGTGGGATGTGTAGCTGTCAATCCAAAATGGTGGTAATCAGTGTATCTGAATTATCTGAATATTTACCCCACTGTCACCAGATTCCCATTAAAATGACAATAGATGTAATCAGCCTGCTTTATCATCACTGCATGATAAATATATTACATTGGATTGTCTTCAACCAGACCTCCTGTGCTGAAACATGACATTAAATAGATCATTTTGTGGAAGTTTGATTGAACTGAACTTTATTTAGGATCTATTCTCCAAGTCAGGACAACATGAACACAAATACTACGATCCTAAAACATGATTTTGGCACAAGGCCCCTCTACAACAAACCTGAGCTGATATTGCACTTTTGTGGTGTAAATAGTAAAATGAAAGTGTATTTTTGATATTGTCTAAATGGAGGTAGATGAACAACTGGCTTTCAGAATCCCCTGTTGACTAGGGATACTGGGCCATCCATTCTAACTACAGTACATCCATATGATTCTCAAATTAAAAAAGCAAACACTGGGAATAATTATTTCCAGCAATGTTAAGGGGATTATTTTTCTTAAGAAGCCCTATCTGATGTCTGCAGTTTCTCGTTTCATTATACACAGCTTAGACTATCCCTTTATGCATAAAAAATAAGGTTCTTACGATAAACAAACTATAAAAAAAACAACCAAAAAGCAATAAATTACTGAGTACAAACATGTTATACATATTCATCATTTTCCCAGACAATAAGTGATTGTGTCCGTGCTTGTGAAGCATTAAATAAAATCTGAATAAAGCTCTATATGTTATTGCAGTTGACTATAAGCCATGTTTTGCAAAAATACTGAGGACTGAGACGTACTTAGACTGTAATATCTAAGAGTATATTGTACAACATGTACAATAGGAATATGTCCAATCAGAGCTCCAGCAATAGAAGACTTATACGCAATAAACATTCTTCAAAGCGGTACTAAGAGACTATAATAGAAAAGTCTGAATCACTTCCATCCTTCTGTTCACTCTAAGCTGAGCATTTGTTGTTGGAAGACTTCGCTGTAAGACTGATATTCTCTGCTTGTCTCCTGTTAGTGAAATGACCCATTCTCTATCTGCATTTCCTCTTTGAAGTTGTTCTTTCCCTTTGAAGAAAACTGACACCTTGCAAATGATAGCTCATCTGCATAAACATGGGTTCACACACCTCACTTGCATAATTTTCTCTGACTTCCACCTTGTTTACAGCAAGCAAAAAGCAAACCAAAAAAAGTTGCACGAACAATTGTTTTCGCTGTGTTTTTGTTGTTTTGATGTTTGCTCAAGGTCAAACCTGGACTCACCTTCATTTGTAAACATGATTAAAGCTCATTTTTTAAATTGCTTTTGTATTCATTTATTTATTTATTTGTTATGAAGTGTGTCAGCCCGCTCAATGCTAATTAGTGAACGGAAACAAGTTCAGTTTTGCTTCAGATTGTTAAAATGGTGATTTGTTGTTGCAATAGTGATAGAAGGCCTGCACTTAGGTGAAGTACAAGCGTTTTCAGTTGTTGCCATTTTTACTGTCTAAACCCCAAATAACAGCAGTAGCTTCAAAAGAAATGTTTTCTTTAAAACAAACAAAATTTTAAAAAGGCCAGAATTTAAACCAGTTTCCGTGTTCTTCAGCTCAACTGAGAAGTCATGTGAGACACTGAGTGGAAGAGAAAATATACTTAATATGACTCAAAAAGGATACAGAAGAGCAAGTTTGCTGAAAGGTACATTCACTATGGTGAAAGATTCTGTTGAAGAGTTGATGTACAGAGTAGCATGAAAAACATAGAGTTTGTAGATGCTGTAAACATATAAAAAGACCGAGTCAAATAGCCCCAATTTTTGTTCTGAAATTAATAATATTTGTTGGAATTTGGATGAACATTTTCCATGTTCATATCATCATCCTCTTCTTTATGAAAACTTTATAGACTTGTGTCATCACAACAAAAACTTACAATATTTGAATGCATCAGCAGCAGGGCTTCTTTTTGTACATAAATGCATTCCTACTGTGACACTGATGCAAACTAATGAACGTTGTGGAAAAAACAGACTGCACAATCACATCTCACACCTGGTGGACAGCTTCAGCTGGGTGTCAGAAAATCTTTACGCTCATGAGCTCCTTAACCTTCACATAATTACCTTCTCTCGTCACTACTTATGACACCTAGATCTTGTAATTAGTAAATCTTTTCCTATAAATGTCACATTCTGAGTCAAAAACAAGAGGAATCTATTGTGACTAAAGATTCCTGACAAAGCTTGCATTTGTGACAAGCTGGGAGAGACTGAGCTTAAAGCAGTGGACCATCTGAAAGAGCAGTGTTATCTAAGCTACTGGTGTTGTTTTTTCAAGTGTAATTCTTTGCTTTGTATATACATATGCATATTTTTTAAAATTCAGCTTTAATACACCTCGGCAGTTGCACTGAGAAAGGCTCTATGGCAGACAACAATCCTGTATTAGTTTACAGTGGAAAAAAAATAAAAAATAAATAAAAAACACTGAAAACCCTCCACCGAGATGCAGACAGCGTAACCAAATGTTATCAGAAATTGGGGCTCATTGGTCTCCTCAGACGATGTGCAGGTCAAAAGCCGACAATTTGAGGTGATTACTTTGAAAAGGAGGACGGATTCAGCAGGTTCCAAACACTTTATGTCACCATGGAAGGATTCTGCAGTAATGTGGCAGAAAAATGCCTGTGCCTTTTCTTCACAGGAAATACAACCTTACCCAGTCTGAAGGCTGGATACCAATTGCTGGTGTGTCTTAAATTTATTCTCCAGCCAGTCTTAAAGCTGCTGCCTTGGGCAGAATATGATTGAACGAAATAATAGGTCAAACCCCTGCGTACTGGATCACAGTGTGCAGGGAGGAAGGATTTGTAAGACGGCCGTATTACACCACTGTTCAGTGACTCATTAGAATGAGATATCAGGGGCAACTTTTGAACACTTTCAAAGGCAGCACAAGGATTTCTCCGAGCAGCATTGCGTGCATGTACGTACATTGTACTACACAGTTTGCTCTCTTTCTTTCCTAGATTTAAAATGCTAAGAATGTGACCTCAGGCATCTTAAGAGGCTTAACACATAGAGAAAAGACCTTTTATGTGCTGTATGTGAGACACTCCTCATGCCACGTTTGATATAGTGAATGTACACTTCATGTCAGTCACTGTAAGTGTTTGAGAAGACACAGCATGAAGTCAAACACTGACATGTGTGTCAGTTTGAGATCAGAGCAAAGATCAGACACCCAGCTGCTGATGTTTCGAGACAATGTCAGAGACAGACAGGAGAGGGAAGTGTGCCAGAGTGAGAGGCAGCTGTGTAGAGCAGGAGAAGGGAGCGTTCATGCAGGCAGCTGAGGGAGGCCGAGCCCTGCAGGTCTTAAACACGAACCTTCGGTGGTCTTCAATCATGCGCTGAGCCATCAAAGGTGGTCTTCACAGATGTTGCACTGCAATCGCCGTGCATGGCTCTGAGCGTGTGCACCAACACAAAGCTGCGCTACAAATGAATTTACAAGTTAGAGTTCAAAGGAGGTTCAAACTCCTGCCCCTTTGCCCTGAACACCACAAAGTGCCCTCCACCTCCTACTATGTCTTTCAATACAGACATCAAGGAAACAGAAAAAACAAAGAACATCAGATCAGTGCCGGTTACTGCACAGAAACAGCATCATTGCACTCCAAACCCAGTAGGATCTGCATTCACTGATTTTATTTTAGATTTTACAGACTTCCCAGCCACATATTCTCTTATTCTGAAGATTTCATGTATTTTCTTTAATGTCGTTTAATACAGTAGGCACAATTGTCCTTGTTCTTGTTAACTTTATGCATAAATTTAAATTGAAAACTTGTCTGTTGTATTCTTCAGAGTTAACTCATACCAGAGTGTTTAAAGGTGAAGGTGCCAGAATGATAATCATAAAGACACAAAATATTTTATTGTGGTTTGTCACTAGCTTTGGTCAATGAAATTCATATAACATTGCAAAAGAAAAAAAGTGTAGATATTCAGATAATAAAACTGCCATGATATAATGGCACTTCATTGTTTTATGTTTTAAATTAGGCATATTAAAAAGTAAAAATGGTCAATATTATTTATCTACTATTTTACAGATTTTTTCCTTGTTTTGTTTATATATATATATATATACATACACATACACACACACAAATTTAAATAAGCTAACAAAAGGGAATTATTTTACAGATAGGTGTTATTTAATTTCAGTTTTCCACAGAGATGTATTTATTTATTTTTATTTTTCTCTGACACTGTTGCAAGCAGTCATGGATGTAAACCAAAGAGCAAAAAGCAGGTCTGCAACTATTTCATTACTTCTATTCTACTGAGATTCACAGAGAGGACTCTGCTTTTGATTCTCAAAGTGACTTTGGACAAAACCAAATCAGTCTTCTTGAATCATGAATCAAATGTATGCTCACTTTTACAACACCTTAAGCATCAGGCACAGTCAGAGTAGTTATACTGACAGAATATCGCATACTGCAGATGAGGATGAAACATTTAAAGGCCTTACAACAGAAGAACTTTTTTTGAAGGACTCGTTTAAGGGTGACGACTCTGATCTGATCTCTCAGCGGTGAATTGTATGTACAGTGCCTTGTGAAAGTATTCGGCCCCCTTGCATTAATACTTTGTAGCGCCACCTTTTGCTGCAATTACAGCTGCAAGTCGCTTGGGGTATGTCTCTATCAGTTTTGCACATCGAGAGACTGAAATTCTTGCCCATTCTTCCTTGCAAAACAGCTGGAGCTCAGTGAGGTTGGATGGAGAGCGTTTGTGAACAGCAGTCGTCAGCTCTGCCCACAGATTCTCCATTGGATTCAGGTCTGGACTTTGACTTGGCCATTCTAACACCTGGATACGTTTATTTGTGAACCATTACATTGTAGATTTGGCTTTATGTTTTGGATCATTGTCCTGTTGGAAGATAAATCTCCATCCCAGTCTCAGGTCTTTTGCAGACTCCAACAGGTTTTCTTCCAGAATGGTCCTGTATTTGGCTCCATTCATCTTCCCATCAATTTTAACCATCCTCCCTGTCCCTGCTGAAGAAAAGCAGGCCCAAACCATGAGGCTGCCACCACCATGTTTGACACTGGGGATGGTGTGTTCAGGGTGATGAGCTGTGTTGCTTTTACGCCAAACATATTGTTTTGCATTGTGGCCAAAAAGTTCGATTTTGGTTTCATCTGACCAGAGCACCTTCTTCCACATGTTTGGTGTGTCTCCCAGGTGGCTTGTGGCAAACTTCAAACAAGACTTTTTATGGATATCTTTGAGAAATGGCTTTCTTCTTGCCACTCTTCCATAAAGGCCAGATTTGTGCAGTGTACGACTGATTGTTGTCCTATGGACAGACTCTCCCACCTCAGCTGTAGATCTCTGTAGTTCATCCAGAGTGATCATGGGCCTCTTGGCTGCATCTCTGATCAGTCTTCTCCTTGTTCGAGGTGAAAGTTTAGAGGGACGGCCGGGTCTTGGTAGATTTGCAGTGGTCTGATACTCCTTCCATTTCACTATGATTGCTTGCACAGTGCTCTTTGAGATGTTTAAAGCTTGGGAAATCTTTTTGTATCCAAATCCAGATTTAAACTTCTCCACAACAGTATCTCAGACCTGCCTGGTGTGTTCCTTGGTCTTCATGATGCTCTCTGCACTTTAAACAGAACCCTGAGACTATCACAGAGCAGGTGCATTTATACGGAGACTTGATTACACACAGGTGGATTCTATTTATCATCATCAGTCATTTAGGACAACATTGGATCATTCAGAGATCCTCACTGAACTTCTGGAGTGAGTTTGCTGCACTGAAAGTAAAGGGGCCAAATAATATTGCACGCCCCACTTTTCAGGTTTTTATTTGTTAAAGAAGTTTAAAATATCCAATAAATTTCGTTCCACTTCACGATTGTGTCCCACTTGTTGTTGATTCTTGACAAAAAATTAAAATTTTATATCTTTATGTTTGAAGCCTGAAATGTGGCGAAAGGTTGAAAAGTTCAAGGGGGCCGAATACTTTCACAAGGCACTGTAAGTATATTTGCTGAAGTGCTGGAGGTCCAACTCTATATATTTTACACCTCCTCCACCATTTATTTGACAGCCACACTGCCCTGCAAAGGCAGCAGCAACAGCAGTGAAGCTGGAGATAAAAACCATGTTTAAAATGTTCAGGTTTGACAGTAAAGAGTAAAGAAAGGTCAGTTAAGGTCAAGTGGTTTGAAAAACATCCCTGCCATAGAACCCACACAATATCTAAAAATATGTCTTCTGCCTTCTATGGTGCATATATTTCCATACTTTTACATTTCAAATGCAAGGATTTTACATGGAACAGATTTTTCTTACAGTTCAGTCCAACTGTATGAAGATCTGAAGGTTTCTACCATGTCTGTGACTTTTGTTTGTCAACTGGGAGCTTTTTTTTCTTCTTTTTTTTTGTGACAATGTGAAACTTCAAAGGGAGTCCTCAAACATGTACCTGTAATTAGAATTAGTATACATAGCTCATTTTGAGCTTTCTGAATTAAGAATTGACTGTGGGCTATGCAAATCAAGGTGTTGAAACAATCCATAGCGCAGTGGAAAGTTCGGCAGCCAGGCAAAAACAAAAGACCAAAGTCAGAGAAGAGACTCCTTTCCCTGGTGGAGGTATTATCATCTGGTTAATTAATTATGAGTGCACTCTGAATTAAATCGGTTACTTACGCTGTCTAGTATAAAGCCAGCAGTCAAGGAGCTCGAGGTTTTTGTAAAGGCCAGAGGAAGTTAAAGGATTTAACTTATGCAAAGTTAAGAGCAAAATCAGGAACAACGGCAAAAGTAGAAAGAAAATAATGTTTTCTTATTACTTTTCTTCCAAGTTCATCTAATAAGAGCACATTAGATTTATTTTATTTGCATTTGATGTTTTATACCTGCTCTCAGAGTTAACCGCTTGAATAAAAGTTGTGGACTGAGCTGAGTTGAGCTGATTTCCGTTGCAGATAAAGCCATTTATTTATATAAGTGTTGGAAATACAGCTGCAGGCAATCTTCGGGGAGTTCTTAACTATAAAGAGCAGATAGCTTTTAACTTTCCATTTCATTTGCTGCTTTAGAAACCTGAGTGCCAAACACAAGAATGGCCTCAGTAATGTAAATGTCTTGAGTTATGCAGAAAATCTGCAGAAAGTGTTCACAAATAAGGTTAAGAGAAAAAGTCTCTGCCCTGTTGCACTATAATAAACTGTAGTCAGAGTTGAAGTCATACTGAGGATCTTCATTCTCTAATGTTTTCCACTGTAGTCAAGAGTTTCCCTTTCATTTTCATTTGTTTTTTTCACATTATTTCTGGATGCATTAATTTGATCTCCAGTTTGTACACTATGAATTCATAATCAACTGTCTGCACTTTAATTAATGTATGCCTCTGTCTAAATTTACATTTCAATTCCACTTAATCTTTAAGGAAAGTGATTTCATTATGTGTTTTGCCAATAAAACAGAAGAAAATATAAGGTCTTTTTACTAAAATCTGTTACACTATTGTTCAGAAATTTGGGGTCACCTACACAATTTCATGTTTTCCATGGAAACTCAGACGTTTAATCATGTGCTAACATAACTGCACAAATGTTTTCTAATCATCAATTAGCCTTTCAACATCATACAGAGGTTGCAGTTGATAGTAAAGAAATGAAATGAAGGTAAAAGTGGGAAGGACCCAATAAACCAAACAGTACTATCATTGCATTCATTAAAAGGAGTACAAATGGCATAATCACATATTAGTTTAAATGGATTTAAAAGTGAGTATGAAAGGGTGACAGATTTTTAGACAACCTTTTCTAAACCAGACATCATTTCTGAACCAGTCATCCATTTTCAGGAATTTTAAACAGTAATGATCAATAAGCTCACATACTTTAACAGCATCACGGGCCGCATGCCATGACCTGAAAATAATTTACATGAGACATTAACCTACCATCTCTATCATCGCTGTAATTAAAGTCTAATCTTTTTTTTTGTAACTAAAACTACTGGGATAAAGAATTAGTTCAACATTTGGGGAAATAGACAAAGTCACTTCCCTTCCAAATATTGAACAAAGACCACATCTGTCAGCTTCTAGAAGATGCCGTTCTTTAGACATCTGTTTTCCTGAGTAATGTATCACTCTGTACTGTCAGAATTTGATCCACTGAGTCTTACCAACAGTTAGTCTCAAAAAGCCTCACGATAACTTTTATTTTATACAGTTCATATGTGTGAGGACCCAACCACAAATCTCAGTTGTGGATACTCTCTACCAGACTGACTGAAAAGAATGCCAATGCACATAATATAGGTTACCTGAGAGTTTATCTGTATATTTGCTGCTTACTGGGTTTTTGCATTTTGTGACATTGATCAAGGCTGGATTGCCAAAATGGTTTAAGTTGCTTTTGTCACTGAAAGGTGACCTCCTCTTGTCCTAACGCAGTCTCAGAATGATACACCTATGCAACTAAACTACGTTGTAAAATGTGTTTTGAAGCCTACCGGTTTACATTTTTTTGTAACGTATCACTAAAATGTTACTAATCAATGTACCTTTGCCATGAATCTTACAAATTCGTTGTCATTCCTTTGCAGTCGACCAATCACACCATATATCACATGGGCAGGGTTTGTCATTCTGGTAAACCAGAAAATGGAGAGGACATGTCAAACATGTAGTGAAAAAGTCCTATTTTAACACAAACTATGACATTTTCCTTTAAAAAAAAAAAACTATGACTTTCTCTAAAAAAGTAATTTAGGTGCCCAACCTTAACCCAGCTTCTGGCATGTGAAAGTGTCTAACAAAGCATGGTACTTTCCAAAACCTAACCATGCAGTTTTGTGTCTAAAGCTAAACATAAAGTGAATAAACACAACAACATGATATGTAACAATTCTGTCTGCTGCCCATTATATGCCTCGAACTCTGGTCTTCAGGGTGAAAATCTGGTTTGTCTCCAATCGTCTAATGCATATTTTGTCTTTTTTTTCAAACTGGATGCCTTTCAAGCCACATCGCAGGTGACAAAATTATGTTCTCTTCAAAATGTATTTGAAAATGCAGCGTGAGCGTATACGAACATTTTCGTAGTTTGCTTCTCCTCACCACCAATGGTTAAGAGATCAATGACATATCAACATATTTAATTATAATAGACTTGAATTATACTGAAGTTAATCTGACAATAACCAGGACACTTCCAGTCATGTGTACAAACTCAATTCATTATTTGATTCATACAAAGTAAATCCAAATTGACATGCAAATTGTAGGATTGGCAAAGTACATGAGGCACCGGGCACAATGCAGCAACTTGGACTTTGTTGACCGATTTAATCAAACTGTTTCTGTTCTTTGCCTTGACAGCAAACATTGTTTGTGAAGCATCCTTTTGACTCACTCACTGACATTTACAAAGCTGAAGACTGCTACATGCCATGTCATGTCCTCATCACCTTTAATAAGGCACAGTAATGAAATTAGAAATCACCAACTTTCAGCAAAGGAAGCTGGTGCAATGCATTTTCTTATTTTGTCAACTTTTATTGCTCTTTTTTTTTTCTATAAGGTATTTTGGGATTATAAGCAGCTCCCATAATGCTCTGCGTAGTTTAAAAAAAAAAAAAAGCTGATTTATTACTATTCAGGTGCTGACTTGTTTAGCCATTGTGTGTGTTTATGCCTACTGTGGATAATTTGTTGGAAACCTGTGGCTTAAACATACATTAAGAAAGTCATTACTCAGGTGGATATCAGCATTGTAAAGCAGCTAGAACTCAATTGGCTGACACACACACACACACACACACACACACACACACACACACACACACACACACACACACACACACACACACACACACACACACACACACACACACACACACAGCACTCACACAATCACACAAGGACGTAAACGTCACCTTTCCGAATCAGCAGCATTCATTTCTGCTTAACTGCTGAGAAAATTAGAGCATTACATATTGAGGAGCCCAGGGTACTATTTGCATGATGACTGTATAGTCTCCACAGCTTTAAAATGCCCTTCTTTAATATAACATCTACCTTATTACTGTTCCCAAAGAGGAGATAATGCTCCATGACCCTGAGAGCAAGCAAATATTGATAACAGATTAAATAAGTCTTGTGTATTAAATCATACAGCAGGAAGGAAGGAATTAGATCTTTAACCCATGTGAGGGGAAAAAAAGAGACTTTTCAGGAGATACAGGGTTTCTTTTTTTTCAGCATGATGCGACTCTGCATTTTGAAACCCCCATAGCAAAGCCTGAGGGTGTCACACATTAGGATAACATCCAGCCCCTCACCCCTTATTAAACACTGTTGTCTTGTTAAACAGGGATCCTTATTGGGAAAACCCACAGGGCACTTGCACAACTGTAAATGGGTAATCCATTACTAGTACTGGCAATACTCCAACCCAATTACACAAAAACCACAGCATACGGCACTCTGTGAAGCATGATATCGGTAGCGTGATAACTGAAAAGCAAAAGGTCACTGATCTATCCAGGTGGGTTTTGCTGAATATGCATGCTTGTTTTGCACATGAAGAGGCTCACTGGGGTTTTAGAAAGCACAAACTTTTCCCATTGTTGGTTGCTGAGCTACTCTATTACAGAGCAGATGGGGCTGAATGCGTGTCTTCTTTATGGGTGTCTCAGTGATGGATGAAGAATGAGAATTTAACATGAAGGCAAACAGCTACAAAATGTTTGCAGCTGAATGATAAAATCTCACAATAAAACAGCCTTGAAAACTCATTTAGGCTTCCATTGAACAGATGACTCAGGTAGACGCTGCAATCACAGGTGTCTTAAAGGCGCTACATGCACAAGTGTGCTAATCACTCTCTCTAATTACATCTCTAGTCTGATGGAAGTTGGTAAGAGCTATGCAGGTGTTACCAAAGTTAATACTCTCCATCTGCTTACAGGCATTTCTCTGCATATGGGTCAGCCACACAAGTACATAAAACATTCAAGACAATAGTTTTGCACTCATGCAGCACTTCTACTTAATACACTGCCACTACTTCACTCATTCTTGAGTGTGTGTGTGTATATACATGAGTCATTCCACCAAAGTTCACCTAATGCTCCATGGCAAACCATCTTTAGTTTGACAGATCTTTCTTTAAGTGTTGAATATTGATTGAGTTGACGACGTGTAGAACTTTGGGGTTATAGCTGACATTAGTTTTTGACTTACAAAAGTTTATAGGGGTGAGGTCTTGTTGATTTTTTACACATTTTTTTTGCATCTGTAAAACAATGTTTGAAGTGCAGTAACTTGAGAAATTATGGAGTCCTGAAATTTGCAGGCTCACGTGGTCTTCAATGGTCCAACCCTTCTTTGAAAGAATAATGCAGACTAATGCATGATGGTGTCAATTTGGTAAAAAAAAAAAAAAGTTCATGTTTCTGTCTAGTCTGATCATTAACCAACCATAAAACCTTTATTTTTCCCTCCTAAGAGACTGATTGTTTGCTCTTCCTGGACTACAGTTCTGCATTTAACACCATCCACCCAGGCAGACTGATCGAGAAGCTGGCAGACCTCGGCATCCCAACTCTCACCCGCGACTGGATTTTGGATTTCCTGACCAGAAGACCACAGGTGGTGAAGATGGGAAGACGGGTGTCAGCTGAGCTCACGGTCAGCACAGGATCACCACAGGGATGCCGCCTCAGCCCCAAACTCTTCACCCTGTACACATACGACTGTGTCTCCACCCAGGACAACACCATCATCATCAGATTTGTTGATGACACCACCATCCTGGGCCTCATCAAGGGGGGTGACGAGTCAGGATACAGGACCCTGGTCAATGACATTCTTGTCTATGGAGAGGAGAACGACCTCATCCTCAACACAGACAAGACCAAAGAAATAATCATGGATTTCAGGAAAAATCCCCTCCCCGCCCCCTACAGCCTCTTTTCATCACAGGGACTGCGGTGGAGAGGGCAGACAGCCACAGATTCCTGGGACTGCAGGTCACACCTGACCTGAGCTGGACAAGTAACACCATGGCCACAGTGAAAAAAGCCCAGCAAAGGCTTTATTTCATCAGGCTGCTCAGGAAAGTTGGTCTGAAGCATTGCCCTCTCACCCAGCCCTACAGAGGACTGATGGAGAGTATCCTCACTGCTGGAATCATTGTTTGGAATGGAAATACCACACAGGCAGAGAGGAAGGCTCTGCAAAGAGTTAAGACTGCGGAGAGGATTTTAGGGACAAAACTTCCTTCCATGGACTCTATGTACATGCATCGCTGTAGGAAAAGAGCAGAGGGGATCACCAGAGGCTCACTCTCTGCTCCAACACAACGCTGCACATACAACCTGAGACACAGCAGAGCAGACAGCATCATTACTTGCAGAACACGCTTTTTCAACAGCTTCTTTCCCGCCAGACTGATGGCAAAACAAAACTACTGAAGTCAAAACAAACAAAAATAATAATCTAATGCTACCTCACTTTAATCACGTGCAATATCTGTTTCTTTACCTGTGAAAGTCCTCACAATGTGAAATTTGTTCTGATGAATGTGCAGTACTTGTTACAAGTGCAATATTCCCAATACTCTCTCTACTGCCTGTCTCTATATTTATATTTTTATATTATATTTTTAGATTTCTTATACATATCTATAATTTGTTTCCTTCTGTACAGTGATTTCTTATCTTAAGTTTTGTTACTTAAACTGTGACTCTGCGAGCCCCTGCACAAGAGTTCCATTGTGTCTGGACTGTTGGTTTTATTCACAAATGGCCAATAAAAACCTTGAATCCTTGATTTTTTTTTTTTTTCTGTGACTGGCACTAATATGACTTTTAAATATGTAGTGTATGATGCCGGTCAGAGGCACAGATTAATCACTGAGCAGGTATGATGGGTGAAACCACAGCTGTTTAACACTGTTTCTAGGCTAAAAGAAAAAAAAAAATCATGGATTTCCAGTACATAGTGCTTCACATAATTTTATGAAAAGTGGTACCACATGTTCTCAGCCAGTTCTCCATTGGAAAATGGCTTGTTTTCATTCCAACTCATCCACTGTCCCACTACAAATAGGATATATTTCCATATGGAGTCACGTTTAAAGTTGTGGAGGTTCTTATTAAGGCAAGAATACAAGGGATGTCACAATCCGATCTCAATGATGGGATTGAGGCTAATCAAGGCCTTTTGTTAACTGGTCTGTTTCAGCATGAACTTTAGCCCATTCTCTGTTTATGTCTACTGTCACAAGTGTCATAGAAAGAGGGAACAATTATTTTTCTATTTCTTTTTATTTGATTGTTGTAAAGCTTAAAGGTGCACTGCTGCCACCTACCAGACTGGGGTGAGGAGGTAGAGTGAAATTTGTGGCAGGACATGGCTAAAATATATGCAGTGTGGAAATATTTTAAATTGGAAAACAAAAGCAATCCACTCCCACACCCCTGCCTTTCTCCTGCAGACACAGGAACTTCCATTAATATGTTGTCTTTCCTAGTCTATTCTGTTCCAGCTTCATTCAGGCATTTACAAGATAGACTGTAAAACCTTTAATAAAAGTTTCTTTCCTTTCTCCATTCTTTCTTTTTTTTCTTGTCATTTATTATGTATGTTACTCGGCTGCTTTATTTGTTTTGTATCTTTGAATTTGGTGTGTAGCTGTACATTTATTATGCCAGTTTTCTTGTGTTACACACAAGAAAACGACCTTGAGGCTACAAACACTGTAACGACTTGGCTCCAGAGTTTAAGCTGTTTCCTGGCTTTTTACGCTGATTAAAACACCACATCCACAAGTTCCTCCTTCAGACATGTCTACATTTTCACAAATACGATTGTATATTCCATCTGTGACTTTATCAGTCCCTCTGTCATGACTACTCAGATGTCATGTTTGCAAGAATGGGAAGGTGTCTCCGTTTCAGATTGGAAACACACAAAAAAAAAAGGAGTGTAGTCAGTCAGCCTGCATTAAAACAGCTTTATAACGTACTCCCACTTACTGTCAGTCAGTTTGGAATGACACTCAAACTGGTGGACCCTCCAGAGAAATGTGCTCGTGTAGTCTAAGTGGGTAGATACAAGGTGTTGTTTATTGACCGTTAGCTTTGAGCTTCATACCATTACCTTCCGGACAGTAGCGCGGATCAGACAGGTTAGTAAATGGTTTGATTAAATTTTCCTACTAGGTCCAGTAGTCTCTAAGAGTTTGAAAATAGCCCTGTACCCTTAATCTCCCGAATGCCTCTGCAGCATTTCTTTCAAACCAGGTGTCACGTAGTTTTTCCTTTTTTCCGTCTATCTCACTTCTATCTAAGACAGTGTGAAAATGCATATTCCACCATTTCCTGGAGCTCACAATGCTCACACCTTCCAGCCATTATCTTCAGCGTATTGTTCAAAGCGAAGTGAGAAAATCTCATCATTTCCTGATAAAACGTACTCCTCCTTTCCAATTCTATTACTTTCTCTCATTTCTCCTTCTTTTCTTTGAATGTGATAATAGTGTCCAGCCTCACCTGCTATATCCCACGCTTCCTTACACTTCTTTTTTTTTCTGATTTTATTATATTAAACCTCAACTTTGCAATAATCTACAGCAATACATTCTATTGATGTGGCAACATCTTTTAAATACTCATCTTTTAGTTCATTTGTATTCGCATCTGCTCTTTTAATTCTAAAAACTGTCTAAGCTATGTTGCAGAAAATGTCATATTTCAAATTTGAAAGTATGTTCTTGACAATTGTTCATACATTACACGAATCAGAAGGTTAATCATTTTAGAATTTATTTTGAATCTATCTGAAACACCCTTTGTAGGCAAATATTTCCTTTTTGTTTCACCCTTTACTTAAACTATTAACCATTTTTCATTGTCTGCAAATAATTTCTCTGCTGTCTTGAAATGTTTTTAAACATTTCATAAATGCTTTCTTTATTGCAGCTAAAATGAAGATCATAACAAAAACAAAATTAAGTAAAATTAAGTTCACAATATCTACCTTTGTTTGGAATAGTTTCCCAGTCTACCAGACAAATCTAACACAAGTAATGTTTGATTTGTTTTTAGTGTTTGAGAAAGTAGTTGATCAGTACAACAAAAAATGTGCTGATGGAGGCCAAAAAGTATAGTGTAGCTAGAGAGTTCTGTTATTTTTCTTGAGGATTATGGGTAACAATGACCCTCTTCTTAAATTGTATGTAGTGATTTCAATAAATAAAATCTTTAAAAAAGAGATATTGATTTGCATGGCTTCATAGCAGATCAAAGTATCAGAGACTGGACAGCTTACACTCGTTGATTAAACTATGAATTAAGCATCATCTAAGGATGCTTGAATATAGTGTGAGGCTGTCAGTCTGAAAGTTGAACATGAAGGGAGCATTTCAGCACCATTATGATCCTGAGCATGCAGCAAATCAAGGAATGACTCAAAAAGAAGATATCAAGGGTTATGAAGTAGAGTAATGGAAGACCAGATGTTAACCTCTTTAAAATGTAGTGGAGGGGAATTTGAAACTGCCAATGCATATGAGAAAACCCTCAACCAAAAATAACTAGCAAAACTCTCAGTCTCAAAATGTTTAACTTGGTAATGCCAAGAGGCCAAGAGTGTAGTTTGCACAGAAGCCTAATGACATCTGGAGATAATTTTGTTGCATGACTAAAAAAGGTAATTTTCCATTGGTTGTGCTCCATCCATCCATCCAACCATCCATCCATCCATCCTTCCTTTATGCTCATATGGGATTGGTGTGAGATGGCAGCAGGCTAAGAAGGTTCCTGTTGGATCCCAAGGTGTTCCCAGGTCAGATGAGATTTATAATTCCCTCTAGTGAGTTCTGGGTGTATCAAAGTTCTCTACTCAGTTGACTGTGCCCAGAAAACCTCTAAAAGACATTACCCATGACACATCCTAATTACATGCATGAACTTGAGTTCAAAGTTGGGTCCTTTTAATGTCCTTCTGGATGTCCAAGCTCCTATTTTGGCTGTTTGTATCCATGATCTCATTCTTTCAGTCACTACCCAGAGCTCATGGTCCAGGGTCAAAACAAACACCAACTGGTAAATTAAGAGCTTTGCCTTCCAGCTAAACTCCTTTTTCTCTACAATAGTTCAGTGCAATGCCTGCATTATGGCTGACGACACATATGTCCATCTATCCATCTTATGCTTCATTTTTCTGTCACTTGTGAACAAGATGCTGGGATACTTAGACTCATTTGCTTGAAGCAGCAATTCATCTCCTTGTGGTTGTTATCAAGTACCTTATCTGTGGATACTTTATTAAAAAGGATCAAATATTTTCTTGATTAAATACACCAAAAACCCCAACAGTCCCCGTGGGATCCAACTACTTTTTACATGATGTAAAGGATTTTGGATTAATCCCATATTTATTTGTTTTGCATTTGTGTATAAAATGTACTGTGTGCATCTGTTTGTGGAATCAGATAAACAATAAGATAAACATTAGACTAATTCACTATAAAAGTCTACTTGTTCCTGATGTCCCTCCTCAAATTTCTTAAATTGTCTCTTAACAAGGTAGAAGATTGTTGAATGCATCACCACAGAGGAAATCAAATAACACTTTATTTAAAGCAAATTGTTTAAACAAGCTGATTTGTATTGGAAACAAGAATAGTTTTCTCACCTCGCTGGCACATTTATCCTCACTCATTTTCATTAACTAAATGAAGATTTTAAGACTGGATCGGAAACAAATTACTGCACTTGATTAGATGGTTTGAGTAGAGGTGTCCTTGGGGTGTGCTATGTTGAACATGCTGCCATAAACCCTTTAGAAACTATTGCAATCCAACCATAGCTATGGAATTATCTTTAATATCACCAAACTGGAGAATTAAACTTTTTTTTTTATCATGTATTATTTTGGAGTCATTACACTGCAGAGGTTTTGTGACATTGATTTCCATGTACAGCTGCACTCTCCTGTACAGATGTGTTATGAGGAAAAGCAGGAGTTTTGCTTTAACATCTGCTTGCACTTCAGCTCTGTGACATTGTCTTTTTGGTTAATGCATTTCAGCTTTCTCCTGCTCCATCTTCTTTCCCTCTTCTCCTCCGTGGCAGATTTTTCAATTTGACTTCCACAGTCAAACGCTTTGCTTTTCTGCCTGTAATCTCAACAGATAAACTAATATGTTGTTAGCTCTCTCTCCCTCTCTCTTCCTTTAAATATCCATCAAGTGCATATTACAGCAAAATAAGACAACCACATCCGTGAGGAAAAAGTACACACAGCACCAGCTTTCACTTCACTTCCTGCTATCAATTTCAGAGCAATTAAGGCCTGCAAAGGGTTTCAATTTCAGATGGGAAATTGAATTCTGTCAAGATATGATCTGCATTTGGACGTGTTCAGAGCTTAACGCTATATACGTGTATGTGTATGTGATGTGGTACAATACAAAAGGCTGTTTTATCATAGTTTGACAGGATGGGATCAATAAGGAGATACTGGGATATATGAATTGATAATGGCATCTTAATAAGAAAGCCTAGAAAAGCTCAATTAAATGACATCATTGTTAAAAAGCAGTGGTTCTTAAATGTCAGACCATGCAGATGAGACGGAATATAATTTTAATAGCAAATCAGTTTTAATAAAATGGATCTATACACGACAATTAATGGTTTATAGAAATTGCAATAGTTCAGCATATTGGAACAATAAGGTTTCAAAAGCGGAAGTGCATTAAAACTAGGGATGTCTCTTGTTTCTTTTCCTCCGCTTAGTAATATGCTTAAATTCAGCGGGTCGTCTCGTCAGATATTGGCATAAGAATGCATTATTGGTGAATATCGTTATCATTTCTTTTGCCTGCCATGAAAAACGATAAAATAATGCCTGGAATTCGCCAGCATTTACTGGCGCGCAAATGATCACATCATCAAACTGCGTCATGAAGTTTGTAAACAGCCACGTCGGATTTCCAGCATGCGGCGCAAGCCTTTGGCATGAAAAAAGAAAGATAGTACTACATTGCCAGTCAGGTTTGTCTACCAATGGAATGAGGGGAACACAGCTTTTGCTCTCAACCAAACTAATATCACTAGCCAATCCGAAGTCGAGTCAGGATGGGTCTTAGAAAGACATTGAGATCCAGCTGCAGGTGAGTTCTTTGTTGTCATGATTGTAGTGATGCAGGGATACAGAAATTTTTAACAAATCCATAGATCCAGACGATAAGCCGCATTGCTGCCAAAATCTAATCACTCTGTCCTTGTGTCGTTTTTGGCCTTCCCTGAAAATTTCATGTAAATTCATTATTCAGCTTTTTTGAGTAATGTTGTGTACCAACAAACAGACGGAAGGACAAACATACACCGATCATCACATAACTCCACTACGTTCCTTGACAGAGTAAAAATGAATGGCGTTTCGTGTGGTTGGAAGAGTTAAACAGAGGCAGAAAGCCCTATGGTTGTTGGTGCAAAAACTGAAGGAGCCGAGTGTTTGCTTCTGTACCATGTGTACAACTCATCCCTCAACTCGCGTCAAAAAAGTGCTGTCACACTTCCGGTATGGTAACAGGCTAGGGCAGACGTGCGGAGAGTCCCCGGAGCAACAATTTGAAAATATTTTCAAACAACAGCTATAAACTACCATATAACGATCTCATAATCAGCAGTAAGTGTCACGGAAAGAAGAAGACCCACGAAAATGGCTGGTAAACAGAAGGCATCAACTCAGAAAGTATCTAGCAAACAAGCTAATGCTAGCGACGGAGATCATGCAGTAACCGAGCTCTCTGTGCCCATGTCCGCACTGCAGGCCGAGATGGAGAAGAATCGAGCTGCGATCCTCAGGGAACTTAATGCCTCGCTTTTACCACTAAATGCATCCCTGGGTGACGTCCACAAAAAATTGGATGCATTTGAGCCACGTCTTATTGGGATGGAAACGAGCTTATCTGACCACAGTGACAGACTTGAAAACCTTGAGAGGCGAGTGGACATATTGGAGAAGGAAAAAAGGGAGTTGCTGACCAAGACAGAAGACCTGGAGAACCGCTCGCGCAGAAAGAATCTACGTATCATTGGCTTACCTGAGGGTGTGGAGATTGGCGTCGGAGCTTCTGCGTTTATGTCCCGGTTCCTTGTCGAGGTGCTCGGTGATGCAGCGTTCACGGATCTGCCGGAACTCGAACGGGCGCACAGGGCTCTGAGGGCAAGACCGTCCGGTGACGAGCGTCCTAGACCGATGTATGTTCGCTTTCTGCGGTACCCAGTAAAGGAGCAGGTCCTTGCCATTGCTAAGAAAAAGGGGCAACTGTTTTACAATGGTCGGAAGATCTTCATCTTTCCAGATCTCAGTCCTAGCCTCGCCAAGAAAAGAGCCGCTTTCAATCCAGTCAAGGGAAAACTGTACGAGAAGGGAGTGAAGTTTTTCCTGCGTTATCCCGCTGTCTTCTGCGTCACTTATCAGCAAAAGGATTACAAGTTCGAGTCGGCGACCGATGCTGAGGATTTCTACAATCACCAACTGTCCGGAGACCGCTAGGACTTCAGCGCGTCAATAAAGCCAAGGATGGTTCGTAAACTTGTTTTTGTTTACTCCGGGTTGCGGTGCGTATGCTGAACTCCCCCCTCCCCCTGGACACCCGGCAAAACATCCAACGCGTTATCTTCTTTGATACGATTCATAGGTACATTATCTCCTTTTTTATTTTTTTGTCTTTTCTTCTTCTTTTCCCTTTCTTATTTTTAGTATGTGATGACCATTTATGTTATTCTTTTCTTTTATCGTAACGATCTTAAACCTATTGATAAATGCACTTGACTTTGAATTAGGGCTGGACGGTAATAGGGCTTTTATCTGATCTGGATTTTGATGAGGGTCGATCTAGATTGGGGCAAAATAACAAAAGAGCAACTGAAAGTAAACAAATGACAAAAATACAAAAAAAGATGTCAAAACTAACAAACATTATTTAAGAAAGTGATAAAGATGATAGAAGAGTGACAAAAGTGACAAAATGACAGAAGGGACAAAGGGGAAAAAAGACAAAAAGCAATCAAAAAGTGAAACAATTGACACAAAATCACAGGAAAAATGACAGAAAATTACAAAAGAGCAACAGAAAGTTATTTTGACAAGGAGACAAACTCTTGAGGATTTTTTGTTCCCCTCTTGAGGATTTTTTGTTTCCCTCGGCGCCTCAAGGGGGCCAAAGTGATCAGTTTGTTTGGAGTGACGTGAGGCTTTAGTTGTTTCGTTGTTACAGTGGAGTCAGGGACGAGATCGGTCAGTGTATGATGGATGATCTGAATTGTGTTTTTCCCAGGATTGTCCAGCCCTATTTTAAATTAGTGTTATGGGAAATACATATTTTAGAAATTTTTTGTTCTTACCCCTTTTTTTTTTTTTTTTTTTTTATATATTCGACTTATACATTCATTTTATTTTTCCCTATTTTTGTGTATCATTTCTTAAATATAATTTAGGTTCCTTAATATTGGTGAACTGCATTCTTGAATAGCCTATGTGGGTTGCTTGGGAATGGGGGTGAGAGGGTTTATGTCGCCTTGTGGAGATTCATTTACTCTATGTTAATATTGCTGTTGTGTAACATTGAGTAGCGAGAATTATATGTTCTTTATATGTGTTTGCTCTGGGGGCTCTTTGAGTGGGTACTGAGTTAGATCGTTTCGAAAGTGACCTTCCGGGAGCCCTTTAGCGTTAGGAATACCCTATCCACTCTGTTTGGGGGGGTGGAAGTAAGGGGGGGTTGTTTGGTGGCTGAGTGTTTTTTGTTTTATTTTTCCTGTTATTTTAATATCTTCTTTTTTTGTCTAATGTTTTCTTTTTTTTCTAGACTCTTAGTATAGTTTTGGTTCGAGAGCTTAGCTGATTTTATACAACTAATCCATGGCAGGTAGAGAAACAGGAAATCGTAATGGACGCATAGTGCGAATATTGTCTTGGAATGTAGGAGGTATTAATGGTGCCATCAAAAGAACTAAAGTTCTTTCTCACATTAAGGATCTTGATGCAGATGTGATCTTTCTCCAAGAAACTCATTTACGTAATATCGATCAGAAAAGACTGAGCCAATCTTGGATATGTTCAATTTTTCATTCTAGATATAATAATAAAACAAGGGGTGCAGCTATACTAATTAAAAAACATGTTCCCTTTGACATGTCAGAGACCATATGTGACAACAATGGAAGATATATTATTGTAGTAGGGACTTTGTGCCAACAACCAGTCATATTAGTAAGTGTGTATGGGCCAAATTATGATGACGAGGACTTTATAAAAAGACTTGTTTCTTTAATACCAAAACTACACTCACATTATCTGATTTTGGGCGGGGATTTAAATACAGTTTTAAACCCAAGCATAGACAAATCCAACCCCAAGGATCCCACCCCTCCCAAGATGGCACAGGCTCTCTTGCAATTCATGTCCCAATATGGTCTTGTTGATATATGGCGACATTTACATCCAGTAGACAAACAGTTCTCATTCTATTCCCGTGTGCATAAAACACACTCTCGTATTGACTCCTTTGTAATTGATAAAACTTTGCTGCCCTTGGTGTCCACTTCTGAATATCAGGCAAGGGTAATCTCGGACCATTCTCCCTTGATGTTAGAGTTGCAGTTTATCTCTGCCCCCAGAGAATTTCGTTCCTGGAGGCTTGACCCCACACTACTATCTGATGAAAATATAATCTCCCGTATGAATCAAGCTATAGACAACTATCTTGAGGCTAATCAATCTGATACCACAAATTCAAGTTTACTTTGGGAAGCTTTAAAAGCTGTTCTTAGGGGTGAGATCATCTCATATACTGCATATACAAAAAGAAACATCAAAAAGCGTAAACAAGAGCTAACTAAACTGATCTCGGATTTGGACAATCAACTTGCTCTATCACCAACAAATGACCTGAAAAAGCAGAAACTAGAAGCTCAGACAGAGTTTGACCTAATTAGTACTTCGGAAGCAGAAAAATTATTACATACAGCAAGAGGGGTTTTATACGAACACGATGAAAAAGCTGGTCGTTTACTTGCAAATTATTTGAAAGGCCGAAGAGCTGCTCAACAGATCGTTCAAATTAGAAATACAACAAATCAAATTACTTTAGATCCCCACGAAATAAACAATACTTTTATGACTTATTACTCCCAATTATATAAGTCAGATAGTTTAAATGATTCAGCTATGTTGCACTTTTTTTAACAGCATTGAAATGCCCAAGCTCTCAGTTGAGGAGAGAGTTGCTTTAGATGCTCCCATTACCCTGAATGAAGTTTGTAGAGTTATTAAGTCAATGAACAGCGGGAAATCACCAGGGCCTGATGGCTTTGTAGTTGAATTTTATAAACAGTTTTCCATGAAATTAGCTCCCTTGTTACTGAACATGTATAATGAGTCCTTTCAACAAGGAATTCTACCCCCAACTCTCAGACAGGCTACCATTTCACTAATACATAAATCAGGTAAAGATCCGGACAATTGCTCATCTTACCGACCCATTTCGCTCTTAAATGTAGATGTAAAAATATTAGCTAAAATTTTTGCCTGCCGCCTTGAAACTGTTATACATAATATTATCTCAGAAGACCAAACGGGTTTCATAACAAACAGACACTCTTTTACCAATGTTCGTAGACTTATTAATATTGTACTAACCCCATCTCCAGTACCAGTTCCAGAAGCTGTAGTTGCGCTGGACGCCGAAAAAGCTTTCGACCGAGTGGAGTGGTCGTACTTGTTCATGACGCTTCAAAAATTTGGCTTCAGCGACCACTTCACTTCGTGGATTCGATTGCTTTACACATCACCTCAGGCGAGTGTGTGCACTAATACTTTTAGATCTGCTTTTTTCCCTCTAACGCGGGGAACTCGGCAGGGGTGTCCACTTTCCCCCCTCCTTTTTGCCGTAGCAATTGAGCCCCTCTCTATAGCTTTGAAAAATAACCATCTTATTCAAGGCATAAGGAGGAGAGGAGTTGAGCACAAGGTCTCTTTGTATGCCGACGACCTCTTACTTTACATATCTGATCCGGTCAATACTGTCTCTCATGTCTTGGATACGCTTAAGATTTTTGGAAGCTTCTCAGGGTATAAGCTTAATTTAGAAAAAAGTGACTTTTTCCCAATCAATGAATCAGCAAAAAAGATCCCCCAGATCGATATACCTTTTGCGTTTTCTACTAATAAGTTTAAATATTTGGGTATCAACATTTCACGAAGCATGAAAAGTCTTTTTGATGAAAATTTTGCTCTACTCCTTGGTAAAATTAAGGAGGACCTTCAGAAATGGGATAAACTTCAAATTACTTTAGCAGGAAGAATACACAGCGTTAAGATGAACATCGTCCCTCGTTTTCTGTATTTATTTCAGTGTCTTCCTCTATACATACCCAAATCATTTTTTATCAACATTAACAGCATTATCTCATCATTTATATGGAACAATAAACCTCCGAGACTTCAAAAATCCTTACTACAAAGGGCCAGAGTAGATGGAGGTATGGGATTGCCTGATTTTCAGCGTTACTACTGGGCATGTAATATGCACAAAATGTTGTTTTGGGCATTTTACCCTGAGACACAGTGGTGTCTATTGGAGTCTGATTCCTGTAATTTCTCCTTGATGGCTTTGTTGTGTCACCCACAAAAACTTAAACCCAAGGAATATACGAACAACCCAATTGTATCTGCGACCTTGAAAATTTGGCAGCAAATTAAACATAATTATAAGTGGGAGACACTTCCTTGTCATACCCCTATTCGCAACATCTTATTTAAACCTGCTCAGATGGACACAAGATTTGCTGTCTGGGACAGGCAGGGTTTGAAAACGGTTGGGGATTTCTACATGGAAGGAATTTTTTCCAGTTTTGAAGATCTGCGGTCTAAATTTAACCTTAAGCCACCTGACTTATTTCGATATTTTCAATTTCGTAATTTTCTTAAAGTCAATACTCCTTCGTTCCCTGCTTTACCTCCTCTTTCAGGTGTAGATCATCTTTACCCACTTGTGAAAAAATCTAAGCATCATATATCTTTTCTTTATAATTTACTCTCTTCAGACTCATCACCTGCCTTGACTAAAATTAAAACAGAGTGGGAGACTGAACTAGGTATTACTTTTAATAAAGACTGGTGGTCAGCAGCACTTAAAGAAATAAAACTCTGCTCATCTTGTGTGAAATTCCAAGTTATACAATTTAAAGTGGTTCATAGAGCACATTACAGTAAAACCAAACTAGCAAAAATATATCCAAACTCTACGGATATTTGCGATAGGTGTTCCCAGACTCCTTGCAACCACACGCACATGTTTTGGTCTTGTCCAAAACTAGTATACTACTGGAAGTCATACTTCAAAATTATTTCAGAAATATTGGGACATGATATAGAAATTAGTCCTTTCATTGCCATTTTTGGAGTACCCGGACCTGGAATTAAATTGTCAAATAAACAAAAAAATATAATATCTTTTACCTCTCTCATAGCTCGGCGTAAAATATTATTATTATGGAAAAGTAACGCACCACCCTCCACAACATCTTGGTTAAAAGACACTATGTCTTTTCTAAAACTTGAAAAAATTAAATTTTCATTAAGAGGCACCTCTGGAAAATTTTATACGCATTGGAACCCATTACTTCATTACTTCAAGACAATGACTTGTTTCTCTACTGATGATTGAGTAATCTTTGACTTTATGTACGCTACAAAATGATCTCTCTGTGTCCTTTTGTTTCGCTCATACGCATTATTTTCTTTTAGTAATTTTCTTTTGTGTGTGTTTTTTTTTTTTTTTTTTTCTCTTTCTCTGTCTTTTTTGTTTTATGTCTTTAAAGCTGTAAAATTATTTCTCTTCATGCATATTCTTGTAAAATGTATTTTCTGAAAAATGTTCAATAAATTGTGTTGACCAAAAAAAAAAAGTGCTGTCACACCACCAGTCAGACCCACAGAGCTGCTGTCCACCTTGAAACTCACAACTTGTTTACCGGGAGCAACAGTCACTGCTGAGGTACCGACATTAGACTGACTGGGTTTGTGATTTAAAAACACGTGTGTGCTCATTCATAGCAGAACACGATTTGTCATTCACCAGATCTCAGCCATTTGTTAAACTGTGCTGAAGATAAAAAAATGTTTTGGCAGAACTGTCCGTGTCAAATCAACATGTTGGTTCCATAAATCCACGACGTAGCACCAGCATTTAAGAAAAGTATTTATGAAAAGCTAAAAAAAAAGTGTTTTCATTGGATACTAGACAGAGCGTGGACACAATTCTTCATGTGCTTCATGTGTTTTGTTTTGTTTTTTAATTGAACTGTAGTAAACTGTATTTGTTTATTCCCTATTTTCTTATTCATGTCTGATTATTTAAGTTATCAGTTCTTAGAGCACTTTAATATTTTTTATTATTTGAACTGAAATATAAGTTGTTGTTACAAACTGTATTTTATTTTTGCACTGTAGCTGTTTACATAGCTGTATTTCAGAAGAAATGGTGCATATATCGTTAAGGTGAATCAATGTCCTTTTTCCATGTCTTTTACTGACTAGTTGCTAAATAATATATTTTGGATCATGTTGTAGTCAGATGGAGTACCTACCACCACCTGCTGGCCTTTTTAGTATTACTATATTCAGCATTCTGAGTTTCTGAATGCAGATATCTTAATTTCTTATTACTTAGCTAGATTCTACCCAGACCCCCACCCAAAAGCAAAAAGAGTTCAGATTTTGGATTATTTTTCAGTTTAAGCCCTGCAAGTGTGGCTACAGTAACAAGCTTGCTGTGCCTGACTAACAATATGTCTGTGGTTTGGAATTATTTCCAAGCCCACGTACATCGGTATGGGTTGATATAGGAATTGGAAATTGAGAGTTGGACAATATCGGCATATTGGTTTCCAGCAAAAAAAGTCAATGGAAACTGGATCAGTTGTATCAGGCAGAACAACAGTGAGCACATAATCAAAAGATCAATACATTAAGCTTTGTTCACTTACATAGAAGTATAGAAGAAGAATAGAAGAGCTACTTCATCACACATACACAATTTACTAAATAAAGAAACACAAGACACCAATCAGCAAAAGCACTATCAAGAGCAATTTGTCTAGCAGTGTTCTCAGAGGACGAGTAGTGTCTTTGACGCACTTCTCAGGAGGAGAAACAAGGATGAACGCTTTGGGTGGGCGAAGACATAGTAACATTTCACAGTGAGTGTAAATTTGACTTTTTTTGATAAATCTCTATTACAGAGAAGTAATACCAGAAAAGTTTACGTAAGGAAACAGGAGACATGATGATATTGGAGTGCATCAAACCCACAGTGGTCCTGAGATTATTTCAGTTCATAGTTGGACGTGAATTGACACCACCACAACCAAGGAGAAGTTGCTCTTGGGAGGCATGCTCCACAGTCTGTTTAGTAAAAAAGGATTCATACTGGATAGTAAGCTGACAATGGGCTCAAACACACCTCAAGGCTTGAAGACCAAAGAAGTCCAAGGAGTGCTGATTTTCAGGAACTTTCCTGCACAGTCACCTGACCTCAACCCCACCCAAACAATTGTGAGGGACTTGGGACACTGTCAGATCATGGTGGGATGGGTCTAGTTACCCTCCATAAGGCTCGAGGCTGGATGCTCCTAAAACTGGCAGGACGATTCACCATGAAGTGTAGAGTCAGAGGGTGGGCGTAACTAAGTGACGACAGAGGCGCGATGATTCTGACAGAAACAACCGGAAAAAACTAGCCTAGCCGCGCTAGACAACCCACGGCAATGAATTTAATTCTCTGCCAGGGTCGACAACAAAAACGACAACAGTCGTTGAGCTCCATTAGCACCGACTCTGAATAATCTTTCTGTTAACATGTCTGTAATATACTTGAGCTTCACCCATTGACTGTATAAATAAGGCTTCACCGAACTACCGCATCCTCTGATTTCCGGTGCTCTAGGAGCTTATTCGTTGCGCTGATTGGTTGTATACCTACCCAATTGCTGCAGAGTGATTTGATAGACAACCTTTTAGCCCGCCTCCCTCCCTGTCGAGCGTGCCTAGACCCTTGCGTCTTCAGAGCATGGGTCTAGTGTGGCTAGGCTACAATTGATGCTATTTGAAATGAAAAATGTTGTATTAAAGTTCAAACAAATGCAGAAAAAAAAGTCTTCAGTGGCTGTTAGGACCGCTGTTGAAGTCACCATCTGCTCCTGCACAGTCAGCATCTACAGCAGGACAGAGACCACTTCCTTCGTGTAGTTTCACCAGCAACTCATCCACAGTCTGCTTCCCCGATTTTATGCTTCTGGTCAGTTTCAGTTTTCAACAAGTGTCTCCTCCAGTAGATATTCTGGCTGACACATCCATCATGGCAAGACTCGTGTTTTTTTCTGCAAGCTGACCTGTGCAGACTAATGATCATTAACACACACCATGTTTCTCTGGATCTCTAGATATTTTTGGACACCCACAACTGGTTGACCCCAAGTCATTAAATATGCAAATCTGATTAGGTGGTGATTAATCATACTAAATGTACCAATTACAGCCATGTCACTGGAGTCAGCTCACTAGTGCACTCTAGTAAGTGGGATTACTGGGGGAGTCAGAGACCTGAGTCATGAGAACAGATGAGAACTGAATACTAACCACAGCAGAGTACTATAATTGAGGCTTCTGCAGTATATTTATCTCATTGCATTTATTATTTTGTTTCTTACTGACCATTCCATCTTGGACCTGATCCAACATTCCATGTTCCTTAATTGCAGAAATTTCCCTGTAAATATTCCATTGATTATCTGGAGATTTCATTGATTACATTTTCAGCCACTTTGGAAGAGGAGAACAGAACTCCACACTAATATGCAATATCACATGCATATTTGTGTCCTCTTAAAGCCATTTAGGCTAACTTGTTAGCACAAAATTACATCCTAATACATTCACAAGATGCAGGGAAGAATTAGCATTCCTGGCCACCAAACAAATCTAAATCATGTCTTCTTTCATCTGTTTTGGTTCTTCACAAACTTGGGAAAAGATATCTTTTTCTGTTGGCCAGCAGAATGAAATCAATTAGAAGAAAGAAGATACAAAGCACAGTAGAGATATGGGGTTATAGTTTACTCTTATAAATGATCACTTTAGCTCACAGGCAGTAAATCAAAAACTATTGAAATAAAATAGGCTCAAAAAATCTGTAGAGCTGAAGACAACTGCTGAATCGGGTGACAATTCACAATAGCAGCAATACCATAAACCCACCCGACCAGCAGGCAGATGGGTCCCCCCACATAAAGAGCCGGGTTCTGCTCAAGGTTTTTTCCCCTGTTAAAAAGTGGTTTTCCTTGCCACTGTCGCCTTTGGGCTTGCTCTGGGGGTCAGGCATATGGGTTCTGTAAAGTGTCTGGAGACAATTTGACTGTAATTGGCGCTATATAAATAAAATTGAATTGAATAACAGGTGGTCTGTTGTATTGTTAATTTTAAATATACATTAGTGCAATCATAAAGTGCAGTTATTTCCACATGGTACAAACTAACAAAGTTATCTTTGTAGATACTAGATTTACTGAGTCATTGGTGTTTTTAGTATCTCGACGTAAAATCCCTTTAACAATCTAATTTCATGAAACTAATGAAGATTCCTAAACTCTGATTGTTTTGGAGGCAGCCAACTGTTGCCTCTGTGACCTCATGCATCCCCTCATTCCTATTGGTCCACCTCTATCTCCTGTTCATTCCCAATCATTTCCATTCTTCCCAAGCCTCTTCCACTCTGTATTCACACCATGATGGCAACCACCCTGACATTTGATTAAATCCCCAATAAACACCTTTTTGGTGTGTGTGTGTGTGTGTGTGTGTGTGTGTGTGTGTGTGTGTGTGTGTGTGTGTGTGTGTGTGTGAGATCATCCACAATCAGAATTCTAGTGGTCCATGCTGTTGCCCCCTGCCTCCCCCCAAACCCAGACAAATGGTAAATATAACCTTTAGTGGTCCAGACAGTCTCACACACATTTGCACGTGTTCACATTTACAGACATGAGAAAAGAGTCAAAAATTCCAAAAATGAGTGCTCAAACTTTCTTTCAGCAGCTCTGCTATATTAATTTCTAGACCTGTTGGCCATGTTTAATGCATCAGGTGTCAGATTGGCCTGGTGGTTAGGGAGACAGTCCCATAATTAGACGGTACCAGGTTTGATCCCTCATGAATGAAGATATAGTAATGACTGAAGTTTTGACAAATCTGGGCTCAAACGTCAAGAAATTGTTCATAATCTGTAGTTATTAAGGCCAAACCATGACCAACAGAAGAAGTTCATTTAATCAGAAATGACTCGGTGCAAATATCTCCTTCATCCATGCTTGTTCTGTTTGTATTCATATGCGAGATGCCGATATCATGGCACCTGGCAATGCATCAATGAAAATGACATTCTTTTCATAGAGAGAAACTACACTGGTATATCACAAACAATATGACACTGCCTATCAAAAAGAGTTCGCATCAAAGGCCGTTATAAGTTATTTTGCATGATTCTGCCCGAAAGCCTGCAATGTAAAAGATGTTTTTAAAGTCATACAGCAAATGCTTTTAGATTGCAGAATCTCTGAGGAAAAGTTTTTAAAGCCATGGCTTTGAAGCCTCTTGTAACTGAGGGCGATGGGCTGCATAAATGAACTTTTTAAATGTATTTTTCATGGTTCTTGATCCACTGCTCTTTGATGCCCATGGACAGCCCATTACACAGACCGCTGACAGGTTGGTTTGACTGTAGACGGTCATTTCCCATTTCTTTGAATCTCTTTATGGAACAGAAATGGAGAAGCAAACCATTTCAGTCTAACCCTTCCACCCCCTCTGTCTTCCTTGACCTCATGGTATATTGTCTACCGTCATTTCATGATACTCTTAGTACACCAGAAAAGTCAAACAAGAAAACACAATGCAATCTGTTATATGATTAAAATGACACTGGTAAGAGAAGCTGTGAATTTGTAGATATTAAACTTATTAGTATACACTGAATAGTCTACAACACATGAAATGCTTGGAATGTGACTGTAATTATGACCACAGTGAGCAGTAGCGATCATGGCAGCAGCAATTTTATCTCACTTTGTCTAAGTGAATCAATAACAATATTTTTGCAACATTTTTTTTCCCGTTTTAAAAGTATGTCAATGACAGTTTTTAATTTAAAGTGTGAGCACAAACAAAAACAAATTCTTTCCATCAGTGTGAATCTATGTAATATTTGGATGGTGATAGATTTTTTTTGTGAGTTTGCCTCTCTGAACTTCCACAAGGATTTTAAATGACACAATCAAGATGTGATTGAATACTTCTACCTTCAAAACAAGAGGTTTAGCAAAAATGAGGCATTAAATGTTGAGGAATTACAGCTATTATTAGACATGCTAACCCCATACGTCCCTTAGTGCAGCCTTAGACCCTCAGGTGGGTCCCTCCAAGTTGTTCCAAGACTGAGGCTTAAATCCAACGGTGACCAGGCCTTCTCCATCAGGGCCCCTCGGCTTTGGAATAACCTGCCTGAGATAAGGCTCGCCCAATCAGTAGATTCTTTTAAATCACTTCTTAAAACCCACTTTTATAGACTCGCCTTCCTGTAAAGTTATCTTTTATTTGTCTTTTATCACTATGTTCCACCTGTCAAAGCATTTTGTGAATGTTCTTCTGAAAGATTACTATTATTTCTATTATTGTTTTTGGTAGTAGTAGTAGTACTAGTAGTAGTAGTAGTAGTATACTTAGTTCAATGTTCAAAAGTAAATTAGACAATAGACTGATCAGCAGGTTGATAACCAGATGTGGCCTGTTTCCTTGTCATTTCCTCACAACATGCTCCAAGTGTTTAATTTGCATTTAGTAACTGACGGGAACTCTCAACATGCAGTCCAAAGATGCAAGTAAAGGAAGCCATCATTAAGCTAAAAGAACAAGCCAGACCTATTACAGGCATACATTAATTTTAGAAGAGGCCAAACCAATCATCTAGTGCATTTTTAGAAAGAAGGAATGTGTTGGTGAGCTCAGAAATAACAAAAGGCCTGGAAGTCCATGGAAGACAACTGAAGGCTGCTGAATTGTTTTTTCATTGGCAAAGAGAAAATCTTTCCTGAAATCCAGTCAAGTCAAGAAGACTCTTGAGGAAGTAGGTGTATCATTGTCAAACTGTACAATAAAGACACACCTCCATGAAGGTAAATGCAAACCACCGGGATCCCTCAACAACAGAAAAGTCAGATTAGACTTGAAAACATCTTAAATGTCTGCCCAGTACCAGAGTATGACTCTTTGGCCAGATTAACTTCGGAAGAACCAGAGTGGAGGAAAAAGGAAAGGAATCCAAAACACAACATCACCAGTCAAATGTGAAGGCAGTGATAGGGCATGGACTTGTATGGCTACCAAAATAACTGCATACAAGACTAGTGGGGGATGCCATTAGTTGTCATCTATAATCCAGTTTTTGCTTCTTGCTAATTACACAATGACATGGTCAGGACATGAGCAACAAGCAATTAAGCATTTTTTTATTATTATTATTATTTTTTTTTTTTTTGGTAAAGCTTGCTTGTGCTGGGTTGGACCCCATTTTTGCCTAATATAATGTCTTGAATAATAAAAATACATCAATAAAAATACATTAACGCATAAACAACACTGAACTTTCCAAATAAAATGGTGGACTTCTTTGGTTGTATCTTCAATGCATTTTAAAATATGTATGTCTACAAGCTACAACCTCAAACATACATAACCCACAAGGCTACAATTGCCGCTGGCTGCCTTCATTGATTTTCTCCTTGCAGGTTGCTCTGTATCTGTCTGAAGATTCTCCTATCAGCATACTGATATTTGGTAAAGCTGTGCTTAGAGCTAAACTCTAAGTACAGCCTCAAAGAGCTGCTAGCATAGCTGGAAACTCTTTTTCTGGTCACGTTGGCTATAAGGACATTGGATATTGATAACCTTCGCTTTTCTGCAGACAGAAATATACCAATAACTATTGCTTAGACTGCCATAGCATTTGATACAGATGATCATGATCCCCTGAGGATCAATTGCACAAACCTTATAAATATTATGCTATAGTGCCATTGTCAGTTAAGAATTTTAATTTGATGAAGTACCTGAAAATCCTCAGGATTAGCTGTACTTGGCTAATTATAAGCAAACTTCAGCTTGATTGTGGTGTTATTGTGAGCATCTCTGCATGCTGAAGGTAGTATTTAGTTCAAAGCATGTAGGACAACAACCATGGAGCTGTTACCATTTAATGGAGACTGATTTAAAATGAGTTCAGACACAAACTCATCCCACCTTCCACTATAAAGTCCCAGACTTCTGCAGCAACACACCATAATATGAGAATACACTGATCTACACTGTACGCTTCACAGCCTCAACATCAATCACTTCTGCTGCAACCCAACACAGTGATTCACTGGAAACCTTATAAAAGAGGAGAGGAAGAAGGCTTATTTCAGTTTCCTTTTTCAACTCTCTAATTTCAGTAACTCTACAATATAAAGCTGAGTATTTCCTCCCTCTGTCTTTTTTTTGTTCCATTCACTCTATCCCCAAACCACTGTGCATCTTCGTCTTCCTCCTCATCTACTCACCCCTGGGTTTCCTGCTCTCAGCTCAAAGGCCAAAATATTTACGAAGAAGCAGCAGAAGCACAACAATGCGGAAGAGACTCCCCACAGCATACATAACGGCATCAGCTGGAAGTCAAAAGCAGGAGAGAAGCATGAGACAGACGCGTAGAGGAAAGAGTAGGATAGGAGAGGAAACATCGTTGCAAAGCCCTCAGAGGATGCACAAACAATATCTCATAGCTCAGCACACAAGAAACAGAATGGAAGCCTCCTTGCAGTTCCTTGTAGGAGCAACAACACAAAGTTTATCACTTTGATTTAAAGCAGTGTGAATCATGGGAAGAGGCAAAAGACAGAAACGAGGCAGCAGACCTTGCCATTAGCGTGAAGCTAGAACAGAGGGAGGCAAGACGCTGCGCACATGTATTCCAGCCATTTTTCCACAGACAGCAACAACAACACAAAGTTTTTGATTATTCTGAGAGGCAGAGCAAATGAGACAAAGGAAACAATGGCGTTAAACCCCTCGCAGCCTTCACAGCAAAACATATCCAAGCCTTTTATTGCACTCTGGAGCCTTGGGAACTATTTTTGGCAACACAAAACTATGTGAAATTGATGATGATTCAGCTGTATTTCAAAGCAAATCAACTTGCTCCAAGACTATGATGGAAATTAATCAAGTTGTATGAGACAAAGTCACTTTTAAAGGTGGACATTTGTTGTGCTGCATTGCAAATTTATGTGCGTATGTGCTAACTTGCCCTGGCAGCCACACAAGTGTATCTGAACTGGTTGTGTATGCTTACAAGCCCCTCTCATTGTTATTTCAGATACGTGTTGCTGGCTCTCTGCTGCTCAATTCCAAACTCCAACCAACTGAAAGTGCTGTTTGAGGGTGTATACTGAAAGTGCTTTATGAGGGAATCGAAGTTGAAGGGGGTTTGGTGGAAGAAGGGGGGGGCTGGAGGATGGAAACAGTTGCAGCATGAAAACAGGGAGATGAAACATAACTAACAGCGGAAACTGAGGGATACACTCAGGAAATAATTATTTTTCTTATCCATGCTTTTGTATCTCCAACTGCAACCTTTCTTTTCTATCTTGCATTATTTTGGATGTCTCTTATTGTTCAGAAACTCAGTGTACAGTATGTCTAGTCGTCATCTTCTCTTTTAGCTGTAATGTTATATAAAGCTTCACAGAATTATGATGTTGTGTCTGACAAATCCAAAACATTATGTAGTAGTTCTATATACTGAATGGATGCCATAAATATACCCAGCTGAGCTCACGACATAATAGAGAAATCTTTCTACAATGAGCAGTCTGAGCTCAGTAAACAAGGACAAGCTCATACAAGAAATGAATTCTGGCTCACTGATTACATATTTATTACTCTTATTTTACTAGATGCTTAAGAGACCATTTTCTTTGTGCACTTTAAGTTATGTAAATAATTGCATAAATTAAATCTTTATTGGAAAACAGCAATTTTTTTAGACATGTGATGTTTGAATGCCTGTTCTTGAGCGACGATAATTTTCTGACAGTTTCCCAGTTGCCCTTTTGCATTACCAGAAGCCATTTACCATTTTTTCTGCTATATTTTGTTTCCCTTTACCTACTCCACCCCAGTAGTTTCTTCAGAGACATAAATGTGTATATATTATATTATATATATATATATATATATATATATATATATATATATATATATATATTAAAGGTTTCATAAGTGACAGGAGCATTTTCAGGAAACTGAAATAAACAGCAATCTTAAGGTTTCTGTCATGGAAAAGTTATTGTTCAAACATGCTGATGAGATTCCAGTGAATTTCTAACATGGACACTGATTAAGGAGGCAGCTTTTTTACTGCCTGCCTTGATCAATGCGATATTCTGTAGCCACAACTTTAATGAATGAAACTTGCAAAAAACTCATCTCTCCGCTATTAACTAATTTGAGGTGCATTAATCAGCACATCAGATACAATACCACACGTGGTACGAACATGTATTTCCTCTGCTGGTGATTGCATCTAACAATATTCCTTGTCTTCTCTGTATCACATGATTTAGTTCTGCAGGAAAACTTAAGGCTTGCACATTGTTTAAGAGGCCTCGTGTGATTAGATGATATCACCATTTGGAGTTCTAGCAGTTGTACTATGGCGCTGGAGCAGTTTCTACAACTTCTATGACCTTCCTTACATCTGGATTGGTAGATGTGTGAGGAGGAGGAATAGAATTTACATGCATTCAAACTGTAAACAGACTGAATTTACTTTAAAATCTGTGGACTGCAGGAAAGGCAAAAAAAATGGGTATGGAGAGACTCTGACATGAGATTTGCTGTCCTCGAGCTTTGGAGAGGGTGACATAAAAGGTTTGAGGGTATATGCTGCACAGACACAAGCAGAACTCTGTTTGTTGTCTTGTTATACAGAATAAGGCAAGAGGTTAGAAGCAAGACAATGCCAGAGGAGAAAAGGTGAAGATGTGCGAGGAACAAACACAAGCAGACATGTAGGGACAAAGAGAATGAGGGCAGAGACAGAACAAGAACTGAGGAAGACAATCCTACAAAATACATAAATATCTATCTAACTTTCTTTGTCAAACATGTTTTGACAATGAAACATAATAAAAGTGCAATAAAACCTCCAGGCTAGCTGCTCCTTCACAGTCTTCTGTGAGTCATTACATTAAAGTCTCTCTTTGGTGTTCTTCCATCAGTCTTTCTGAAAAAAAAAAGTGTATTCTAAGATGAAAACAAAATATTCTACAGTACTTGATCTTAGAAGTCAAACTTTTCATGGTTTTAACAAAGTTAAAACAAGTAGGCCAAAAGTCAAGAGGGGATGTCTTATCGAATATGAACCAATCTGACAGCTAACCTCAAAACAGGAGGAAGAAGAATCACCAACTCAAGAAATTTGGCATCTGGTTGATAGAAGGAAACATTTCTGCAGAGGCAGTAAATAATGACCTTCATTGCTGAAGTGTTTTGGTTTAGTTTCTGGCTGTGTTTATGTGATAAGTTAGCCCAAATGAATGTAAATCAGCACCTCGAGTTCAGCTTCCACCACCCAGCTTAAATGAACTGACATCCCAACAGAGAACTTGGACTCTCATCTGCGGTTAGCAGACAAAAGGACACGGGTAAATACAATCTTTCTTACCCCTGACAGCTGTGCTTTTGATAAATATCATCTTTTACCAAATTAGCTGCAATTTTCAGATGTCAAAAAGTGTCTAACTTGGGGCACTGACAAGTCTATTGGCCTCATCAATCAACTGACAGTATGTCATGCTGGTTTCATTTAACCCAGGGCAGTCATTGGCTTATCAAGAGCATCTTATCCTTTAAGGGTGATAATTTATTATTTCTTTTAGTTATTAAAATATATAATGTTGTTGCATTTTTTCAATTAAGAATGACATCACATAAATGTATCGATTCCCTACTGGAGACAGATACATACATTCTTGGAGTTTGAACCTTCCATAGTACACTAAGAGACTTGCATTCCACATGTTGCTGAACTTAATTTGAATATTTTTGGTCAAAATTTAAGATTATGGTTTTGGATGAACTTCAGTATTTTAGTATTTAACCAGTATCTTGCCTCAGTAGTTAAAGGTATCCTTTAAATAAAATCCAGCCGGTTTCGAAAAAAGTCTGAAACTTTCAGGACCAGTCTGTAGGATATTTTGGTGGAGGCACCCCCTAACCAGTAGGTATTATTTTAGCCCTACTCACAATGCCAGTACTTTTTATCATTCCCTCTGATCATTGCATTTTAGAAATTGGCTGATGTGCCAACCCGGTCTCACGGGGATTCGTGAAACTGTCACGTAAGTTTTAGTTTCGGTTTCGTGCGCACCAACACGATTTCGTCATGTTTTTCGTGCCGCTCACCACGAAATGTTTTTCGCTGTGGTAATCACATCTGAAAGTGGTTTATACCGGCGGATTCATGATGATCTAAGCTGTCCATCGGCGTATACTGCTTGTGTGATCGCATTTGCGGCCGCCGGCCGCCGGACATTCTTGAAATTCCTATGCAAATTGGTAAGTGTACCACCGGCTTATGGTTAGGTTATGGTTAGGTTATGGTTAGGATTATGATTAGGGTTATGTTTAGGGACGATGTCATGCAAAATATAGCGTTGGATTCGCCGCGGTTTTACATTAAAAATATAATACACACATTCTTTTGAAATACGTTCTGAGTGGCACGAAAAGTCCGCCGTTTAAAATACATTGGTGTGCATTTCGTGGTGAGCGGCACGAAAAACATGACGAAATCGTGTTGGTGCGCACGAAACCGAAACAAAAATTTACGTGACAGTTTCACGAATCCTCGTGAGATCGGGCTGGATGTGCCCTTGACAGCTGGCCACTGTGAGCTGTCATGTGGGGCATTACTGCACACTTAACAGGGGTTTAATGCACTGATTTAGATACGTACTGTTCATTTATTCTGTTTGATATGTTTGAAATGTAATGCAGGTAATTACATGCAATGTAATGTTAAAGTTGCCTTATTTTCAGAGGAAAAAAAATACCATCCACCTCATCTTTTAAAAGACCTGTTTTGTGGAACACTGGAGCAATAGATGGAAAAGCATGTTTGTTTGGAGAAAATTAAAAAAAAAAAAAAAAACTCCATAGAAAGTAAAAAGCCAGAACGGATCATGCACTTTTACACAGTTTTGCTTCATTTATGGAACTACAATTAGATGAAAAGTCATTGAACTATTTGCTCACCTCCACATCTGGCTAGTTGCTGCAGTTACTGACTGAAGCCTCTTTTCTCCTGAGACCTTTCCTGCATGGTTACTGGGAGCATTTCTGTCACATTCAAAGTGTTGAACAACTGAACAAGCATTGCTTTTGTAACTGCAAGCAATGCAGTAGTAGTAGTCTTCTCTCCACCCAGTGGATCTTTGTTCCAGAACCAGTCTGCATCTGTTATCCTTCTATTAGTCACACCTTCTTTATCCTATACAGTGTCTATCCAAGCAGTCTTCAGGTCAGAGCCAAGATGCAATCTGGAAAGGTAAGAATTGACGATGGACTTTGACTCAGTAAGACCAGGGTTCATGCTCATTGATGGACAAGAGACCACCAGTGCCAGAATTAAGTTTTTGGTTTTCACTCATTTTCTGGTTAGATTTATGCACTGAAGTTACGTGGTTAGGTTTAGGAAAATATCTAACTTTGCTTGACGTTTTTGTCAGAAGCTTGGTTAAGGTTCGATTGTCAGGAAGCCGTTCTGGCTCCTGGCTGGTTGTTGTTCCTGCCTCGGTCAGGATGCCGTTCCGACTCCTGCCCGGTTTTTGTTCCTGTCTCCCTCTCTCTCTCTACCGGCTGATCGCCCACTGAGGACACCTGAGTGTGGCATGAGATTCAGCTGAGGAGTAATCAAGCCAACGTCAGTCACCTGCCATTGCCCTTCTGCTTAAAAGCTCTCTGCTCCCCTCCTTGTTTGTGGGAGCATCAACTTTGACTAACCTCCATGCGTCCCAGCGTCCAGACCTCGCCACCGAGCGTTGCGGAGGTTCCTCCGCCAAGCGTCTATTCCACAGACATCTCGGAGCGGGACGATGACGCTGCCTTAGATGTCTCCGATCTCGGAGCGGGACGATGACGCCGTCTCCGATCTCGGAGCGGGACGATGACGCCGCCTCAGACGTCTCCGATCTCGGAGCGGGACGATGACGCCGCCTCAGACGTCTCCGATCTCGGAGCGGGACGATGACGCCGCCTCAGACGTCTCCGATCTCCGAGTGGGACGATGACGCCGCCTCAGACGTCTCCGATCTCCGAGTGGGACGATGACGCCGCCTCAGACGTCTCCGATCTCCGAGCGGGACGATGACGCCGCCTCAGACGTCTCCGATCTCCGAGCGGGTCGAGGACGCCGCCCCAGACGCAGCGGTCTCCGAGCGGGTCGAGGACGCCGCCGACGACTCCGCGTGGGACGACATCCCAGAGCGGGTCGACACCACCTCAGACTCCGCCGCAGCAGCTCCAGCGCGGGTCGAGGACGTCTCCGCCACCGCAGCAGCTCCAGCGCGGGTCGAGGACGTCTCCGCCGCCGCAGCAGCTCCAGCGCGGGTTGAGTACGTCTACGCCGCAGCCACCGGCCTACAGACTGTCTACGCCGCCGCTCCAGACGGCCTTCAGAGCGCCTTGTCAGCCGCCGCTCCAGACGGCCTTCAGAGCGCCTTGTCAGCCGCCGCTCCAGACGGCCTTCAGAGTGTGTTCGCCGCTGACGATCCTCCAGTGGAACCCTCTGTTCCTGCGATAACAGAGGGGTTCCTATGCCTGCGGCCCCCAGCCCGGCCGCCAGAGGTTCCTTGTGTTGTCCGACGCGGCCGGCCCCCCGAGTGGTCCCGCCGTCTGTCCCTGAGCACCTTTGCCAGAGCGCCTTTGCTACCGGCCTCCAATATCCTTCTTGGAGTTATTTTGTTTTGGACTGGTTAACGTTTTTGTTGGGTTTTGGAGTGGTTTGGGACTCTGTTTTGGTGTTGGGGTTGCCTTTCCTAGCGTGCCTTGGTGCCGCCCAGACTGTTGACTCTTCATTTTGACTGACTGATTATGAGTTTGGAAACACCTGTGATGTCAATTACATGACACACCTGAGTTAATCATGTCACTCTGGTCAAATAGTTTTCAATCTTTTATAGAGGTACCATCATTTTTGTCCAGCCCTATTTCATTAGTTTGTTTTTTTTAAATAATTATGTTAATCAACAATTCAAAAGTGATGGCTGATTTTGATTATTTAATTTTCAATAAATTTTTATTTATTGTTACTTTTGAGAGTTTCAAGTGATTTCAGTGAGAATTGTGGGTTTTTCCTTCTTTAACTGAGGGGTACCAACAATTTTGTCCACGTGTGTATGTAGGTTGACGCTCATACGTGCCGTCATTCGTTGTGATGCTAAGAACATTTCTCAGACCAACATCTTCCACAAAACTAATCAAAATGCAGTCTATAGCTTACCACTTCGCTATGGCATTTGTTAGCCTGTCTTATTTTAGTTTCCCCATTTCTGTCACATGCTGCATCAACAGCCTCCCTCCTCTGTTAGTTTGGGTGAGACATGATGACACCCACCCCAAGTACTGATCAACATCTAGCCCTCCTATGACCCATGGTTAGTCTGTATGTGTATTCAGAGCCAGTGAGCAATGGACTTTCACAATAGTAATAATAAAAAACAAAACAGTGTTTACGCATAATATACTTGTCGCCTTTAATCAATTAATGCGTTAACGTCTGGAGCCCTGGTTAAAAAGAAAATTAATAAAACAATCTTTCACTACATATTTGTAGTGTCTTCTCCATTTCCTGGGTTAGCAGGATGACAAGTCTCTTCCCATCTAATATAGCACTGATTGTCACTGTAAAAATACAAAGATACATGGAGTAACTGTTACCAAAATACAATATTTCTCCTGTTAAATTCTGCTGATTTGTAGCAATAAGCCACTTATTGAAGACTTTTGTCTGCAGTCAATGACTTTAACTGGATGTAACAATAATGGAAATGTGTCTGAGGCCATGTGTTAAATTCCTGTTTTTTTTTTTTGTTCCTTCATTTTTTTTTAATGCACACTCACAACCTTTGCACTTTCTAAAGTCCACCTGTACAAAACTGTTTATGGGACACAATGAAACAATCCTGAGCCACACTAAATAAATTAGCTTCAGGTGTCCATTTTGGATTCAGGAAGCTGAGCTATGACTTATCTTTTGGGGAAAATTTCATATGAATGTGATTTTTATTTAATTCATTATGATGAATAGTTTGAAATAAAATAACATGATTTTTCAATTAGATTGTCCCAAGCTGGCTTTTTCGTCATCTCTCTGCCGAGTCTTTCTATCCTAAAGCTCCCATTTTCTTTTCCACTTTTCTCGCATCATCCTTAGTAAATAGTTCTCATATGTTCCATTTGTTGTTTCCTTCGCTCTGTTTATAATATTCTGTCCACCTCAACTCACCATTTTCTTTCGGCATGCATACACACACTTTCTGCCCTTTCACGACTTGGCCTGTATGACACCCGTCACATAGAGACTGCAAATAAGTGTGTGTGTGTGTGTACGTCCCAACATCGGTAAAGGCAGCAGCCTCCTTCATTCTCCCTCGCTATTCACTTATATAAATTAAAAACATTAATCAGATTAAGGCCGGAGTGTCAGGTGTGGCATCGAGCCAGCAACTCCATTTTCTTTCTAAAGCGAATGAGAGAGATTGCAGGAAGGATGGAGGGAGCAAGAGAAAGAAAGGTGGAAAAAACACTTCAGAGGGCAGGAGGAGAATAAAAGAGTGAGGAGAGAGACCCTCTTCTCCATTTTATCCAGACCTGTGTATCTCTCATGAATCATGGGAACTTGTGCACAATGATAACATGCTCTGAGGAGTAGATAAGTAAAAGCATCTTAAATAGAAGACACGGAGAAGAAGGTGCCCTAAAGGTGAACTTTAGACCAGAAACGTTTAGTGCATTTACAATACCTGTATATAAGTACATCATATAATAATATATTTCAATTACAGCTACATACTTTAAAATTGTTTTTCAGAGTGGATACTAATGCTACAAACCTACCATTACTCAATAGAGAATCAGGATGATTACATCATTACAGACCTTCTTTACACAGCACATTTCAACATAACATGGTAGAAAAGCATACAGAAAAAAAATGAAACAAATGACCGGTTTGCATGAAAGCAATGGAACCACTTTATCCTGAACACAAGTGACATCTACATATTGGCTTTGGAATTATATTATTCCTAAAGAACTGAAATTTAAAACCTCTTCTGCACACATCAATATATAAAAGAAAACTAACATATATCCCATTCATGCTTACTGTGATTCAACCTTCAGCAGACACTACAATGGTTTGCTGCTGACTGTAAAGAGGCCAGCATGAGAGTCAGAGGCCATGGGTCTCTGCCAGGAAAACAAGTGGATTGCTCCCTCTGGGTTGAGGTGAAGTTGATGCTTCAAGTGAAGTTTTTGTATCTTAGGCTCTTGTTCATGAATGATTTTTTAAAAAAAAATGGAGCATGAGATGGACAGATGGATTGGTGCAGTGTCAGGAGTAATGCAGGTATTGTACTGGACATTTGATACACTATATTGCCAAAAGTATTCGCTCACCTGCCTTGACTTGCAAGTGAACGTAAGTGACATCCCATTCCTAATCCATAGGGTTCAATATGACGTCGGCCCACCCTTTGCAGCTATAACAGATTCAAGTCTTCTGGGAAGGCTGTCCACAAAGTTTAGGAGAGTGTTTATGGGAATCTTTGACCATTCTTTCAGAAGCGCATTTGTGAGGTCACACACTGATGTAGGACCAGAAGGCCTGGCTCTCAGTCTCTGCTCTAATTCATCCCAAAGGTGTTCTGTCGGGTCAGGAGGTCAGGACTCTGTGCAGGCCAGTCAAATTCATCCACACCAGACTCTGTCATCCATGTCTTTATGGACCTTGCTTTGTGAACTGGTGCAGTCATGCTGGAAGAGGAAGGGGCCGGCTCTAAACTGTTCCCACAAAGTTGGGAGCATGGAATTGTCCAAAATGTCTTGGTATGCTGAAGCATTCAGAGTTCCTTTCACTGGAACTAAGGGGCCAAGCACAGCTCCTGAAAAACAACCCCACACCATAATCCCCCCTCCACCAAACTTTACACTTGGCACAATGCAGTCCGACAAGTATGGTTCTCCTGGCAACTGCCAAACCCAGACTGGTCCATCAGATTGCCAGATGGAGAAGTGCGATTGGTCACTCTAGAGAAGGCGTCTCCACTGCCCCAGAGTCCAGTGGTGGCGTGCTTTACACCACTGCATCCGACGCTTTGCATTGCACTTGGTGATGTATGTGTGAGGGCCAAGTGGGTGTGAACGTGGGATGACCAAATCAAAGTTATTTCAAATTTTTGTACAGGTTCTTTACCAATCGGTTTGGAGCACCTTGTCAGAGATAATCAACAGAGGGTCACAAACCAGATGCCGGTGCAAAAACAATCATTTAATACAACAGGATCGTTTCACCACAACCACACAGTCATACAGTCCGCTAAAACGTTGTCCAACCTTTCGCCGGCAAGGTGAAAGTCACATAAAACCAATAGTCAATGCATTAAAATCCAATTAAAATCCAGGGGACGAGGGATACGGAGCACACGGGTCAGCAGTCACAGGAGGCAGCCAACTTCTTCCTACGCCTGGGCTCGTGTCCGGGGGGAACCACCTACAAGACACAGATCTACTGCCAGTACGGGAGTCTCTTTCACCGCCCACTTCCCACGAGAATATACACCCACCAGAACGTTACTAGAAAGCCCCAAAGGGATACTCACACGCCAGGCAGAGCTTAATCGCCCTGCCGCTGCGAGTATGTCGCGTCGTAACATTCCGGGTCTTTCTCCAATCTCGTCGCGGTGTTCCTGTCTGCCTCGGTGTCCCGGTTCGTTGCTCTCACCACTCGTCCACCCTTTTGCAGCTCTCCTTGCGAGCACGCCCCGTCGACCTCCTCTCTACTCTTCACCGGCTCATGATATATCTCTCCCCCATCAGTCCTGAAGCCTCGGTCCCTGCCGTTCATTGGTTCCTGTGGGGAGGAAGGGAGAACCTGGCAGGTGCAACCTATTGCCTCGTCAGAGGCGTTCACAGGCAGTGGGACATCTGAAAATCAAAATAAACTCGAACACCAATAATCAAAACATACAATAAAATTAAAAACACCAACAATTCAAACCCGCCACAACATGCACAAAACAACAAATATAAAAATAAGTATTTATACAAAAAACCAGTCCCAGCTGCCCTGTGACATATGGCTTGGATGCAGCTGCTCGGCCATGGAAACCCATTCCATGAAGCTCTGCACACTATTCTTGGGCTAATCTGAAGGCCACATGAAGTTTGGAGGTCTGTAGTAACTGACTCTGCAGAAAGTTGGTCATCTCTTGGCACTATGCTCCTCAGCATCCGCTGACCCCGCTCCGTCAGTTTACGTGCCCTACCACTTGGTGGCTGAGTTGCTGTCGTTCCAACACTTTCACTTTCACATAATACAGCTGACAGTTGACTGTGGAATATTTAGGAGTGAGGAAATGTTATGACTGGATTTGTAGCACAGGTGGCATCCTATCACAGTTCCACACTGGAATTCACTGAGATCCTGAGAGCGAGCCATTCTTTCACAAATGTTTGTAAAAGCAGTCTGCATGCCGAGGTGCTTGATTTTATACACCTGTGGCCATGGAAGTGATTGGAACATCTGATTCTGATTATTTGGATGGGTGAGCAAATACTTTTGGCAATATAGTGTATATGCTCCAACCCTCATCTGTGATCATGAGCAGAACCAAGATTCCTCTTTAAAGTGGCTAAGCACAGACTTCCATATGAGATGAGGAGCTTTGACATTTAGAAAAAAAAAAGTGGAGTAGAGTTGCTGCTATTTTGTGTCAAAAGAAGAAAGCATAAGGGGTTTAGGCATCTAATTAAGATGTGTCCGGGGTGCTTTTTTTTCTGGTTTTTGAGGCATGTGCAATCGGGAGGAGAGTCTGTGGTAGACAGAACTCATGAAGGATTACAAATCTTTTCTTCCTAAGAACACCCTGGGATTCCCCAGGAACTGGGAATATTGTTTTGCCAATCCAATCCAAGTCTGGATAAGCAGAAGAATATGAATGGATGGATGTGATCTGTATCTAGATCTGTAATCTGGACAGTGAGAAATACAAGATTTCTTTAACAGTTCACAGCTTCATCACAAAAAATAACAGGAGAAAATTGTTATTGCGTTATTTGTCAACATAGTCTCTTAACTTTGACACACTTTGACACCACTGTTCAAGTTTTCCTAACCTAAGACAGTCAGATCTTGAACCTCCAGATTCTCCTCAGAGAAAAATGAGGACCACATAAGTGAGATTTCAGGTCAGGAAACAGGAGTCAGACGGTCCAAGTCTGGTGAGTGAGATTCATGTAGCAACGATTTAAAACTACATTTGGTTGCTTCTATGTGCGTTGTGTGGACGGGCACATTGCCGAGGAGTAACAGCAACCACCTCCAAGCTTTTTTCTCTTTTTTGATTGTTTCAAACATTTCAGTTTTTGTAGAGGGTGACATAAGACTATTCAGTTTACAGTTACGTCCAAAAAATGTTAGTTACACCCTTTGTTTGGCAGGGAAAGTTTTGAAGTATTCTTAAATTGGAATTGTTGTATATTTGTTGCATATTTGCCTTACATTAAAACGTGTTGTCATTATCTTGCTTGTGGCCAGAAAATATGGCCCATCGTGATTTCATAAGTGTAATCAATGCTGCTGTATGGACATTGCCAGGCTAGCGTTACTGCTGCTGCTGCTTTTAGCTTTTGCAGATTATCCTAAGTTTGTAGGAATATATTTCAATATGTGTGGCTCATATTATTTCTTCAGAAATTAAATTAAATCACAATTCAAGCCTGACTGCCTCCATATGTGGTCTGAGTGATCTCAAAGCATTCCAACTCCATCATCTACACTGATGTAAACAGGGATATAAAGTAAAAGCTGAGTTAGCATTGATTTTTGAGAGCTTTAGGGTATGTTATGGTCTTCTTTGAATATGAATTTTTTCAAGGTACAAAAACTTACATGTAATCAAAATAAGTTCTCTCCCAGCCAGATCAATAATTTCGGACATTGAACACCCTCTTCATCACATGTTCCAGCTCCTCCCCTCTGGACGCAGATTTCTAGCACTAAGACGGCATTATGTCCGTTACAACAGAAGTTTTGTTCCATCAGCTATCGTCATCCTCAATAAGCCACCGCGCTGAACTTGAACTCTATTTTTGTGTGTCATATTGTCATTTTTTTTGTCCTTGTATGTATGTTATGATGTGTGATATGACAGCTTGTGAAAACAAATTTCCTTCAGGACAATAAAGAGCTCTATCTATCGAATGAGCTGTATGTCTGTTAGTTCATGTCATCAAAAACCCCATGATAAAATGATAAGAGCAAGTCTTAAATATTTTTAGCAACAATGCAATATTTCCTTATTTGTCATTTTCACAGAAAATGGATTTAAATGACTGTTTCTGGCATCATACTGGATTACACAGCATCCCTGTCCTATTTTACACTGCCAACATGAAGCAATCAAATGTGAATTATTCACATTTTCCTCTGTACCCTGATATCTGTGTTGCTCTCCCCGTTTCATTCTCTCTCTCTCTCCTTCACTTACAATCTTGTAAATGCACACCTGATCATTCCAAAAAGGATGAGAGGTGTAAGTGCAGTGAGTCAGACAGAATTAGTGACTATTAGAGAGACTGTGGAGAGAAAATCAGGTTGGGTTACTCAGTAAGTGAAAGGCAGCCACAGGGCTAAGAACACACTGCAACAAGCCTAAGTCCATATTTGTCTGTGTAGATTCTAGACTCTCAGACCTTCAGGTCCTGGTAATCCACGGAACTTCAGCCAAAAGAAACCGGACTTTTGCTTCAGTTTGTTGAAGACGTTTCACCAGTCATCCAAGAGCCTTCTTTAGTTCGAGCTTGGACTTTTTTAAAAAAAAAAAAAAGTCCTCTGGATCCCTCATATTTGTTCTGAAAAGAGACAAGTATTACCAATTTATTTTTCCTTCACTGCAGACGGACTGTTTTTTCATTATCAGTCAAAAAAAACAAACAAAAAAAAAACAAAACAAAACAAAAAAGGTAATTGTGGCATTAGAAAATGTTTGAACAGCGATGCGCTTGCAAAACTCACAGCTTCAACTCATTGGGCCTTAGCCACCTTGTTAGGTCTTGTAGGACAGGTCAAAAATTTTCCCAAGAGAATTTATCAGTGACCTGTGCATTGTCCTAAAATAGTGATTCTTCTGAGGAGACTGCAACCACATTACTCTGCCACAATACCAAACTGTCATCTGCTCACCGGACACAATAAAAGTTTGGATATACTATATGCGAATGTGGGACATGCATAGGTTTCCACTACTTCATTGTTGAGATCCTGCATCACCTTTCTCACCTAAATCTAAATCAGGAGAAGGTTTAGGTGCTGTGGAAGACTTCCTGCCCTGTTAAGGGGCTCAAGGAGTTGTCTGCATTGGTTCTGTTACTATCACAGAGTGACTATTACTATCGTACATATGGCACAAAATCCTAGCGAGACGGGTTCTGATCCATCTTATCTCAGACTCATAGTGAGCATCTCTCTTGACTTGCTGTAGTTTGAATGTTGTCATCAGGCTAGAATCGACAACACTATTGTCTACCTGATTCAACAAGCCCTCTCTGACTTCAGCAAAGCAGTGGTAGTGTGTGAATCATGTCGTTTGACTTTGGCAGTGCCTTTAACAGAGCCCAGCCCGTCATACATGGTAAGAAGCTCTAGAGACATAAAGGTAGCCATCTCCACAACCGCCCGAGTACCTGACAGATCATCTAATCAAAGGGGCACCTCTGACTTTTTGGGCAACCCTGCAGAAGTCTTCTGATGACTGTGGTTGTGGGGTGTGTCAATAATGGATGCACCCCAAAAACACAGTTGGCAAGCACGAACCCCAGGTGGACTGTTTCTGGTTTATTTTGGTAATAGCCACCGATTGTGGAATGCGACTAAGACCAAGAAAGTTGTGGACTTAAGGCAGACCAGGATTCATTTGAGCAATATTTCCATTCTTGTAGAGAAGGTGAATATGCTGAATTCATACAAGTATTGTGGCATCCACTTTAACAATGGGTTGGACAAGGAATGCACCACAGAGACCGTCAGCAGACTACATCTACTTCTTTAGGGAAGTTCAGCTCTTTAATGTGGGAAGTGAGGTGCAGCAGATCTTTTACTAGTCTGTTGTGACTGGAACAACATTCTACACTGCAGTCTGCTGAGAAAGCAGAAAGTTGACCGAACTAGCTCTGTTCTGGGGAATTCTCTAGGGGCTCTTTGAGTTGGATGTCAAAAGGAGGATGCTGCCAATGTTCAGCATCATCGAGAGGACCTCACACTGCCTCCACAACCTGCTGGTCAAGTCACAGATTCAACAAGAAACTTGTTCTGCTCTGTTGTTGCAAAGAAGCCAATGGGAAGTCATTCCTGACAGCTGCCATCACCATTCACAATGATGTTTGAGAGGAAATACCTCTTAACCTGACAGAATATAATTTTTCTAGGGACAATTTATCTGTGGATTACATCTGTCATAATATTGTGTATTATCTCACCACCATTGTAAAAGGTATATAACTATGGTACTAGCTGAACCTGTTCTATTATTTTCTCTCCCATTTTCTTTCCTGCTATGTATATGATTTCTTCCTTTTACACTCTGTATAGTCTGATTAATTATTGTGCAAAGATGAAGCTTTGAAATACATTGTTTGCTATTTACCGATATGATTTTTTTTTGTTTGTTTGTTTTCCATTTATCTGTCTTGCTTTTTTCATCTCATAAACAGTCTTTGGAAATGTACAGACAGTAGAGTAGCAACCTGATAATGGTCCAGTTTCATTTTGGCCTGTCATCAACTTACTTATGGAATTAAGGTTAATTAGTGACAGCGTGCGGTGTTGCCAGCAGCGTTTGTCGTTGTAAACAGTGAAAGTGATAGTCGGCGACGGCTAACATGACAAGCTCCCCCTTGATTGCTATGTACTCTGATATTTTCTAATGAGAAACAGACTTGTTGGAGCATAGCTTTTTCATTTGTGTAGTTTGCCATGCCATGTCAGTCAAGCATCTGTAAACTCAAATCACTGGACTAAGGTAAGAGAGTCACAGGGAGAGTAGTTTTTATTTTCTTCATATCAACTCTAAGCACTGTGTCTTTCATTATTCTGCTCTACCTCCTGTTGGTGGAGTTTGGGGACCCAGCTGGCCCATTTCCACTCCAAAATGAACTCTGCAGTGGTTCATAAAGTCCACACAAACATGTACACTTAGAAAATATGTTTAAATCTTAAGCTCTGGACCATGCCGTGTTCCCAAAATGTTTGGATCAGTTTACGATGCATTGAGTTTAACTGAGTTTAAAATGTTAGCACCTATAGTTAGTTGCCATCTTGTAGAAAAGTCACATTTGCAGAGTTAAGGCTGAGATTTACCTGAAAACTGATATAAAATTCATTACAAGTGTCCCCACTGGAGGAAATAGCAGCACAGTAGGGATTTTTGTTTTCCCTACCCTCTTCTCCCCATCTCTGCTAACTAGTTTTAATGCATTTCTGGTCAAACTCATAATTTCTTGATGATCAGATGAAAAAAAAAAAGCTGAACAGTGTTCCCACATGGATGCCTCTGTCTGCTCTAGAGTGCAGTGAAGGATGATGTAGAGAAAACACAGACTTATAAATACACACAGGTATAAATCCGCTGACACACATGCAGGCTGGTGTATATAACACACCACACAGTATAGATACACACATGCTGAGAAAGGGTTATCAGCAGCTTCAGAGAGACAATAGAAACGAGATGAAAGCAGTGATGGGTGTAAATGGAGCAGGAAACCTGACATCCAAACACACAAACAAATGCCACACTCATACAGAGAAAACTCCTGAATGCCTGACGAATAAAACGTCCTCAATAAATCACCAGTAATCCAGTTTGTTTTCATGCAACAACTCAAGTGTCACTTCATCAGGAAGAGGAATACTTCCTCTCACGGTGTAGTCTATTATTCATGTGTTTCACTGATGAAGACCTGAGAGAGAAAGGGAGAGAGGAGAAACGACAAAAGGCTGAAGCATGAAGGCCAGGTAGAAATATGTGATGGATGCTGCAGTAGGCATATCCGTGTCTTAATTGGTCCAATACACTGCCAACAACACAGAGAGCAGACTGCTAGGGATTGACACTTAGTATATGATTTATGAGAAAGTGAGAGAGGAATAAAGTGGGTACATCTTTTGTGTCTACATAATCATTTAAATACACCTACATCAAATGTTTAAAGCCTTAACTGCTACATTTCTAAGTGCAGTTAAAGTCTTAACTCATTCCTTTCATCTTTTATGTACTTCATATCAGAATTATGTGTGCATGTGGTTACTCAGTAAAAAGTAAAATGCCTCGTTAGCAACACTAAACTATTTTTGTTAATAGGATTGGTAAAGCTTAAAAATGAAACCCCAAAGCTTTACTTTTGCCAGTGACAGAGACAAAGAAAGCCTGTTGTATTCTGCTGAATCCAGGACTGTACTGAAAACTGTTAAAATTCAATTTGAAGCAAGGCCAAGACCAAGCAGTTTCTAGATAGTCACGATCAAATTGAGGCCGACTCATGATTAAATCAGAAAGACTTAAAAACTACAACTTTTCTCCATGCTGTTGTCTTGCTGAGAGTTAAAACATCACATAACTTCTGTCTTTCCTGAATTCCTACTAGATGGATGCAAATAGGAAACAACAGAAATGTGCTACAGCACTGCAATATTTGGTAGTATCACAGGAGTGAAAAAAAAAGATTTTCAGTACAGGAATATGTTTACACTTTACAAGCAAACAATAAAAAAATCATAATTTTTTTTACTGAAAGGATGCTTGATTGTTACACGGCAAAAATACACAACAACTGTGTATTTTCACTTTCACCTTGTCACTGATGAAGAAAATAGCACACACACTTTTGGAACGTAGCATACACGCTTGGTCTTTGGAATTCGAGTGGAGACGCCAAATCAGATAAGGAACATTTCCTTTTAATTTGAGGGTCTAAAACTCACATCAAACAGTTAACTCGGACACTGGACAGGTCCAGAATTTTCTCCTCTCCCAACAGAAAAGCTCCATTAATGCAATCAAGGTGAATTACAGCAGGACATCTGTGATTCTTGCCTCAACCCCCAGTTTCTGTCTGAAGACTGGGTTACATGTATTTTGTGACACTAAGACCTCCTGCAGAGGGATGAAGGTTCTTCCTGTGAGACATTAACACCTCGGAAGAACCATTTGAAAGACAGTGACTCTTACTTCTGCTGTGAATGTTTTTCTTTGACTTCTCCAGTGCTTTCAACACAATCCAGCCTTCTCTGCTCAGGGTGAAGCTTGAAGGAGCGGGAGTAGACTGTCACCTGGCTGCATGGACCATCGACTACCTCACCAACAGACTTTAGTACGTGAGGCTTCAGGACTGTGTGTCTGATGTGGTGGTCAGCAGCATGGGAGCCCCACAGGGAGTAGTGCTCTTTCCCCTTTCTCTTCACCCTGTGCACATCAGACTTCCACTAAAACGCAACACACGTTTCTTGTTCATTTTCAATAGAGTTGTCGCTCTTGGATCGGTTGGACCAGATGGCGGCTTGCAGCTCGCTGGTCCCATCCCTCAGCTCTTTGGCCTCGACGGCGTCCACGTCCATGATGGACTCCACGGCCTCAACGGAATCCACAGTCCATATCTGGTAAGATTTGTTGAGACTAAACAAACACCGAGTCATGATCAATATGTTGTCTTTTAATGCATCCAAAGATCCCAAAGGAAAAAAAACCTATTTATAATAATAATGGATTAGATTTATATAGTGCTTTTCTGGGCACTCAAAGTGCGTACAATGGATCCATTATTCATTCACTCACACATTCTCACTCTGGTGGTGGTAAGCTACATTTGTAGCCACAGCTACCCTGTTTACTTACATTTATGAATATAAAACATAAATACAAACAAGTAATACTTTTTTGTGTGCTTTTACGCAGGAAAAAGGAAGCGGGGGACACACGCGGATGTCCTGGAATACTTGGAGCGGACTGATAGGTAGTATTTCCTGCAGGCTGAAAGGGACAATGCTGTCACATCAGCAGTTCTAAATAATCAAGAAGTGCTGAAAGACATGAAGGGACTGCTGGAGAGGATGGTGTCCGCTATGGAGCATATACAGTGCCTTGTAAAAGTATTCGGCCCCCTTGAACTTTTCAACCTTTCGCCACATTTCAGGCTTCAAACATAAAGATGTAAAATTGTAATTTTTTGTCAAGAATCAACAACAAGTGGGACACAATCATGAAGTAGAACAAAATTTATTGGATATTTTAAACTTTTTTAACAAATAAAAACCTGAAAAGTGGGGCGTGCAATATTATTCGGCCCCCTTGCATTAATACTTTGTAGCGCCACCTTTTGCTGCAATTACAGCTGTAAGTCGCTTGGGGTACGTCTCTATCAGTGTTGCACATCGAGAGACTGAAATTCTTGCCCATTCTTCCTTGCAAAACAGCTGGAGCTCAGTGAGGTTGGATGGAGAGCGTTTGTGAACAGCAGTCTTCAGCTCTGCCCACAGATTCTCCATTGGATTCAGGTCTGGACTTTGACTTGGCCATTCTAACACCTGGATACGTTTATTTGTGAACCATTCCATTGTAGATTTGGCTTTATGTTTTGGATCATTGTCCTGTTGGAAGATAAATCTCCGTCCCAGTCTCAGGTCTTTTGCAGACTCCAACAGGTTTTCTTCCAGAATGCTCCTGTATTTGGCTCCATTCATCTTCCCATCAATTTTAACCATCTTCCCTGTCCCTGCTGAAGAAAAGCAGGCCCAAACCATGAGGCTGCCACCACCATGTTTGACAGTGGGGATGGTGTGTTCAGGGTGATGAGCTGTGTTGCTTTTATGCCAAACATATCGTTTTGCATTGTGGCCAAAAAGTTCGATTTTGGTTTCATCTGACCAGAGCACCTTCTTCCACATGTTTGGTGTGTCTCCCAGGTGGCTTGTGGCAAACTTCAAACGAGACTTTTTATGGATATCTTTGAGAAATGGCTTTCTTCTTGCCACTCTTCCATAAAGGCCAGATTTGTGCAGTGTACGACTGATTGCTGTCCTATGGACAGACTCTCCCACCTCAGCTGTAGATTTATTATTTTTATTTATTTATTTATTTATTTCATTAAAAACAATACAACACTGCATATGTTAAATGAATGAAAAGGAGCAGAGAGAAGCTATAGCTTATAATTTCTGCCCCTTATCAATAATAATTTTAACACATTTCAGTAGTGTTTGGCTGTCAGATCTCTGTAGTTCATCCAGAGTGATCATGGGCCTCTTGGCTGCATCTCTGATCAGTCTTCTCCTTGTTCGTGGTGAAAGTTTAGAGGGACGGCCGGGTCTTGGTAGATTTGCAGTGGTCTGATACTCCTTCCATTTCAATATGATTGCTTGCACAGTGCTCCTTGAGATGTTTAAAGCTTGGGAAATCTTTTTGTATCCAAATCCGGCTTTAAACTTCTCCACAACAGTATCTCGGACCTGCCTGGTGTGTTCCTTGGTCTTCTTGATGCTCTCTGCACTTTAAACAGAATCCTGAGACTATCACAGAGCAGGTGCATTTATACGGAGACTTGATTACACACAGGTGGATTCTATTTATCATCATCAGTCATTTAGGACAACATTGGATCATTCAGAGATCCTCACTGAACTTCTGGAGTGAGTTTGCTGCACTGAAAGTAAAGGGGCCGAATAATATTGCACACCCCACTTTTCAGTTTTTTTATTTGTTAAAAAAGTATAAAATATCCAATAAATTTAATTCCACTTCACGATTGTGTCCCAATTGTTGTTGATTCTTGAAAAAAAATTAAAATTTTATATCTTTATGTTTGAAGCCTGAAATGTGGCGAAAGGTTGAAAAGTTCAAGGGGGCCGAATACTTTTGCAAGGCACTGTAGCTCACAAATAAGCACAATGCCTTTTTTTGTAAATACTTGTGATTTTTAAGTGTGCAGTGTTTTTGAAAATTTCTATATTTAAGTATATGTGTTTGAATAAAGAATTTGATAAGAGATGCTTGTTTTGTCATATGTCGTGTTTTATACTGTCACAACAAGCTAGTGAGATGAACTGCACAACTGCAGCAGGGCTTCTGCAGGGCCTTAAAAAGCATTAATAGTTACTGAATTGATTTTTGCAAAAATGAAGGCCTTAAATTGCATTAAAATTCATTGTATTTGATTAACCTTAGCACTAAACATTTTGCCATTTTTACGAAAATTATCCGAAAATATTACATTTTTACAGACTGCGATTTGTGAGATATGTGTATCTGTGTTTGGAAATTGGAGAACTTGGAAATGGGTCTACAGTTACATACCATTATTACATCAGTTATTGAAAACTGCAGACAGACTTTGTAATGCCACTGAGAATCAAATGTACTGCTGTTTCAGGCCTTGATTTCCACAAATTCATTTTAATGACTGTTAATGCTTTTTAAAGCCCTGAAGAAAGCCTTTGATATGTCATGGTAGATGGGCATTTAAGTAGAAGCATGCAATACAAATGTCTTCATCTCAAACTTTATTGAAGCAACGGTAACAACAGCGGTGGGTATTTCACAGCAAACAATACCAACAGTAAGCATGTCTTCAGTCACATGAAAAACATCACTATTCAGCATGGTTAAAATATTCCATTTAAGCTGCTCTAACATCACTCCCTTCTTGAGTTCCATGGTCAGGTGACGGTTGGACAGAAGGCTGAACGTACACACATCTGTGTGGGAGCTCATCAGCAATGTTATCCCCATGTTCCTCACAAATATTGTGAAGTACACAGCAGGTCAGCGCCATTTTCTTGCACAGCTCCAGCTTGCAGTCATTTCTTTTCAGAAGGCACCTCCATCGTCCTTTCAATCTCCCAAAAGCCATTTCTACCACTGATCGTGCACTGCTCAGCGTGAAGTTGTGTGTGTGCTGTTCAGGAGTCAGTTTGCCAGTGTCAGAAAACGGCTTCATGAGCCACTTCAGCATGGGGTAGGCCGGGTCACAAATAAGGAAATGTCCAACATGACAGCCAGAGATGTACACTCCCTGGAAAGCAAACACACACACATCCCAGAAATGTCCTTTGCCATCCACAATTGCCTGCAGAACAATTGAATGCCATCCTTTGCGGTTTTAGTAGTCCTTCCGATAATCTTCTGGTGCAATTATTGGCAGGTGGCTGCCATCTATTGCACCCACACACTGTGGCACTCTCCAACGATTTTTTAAAAAATTGGCCATTTCTACTAATTTAGTCGCATTAGTAGTCCTGATGTGTACAGGAAGAAGCACATCGATGACTGCATTACCAAATTCCTGGACACAGATGAACAGTGCTCAGGCCTACTCTGGAAAGATGGCTGATGGTCCTGTATTCACTGTCTGTAGCCAGTTTCCAGATGGCAATCGCGATCTGCTTTTGGACTGGGACAAACAAGCGGTAGTTTGTGTCCTTTTTTATCAAGATGTCTCTGGTCCGGTCGCAGATGTACTGAAATGACTCTCGGGACACGCGGAACTTTTGTACAAACTGTTGCGCGCTGAAATCCGGGACAGTTGTGTCCCTCCAGTAGTGTAACTGTGGATGTCCCCAGGCAACAGGCGATCTCCGCCTTACAATCCGCCTTAACATCTGAAAAAATAAACATATATATTTCATCAACTTATTGCTCTTGTTTAACCGCCAAGTAATCAATGCAAGTGTAGTCAAAGCTATACAGCTAAGCTAACGCTAGCACGTTTACTGTTAAGTATCCAAATGCAATTACCTTTTTTCTCAAACATAATCACTGGTCAGTGCCACGGCGACGCTGATGGGTAATCGCTATCAGAACATTATGCTGTTCATGGATTGCAAGAAAGATAAGAGAAGTCAGAAACACCGCTCCTCCAAAGAGGTCCTCCATTGTTCCTGTGTGGGCTTCCACACAGCACGAATGTTGTTGAATGGCTACGTACGCAGTGACATACTGATGTCTTGCGATGACAATGACGCCGCCTCACCTTGGCTCCTAGCCGATGGAAAAGCAAACAGGTTTTTCGAAGGCATGAGATTTGAACCAAAAACCGCCGACCCTTACCTTGAGCCAAGGTTCTCACCTGGTTCTCTTGGTGGAAATGAAGCTAAAATGTGTCAGACAGGGAAGCTGATGGGACTGAATTTGACTCAGACCCGAGGAATACCTTTCAATCACTGAATACTTGGTGCATTCTTCTAAATTCTTAGATTCCCTAAAACCATTCATTTGACAAACTTTCACATTGGCATTTCCCAAAAGTTACGGCTGCTTTCAGGTGTGGTCTTCTAATTCCTTCCTCCCAGAGCGCCATAACGTAATATTTTCCCGATATCGCTTCGTAATATTGTACTCTATTCCTTCCCTGTCATTTACATACTGCTTATTGTTTGTTTTGTGTTAGTGTTTTGGGTTGTGTATTGTTGTGCTCTTAGTTGATAGACGTCATTAATCACAGTTAGTCCAGTTGACTCAATTGTTTATTGTTCACATTTTGGTCCCTAATTTGCATTTGATTCCAGCTACCGAAATTCTACTCATAATCTTAGTGAGCTAAAATAATTCCCTTGATTACTTTATGAGGTTTTTCTTGTATGCAGCAAGAGATGTTTCAGATGCTGCATTATTATTTTTAGGCTAACTCAAATATTTTGCAGGCCGAAAACTAGTTAGACTACTTAATAATTCTGCACAAAGTAATCTTAACCCCATTTACAGTAACATTTCATTATTTGGTGGAGAAAACAATTTAAACTTTACAATACATATTAAGAAAACCTACATTATATTGGCAGAGTGACGCGGGCATACATTTAAACCCATCTGTGAACAAGAACACAGTTGTGTGCAGTTGTGCCGTTTGTGCATGGTCATAGCGTAATGGACAGTTTTAGGAAAGATTTAAAGACGTTTGTACCTTTTCCTCTTCTCTTGTGGGTGTGTAGTCACAATACACAGCCTTAAACAGAGTAATTAATAAACTGCAGTAACTATCTGTATCTGATGAGTTTCTCAGTACAGAATTATAATTGAGGACAGATCCGGGCGATGCTCCCCGTTTCTTAAGTCCTAGAGATCTCATTATTCAGCCAGCTCTGATTGTTACTACGAGCCTCTAGTCTCAATCAACTGTGCTTTTAACTTCCAGCAGCTAATAGATTAGCTACCTATTAGTTGCATGTGTCTGCTCGCTGAAGCAGAATAACCACTAACTTCACGCAGAGGCCTGAAGTGTGTTTTTGAAGGTGAGTTTGTTTGTTTATGTTGTCTGATCCGCCGCGATCACGTGAGACAACTGTGTCGATAGCAAGCGCTGCTATCTATCTGCTGCAAATACAAGCGCCGACTCGTCAGTTTAAATTTACATTTTGATCAGCTGCCATGCTGATACTAACCGGACTGTAAGTGCTTGTGCTATCATATTGTGTTGCTGGGATTGCATGCTGTACTGATACTAACAAAGCCTTAAAACAGTCTGTAAAATAAATAGTTTGCACAGCAAGAGGTTCTCCTCGCTGTCGCCAGTGACGTTTTTCAAGTGTTTCCGGGTCAAATAAGCCTAAAAGGCAAGACCCCGACGCCATATTTGGAGTCCTACACCAAATCATGCATGTCACACTAACCCTGCCTCAAAGTGCCATTTATTGTTGTTGTGTGAATTAAGTCTAAGCAAAGAATCACACAATTCTAGAGCTTAACCTGCATCTTGGAGAAATCTCTAATTACCACTTATGAATTTAGTGTTTAATCAAACTTTAACCAACATTGGTTTGAAATACAAATTCTTGTTAAGGTAATGAATTTAAACAACCTTTGGAATTCCTGTTTAAACACTGAATATTGAATTTGGTCTAAATCCAGTTATCTTCCTTGTGTTCTCCTCAGAATTTACTGATCAATAATTCCATTGTGACAATCTAATCATATTGCTTCCTTTGATTTGTTAACAGATTTGCAAATTTCAAACAAAATTACATAACTTGGCAACCCTCTGCTTGCTTTTACTTGAATTAAAACACAATAGCGCCCCGCTTTTAACTAACCTACTATTTAACGATAGTCATAGCCAACACTAACTTAAACCACTGTGGTCTCCAATTAATCCTTGGTGTATGTCTGTTTTCACCTAGCCTGTAAGCAGTCAATCAATTATAGCGGTAAAGAATTCTGTTACAACCAATTGATAATAGTTCTCATACTCTTGTTGCATTCCAGTGCAATTTGGTCCCTCTTTCGGCTCTCCTTTTTGTCTGTCTCCTGTTTACTTGGCTTCCCCTCACCTAAACACACACACATACACACACGCGCGCATACATATACATTTAGTCATTTATGTTTTTCTTGTTTTATGCTCAGTTTTAAACTCAACATTCTCCCATTAACTACATAGTGAATCTTTGATTAGGAGACATTTGTTTGTTTTTATTTGGTCTTGTTTTGTCCTATTTTATCCATTCACTCATTTATAATTTTCTTTTAGTCATCTTATACTAGCATGTTATAGTTTTATTTCCTACAATTTATTCAATTACAATTTTTCTTTAATTCTTTACTTAATTTGTTTTCGAATTTTTTTATTTCTTTTCCCATTTGTTTTATTGATTTAATTTTGCTTTAATTTTATCTCCAATTCTTTTACTTGTAAAAAAAATATTAATTTTTTCCCCATTTTAGTTTTTCTTATATATATGAAATATAAATCATAAAAAAATAAATTTAAAGTTTTGTTTAATTTTTAGACTAGCTTCTGATAATATTCGCAGTTTACTTCATATTATAAATGCATCTTCTAAATCTGACAACCAACATGATATCTAATCATTAGATGCGGAAAAGGCGTTTGACTGGCTGAAATGGAGCTATCTGTGGGCTGTGCTTCATGGGTTTCCCAGTAGATTATAATCAACGTGATTAAAACTCTCTATGCCAATCCTTCTGCAGTCATGTTAAGCAGCAACGTGTGTTCATCCAGGTTTCCTATATCCCGTTCATCACGACAGGGCTGCCCCTTATCACCACTGTTATTAACCACGCCTGACGTACATCAGTGAGGTTACTGCATTCGCTTCGGTATCTGGCTGGGTAAGTATGTATGTGCGTGGGTATGTCCGGACAGATATCTCTGCAAGTGCTGAAGTCAGGATAATCAACTTGGCACTGAAGATCAGTCTAAGGTCCCCTGCTCAGTTGTGGAGTTAGAGGTCAGCAGATCAAGTCGGAAGGGATATACGTAGGATGATCAAAATTGATAGAGTATCATGCATGGGCGTGGTTCTGCCCTCAACTGGGGGCTCGTCTAGTTCTGTCTTTCATTGGAACCTATAGTGTTAGGGGTATGGAGAACCCAGGTGCAGACATCACTGACAAAACGCAAGGCACAATTAAAAGAATTTATTAACTAAATCAAAAAACCTTTTACAACTGAAAACAAGACTGAAGTGGACAAGAAACTAATTAGACAGAGGTGAAACAGCAGACTAAGAAGGGAGGACAAAAAACTAAACAAGACAAAGGCAACGGCAAGGCTCGAAAGGGAGACAAAACTAAACTAGACAAAGGCAACGGCAGGACTAAAAAGGGAGACAAAAACTAAACTCGACAAATATATATAATATAGCACAGTTGGTCAGGCAGTCAGAGAAAATGGCTCCAATTAAGGTACAAGGCACATTCCATCACATCTCCCTGTATGATATTCTAATTTACACAAGTAACCCATCAGAATCAATACCATATCTCCTTAAAACTTTTGAAACATTTGGAAATATCTCGGGTTACAGGGTAAACTGGGGAAAATCTGCATTAATGTCTTTGGGTCCAACAGCCATGGCTGGTTCCTTCTCTAACATTCCTACTGCCACAAGTTTTAAATACCTAGGGATTTTTTATTAATTCTTCTCTCAATACGCTGGTAGAAAACAATTACAAAAAGATGTTGCTAGCCATAGATGAGGATCTTAAAAGATGGGGTGTTCTCTTAATGTCGTTCCAGGCTTGTTTATCAGTAATTAAAATGAATTTATTGCCATGTATAAATTTTATTAGCTCTATGCTTCCACTGGCTCCACCACAAGGCTTTTATATAAAAAAAAAACTGCACTCTCTTGTAAATAAATACTTATGGAACAAAAAGAAGCAAAGAATTAAAGCATCAACTTTATATAGACTTAAATCATCAGGAGGTGTAGGCCACGACAATCCCTCTAAAAAGTGGAAAAACAATTCTTCGACTGATATGGACGACTTAGTTACAGCGGACATCCCGGTTAATATCCTGGAGTCCATAAATAAAAAACTAGACATTCTCAGCGTTCTCCGTGAAGAAATCCGGGACCTGAAGGTAAGTTTGGAGAACACCTGCCAACAGGTAAGTCAGCTCCAACATGATAACGCCGAACTGCGTTCCTCCTTCTCGGCTGTTACAACCGAGTTGGAGACGATTAAAAAGGAAAATAAAGTGCTTAAAGAGACTGTACTGGATGTCCAATCCTATAGTACGCGGGACAATTGAATATTTTCAGGTATTTCTGAAAGCACCACAGATAATCCGGAGACGGAAATTAAAAAGTTCATGACAACGGCATTAAAAATCCCCCAGGAAACGGTAAATAAAATTTCCTTTCACCGAGTCCACCAGCTCGGAGCCCGTAGAGGCAATAAGCCCCATCCTATTACCGCTAAATTCGAACATTTTAAGCAGAAAGAATTAGTTAAAAGTAAAGGACAGGAGCTTAAAGGGACCTCTTTCGGGATGAACGATCAGTTCCCGAGAGAGATCAACGAGCGGTGGAAGGTGTTGTTTCCCATACCGAGACAGAGCAGGCAGAAGGGTAAACGGTCTACGTTGGTTGTTGATAAACTTTATATCGACGGCCAACTGTACCGGGACCCCAACACCACTCCCTGGCTGTTCTGATTAGTACTGGTAAAATAAAAGAGCTTTGTTTATTCATTATAAAATAATGTGTGTATATATATATATATATATATATATATACAGTGAACCCTCGCTATAATGCAGTTCACCTTTCACGGCTTCGCTGTTTCACGGATTTTTTAGTGCATTTTTTTTAATGCTTTATTTGTGTTCTGCATCCTGATTGGCTAAGGGACTGACCAACGTGAACAGTCTCCGCGCCTCATCTCGGCCATACAGGCCAGCACTGCCTGCTGTGGAGTGCTGGATCATTTCTCTCCTTGGTCTCCATGGAGTGAGACACCCTGAAAGACGGAGCCGACAGAACAGCCTTATTCTTTCCCCCCCCCCGTCAACCGGACAGAGACGGTCCCCAGCCGTCTCTGGCCACCGCAGCTGCGCTCCCCAGGAGAAGAGCGCCGGCGCGAGGCTTCCCCACCCCCGACCCCTCCAATTGATTCAGCTGCCCGCTCTCTGAGGCAAGAGTACCACCGCGGCGTCCACCTGGCTGCAGCTGCAGCGCTCCCCCAAGTACAGTATTGTATAATAACTGTAAAAAATAAAGCTGACTACTTCACGGATTTCGCCTATCCCGGGTTCTTTTTGGAACGTAACCCCCGCGATAAACGAGGGTTCACTGTATATATATAATCTCACTATGGCTACTAAGAATACTGGCTCACTGTTTTATGTTTGACCCCCCTCACCTTCTTGTCTACCTCCCCTCTCTCTGCTTACCCTAACCAGCTAAACTCACACCTCTCCCCCGCATAAACTCCCTATGTAAAACATTTGTGTGTTGTATATGTCGAGGCACCAGTGTTCTTTGTTCTTTTGTGCTCACGTTTGACATGTTTTACAGTCTTCTTATCCAGATCCATCATAGATTTAAATCCTGCTATACATCCATCCAACATTATCAGTAGACTGACTTTATTTCATAACATGCCAATATCAGTAAGCAGCTCACATAGATATACATCCAAGGCTGAATTTAAACTGTCTCTATGCATAAACTAACTCTGGTCTCCTGGAATGTGTGTGGCACTCGCTCACAGGCAAAAAGAATAAAAATTCTAGACCATTTTTCAAAATTAAAAGCAGACATTTGTCTCCTACAAGAAACCCACCTACAAAAATCTGAAGAAAAAATACTTATTGGCATGAATTTCAATCAAGTTTATTCTGCCTCCTTTAACACTCGCAAGACTATGCTTTTAGGATACTCCTTTAAGGACTGAAGAGGGATCATTTAATCCTCCTGTCCTGCTCTGTCTGCCCCGGAATGTGCATTATGCTAATCATGTGGCAACTTCTTGCAGGGAGAACAGTGGAAGGTGTGAACGGTGTGTGTGGGCGGGGGGTGGGAGGAAATATGCTCCCCCTTCCCAGGGGGGATTCTGCTCCTGCCCTGGGATGTGGACTGATCATTACGCTAATTATGTGGCAGCTTCTGGATGGGAGAACAGTGGAAGGTGTGGAAGGTGTGAAAGGTGTGTGTGGGCGGGGGGTGGGAGGAAATATGCTCCCGCGTCCCAGGGGGGATTGGCATAAAAAGTCTGAAAAACACTTTTGTGGTCATTAGCTATATGAGACATACAAGATCCCAGTGGACAACCTGCCAGTTCGTCATCTGCTCCAAGACCTCTCCAAAAACTGCCTACTGAGCAGGCTTTGCAAATGATTCTGACTGAAACAAGCGCTTTTGACTCTGATGGAGAGGACATAGACCTTCAGTCAGATTCTGACTCGGAGCAGTTTTCGGGTAAGATTTCTCAAACATCAAATTTCTGTTTCAGAATACTTCACATTTAATTTCAAAGATTTTGTTCTTTTGGGGAATATTTTTTTAACTTCAAGATTTTTATTTATTTTATTTATTTATTTATTTTTTTACAAATTTCTAGATAAAAAATGACACATTTTAGATCAGAGGTCATCAATGTTTTCACAGAAGGAGCCCGAAAAATGTGAACTTCTGAACCAAGGGCCACAATACTGACAGAGTTCAGAATAAAGACAAACAGAACAATGAAAAGATGTGATATAATTTGACTCTTTTCTACATTGGTACATTTGTCTTTGCTAACGATATAAATTTGTTCAATTTGCAGAGGAAGACGCTCCCCCTCCCCAGAAGAGGACAAAACGGCTGGATACCGCACTAACGGAGACCGCAAAAGATGGCACAGTGTGGTGCAAGGAAGAGGTTGGACGACATCTGAAATTCGCTCCTATTGAACCTTACGCTGCAGAAGGAGAGCCAATACATGAAGCCAGAATAAGGATCAAAACTCGCCTTCAAAGCTTCCTCTGTTTTCTCACTCTCCAGATGCTTCGTACCATTCAAGCATGCACAATTGAGCATGCAAGGGAAACAGAGACTGTGGATTGGTTCATGGCTATTCCAGAACTAATGGCTTTCATTGCAGTTGTCATCTGGCGAGGGGTGACTAAGGTTCCATCACTGTCTGACAACTGGTCAGAGATGTATGGAAACAAACAGATTATGGAAACAATGAGTAGAGACCGCTTCAAAGACATAATGCAGCACCTACGGTTTGATAGCAAGAACACACGGGCTGAGCGAGTGCAGACAGACAAGTTTGCAGCTATTTCCGAATTATGGGAATCATTTCGACAGAACTGTGTCACATTCTACAGACCTGGTCGGCACATCACAATCGATGAACAACTTTATCCATCAAAGACACGTTGCCCTTTTCTGCAATATATTGCTACAAAACCGGATAAATTTGGTATCAAGTTTTGGGTGGCGTGTGACTTGAAATCAAAGTATATTTGCAATGTCTTTCCATACACACGTGGACAAAATTGTTGGTACCCCTCAGTTAAAGAAGGAAAAACCCACAATTCTCACTGAAATCACTTGAAACTCACAAAAGTAACAATAAATAAAAATGTATTGAAAATTAAATAATCAAAAACAGCCATTACTTTTGAATTGTTGATTAACATAATTATTTAAAAAAACAAACTAATGAAACAGGCCTGGACAAAAATGATGGTACCTCTATAAAAGATTGAAAACTATTTGACCAGAGTGACATGATTAACTCAGGTGTGTCATTTAATTGACATCACAGGTGTTTCCAAACTCATAATCAGTCAGTCTGCCTATTTAAAGGGAGACAAGTAGTCACCCTGCTGTTTGGTGAAAAGGTGTGTACCACACTGAACATGGACAACAGAAAGCGAAGGAGAGAATTGTCCCAGGACATCCGAAAAAAAATTATAGACAAACATCTTAAAGGTAAAGGCTATAAGACCATCTCTAAACAGCTTGAAGTTCCTGTGACAACAGTGGCTCATATTATTCAGAAGTTCAAGACCCACGGGACAGTAGCCAACCTCCCTGGACGTGGCCGCAAGAGGAAAATTGATGACAAATTGAAGAGACGGATCGTTGGAATTGTATCCAAAGAGCCCAGAGCAACCTCCAAAGAAATTAAAGGTGAACTCCAAGGCCAAGGTACATCAGTGTCAGATCGCACCATTCGTCGTTGTTTGAGCCAAAGTGGACTTCATGGGAGACGACCAAGGAGGACACCACTGCTGATAAAAACTCATAAAAAAGCCAGACTGGAATTTGCAAAAATGCATGTTGACAAGCCACAAAGCTTCTGGGAGAATGTCCTTTGGACAGATGAGACCAAACTGGAGCTTTTTGGTAAGGCACATCAACTCTATGTTCATAGACTCAAAAACCAAGCATACGAAGAAAAGAACACTGTCCCTACGGTGAAACATGGAGGAGGCTCAGTAATGTTTTGGGGCTGCTTTGCTGCATCTGGCACAGGGTGTCTTGAAAGTGTGCAAGGTACGATGAAATCTGAAGACTATCAAGGCATTCTGGAGAGAAATGTGCTGCCTAGTGTCAGAAAGCTTGGTCTCAGTCGCAGGTCATGGGTCTTCCAACAGGACAACGATCCAAAACACACAGCCAAAAACACCCAAGAATGGCTGAGAGAAAAGCGTTGGACTATTCTAAAGTGGCCTTCTATGAGCCCAGATCTGAATCCCATTGAACATATGTGGAAGGAGCTGAAACATGCCATTTGGAGAAGACACCCATCAAACCTGAGACAACTGGAGCTGTTTGCTCATGAGGAGTGGGCCAAAATACCTGTTGACAGCTGCAGAACGCTCATTGACAAATACAGAAATCGTTTCATTGCAGTGATTGCCTCAAAAGGTTGTGCAACAAAATATTAAGTAATGGGTACCATCATTTTTGTCCAGCCCTATTTCATTATTTTGTTTTTTTAAAATAATTACGTTAATCAACAATTCAAAAGTGATGGCTGATTTTGATTATTTAATTTTCAATAAATTTTTATTTATTGTTACTTTTGTGAGTTTCAAGTGATTTCAGTGAGAATTGTGGGTTTTCCTTCTTTAACTGAGGGGTACCAACAATTTTGTCCACGTGTGTATGTTGGCAAAGAACCTGGCCGTCCCAAAGAGGAGAGACTGTCTGAGAGTGTGGTAATGAAGTTGATGGGACCATTTCTTGATCAGGGCAGAACTGTCACGACGGACAATTTTTTCACATCAATTTCACTTGCAAGAAAATTACGCAGCCGGAAAACTACCATTCTTGGGACACTCAATAAAATTCGCAGAGAAATTCCCCCTTCAGCTCGAGAGATAAAGCAAAGTGAGTTCAGCACTCAGGTGTTTTCAACAACTGATGCAACACTGACAGTGTACGCAGCCAGCCGGAAGAAGACAGTCTACGTTATGAGCAGCATGCACAGTGTGATTCAGACTGAGGACAGCCGCAAAAGAAAGCCAAGCACCATCACCCAGTACAACTCCACTAAATGCGGTGTGGACGCCATGGATCAGATGGTGCGGCAGTACAGCGTATGGGCAGGAACAAGAAGATGGCCTGTCAGTGTGTTTTATAATATGGTTGACATGGCAGCCCTGAATGCCCATGTGCTATATCAAGCCTACACAGGAAGGACGGAAAGGCGGCCAGATTTTCTGATGCGGCTTGCCTGTGAGTTGGCTGAGTCTTATGTGACATCAAAGAAGATTGGAAAGGAAAACCATCTTCGCAAACAGGCCGCCACACCAGTGGAACCGGGCAAAAGGCAGAAGTGCCAAGTCCATCACCGGTGCAAAAAGAACCCTGCTACTGTTCGATGTGTGCATTGCTACAAGTTAACGTGTGGCAAATGCAAAAGAGAAGTGCCATGGGAGTGCCAGGTCTGCGCAGACCAGTTTTGAAAAAGTTGTGTGATGACACACACACGGTAAATGTGTAAATTGTGTAAATATTGTTTGTGCTTTCTACAATGTTGATTCAAAAATATAAATAAACTATTAGAATAAGCATTTTTCATCCTCTTATTTTTGTGTCTCTTACTTATTTGCACTCAACAAAAAGATAAATATGTGGTTATCCATCCTAAGCAATGCAAAATATTTACAGAAAAACCCAGGAACATTCAAGCTTTCAAGAAGAAGGGCAGAGTCAGAAGCAATGAAGTTTCAGTTGCTGTAAAAGCTAGTTCTTCCTTTTTGGCTAATTTCTCTTGGTTAGTAAGTAAGTAAAGTTTTATTTGCATAGCACCCATCACAGTACGAGTACACAGGGTGTTTACAACATCGGAATAAATTGAAAGCACAGTACAATACAAAAAATTTAGAATTTATGTCCAGTGCATTGTCACCAGTAAACAAGCACAGATCAACAACTATAAGGTATGGAACCTGAGTAGGGTTCAGGCTTATGCTAAGGAGGCTTGCTGAAAGATGTGTGCTGGGTAAAACCAGAAGCTGCCACATAATTAGCGTAATGATCAGTCCACATCCCAGGGCAGGAGGAGAATCCTCCCTGGGAAGGGGGAGCATATTTCCTCCCACCCCCCGCCCACACACACCGTTCACACCTTCCACTGTTCTCCCTGCAAGAAGTTGCCACATGATTAGCATAATGCACATTCCGGGGCAGACAGAGCAGGACAGGAGGATTAAATGATCCCTCTTCAGTCCTTAAAGGTAATAAAACACCAGTAGATCCCCTCGCAGTCTTCCTAGTGATAACAGCAGACAAAGAGGAGTCTCTATACTTATTCATAAGAGGCGACTTTTCACTTTAAATAATATAATAGTTGACTCAGAAGGCAGATACATTATTATTCAGGCAACTATATTCAATAAAGAATATACTATTGGGAATTTGTAAGCCCCTAATAATGATGATCCGGCCTTTTTTCATTCATTTTTTTCTCAGCTATTTGAGTTAACAGCAAATTCAAATGTTATCATTGGAGGAGACTTCAACACAGTCCTAAATCCATTAGTAGATCGCTCCAATAACACAACACATACAAGACAATCACAATCCGCCAAAGTAATAGAGGAATATATGGATGATTTGGCCTTGGCGACAGCTGGAGACTAAAAATATCCAACCAAGAAGGAACTTACTTTCTTTTCCTTGGTGCATCGATTATTTTCAAGAATTGATTTTTTTCTTACAAATAATTCTATTGCCGAGAAAATTTCTAGAAGAATACATCTCATTATTATCAGCGACCGTGAACCAGTCTCCCTCTCCTTACAAACTGACCTCACCTTTAAACAACCTCCGACATGGCGTTTTAACATCTCGCTGTTAAAAGATGAAAAGTTCGATAAGATCATAAGGAGAGAGTGGACAGACTATCTGGAAATGAATGATTCTCCAAACTCATCTCCATCTTTACTCTGGGAAGCAGGGAAAGCAGTAATTAGAGGTAAGATTATCATATTCATTTTATAAAAAAGAAACAAGATCAAAAATTAGAAAAAGATCTGGAAACAACTATCAACTAACTGATGAATATATAACAAACCCAAATAATCAAGTATGGACTGAATTACAAAATACAAAAATACAGCTAGATGAGATGTTATCCAAAAGGACCGAGTTCATAATACAACAATTGAGATACAACTGAGCATAATAACAAATCAGGTAAATTTCTTGCAAACCAACTCCAACGCAATCGGGAAAGATCTCTCATAACAGCCATAAAATGGACAACTGGTGAGTATACGCAATCACCAGAAGAAATTAGTCATATTTTTTACACTTATTATTGGAACCTATATTCAGAAAGTAACAAACCCAACCCTGAGCATACTGAGGCATTTCTCAGTAGTTTAAATATGCCTCAGTTATCTACTGAACATAAAAATATTCTAGATGCTCCACTGTCCATAAATGAGCTGTCCAGTGCTCTAGACAGTATGCCTAATGGTAAGGCACCAGGCCCGGACGGTTTCCCAGCTGAATTTCTGAAGCATTTCTGGTCGATGCTTGCTCCATTGTTTTTTTTTTTAGCTTAGTAACAAATTAAAACCAATGGTCACATACGGCCTCACATGAACACAGCAGCAATTAAACTTTTATTAAAGCCAGATAAAGATCCTACCCTTTTGTCAAGCTACCACCCGATATCACTTATCAACACCGACATTAAAATTATTGCAAAGGCCTTGGCATCTAGACTAGAGACAGTAATTTCGACAATTATTCATAATGATCAAACTGGCTTTATTGAAGGTTGACATTCTACTAACAACGTTAGAAGGCTCTTAAATTTGATTAACATGTCACAGCAGCAGTGTAAAAAGGCAGTTATTATATCGTTGGACGCAGAAAAAGCCTTTGACAAAGTTAACTGGTCCTTCCTCTTTGCTAAATAAACTTGGCTTTGGAGAGTCATTTATTCACTGGGTTTCAGAACTATATAATTCTCCCAAAGCTACTGTAACTACTAATGGAATCACCTCAAAGACCTTCACCTTACAGAGAGGCACCAGACAGGGCTTTCCACTCTCTCCTCTATTATTTGCGAGTTTGTTCCTCCGGTCGCTGAGTCAGTGGAGGTTGCTGGGTTAGTGTCTGTGGAGCTCACTCTGCTTTATCTATCCTTCCTGTGGTCTCCTGACAACTTCCTGATTGATCCTGTTGGGATTCTGTTGTATTTGGTCTTTGTGAAGGGTTTTGGATTTGTAACTGGTTTCAAAGATGTGAATTAAAGAGCACAAATAAATGTAATGCACCTTTTCTCTCAGAACACTGTCATTTGCCATGAGGGCAGGTGATGGTCACAGTCACAAATAAGAAAAAAATTGCATGCAGCTTAAGTCATGACACCATGGCTGGTTGGTGTCATTTTTGAGCAGATATGCAGACAAGAAAAAAAAAGGAGGTGTAGGTCTCTCTAATTTTGAGTGGTACTCGTGGTGCTTTGTATTAAGATCACTCAACTTATGGTCCAAAACAGATAAGCCAGCAGCGTGGATGCCTATTGAAGCAGAAATAATAAAACCCTATGTCATGCCTACTCTTTTATATTCTAAATTGCCTCTAAAAATGGTTAATAGTCAGTATGGGCCTATTATTGCACATCTAGTGTCCGTTTGGAACCAAGTAAATAAGCACTTGGGGAAAGAGAGTATTTTCTCCAAACACCAGTCTTTCATAACCACTGTCTCCTGATCAAAAAGAAGCCAATTTCTTTTCCTCCATGGGAGCGCAAAGGGGTTCACAACTTTATGGATATCATAGGACAGGACGGATTAAGAGAATTCTATGACTTAAAAAATGCTACAACTTGCCAGGCTCATCTTTCTTCTTTTATTTAAAGTTACGTACCGCTATGCGATCTCATGGGGTTCCTTGGGGATGTATGCTAAAAAAAAAAAAAATCATCCTCTCCACTCCATTTTGACCAAACCAAAAAGCACTGGTATTGTCTCAGACTTATACAAATTTCTTGTTCAGTCTTTATACAAAATCCTGCCTATTGAACACCTCTGGAAAACTGAGCTGAGGGATCACTCAAAGTGGGATTGGAGTCACATTTGGTCAAACCTTTCCCTCTCATCCAGAAATCCCAATCACCAAATGATTCATTACAAAATTATCCATCGAGCCTATCTGTATCCCAGGAGATTACATCAAATGAAACTGAAAGACAATCAATATTGTGATTTTTGTCCAGATTATACGATTGGCACTTTTTTTAATATGGTGTGGCAATGCCCTGGGGTTTTTCAGTTCTGAGAAAATGTTGCAAAGACACTCAAATAATATTGGAAGAGCCATACCTTGTACTCCGAGGCTGCTTCTGCTAGATGATACTTCTAAACTTAATCTGACAATTAATAATCGCCAAATATTATTAGCTGGCCTTACAGCTGCCAAAAAGATGATTGTATGCCGCTGGAAATCAGTGCAGCCTCTGACTGTAAGGGAATGGCTCTTGTCTTACAGAGATATCATTCAGTTAGAACTCTCTGCTGCCCGAATTCATGGGGCCAAAACTGAAAATATCTCATGTCTAATTTATTGAGTACAGTGGAATTGGATTAGATCGCAACTATAATCACAATGTAACACCTAATGGTCTGTTTGCTTTTTGTTGAGTGTCTTTGTGTGGTTCAGAAAGCTCATCACATAACTATATGTATCCTGCAAAGGTGGAAATCAGCACTTAGTATTGGATTTATTATTGTATTTATTGCTGTACAATTTTACTCATGGTAACCTGGACAGGGGTTCTTTTTCTCTCTCTTTTTAAAAAAAAAATATTAGTTATTGTCTATTTTGTAAGGGATTGTTTTGTTTTTTGCTCACATTATGAGTATTTTTGTATGATTTACCAGTCATAAATGAAAAGGGGGGGGGGGGGGTGAATGTGGATTATGCAACTAAATGTAAAACTGCAAATGCAATTACAAAACACCTCCGCAGAGCCTATTTTGGGGCCCGGAATGAACCCAACATGGAAGAAGACACCCATTTTAAAACTCCCTTCCTCCGGAACCTTCACCCAACCTTGAACCACTACCAGGGCCTCATAACCTGCCCACATTCTCCACCAATATAATTGTAGGATTTCTTAATATGTGTTTGTAAAGTTTAAATTGTTTTCTCCACTAAATAATGAAATGTTATGGTAAATGGGGTTAAGATTATTTTGTGCAGAATTATTAAGTAGTCTAACTAGTTTTCGGCCAGCGAAATATTTGAGTTAGCCTAAAAATAATAATGCAGCATCTGAAACATATCTTGCTGTAGACAAGAAAAACCTCAAAGTAATCAAGGGAATTATTTTAGCTCACTAAGATTATTAGTAGAATTTTGGAATCAAATACAAGTTAGGGACCAAAATGTGACCAATAAACAATTACAACAGTAGTTGACATCTTGAAAAATTACGTAGCACCCAGCCAGAGAGATTGGGAGGTCAGGCTACCCTTACTTCTGATGGCCATCACAGGAACTCCACACGAAACGACAAGAGTTCCACCATTTGAAACGATGACAGGACGACAGGTGACTACCACTGCACCTGCTGTACCAGCCAGAGGAAGCCTACTACTGGGAGGTTTGGTTGAACGCCTAGATCGACGGTTTGCAGCGATAATTGAGACAAGAGCCATCTGAAACACATACACAGCATACCTATTTAATACCCCAATAGCAGTAAGCTGGGGCCATTACAGGGTTGTACACGGGACTCATATGTGATAACTGTACCGAAGTAACATTAGCATACCCTCATACGTCGTCAAGCTCGTATCCTTTTGTCCTTGGCATGATACTGCTGTATCGCCTCCCAAACTCTGTGTCTTTCCTCAGTCTTTTGCCTTGCCACCCTCTGCTTTCTCTGTTCTCTCACACTGTATGTGACCAAAAGCCACAGGCCCAGCAGCAGACATATTATCACCTCGATGTCCTCCATTGTTCTGTTGTGTTTGCGTCGCACATAAATGACAACGTTAATGAACTTTCGGCCCGCATTGCTATGACGACTCCGCTCACGATGAGCCAAGTCAAGTACAGTAGTGGTGAGCTGTACTGCGCCGAGTAGATGCTTGTCGAAACGCGGCTATAGTAACTGCAGGACCATCAACAAAAATTTTACAATGGCAGAACTTGACACTGGAGTTTCTACAGCAACTTATGAAAAGCCGAGAAGGTGAGTGTATCAAAGTAACAGTGTTGTTTTGGAAGCACCAGTGGGACAGGCAGCATATTTATTCCCCCCAGATTCATAAAGCACCGATGCATAACAATGTAGCCTCCAAATTAGATGACAGTTTGTTTGTCCACACCATTTAGAGTAGGAGAACTTTCTGATCAGACACCTCAGATAGCAGAACAGTGTAATTTGTCTGAGCTTTCCACAACTTTTTTTTTTTTTTTTTTAAATCATTGTTGAAGCATCAAATTACTGATCTGGCAATGCTACATTTAAACAAGTGCTGGACTTTGTCTAGAGAGCTTTTTTTTCTGTTTTGTTTCTGTTTATTTCTGCTGGTTGCCATTTATCATATTTTTTTCAAGGTTTTGTTTTTTTCTCCTTCCTTTTTCTCTCTTAGGTGTTTATCAAGTAGAACTCCCCCAGATATAAACAGTTTATTAAATGCCCCACCAGGGAGGAGAATACTTTGGATCACTGTTACACCACCGTTAAAGACACCTTTCATGCTGTGCCCCACGCTCCGCTGGGAGAGTATGACCACATCATGATCCATCTGATTCCTGCTTACAGGCAGAGGTTAAAACTCTGCAAACCTGTGGTAAGGACATCAAAACAGTGGACCAGTGACGCTGTGGGGAAGCTACAGGCATGCTTGGACTCTACTGACTGGGATGTTTTCAGGACTTCCACCAACAGTCTGGACGAGTACACAGACGCGGTGACGTCATACATCAGCTTCTGTGAGGACAGCTGTGTAACATCATGCACTAGGGCGAGTTACAACAATGATAAACCCTGGTTAACCACGAAACTCTGGACACTCAGCTGCCCTGAAGCTGTCTCTGTCCCCACTTCTGAACGCCCTTTTCTTCTCTAGCCTAAGCGTGAGTTTGACAAAGCAGTGAGAACTGCTAAATGGCAGTACGCAGAGACACCCCAACAACAGTTCTCTGCTCACGACACCGCTTCTGTCTGGAAAGGCTTGCAAAAAATAACCAATTACAAGCCATCGTCTCCCCACTCCACCAATGATCTGCGCCAGGCAAACCAGTTGAACGAGTTCTACTGTCGTTTTGAAAGGCAATGGTCAGTTGACGACCCCATCCCCCACACCCCAGTAGGGGCTCAGAGCCCCCCCCCCCAGTCTAAAACACCAGACCCCCCCAGCCCAGAGACCCAGCTCACTATTGACCTTATTTCGCCCCGCCCACTTTTAATTCTTCGTAGTTCCGCATTTTGTCTTCTCACTTCCGTTAAGTCCTTTCCGCTAGCCGGCTCTGCAGATTTTAAGCAGCAAAATGTCAACGGACGCGACACCAGGGCCTCTGAAATGGGAACAAACTTCAAGTTTTATCAGGAGAACGGACGGTCTTGCGTTCCCTCATTCGTCGACCGTGTCAGTATGGGTAGATTTTATTATTTGTAGTAGTAGCAGTAGAAGTACTAATGTTAGTATTATTATTAGTATTAACAATATGCCTTTTTTTTGGGGGGGGGGGAAATCAAAAAACAAAAACATGTCCACATATGTGTACAGCAGGTCTTAAGAGGATAAACTAATCAAATAATAATTTCTGATGGCAGGTTGAAAATGCTGTGTCCAGTGGGGTAACTGGCATGTCTTGCACAGATGAACAATGGCTCTGGAATGTGGGGACTCAGAGGAACCTTGGCCCAAAGCGACTGATGGACATTACCTTTTCCCATCACCGAGCCACTGATGTACTTCTGACACCAGAGAGAATGCCCAATCATGTGCCTCTTCCTCCCACTCCTTCTTTTAGCAGCCAGGATGAGCTGAGAGAGGGCCTCAAGCATCTGAGATTGCCTGTGTCAAGCCTTCTTAAGAAGTGTCTGATTGCACGGGGACATGAGCCACAACAGCCTGCATCCCCACCTCATGCTGACCATGATGGCACCAACATCTGCCAGAGGTGTATGGTGTTTTACAACACTTTTGTGGCCATCAGTCCCAACAAATGTGCAGCACTGGAGCATGTAACTGTAGAGCAGAGTGCTTCTCACTTGTGGCATGACTCCCGCAAGATTAGAATAACTGCTAGCACAGCAAAGAAGGTCCCAATCAGAGGCAACCCTGAAAAATTTATTAGAGAGCACCGCTACCCAAGGTTTCATAGGAATGCTGTAACTCACCATGGTGTAGAAAGTGAACAATCTGCCTTCCATTGGCTTGAGGAAGGCGGATATGCAGTCAGCCATAGAGGGACAGTTGTGTGTGAAAGTGAGCCATGGCTGTCCGCAAGTCCCGATGGAGTTTTGAATGCAGAAGAACTGCTTGAAATCAAATGCCCTTTCCTCAGGTGCGATGAGTCTCTGGAGGACCTGATCAGAAGTAACAGGTATGACGTGAGGATGGTAGAGGGGATGCTTCAGCTGCAGCAAAATGGTTTGCGAGGCTTCTACATGCAAGTGCAGCTAGGCATGTTCTGCACAGGATTGAGGGCCTGTAAGCTGCTCCTCTGGACTCCATCACAGCAAGTCTTGATAGAAGATGAGCAGTTCTGTGCCAAGACTGTGGCTAAGTTTAAAACTTTTTATTTTAAGCACATGCTCCCCCAGGTGTCTGATGACTTTCAGGCAGGCCGCCTGTTGCTGTCAGCAAAGTACATGCAGCTTTGCAAAGACTAAGAAAACTAATGGCATGGCATTATTGAAGTAACTGGAGTATAGTGCAATAATAGTGGTTTTTTTTGGTGTGAAATACCTACAATCGTGTGTTACTCTTCTTTATGGTCAATGATTAAAGTATGCTTGCTGTTGCACCTTACCTGCCTTCTTTCAGCTCATATTATGTGTTGATGTGTACACGTAAGGCCACACTCAGTCATTTCAGCAGTAAGTGTTTTTTTTTTTTAAATAAGTATTTGAAACAAACAAATTAATAACATTTGTTAATAAAAAAGAATTTACAAACAGGTCACAGATAAGATTTATTACAATTATATTGTAAAGATTAATGACAATTACAATTCAAGGTTTGTACAGAAAACTATTTGCAAACAGGTGAAATCATTCTTCACTTCACAGATTAATAAAAATGAGTATTTACAAACAGGTGAGATTATTCGATATATTGTAAAGATTCTGAATAAACAATCAAAAAAAGTATTAGCTATTTATCTATGAAACTGAAGTTACATACAGGTAACATCTGCTCATCTCAGTGGCAACACTTAATGTCCTCATTCTTTGGATCAGAAATGATGTCACCTCTAAGGTTGCACAGGGCTGCACAAATTCTTAAAATTTTGTCAGCTTTAGGAGGAAGGGTGATGGGAAATGTCTGACAAAGGATTTTAAAGGTTTTTAGTTTGCATATGACCCGCTCAACATGGACCCGTACATTTGCAATACGCCTTGTGCTGGTGGTGTCCTCCTCAGACAGTTGCATGCCCCTCTTGGTGAATGCTGGGATGGTCAGTTTCACCTTCCGTTCGTACAGAAGATCTTCAATAGTGAAGCCTCTGTCAGCCATTACCTCGTCACCTGGGCGGAGGTATTCCAAGAACCCAGAATTTGAAGTAATAAATTTATCACTGCACCTTCCTCCATAGGCAGCTGAAATAAACATGATCAGACCACATGGTGCAATGGCGACGAGGTACTTTATGGTGTTCTGGCCATAGTAGTGGCTGTAAGACTCACCTCTTGAGTCAAGATTGCATGGCTTTTGGAGGGGGGGTCTCTGCCCAGATAGCAAACTATGGGTGAATCAGTGTTGAATCTATGTTGAGACCTAACGTAGAAATTATACAGAAAGTGCAAGGTTGATAAAATGTTGAGTCAACGTTTGCTTACATAGATTACATGTTTGCAAACATAGATTCAACATTAATTAAACATTGACCTGTCAAACATTTTAATTAAACCAAAATACAATGTAGATTCAATGGCATCTTTTAAACACAAACTCCAATGTTGACAAAATGTTGTTGAATCAACGTTGATCCATCCATCAATCTTCAACCGTAACCACAATTCAACCTTCTTAACTCTAATTCAACATTGATTTAACATCTTTTGCTATCTGGGTAAAGTGTGATTTATGGTTGAAAAGCAAACGTTGACTCAACATTTTATCAACCTTGCGCTTTCTGTGTAATTTCAACCCGGTCTCACGGGGATTCGTGAAACTGTCACGTAAGTTTTAGTTTCGGTTTCGTGCGCACCAACACGATTTCGTCATGTTTTTCGTGCCGCTCACCACGAAATGTTTTTCGCTGTGGTAATCACATCTGAAAGTGGTTTATACCGGCGGATTCATGACGATCTAAGCTGTCCATCGGCGTATACTGCTTGTGTGATCGCGTTTGCGGCCGCCGGCCGCCGGACATTCTTGAAATTCCTATGCAAATTGGTAAGTGTACCACCGGCTTATGGTTAGGTTATGGTTAGGTTATGGTTAGGGTTATGGTTAGGGTTATGTTTAGGGACGATGTCATGCAAAATATAGCGTTGGATTCGCCACGGTTTTACATTAAAAATATAATATACACATTCTTTTGAAATACGTTCTGAGTGGCACGAAAAGTCCGCCGTTTAAAATACATTGGTGCGCATTTCGTGGTGAGCGGCACGAAAAACATGACGAAATCGTGTTGGTGCGCACGAAACCGAAACTAAAACTTACGTGACAGTTTCACGAATCCTCGTGAGATCGGGCTGGTAATTTCTACATTAGGTCTCAACATAGATTCACCCATAGTTTGCCATCTGGGTGAACAGTCAATCACACAGGTTGTTTTGGGGTAGTGCTCTTTGAAACACTGAGGCATTGTTTCCTGAATGGTCTCTCTGGGCAACCAGGGAATGTAACCTCATTTTGTCCTCCATTAGATCAAGCCAGCAAGCAAGGACTTTACTCACAATGGTTTGTGAGAAACCAAATCTTTCAGCAAGGTCTCCCTGCAGCAAATTCAGGCACAGCTTCATCAGGGTCATCAGGAGCGGATCCCTGGGGTGTAACTGGAAGCTGTGCTGGTACTCTTCTGTGAGGTGCTCAGCAACACAATTAAATGCCTCCAGAGAGAACCCTGTATACAGCTGACATAGGTTATCAGTCCTGAGTAGGGTTGAGTACAACGCAGCTGACCCAACACACTGTGTTTCAGCTTCAGATGGAGTGATGATCTTGCAGCATAGCTGTGTTCAGAGACAGACAGATCCTCCCACTGAGTTTCCACATCACAACGTGGAGGCATGTGAATGTGGTCATCCTGCTCCTCTGCATCCGTGACGCTGACTGTCATATCTATGTTACAAAAAACACAATGACTTTTTTTTAAAGGAATTAAACTTCAACCAGAACATCCACGAGTCATGTGAGTGTTGCTAAGGTCCACATAATGACAAGTTGTACAGACTAGCAAAAATTAAAAATACTGAGACTGACCAACGTTGCAAACTTTAAGTATTACAAGTATCCGGAAATAATGTAAGCTAAATTAAGACTGATCACAGTGTTCAAAACCACCATCTTAATAACATTTAAAATGTAATTTTGGAAATTGTTTCAGTTAATTGTTCATAACTGATCATTAAATGTAATCACAGCATGGATCATGGCAAAACAATATCTCACTCACCCCTATCTGACAGCCTCTTCAAAACCCGCCGTGGCTTCTTTACTGGAGCATCATAGCCGAGCCATTTCTTGGGGTAAGGGTGCTCCTCTGTCGGCTCTCTGTCCACAAAATGAAACGAACATACATAAGGGCGCTTCGGTGGGCACTTAAGGTTTAGCGCTTTCAGCCACAGCCGCATGTGCTCCTCGTCTTTGGGCGGAGGATGGAGATTATATAATGCCCCGCAACACTCCGATCTCTCCACATTATGTTCACAACAGGTTTGTTTCAAAAACTCTCTCCTCTTGACCCAGTTATTATGGCAGCCTCTAACTGAACACATAATACTAGACATCTTGCTGAAATAAAATCGCTATCTGGTTAGCTTACACCGCTTGTTCCTGTTGTTGATAACTGCACTTCCGGTCTGAAGTGGAACTAAAGAGACAAAATGCAGTAATATGGTGCCGCCCTGGGGAAACTGCAAAATAAGGTCAATACAGGAGAGAGACATTAATAGGTTATTCAAGAGGCAGAAGCCGCAAAGCAGCAGGACCTGACTCTGTCTCCCCCTCCACCTTGAAACACTGTGCTGATCAACCGTCTCCAGTCTTCACTGACATCTTTAATGAATCACTGGAGACATGCCACGTTCCAACCTGTTTCAAGACCTCCATCATCCCTGTTTCGAAGAAGCCAAGACCCACTGGACTTAATGATTGCAGACCTGTCGCTTTGACCTCTGTGGTGATGAAGTCTTTTGAGCGCCTTGTGCTTCCTCACCTGAAAGCCATCACAGACCCTCTTCTGGACCCCCTGCAGTTCGCCTACAGAGCCAACAGGTCTGTAGATAATGCCGTCAACCTGGCTCTCCATTCTGCAGCACCTGGACTCAGCAGGAACCTACACCAGGATCCTGTTTGTGGATTTCAGTTCTGCTTTTAATACAGTCGCCCCTGCCCTTCTCCAGGACAAGCTCCTCCAGTTGAGTGTGCCTGCCTCCACCTGCAGATGGATCACAGACTTTCTGTCTGACAGGAAGCAGCATGCGAAGCTTGGGAAGCAAGTCTCCGAGACCAGGACCATCAGCACTGGCTCCCCCTAAGGCTGTGTTCTTTCCCTGCTGCTGTTCTCCCTGTACACCAACAGCTGCGCCTCCAGGCACCAGTCCATCAAACTCCTGAAGTTTGCAGATGACATCACCCTCATTGGAGTCATCTCTGATGGGGATGAGTCTGCTTACAGACTGGAAGTAGACAACTTGGTGACCTGGTGCAGCAGGAACAACCTGGAGCTCAACGCCCAGAAGACAGTGGACATGGTGGTGGACTTCAGGAGGAACACAGCCCCCCCTGCTCCCATCAAGCTCTCTGACTCCACAGTGCTCACCATGGAGTCTTTCCGCTTTTTGCGATCCATCATCTCCCAGGACCTGAAGTGGGAGATGAACATCAACTCCATAACCAAGAAGGCACAGCAGAGGATGTACTTCCTGGGGCAGCTGAAGAAGTTCAACCTGCCAAAGACTATGATGGTGCACTTCTACACGGCCATCATAGAGTCCATCCTTTCCTCCTCCATCACCGTCTGGTACCCTGCAGCCACCGTATCACTGGCTCTGCTGAGAAGGTGATCGGATGTAACCTGCCATCCCTCCAGGATCTGTACACCTCTAGGACTTTAAGGCGTGCAGCCAAGATCTTGGCCAACCCATCTCACCCTAGACACAAACTTTCTGAACCCCTCCCCTCAGGCAGGAGGCTGTGGTCCATCAGGACTAAAACCTCTCGCCACAAGAACAGCTTCTTCCCCTCTGCTGCATCGCTGATGAACACTGCCCATGCCACTGCAAATCAGCTCTGTTAACTATATTAATTACTACTGAGTAGTAGCTGTATATACCTTGTCTATTTGTTTATTTTATAATTCTTACATCTCTTTACATACTATTTTATTTGTGCTTGCACCAAGAGCACCAGAGAAAATTCCTTCTAAGTGTAAAAACTTACTTGGCAATAAAACTGATTCCGATTCTGATATTAGCTAAGATTATTTCACAATCACTGAGAAGCATTCAGTGTATCACCAATTTACTGATAAAGTTCAGGGGCCTCATTTATAAAGCTTGCGTACGCACAAAACAGGGCTAGAAAGTGGTGTACGCCACTTTCTACGCAAAGGTTGTGATTTATAAAAACAAACTTGGCGTGAGAATGTGTGCACCGGTTCGCCAACCTTGATTCTTGATGCTTCCTTACGCACAAAACAGGGCGTAAATCACAAACTTTGCGTAGAAAGTGGCGTACGCTGTGTTCGTTGTGATTTCTAAAACAAACTTGGCGTGAGAATGTGCGCACCGGTGCGCCAACTTTGATGCTTGCTTAATCACATTTTGGAGACAGAGGGAACGGCAGTGCCGGAGGGTGAAGTGGCAAATTGAAACTAGATTGATCTCAAACCTTTATTGTCATCACATATTAGACTTGTAGAGCCGGATAATCATAAACCCTCGTTGTTGTAGATGTTCATGTAGTGCGTCATTCGGCCGACGACTGTATTTGCAGAACTATGTTCATATATTAACAGCTTGTGGCATTTTGCCGCCGTTCTTCGACATTTTCTCAAAGTGCTGTGGCCTCCGTCCCCCCCACTTTTAAAAACAAACTGACGCCCTTGCTTCCAAGTCAGCTATATCCAAGTTTTTTCCAACTGTCCTCATACATATGCTTCTGTAAATTTGTCATCCGAAGAATATATTTAATTAATGGTGTAATGAACGTGAAGGACGACTTGACGTCTTTAACATGTCTGATTGCATATCTGGCGGGGCCCAGTGCTAAGTCTACCCTCCTGTTGAAGTGGGGAAAGGGGCCATAGTATCTTCCCATTTTTGAAAAGGATTATGTCTCCTGGTGGTTGAGACAACAGGAGGGTCAACACTCATTTTCATCAGATGAGAATGCCTCAAAATGAGGATCCTCCTCAACACAAACATTCTCGTCCATCACTTTTATCACTATCTGATCATTTTATGCTCCATCAATTGTCCCCATCAAATTAGAAAAAAAATTATATAATATGAAGCAAAAATAGAAAAAAAAGCCTATTATTTTTTGAATGATGATTATTGAATGGGGTCTAACTGACTCCAAGGGTAATAGGAGGGTTGTTAAAGTGTTTAATTGTTGAGAAGTGAACGTCCTCTCTTCCCAGCTAACACACAGAACTGTAGCCTGACAGAAACTGATGTCACATGTCCTTCTCCCAGAGCACAACACAAGATATTCAATGTTGTAAATGGGGAAAACTGCACACTCAAAATGAGGTTGGGAAAAAAATGCTAGTCAACTAATATAGACTAATTTGATTCTCTCATTCAGACACTCAAACTCTGTATTCCCAAAGAAAGCTAGCTGATGGCGCTAAACCTTCTGAACCACCCTCTCCATCTGAAAGAAGTGCCAAAACCCTCTCTTTATATAGGCTGTGTCCGAAATTGCATACTAATGTACTACATACTACATTCTCGATGAGTATATACTGTATACTACGTACTATAAGTATGATTAGAATGCCGACCGTTCACACTGTAGTATACTACTCCGTTTCCCATAATGCATTTCAAACCTCCGACGACAAAAACCGGAAGTGCGGCTGTCAAATATCTCGGCTGAATGCCGGCTTCAGGTCGATTTTACACTAACAAACAGTCGCATAATTAATGTGGCAATTTCAAGCCGGCACTCCTCATGCAGTTATTAGCCAGATTATGCGAATCGTTTCAGTTGTAGCTGCAGGCTACTCGAGGTAGCTGCTACTTGTTCTGTATGCAAAGCGAGCTGCTGCAACTAGCTGCTAGCATTCAGTAGCACGTTGTGAGGCGTCTGACAAATTTAAAACGTTGGTCAGAAAACGCCTATTTCTCAAATCTGTGGGGTGATTAGGATGACTACTTAACCACATAAAATAAAATAAAAATCGCCGCGGTCCGGCCACATATCCCGCGGAGGTTTGCATTTCGGTGGATAGCTCGCAAAGCATTATGGGGCGGTTGAGTATGACTAGTGTGGTCACCACGCATACTTAAAATTTTTCCGGATATAGTATACATCCGGGTATTTCTCGCGTACTCAATCTATTCACACTATCCAATGTGAACGCACTACATACTTATTTTGACGTCACATTTAGTATGAGTAGTGCGTTAGTATGCGATTTCGGACACAGCCATAGTCTCCCAGCCAGGCTGATCACCAACGCCCCACACCTGAGCTCTACTTCACAGATGCAGCTGATCTACCTGATGATCAGGGTGAGCTGAGACTTGGTTTTTGTTGAAGGAAAAACCAACAAAAAAAACCCCAAACTTTTTAAAATAATCCAAAACACTACATTGTCAAGAAGTCTGTTTTGGAGGTAAAAGTGTTTCTTTTAAAACATCTTTTTGTTTGTGTCACATCCCCATACTGACAGACAAGTTTTACAGCTAAGATAAGACAGCTTGGGGTCAAAGGCATAGATTTACCTCTGAAACTTTAAATACAGTGGCATCACGTTGAAGACACATTTAATGGTTCAAGTTGTAACTTTAAACATTTGTTAAAAGTGTCACCAACTTCTTTAGTTTAATCCAGTTGAAGCGTTTTCTTCTGTCTTTCCCCAACCACAATTAAAGTTCAGCAATCCTCCCTCCTTCATTCCTCTTTGTCTGCTCTCTAGATGGTAGATATTGCCAGTGTAAAAAAGCATTGCCCTCCCACCAGAGTCCATCCATCACATCCAGGCAGGCTGGCACTAAGCAGCTCCTCGTTTGACATTTACCTCCCCTCAACTTCTCATTTTTTTTCCGATCAATTGTTTGATCTTTCAATTTTTTTCCAGATGAGTCATGCTTATTTCTGATGCAACCTTTCACCCTTTTTTGCATACTTTTTATGGAAATGCACAGCACATATCTATTAACATCCAGTAGAATCATACGTTTTATATTTCCATTCTATATACACCGCTTTATCCTCACTAGGGTCGCCGGGGGGTGCTGGAGCCTATCTCAGGTGACTCAGGCAAAGGCAAGGGACACCCTGGACAGGCTGCCAGTCTGTTGCAGGGCTACATATACAGATGAACAATCAAACTTACATTCACACCTACGGGCAATTTAGAGTAATCAATTAACCTCAGCATATTTTTGGACTGTGGGAGGAAGCCGGAGTGCCCGGAGAAAACCCACGTATGCACAGGGAGAATATGCAAACTCCATGCAGAAAGATCCCAGGCCCATGCCGGGATTTGAACCGGGGATCTTCTTGCTGCAAGGCAGTAGTGCTAACCACTACTGCCCCACTGTGCAACCCCATGTTTTATATACATAGTTTATATTTTTCTAAGTTCTGGATTCTTAAATAGACTATATATGAATAAATAGGTCGGTGTAAAGAATATATCCACTTGCTTCTGTGCATAAACTTTGCCCGTATATTTGTAAGGGCATGTTTTGACATCTTCACTTGCGCCATTTTATTGGTGTGATTACATTCCACAAAGCATGGATTGCTAATCAGAGCAGTCCTTCTCCCAGCATGCAAGTCAGATGTTCATTAACCCTTTGATGCACAACATGGGTCAAAAGTGACCCGGCTGAGTATTTATGTTCGATATCTTTGCAATAAATTAATTTCATCATTCAGTATTCAAGGTATTCCTCAATTAACTTCTTTTTGACCGTCATACATAATTATTTTATTTTTTCATTTCTTGTTTTTTGAATAAAAAACGTTTTTGTATCACTACCCTTCTAATGCACAACATGGGTCTAAAATGACCCATATCTATTTTCTATGTTATTTCATGTATGGCTGAGTGCATCTATGACATATCTTTGAAATAAATAAATTTTATCATTTATTCTTCCAAGCATGCAATAAATAGCATGTTTTTGATTACCACTGGTCATTATTTCCATTTTTCCTTTATTGTTGTATGAACAAGCAAAACTTTTGTATTTCTACCTCAAGTTTACACACATGGGTCAGAAACGACCCAGATGCATTTACTTTTGGAGGGAAGCATTTAGAGGAAAAAGGCATTTCACAGATCTGTACAGCTCCCTCTGCCCATCTCTAATACAGGTAAGGATTGTTTCTCAATTTTCTAACTTTACCTCAGAATATTTGATGACAATGTTGAATTGTAAATAATATTTGATACGTTTTTTTATTAATTTGAGAGTGAGTACATTACTTTATAGGAAGTTACTTGTAACTAAAAATTACTTGTAAGTAATTTTTAGTAGCTGTTTACTATGGTGGTGCTTACTAGTGGTGGTGGGGGACGCTATACCAAAGCAAATCAGTGTGTATGTGTATGTATTGATGTGCAGCTGAAAATATTACAATGCTTTTGATTTTTTTTTTATCCAGAGTATGGCTGTTTACAGATATACTGTTGAGATGGTGCTAGCAAAGCTGCTGGAAGAACCAGATGAGGAAGAGGAGGCATTTTTTTCTGATTCAGAGTCAGAAATATCTGATGATGATGATCCAGAATATTTGCCAGAGGGTCAAGACGGGGTTGTGGGTGTGTCTGAAAATCCATCTTCCCTGCATGAAGAAGACTCCTCTCATGACACAGAAGACTGCCACACTTTTAGGTGTTAGAATTTAGAGAATTCAATTTCAAAAAGAATATTTTCCCCCTTTTATAGATCAAAGCATCACAATGGACAACTTCTTCACCAGTGTACATCTGGCCGTGAAGCTCCTCGAGAAGAACCTGACCATCGTTGGGACTCTTCGCCATAACAAGCCAGACATACCACCGATCATGAAGCCATCCAAATCCCGGGAACTTCATAGCTCAGAATTTGGATGTAATAGCAACATGACCATGGTGAGCTATGTACAGAAGAAGGGAAAGGCTGTTGTCCTCCTGAGCACCTTGCATGACGACAAAGTGGATGACAGCAGTCAGAAGAAGAAACCAGAAGTGATCCAGTACTACAACAAAACAAAAGGAGGCGTGGACACGATGGATCAGATGCTGAGAAACTACACATGTCAGCGGGGAACACGGAGGTGGCCCATGGTTCTCTGGTACAATATGCTGGATGTTGCTACCCTCAATGCCTACACCAACTTCACTGCACAACACCCTGATTATATGGGTGGCGTCAACAATGCTCGTCGGCTTTTTATCAAGGAGCTGGGCAAAGAGCTTGTGATGCCACATATGAAGAGGCGCATGGAGGGCACGTCCAAACTCCAAAAGCACATTATCGAGGCAATGGGAAGATGTGGGTTAAAAAAAACAACCATAGCCACCACCCTGCCACAAGACAGCACCAGTCAAGAGGGCCAAAGGAAGAGGAAGAGGTGTGCGATGTGTCCTGTTTCAAAAGACAGAAAAGTCAGCAGCTGGTGTTCCCAGTGCACCAGGCTTGTGTGCAAGGAGCACAAACACCAAATAGTCATTTGTGAGACATGTAAAAACTGAGATGGCAATTTGTGTTTGTTTGATGTGCCACATTTCACCAGTTGTTTTTTTTTTTCACTGTTTAGAGGTATGTTAATGTTTGACAAAATGACAAATAAACATGTTGCAAATATTTAATACATAATTGTTTGACCCCACTCACTCCTAAAGTAATTACTTTAGACAAATTATTAAAATAGTATTAAGTCATTTAATTTTAAATCACAATTGGATGAATGGGTCAGTTTTGACCCATGTGTGTAAACTCGATGTAGTAATATAAAAACTACTTTTGTTCATAAAGTATGAAAGGAGAAATGGAAATAATGATCAGTGGTAATCAAAAACAAGACATTTAATGAATACTTGGAATATTCCACAATAAAATAAATTGATTTCAAAAGATAGAACAAAGAAAAACTCAGCCAGCATTAAATAACCCTAAAAATGAATGCGGGTCATTTTTGACCCATGTTGTGCATTAGAAGGGGTGTCTGTATGTTGTGCATCAAAGGGTTAAGAGCCAATAGGAACAAACATGACTTCTGATCCAAAGGCAGATGCTCACAGAGATGCAGAGGCCTCATTACTGACAGATCTTTGGAAGTTTCAACAAGCTTTGTCAGCTTCATGGTAAAAGCCTCTGGTTAAATTGTGGAAGATACAAAGAGAAATTCCTCCTTCAAAATTAAGGGGATGTTTAAGGTTAAATGAATAGTCAAGAAAAGCCACCCCAACTGCTTTTATGACAAAACTACAGAAAACAGCAAGCCTGACACTTTCGAAAGGTAGCAAAATTCACCTAGCAGCGCCTCTAAAACTCACTGACTCATTAGATTGTGCTGGTACTTCTTTGGATTGGTGCAGTGACTTCCTGGAGTCTGTCACAGTGAGTTTGCAACCAATCGACACTCAGACCCAGCCGAGAAAGAAAGTATTTTAACAGTTAAGGCACCGAGCATCGAACCAGTGTACATTTGCATCGGAGCAAATGATTAACAGCCCATTTGAGTTTTGTTATTTTCTTGATCCAAGAAAAAACAGAAAAGTAACATAGTATTTAATTTTACACTGCAGTTCTTGCGTGCAACTGTTGTGCATGCTGTCATTGCAGCGGGGATGTTGAAATGACATACCATACATCCTTAATCCAGTTCAAGAAGGCCAACCCTTGAGAATGGTTTCATTTACATGGCTAAGCTAAGCTAGAAATACAACACTTGCTGTGTCCGAAATCAGCCACTCATTTCCTCCTATCTTGGCACCACTGTATAGTAACACTTAATTATGTCTGTGCAGATTCTCAGTCATGGTCATCAGACTTCTCCCCAGTTGATTTCTGCTGAAGCTGCTGTGAAAAACTATTTATTTATTTATTTATTAATGGCACAACTGTGGTGACTATGTAAACATATCAGAGGGATATTTTCTATGGTCATAACTGACTAGTATTTTTGTGATTAATTCACATACTAAAGATTTTTCCTAAATTAATGATTTTTTTTCTTTGTCTTGTAATACACAACTCTACCTCCATTACACATTAATGCGAGTTAGGTCTCAGTACATTCAGTGGGGTGATCGTTCTTTTGCTGTTGCCGCTCCAGGACTCTGGAATGTATTTCCACTGGAGCTTCATGTTCTCATCGACCTGTCACTATTCAAGTGCAGACTAAAAATTCCCCTATACAGACGTGCCTCTGACTCCTAGCACTGTTTTATTTTCCTGTCATCCTAACATGCCTTATTTAAATGTTATTGCTTCATCTGTGCTGCATTTTGGTTTAATATTTTTCATGTTTTTTTATGGTTTTGTAGTAACCAAATTGTATCGTTTTGTTTTATCGTGCTGATGGAAAGCACTTTGGTCTTATCTTACTGTATGTTGTAAAGTGCTGTATAAATAAATTTTGACTGAAAATTTTGATTGATTGTACACTATTTTTTTAGTACTTTGTGGGATATATTGTATAGGGAGTTACAATTGTCATTTAACATTTGGATAGAACAACAAAATGGTGAACACACTATGTTGTGTGCAGTGACTGATGATGGATACAACCAGTCTCAGTTGAAACTTCCATTGTCAAGAAAATCATTTGAATTTCATTAATCTAATTTTACACAAATGATAGATTCAAAAATATTTTAAAAGTCAGGTCAAAGAAATAAAATGGGAGAAAGACAATTCATTACAGGGGAATCTGTCTCTTTTTTCTGTCCCTGCAGCTTTCTGTTGCAAAGGTCCTTGATAAACCCATGACACCTTTTCTCCTTGCATGCAGAAGAAATGATCTACCCACTGATCTGCCATCTCTTTATCAGTTACACACTTCAGTGCCTTTACTCAAACATGCCAGTTTATGACAGCTACATCCGTTACATACATCCTCGACATTCTGCTCTGTGTCTCAGTCCAGCTGGGTCCATTCACACTGTTTAAATCAAGAGACAGACGAGCAACAAAGGTCACATATCATGCATATAAACTGACTGAAAGTATATTGTACACCCTGAACACAGCATACATTCGCTCAGTAAAAGCGTGGCCTCTATAGATTAAGAAGTCTGTGTAACTCATCTGGACTGCTGCCACGTTCCAGACGTGCTTTCTGTAATTAGGCCCTATGGAGAAACTAGGTTACAGTGTCTTGATTAATTTTCATATTTTCCATTATTGGATTAATCTCTGACGTTCCACATCACACATCTTCCTGTGTGTGCGCTCTACAGTATCTCCCATGCAAGGGCCTTGTGTCAAGTGTTGCTATGCTCCTTACTGGTGGCATATGAAATGTGCAGTACAGTTTCACATACTTATTACCTTTTAACCTGAGATATGTCATTTCAAGTTGTGAAAAATGTGTCTGTATTGGCACTGCAAATGCACACTTTCATGTTTAATCCAATGAGTAACAAGTATTCTGCTCCTAATTTTCAAAAGCACAGCTAATGTGATTACTGTGGTTGACTTCGTGTGTTTCATACTGTGCATCTCTGTTGCAGTAGTACGGGGCTCTCCCACGCTGGGCCCTGAGCCAGACACTGTACTGTACTGTAAAGCTCCAGGCAAAAAACATATAGGACAGATGGCACCGTATCTTCATTAGCCTTCTTGGCGTGCCGCCCTCATACCAATATGGGTGGATATGAGCAACCTGTATCGCGCTGCACCCCAGTAGCAATCCTCATTCAAAGTGGAATGACAGTCATTTCTCCTTTTGGGCTGTACTTCAAAAATCAATCATTAATTCTAATTTTAAAAAAAACAGATCTCCTTTCACCTCCCCGTGTGACTTCATATTGATATGGGAAATATATGAATCGCTGTAACAAGGTTCAAAATATTTAACTCCTAAGAGAGATAATTAACCCCAACCGTATAATTGCCTCCAGTTCATTCAGAATAATAAATTGTTAGTGTTCAATTAACTTAAAAGGTCATTTGCAACATCCTTAGTGCTGGTAATAAAAATGTACATGCATTTCAGTGAGGTTTATGTGCCAGATGGTTCATCTTGATGATTCTAACACATGTTGGGCAATAATGTTCCGAGTAGCAGAAAAAGAACCAGAAAAGCAGTCTGAGCGCAGTACTGTACTGCTCAGCTGTATCATTTCTGATGGCTGAAATCTTGAAGAAAAGAAAAATTGTAGCAGAAATCACGGCACCTTAGAATGTGGCCATTTAATACAGATGTACCTACAAACCAAATGACCTTGTGCTGAGCACAGGCATTTGTTATGCATGGAGGCTGAATCGTCTGACCTAAATATGTAGCGAGTGGCGGGAATTGATGGAACTCTGGAACACCCCCACAGTTTAATCAATTGTTCCCTGTATCCTGTCCAACAGATAAGTCCAGATAAGTTTGCAACGGCTAATTTGCAGCAGGATCACAATCATGTGATTGTCAGCAGGCAGCTGACGTAGTGTTCACTTGTCATAGTTACAGTGACGCCATGATGCTCACAATAATACAGAACTTCTAAACAATTTGCCAAAATTGAATCACTTCGTCCTTGTGTCATGTCTGATCCTCCCTGGAAATTGTATCAAAATCCATTAGTCCGTTTTTGAGTCATGTTGCATATGCCGATTGTCACATAACTCCGCCATTCCTTGGCAGAGAAATAATTCTTGCATAAAGGGTTCTTCATTCTTTATGTTGTTTCTTTTCCTACATTAAATTAACTTATTAGCTAAGGTTCAGGAGGGCCACACCTCTTCTATTCCTTTAAACACCTGTCCAGTCTACTTATACCTACTTCACTAACTTGTTCTCTCAGTGACTGTAATTCAAAAATGGACTTGTGCTAGTTTGAGAAAAAAAAAAAAAGCAAAACCATTCAGTTTCAGTACCTGTCTATTCCTCAAGAATTCTCCTCCATTTCTACAGTAGTCTAAACAGACCAAACCTCTCAAAGCTGGTTGCTTACCTTGTAGTGCACATTCCTCAGCCTCCAAGCTTACCTAATGAGATCTCACAACTCTGACTCCAGAATTTTTAGTGCCAACCAAGACTCTGTTGAAGAGGTCGGGGTATTGCTAAGAAAAAGGGTCTTTGTCAGGTAGCAAGTCCTCATCTGATTTTGAATCTGAGCCCATCTGTAAGACTGATGCACTTGTACAGAGCAGAGCCTACCATTAGTATGGAGAACTGTCCTTAGAGTGGTGGTCAGCTCACTGGTGAGCTCATGAAAAGCTGGCACTGCTGGCATGCAAATATCTCGCCACTCCTGCAACCACTGTACCATGTGAGAGACTGTTCTCAGTTGCAGGCAACATTGCTAATAAGAAGCGGTCATCTCTTCTCTCGGACAATGTCAACAAATTGGTTTGTCTCAATAGCTGGCTGAAGAAAGAGTAACAGAGAAAAAATGAGAGAAGAAATTACTAGATAACGAAGCTACAGCAAGGAGGTGGTTATTTTGATGTAGCATGAAGACAGAAAACAGCTAACCTGCTCCACTTACAGTTAAAAAAAAAAACCTCAAAACACCAGCATCTCTAAAGCTCTCTGTTTACATGTCACACTTTGTAAAAGGTGCAAAATCAAGCTTAAGCTGTGATGGTAGGCAGATGTGTCTCACAATTTGGACAGTGCAAGGCTGTTTCCCCTTGTAATTTTGATTTAAAGAGGCCATAAGTGGCATGTGATAATACTAAATGCTACAAGTTATTCTAACAGTATCACAAGTAGTACTGGATTTATTTCTCAATCTTTTGCATTTTGAATTAAAATGTTTAAAAAAAATTTTTTAATCACAAATACTTGTCTCAGTAGCTGGCTGAAAAAGAGTATCAGGACCACATTAATGTGGATAAATGTTTGAAAAAAACAGTTTTTGTTAACATGGACTTTGAAAGGTGTTGAATAAACACATTAAGTGCACAAATGTTCCCTTCTTCCTTGAGTCTGTTTGCTCATACAAAATAAAACGCGATCAGTATAGATTAAAAATGAATGATCTTTAATCGTGTTAATGGAAATGAATCCACAGCAACCTTTTGATTAATCAGATTAAATTTTTTAATCGTTTGACAGCACTAATGCTGATATTATGAACATGTTATTTTATCTGCAGTGAGGGTCAAGCAGAAAACCCTTACTGTCAGTGAATGGTAAAATTGCCACTTGATTCTTTGGCAAAACCTGGCCTTGGGGGGAACCAACAACCAATTCTTTCTTGTGAAACAGAATGTAACAGAAAAGAAAAAACAATGACAATGAGCTAAATAGAAATGGCTGCTCCCACAAATGTGAAGTACTTGTGCTTAACCTGCAGCCTCTCCTCTTTGGCATCACCAGGCCTGAGTGGACCTGCCCTCAGGTTTATGAGCCCAGATCCAAGAGAAAATGGTTGGCGTCTTCTGGGAGCACTTACTCTCGGTGCCACGTGTTTTTTTTTTTAATCCACAGAGAGGTGATGACGGAGACTCATTCACCGAGCCAGCAGCACAGCCACTGTCAGCTTACAGTCTGTCCAGAGGTTTCTGGCAGGAATGTCAGCTGTGGTATGAAGAGAAACGACTGACTGCGGACATGCCAACAACCTGGGGATGGATGCTGCGCTGTTCTCAGTGCGTTCAGATTCTTCCAATACAAGTTGGCTACTTCAATTTAATTATAGTTTGTTTAAGTCCTGGGCTCTTGAACTGAACAACATGTGAGAACTATAACTCATTTTACTGACTGAAGGTAGAATGAAAAAGGAAGTGACCAAGAAGGAAAATCTGTCATATATGAAATGTGTTTTTTTTTTTATTGTATGCTATTGCCTGAAAGTATGCTGGAAAAGACTAAACGTCTGCAGGGGTCATGTTAAGGGTTGTTGTGCTGAATAAAGACTGTCAAGCTGCTGGTGAACGTAACTGGGCTGATAATGACTGCTTCCAGAGCTCCAGGACCCAGACAGATATCAAAGGAGGAGCTTCATCGCTGACTACAGTGCAGGAAACACTGGGCTCAGGTAGGTTTTAGGGTCCCTGGAGTTAAGTTCAGTGCTTGGGAGCTGACTGGACCCCTTCTGTCACCCTGAAAAACAGAGCCTGCATATATCTGACCAACAAAAAAAAAAAAAAAAAATACATGAACTGTGTAAAAAGCAGGAACATAGAGTACTCGCTGTGTGGACAAATAAACAGATTAAGTCCACAGTGTAATACAAATTTACCTTCAGAGAGCTGAGCAGAGGATTTTATATGGGTGTGTTGTCTAAAATAATATTTATTTGCTCTGCTGCTGCCATTGAGGGTCCCTTCTGTGATCCAGAGAAGACAGTTTTTACTGAATGCAGGAGACTCAGGGTTCTTTACTCTTGACTTTTTTTTTTTTTTTTTGGTGGAACCAGTCTTTTGGGTGCAGATGTACCAACTGAGGCGGGAGATGCTGAATTTTCTCCCAGGAGAAGCTAAACATTTTTTTTTTAACTTTTTTCTAATGTGAATGATTGTTTGTAAATGTAGCTGTGATAGACTGATGGCCTGTCCAGGGTGTCCCCTGCCTTCACCCAACTCAGGTGGGATAGACTCCAGTCCCCTGTGACCCTAATGAGGATTAACCGGTGTATAGATAATGGAGGATGCAATTACAGGGATAGCCTGTAGGGATAGACACACTTTAAGAACTTTTGATGCATATGTAAGCATGCCCAATGTGAAAAAACATAAATAAAAAAATAGGCAATATCTGTAACTTCTCTCTTCCTGCAGGGTTTGGGTAGGTTTGTCATTTGTTTTTTTTCTCCTCCCCATTCCACTCATAGGCCCCACTTTAGTATGAATAGTAATACAGTCCAATAATGCATTACTTGTTCTGTAACTGGAGAAAGGCACACTTGGAACAATTCTTTAAAATGTTAGATGTTGTAAAGACATAATGATAATCAATAGAACCAAGGTTTCTGAGTTGCAGAAAGATGGTAGAGTGCAGGACTGTAATAACGCAATTTGAACAATCCCTCTGCGTTTAGTTGTATGAAAAAAGGTTAAAAACAATTGATTTATTGCACAGGCACAGCCTCGCAATGTCTTTTACTGTGGGTGACTGGAATGCAGAATTACACTTGTGTAAGTTATATTTAAATAATGCATTGAGGAGACAAAACAGCAGGCTTGGTTTTCTTCTTTTAAGTTGATTCTCCCATATCTGTTGTTAAATGTTTAAATCTGTTTCTCAGGGGCCCATGCATAATTGATGGAGACGTTCGCAGGCAGATTCCTGTTTTGTGCAGGTTGGTAAAATAATGAGTGTCTGAGATGTAGTTAAGATGGTGTCATTGTGCCCAATCTCAGTGGACCATTTAAGGTAACAGCAAAACAATTACAGTAAAAGGTACTGAGGAAACTGTTCCATAGCTGTAAAAATAATTGTAGATAACATGCATTTTCATTATTTTAAAGTCAACTGCAACCGCACACAATTCTACAACCAGCCATTAAGATTGTAGCAGACTCTTATGAAATCTTTGTGTCATTATGATCAATCTGATGTTTCTCAGTGCTTCATTTTGCCTAAAAGGGAATGTTGTCAGTGGTTCCTGTATTGCTCAGTGAAGCAGGCCAGACTTTCCTCCCACAAAACATGACAAACTTGAAAACAAGATGTGAAGGATTAGTCAGAAAAGCCCAGTAGGATGGATGTTAATTATTTATTTCTGACAACATGACAAAGTTTCTGCATTGTGACCTTTAGTATATCTCCCAATTTAAAGCAGTGGCTTTGAAGTGTTGAAGGCAATGTATAGAGCTGTGGGTGTCAACTCCCCAACTACGGCTTAGATCATCAAGGTTGCCGTAGCAACTCTGTAGGAGCAACCTTATTGTCATGACATCCTGCTTTTTTATGACTCACAGGGAAGGTCTGACAGAACTTGTCTTTTGTTATCTTTGGTTTTGTTAGTTTTATTTTTCCAAAAGAAAATGTTTGGAAATCTTTCCAAGTGTGTAATGTGCAATAATTTGCTTGTTTCTGGACAGGTAAACAAGTCACTTTGCTTTTATTCAATATAAATTAGAATTTTCTTCAATGTGTCATATTTTAACCCAAATACATAGGTTAATGAATACTAGATTGAGAAAAAAAACGAAATTAAAAAAAAAAAGAGTACTATAGTCAGAACTTATAGGATAAGATAGGTGCCATGGCCTGTTTGAGGGACCGCTGTTGAGTTACAGAATAAAAATAAGAATAAATAATAAAATAAAGACTGCTACATTGTAAAATAAATGAAAGTTGGAAGACTGAGGGCAAGACATTCAAAAACTGTCAGAACTGAGATTAAACAAATATTTCTATAATTAGAATATCAGCTGGTTTAAATACAGCAGAATGTTTAACTGAATGGTCACACACACTGCCAAAGAACAGATTAGTGTTTAGAAAAATACACATTTGACATTACTTCAGTTTTGGCTAGTTTTAATTTTGCGTTTTCGTTCATACTTTTTTAATGAATACATTTTTTTTGACGATATCACTAGCTTTCCATTTGCAACCAAACAGGGAAAATCTGGAAAACACGAAGGGGGGGTAAGTCATTGTAAAAATCCATCCATTCTCTATACACCGCTTTATCCTCACAAGGTTTGCGGGGGAGGGGGGTGGGGGTGGGGGGTGGAGTCTATCCCAGCTGACTTTGGTGACCTGTCCAGGGTGTCCTCTGTCTGTATATGTAGCCCTGTGACAGACGGGGTGAAGGCAAACAATCACACTCACATTCATACCTACGGGCAATTTAGAATAATCAATTAACCTCAGCCTGTTTTTGGACTGTGGGAGGAAGCTGGAGTGCCCGGACAAAACCCACACATGCACAGGGAGAATATGCAAACTCCATGCAGAAAGATCCAAGGAAAGCCAGGACGCGAACCAGGGATCTTCTAACTGCAAGGCGAAAGTGCTAACAACTACGCCACTGCGCAGCCCAGACATCTTAAAATAAAATGCTACGTGTACATTGCTAAGCATGATTTTTTTAAAAATCTTTTGCACATAAGGCCACTGAATAAAATTATAGTTGTAAAAACAGTCATGGACATGTCATTAGATGTTGACGGACACTGAAAAACCCTCATCTGTGTCTGCTTCAGTATCGGCAAAAGATGATTTTTTAATTTTGACCTTAATGCCTTTTTCCAGCACTTTGCATGGAAATATATTTATTTCGTTGTGTTGGATGGGTCTGTCCTGTTGTCTGTCTGTCCAGCCGGCGATGGGTGTTTTCAGCAAAATTGTACCATCCCGTCTGAATTACTTGCTGCAATAAATAGTTGCAATGTAAAAATAAATTCTCCAGAGCATAGTCTGTCCGTCTTAGCTCAGTCTCCTGACTTGACCCTCACGCAGCAAACGGATCCTTGTGGTATAGCCATTTGCAGGGAAGGCTGGTATAAATGGGCTAACAGGGCTAAGCCCTCCCAAGCTAACACAAAAAAGATGAGAAAATTATTTTTTAAATAACTTACAACAGATTGTTTTAAGGTTAGGTGAAACCAAAGGTAGCAACAGCACCAATCAGTCAAAACAAAAACACAGAATCTCTAAATGGGCTTATCTTTTACAGCCCCAGCAGATACAGTCCGCTTTCACTCATTTTGTTCTTGTAAGTGATTGACAGGCGTCATGTCCCGCCCCCGTGATTTACTGATCATTTGGGCCAACTTCAGTCAGCCCACAGGCCACTGACTTTTGACCAATAGCAGCGAGTTAACGCAGTGGTGCTGCTATTTGTGCCAGAGTTGGGAAGGAGGGAGTAAAAGTTAAAAGCGATGGCAGGCATTAGCATGAACAAGGTGGATTATTTGCTTTCTTGTCCATTTTCCTCAATGTCTTTGGAGGAAAAGCTGGAAGTTAAGAGACTGGGATCACATCGGCCAAACGATGTTCAAATAACGGGACAAACGACAAAATCGTAAGTTTTGTGTTTCTTGGTTTGACAGAAAGGACTGGCTAACGGCAAGTGTAGCTAAGAATTCACTTTTCTGTTTCCCATGCTTACTTTTTGGAGGAGATGCCGCATGGACTCAACAAGGAATTGTGGATTTGAAAACCCTGATGAGAACACAAAAAGGTGAAGCTGCTACCTCACCTGGGTTAGGGAGACCGGGGCCTTCCCCTAGAGCCAGGCCTGAGGGGGGAGCTCACAGGAGAGCGTCTGGTGGCCGAGCCTTGGGGTCCCGTGGGGCTCGGTCGGGCACAGCCCGAAGAAGAAACACGGGGCCACCGCCCAGAAGGCCCACCACTTACAGGGTAGGAAGTCGGGGTCGGGGGCTATGCTTACCGGGCAGTAGGCAGGATCGGGCACCTGGGCGTGCCGCCCCCTGGTGGCGTAGACTAGCTCTGGGGATGTGGAACGTCACCTTACGCTCTAGCTGAAAGAGTTAAATCACAGGCTAGACGCGGAGACGTTGTGCAGCTGGAGATCATCGGGGAAAATGTGCGGGATCATGTCTCCATCACAGGCACTGAGGACGGTGATGGGATTTTACCTGATTTTGAAGGCTTACTAGAGCAGTTGGTACAATCTAATGCGGACATTACCAGAGACTCAGAATTGATTGTTCAGATGGTGCGAAACCTGAGGCAACGGTAAACGCAAGATAGAGAAAACAGACTGTGAAATCATCCAAAAGAAAGACGTCATCCGTATGTCGTACTAAACAACTGATCAGCTCTGCTTCGCCATTAACCTGGCTCATCTGTTGGACCCTAAAATCACCGATAGTCAAGCTCTAGCACGAGGCAATGTGTTGTAGCATCTGGCAGGTCTGAACGAACAGACTAAAATTGTAGTGTTTTGCAGACATTCTACTGACCGAGCCCTCTCCCCCTTCCAAACTGCCTTCTATGATCGTAGCAACCCATTATTTCGATTAGTTTCAAAACCACTACTACGGCATAAAAAAAACCTGAAAGCTTTTCTCGGAGTAACGTACGTTTGTGATTATTGTTACATGAGCTATCATCATCCCCATACACACCAATGTAGGGGTTACTGTTCCATCTGTAACGATCTTGCCTGCACACAGCAACCGCTCAACTTGATGGTCTGTGCACACTGTAACAGAACCTGCCATACAAGCATCTGTTATGCTAAACACAAAGAGCCTAAAGACAGACCAAAACGCAATCAGAAACTCAGCAACTGCGATCTGTTTAAAAAATGCCTCAAATGTCAAATGGTTTACAGTAGTACAGGAGGCTAAAAGCACAAGTGGGTGCCAAATAAATGCAAGATTTGCAGACAGAAACTCCCTCTCAACTCCGACATAACCAGCAGCGATCATTTGTGTTACATGCAACCATTACCTGCAGCTAAAGAGCACACTGTCGACCAAAACAATGTGCACATCCCCTTTTTGGTGTGTACAAAAACACTGAAAGGTGAAGCGTGGGTGGCTTATGGTCTAGAATGCATCAACAGTTTTCTCCAATATTTCAGGAGACCATTGTATCGGGGAGCTACCTTTATAGCACACAATACTAGAGGGTTTGACAGCTACTTGATTGTCAACTGCATGCTGGAGTTGGGCATCAAACCCACTTTTATTATGCAAGGCGGTAAAATTCTCAGTTTCAGTGACCCCGATTACCGCCAGACATTCATAGACTCCTTGTCTTTCCTCGGTATGAAATTCAGCAAAGTGCCCAACGCTCTCGGTTTTAGTGATCAGGCCAAGGGGTATTTCCCTCACAAATTCAGCTCTGAGGAGCACTTAAACTACATCGACCTTGTCCTCCACCGTCTGATTACAGCGTCGATTGCATATCTCTAAGCGAGCAGGAATAATTTTACAGCTGGTACGGAAAAAGCAGTCAAGGTGTCTAACTTGGAGAATTTTGACATCGTTTTTACAGTAGTACAAAGCCTTCTTCTCAGACGGCTGTGTCCGGTTCAGAAACCAATTTCTTAGTGACACAGGCGTAGATCTGTTAAGTTGCATCACCATAGCCTCTGTGTGCATGAAATTGACAAATTTTCTGTCTCCAGACACGAGCCATCCCCTCCAACGCCGACTGCAGGCATCAGTTCAAACAACACTCTAACGCCTCCATCCAGTGGTTCGAGTGGGAAGGGCATTCCAAAAACATCTTCATCCAACACGCTCTAAACAAGGGAGAGAAATAGATTGGTCTCTACTTTGCAGAGTGTTATGCCGTCATTGGGGGTGTAGAGCACGTTTGGGAGTTTCAGGGTTGTTTTATTTTTCCCCCACGGTTGTCTAATATGTTTCCAACCTAATTAAATCTGCCCCCTGACAGGCACTCCTTTTGAGGAGCTGCACCTGGCCAGCGAAAAAAAAATTACAGCAGTTGAGATTTGATCACGGCGTCCGAACCATTATGATTAGGGAACATGAATGGATGGAGATGGGACAAAAAAAAAAAAAAAAAAAAAAAAAAAAATCGCATCAAGGGGTGGAAGAATTTCTGAAAGAGCTCAATCCTCCCGAACCTCTCTCCTTTTGACAGTCTCTCTATGGGGGTAGAACAAGCGCTGTGAGGCTAAGATACACAGCGAGTCCTGATGAATCTGTGCGTTATGTAGATGTGACCTCGCTTTATCCTTATGTAAATTGTAACTTTTCTTACCCTTTAGGTCACCCTACCATCATTCACCAAGATTTCGTTTTGCCCAAAAATTCTTTTGGCCTGATCTGGGCAGCCTTGCCACCTCGTGGGCTCTATTTTCCCGTTTAAAATGGCTCAGGGGAAATTGTTGATTTTAGCGGCAGAGGGTAAACACCAATCAGGAGGGCCTTGGCCATCATGACGACAAAGCCAGAGCGCCGACAGGGGTCTGGGTCACTATTGAGTTCAACAAAGCGTTAGAGCTGGGGTACAGGGTCGTCAAAATCACAGAGGTGTGGCACTTTGACAAGCATAGCGACACAGTCTTTGCAGACTACATCCAGACTTTCCTAAAAGGCAAGAAGGAAGCTTCAGGTTATCCCCCAATGCAACTGATCATCAGAGCAGGGAAAAGTACATCACAGAGTACAAAGCCAATCAAAATGTCCAACTTGACCCAGCTAAAATAGAGTTGAACCTGGCTAAGAGACAAGTGTCTAAGCTGTGTCTTAACTGCTTCTGGAGAAAATTTGCACAGAGAACAAATCTGGTTCAAACCACTTTAATCACAGAGCCTGAAGAATTTTTCAGCTTCATGTTTTCAGGTGAATGCACAATCTGATACTTCACTTTTCTTAATGACAAAACAGGTCTGATTCAGTGGTGTTACAAGCACCGCTGCCTCGTGCACCCGGGCCGCGCCAACATCTTTGTCACTGCATTCACCACCGCCTATGTGCATCTGAAATTGTGCAGTTATTTAGAGCGTGTGAACGAGAACATTCTTTACATCGACACAGACAGCATGATCTATGTGGTTCAAGACTGAGACTCCCCTCAAGCTGTGTAATTATTTAGGGGATTTGACAGATGACCTGGGGGTGACAGCTTTCAAGAGTTACACCTACCTGACCAAAACAAAAAAAAATGGCGCTGCGTGTCAAAGGTATCACACAGACTCGGGAGTGCTGTGAGCGGCTCAACCTTCACAGGATCTAACTTTATGTATGAGAGTCCAAGTTCTGTCCTTTTTCTGAGCTTGGCTATATAGATGTAGTGTGTGCAACCTGTTGATCTTTAGACCTAGTGATTGTACTAAATGCAAGGTGTGATCAAGAAGTTCCAGGACTGCAACTGTAAATGAGTCTACTAAACAAAATGGATTTGTTAAAGGTCTGGATAAACTCAACAAATGTTGATGTTCTTGTTTTATCTGAAACCTGGCTCACCAAATCTGTGCTTGATAAGGATATTACTATTAATGGCTACAATGTTTATCATGCTGATCGACGACGAAAAGGTGGTGGAGTTGCAATTTATATCAGGAGCAATTTTGATGTTAATTTAGTGCTTAAAGAATCAGTGCCTAATGAGCTTGAATTTCTTGCTCTAGAAATAAAATTAACAAAGAATCATCGGATCATCTTGGTAGGATGTTACAGACCACCATGTGCTCCGAAAAATGCATTGTCTTCCCTTGTTAAATTTTTATAACAATTGAAATACAACAAATTACTTTTGGTGGGAGATTTAGACACCGGCATAAGCCAATCCTAGTTTGACGACCTGAAGGCACAATGTGATTATCTTAACCTCACACAATTAATTGATTCCCCTACCAGACCTAACTCCAAATGCCCCCAGAAAGCAACACTCATTGACCTAGTTTTAACTAACATGCCCTCTAAATATTCGACAACAGGTATCTTTCCAAATGATCTGAGTGATCACTATGTGATAGCGGTCGTGAGAGACACAAGGCTTCCTAAAAGTAAGCCACGCTTTGCTGAGAAGCGCAATATGAAAATGTTCATTGAACTAGCTTGGAGTGACTTTCATGAAAGTTTCAGTCGCATCATTAACAAACATGCCCCCCTGTGCAAGTTCAGAATTAAAGGTTGTGATAATCCTTGGTTTACAACTAAACTAGCAGAACTTCTGCATGAGCGAAATTCTGCATGGGCCAGGGCATGTAAATCAGGCTTGGAAACTGACTGGCTTTTTTAGATAATTAAGAAACAAATTTACCTCTCTTCTCCGAAACACAAAGTCTGAGTTTTACTTGTCCATGACTACTGAAAGTCTGAACAACCCAAAGCAATTTTGGAAATCGATTAAATCCTTGTCTTCTTCTAACCTAGTCAATCTTCCTTCTAGTATGCTGATTGATGGCAACAGAGGTACTGACAGAACTGAAATTTTAAATTGTTTTAACAAACATTTTATTTCCTCTGGGTTCTTGTTTAACTCCAAAAACCCCTCTAAACAACCCATACTTAGGGAAAAGGCCTCGAATGACACTCCACCGGTTGATAAGACCCCTGGTAATGTACAGTCTTAATTTCACACCTTTTTCTATACTTGAGGTTGCTAAAGCACTTAAAGCCTTGATCCTAAAAAAGCACCAGGACCAGACAATTTGGAACCTCGCTTTTTAAAACTGGCATCTGAAATTGTAGCTGCTCCTTTGTGTTACATTTTTAATCTTACCTGTTGACCAATGTAATTCCAAGAGTCCAGAAATCTGAATTTGTTGTCCCCCTCTTGAAAGGAGGAGATCCAACTATTTTAAATAATTCTAGGGCTATTTCAAAACTGTCTCTTCTGGCTAAGGTATTTGAATTCCTTGTCAGTGAACAAATAAAAGAATACCTGGCCAGTAATTCTATTCTATCGAATTCCCAGTCAGGATTTCGCAAAAAACATAGTACTACCACTGCAACCTTGAAGGTTATAAATTACATAATTGAAGCCTTAGATAATAAGCAGTGCTGTCTTTCTCTTTTTGATTTCTCTAAGGCCTTCGATACCGTGGACCATGGTATTCTGATTGAGCGCCTTACAGCAGTTGGGTTTTCAGCACATGCAGTGAGATGGTTCGCAAACTATCTTAAAGACAGAACCCAGGCTGTGTAGTGAGACGGCGTTTCTTCTGAGGCTCAGTTTGTCCACAAGGGGGAGCCCCAAGGTTCAGCACTTGGGCCTTTGTTATTTATTTACTTTGTATATAAATATTGGAATGAGTACTCCTAATGCAACCTTTCACTTTTATGCTGATGACAGTCATATATTGCTCTGCACCCACACCTGCAGAAGTGTTTGCACACCTGCAGAATGCATTTAATAGAATGCAAGAACAACTTTGCCAATTGCAACTTGTTCTAAATGCTGATAAAACAAAACTGATGTTTTTCACTAACTCTAAATCACATGGTCATAAGTATTCAGACCCTTTGCAGTGACATTCATATTTAACTCGCATGCTGTCCATTTCTTCTGTTCCTCTTCAATAAAGAAGCAGAACCATCTCGGAGTCCAGCTGTGTTTAATTAAACTGATTGGACTTGATTAGGAAAGGCACACACCTGTCTATATAAGACCTTACAGCTCACAGTACATGTCAGAGCAAATGAGAATCATGAGGTCAAAAGAACTGCCTAAGGAGCTCAGAGACAGAATTGTGGCAAGGCACAGATCTGGCCAAGGTTACAAAAGAATTTCTGCAGCATTCAAGGTTCCGAAGAGCACAGTGGCCTCCATAATCCTCAAATGGACTATGAGAAATAAGATTCTCTGGTCTGATGAGACCAAGATTGAACTTTTTGGTGTTAATTCTAAGCGGTATGTGTGGAGAAAACCAGGCACTGCTCATCACCTGCCCAATACAATCCCTACAGTGAAACATGGTGGTGGGAGCATCATGTTGTGGGGTGTTTTTCAGCTGCAGGGACAGGACAACTGGTTGCAATTGAAGGAAGGATGAATGCGGCCAAGTACAGAGATATCCTGGAGGAAAACCTCTCCCAGAGTGCTCAGGACCTCAGTGTGAGCCGGAACAAGGGGTTGTGGCATTTAATTTGTGTTTTTCTTTATACCTTTGTTTGTTTTACATGTATTTATGATTTGTTGGGTTGCTGTGTATTTTGAGTTATTTGCAGGTTAAATTAGTAGTTGCCACCTGCCTGACATTGCCACGATCACCCCAAATCACATGTTTTTCCCCAATCACTGAGTCCCAGGCAATCATTCTCAGCTGTGCATGATTGGAGCCAGGGAGGATAAAGCAGCTGAATGGGAGCAGCAGAGAGAGAGACACCGAGACCAGAGCAGCACACCGGGAGCAGCGAAGAGACGCCAGGTCACATTGCAACTGGGCTAAAGGGGCTGAAAGAAAGGCACACGCACTGGAGACCGCGAGCCCGCAAGTGTTACACGACAGGCAGGGAATTCTCCCTGCCGCAGCGTGTGAATCACGTCGTAAGTACCGAGAGAGAGAGTAGTAGCACTTGGCGGACACGAGCTAAGCTAACACTGTTGTCTTATGAGAACGCAGACTGGCACGCTGGGAACCCTTAGGTAAACACACAACAACAAGCGGCAGAGGAGCAGCTAGCTGGGTGGAAGTCTGAGACGAGTGAAGCGGCGTCGTGAGCTGACACATGTAAGGGCAGCGGTTTCCTTCACCTCCGGTGCGACCTGGTGTGTGTGACCGAGGGGACCTAACCGACCTGGATCGGAAGGCTGCCTGCATCCCCAACTGCACTTTAGCCCCCCCTGCTCAAGGACGGTGCCATTTTTAGTTTAAGTGTTTTTTTATTCATATTGTGCATTTTTGGCCCATTTGTTTCATTGTATTTTAATGGACTTTTAGGATAAAACTATATTTTTTATTCATGGGCATTTTTTAATGGTTTTAATCATATTCTGTATTAAATCCAAATAATTGCACCTCTCCTGTCTGTCCTCCTTGGCAAATTCAAAGTGTGCTCCACCCGGTCATAACTCAAGCTTTGCAATATTTGCTCCTCTGGTCGTTTACTCATACATTCCACAATTCAACCTTTTCCCATAACCCATCATCACATCAGACTGGGCTGAAGGTTCACCTTTCAACAGGACAATGACTCTAAGCACACAGCTAAAATAGCAAAGGAGTGGCTTCAGAACAACTGTGACCGTTCTTGACTGGCCCAGCCAGAGCCCTGACCTAAACCCAATTGAGGATCTCTGGAGAGACCTCAAAATGGCTGTCCACCAACATTCACCATCCAACCTGACAGAACTGGAGAGGATCTGCAAAGAAGAATGGCAAAGGATCCCCAAATCCAGGTGTGAAAAACTTGTGTCATTCCCAAGAAGACTCATGGCTGTAGTAGCTGGAAAGGGTGCGTCTACTCAATACTGAGCACAGGGTGTGAATACTTATGACCATGTGATATTTCAGTTTTTCTTTTTTAATAAATTTAAAAAATTCTACATTTCTGTTTTTTCTGTCAGGATGGGGTGCCGAGTGTACATTAATGAGAAATAAAATGAACTCTTTTGATTTTGGCAAATGGCTGCAATGACAGAGTGAAAAATTTCAAGGGGTCTGAATACTTTTCGTACCCACTGTACTCTTTATTACAACATCCATCAAACGACAACTGTTTTAAAAACCCAATGATTTTCTCCACCTTGACCGCTTGGTGGAAGGCATTAAAAATTACAAACCTGTGTTCTGTCCCATTTGGCACAACCCTGACTTTCAGGTCAACAATCAGCTGCTTCATTTAGTTGTTTGGGAACAGAATGGAATTACACATCTTCACCAGCTCTTTTCAGATAATACGTTCATGTCATATACAAACTTGCTTCAAAAACACAAAATAAAAAAAAGGGAATTTTTTACATTATCTACAAGTTAAAAATATTAAAAGAATCCCAACACTTCAAGGCACGCTCCAACTGCCTGCATTAGCTAAAGCTATAATAAAATTTTCTCTGACAACTAAAACCCTCTCTAGAATATGTTAGCTACTCTCAAGCACTGACACAATATACACAGATTAAAAAGTGTTCCTTTAATTTTTTTGAGCAAAATATTGCCTCAAGTCAGTCAAACATGTGGGATACGGATCTGGCCAAGTAAGTAACAGAGGTGGTTTTCAGTCAGTTACAGCTGCTTTGGTGTTCATGAAATTAACAACAGGTGCACTAGTATGGAGAAAGATTACTTTCAAAAATATTCATCCACAATTCTAATCATTCATATTCATAATGTTAAACATTTGTATGTTAATTAAAAAAAAAAAAAAAAAAAAAACTTTGAGTGACCTATGTGACATCACATCATTTCAGGGCTTTTCTACTCGTACCCATAAACTTGAATTCGTCCTCACAGGGAAGACTTCGTAGTCGTAGAAATTAGAGTTGCACTAACAACGTTTCGGTTCATACTCGTAAAAACAATCCTAACTCTAAATTTGTCAAACTCGTGCATATGACAGCAGAATTTTGTGTACAAGTTTTTTATTAACATACAAATGTTTAATGGGCCACAGGGCCTTGGTTGTTGTGCCTCCCCTGGTGCTCCTTCCTCTTCCCCCCCTCCCTCGGTATTACATTCTTCCGGGCGGCTGGGGGTGGGCTGGGCTCGGTTGCCCTTGCAGCGCTGCCCGGTGGATCCTGCGGGGGGCTGTGTGGACCTCTTTGGGCTGGAGGAGACAGCTCCCCCCTTTGGTGGAGGTTTTCATGCATGCCAGATCCACCACACCGGCATCTACCAAAACTCAATAGAGTTTGTTCCTCCGGTCGCTGAGTCAGTGGAGGTTGCTGGGTTAGTGTCTGTGAATCTCATTCTGCTTTATATATCCTTCCTGTGGTCTCCTGACAACTTCCTGATTGATCATGTATCTGGTGTTTGTGAAGGGTCTTGGATTTGTAACCGTTTTCAAAGGTGTGAATTAAAGAGCAAAAATAAATATAATGCACCTTTTCTCTTAGAACACTGTCTATGCCTCACTTTGTCTGTTCTGTTTGTTTTATGTTTCACTTGGGTGTGCACAGCCCTCAATGGCATAATGTAGGAAACCGCATGAAATAAACATGATTTTTTAATTTGCCATGAGGGCAGGTGATGTCACAGTCACAAATAAGAAAAAAAATGCATGCAGCTTAAGTAATGACACCATGGCTGGTTGGTGTCACTTTTGAGGAGATATGCAGACAAAAAAAAGAAAAGGAAAAAAAACAAGCCAACACGAGCTGCAAGCTTACCTGACATGAAGCTGCAGAGCAGCTTTGAGGAGTTCACCCCTGAGTGAAGACGATGAAGACCATAAAGGCTGCAGGTTCCAGCGCTCCTGTCCAGGCCTATACCAGTGCAGCGTGACCAGCCTGGTGTTTGACATGGAGGGAGAAGGAGACGTGGTTTACAGGACAGTCCCTTGGAACAGGAGGCTCCTGGTCCAACATCACAAGAAGCCTGCAGGACCTCTGTTTGACATCAAGTGTCAGCAGCAGCCTGTGCGTCAGCTTCACCTACCACACTATATGTTGCATACAGGTTAATGTGTCCTTTCTGATCAATAACTAAGGGATGCTGTATAATACAGTTGACGGCGTGGAGTTCATCAGCCCTCATAAGATCATAGAAACTCGCCTTGTTATCAGGGGCTTTTCTGGTTTCGGTAACGTGAAGGACGAAGACTCTCCTCCTGACCCGGTCCGAGCATTGGTTCTGCTGTTCTACAGGCCACCCAATGATCCAGACATCACATCTGTCCTCAATGTTTCCCTGCGAGATGTGCAGCGCACCAGGAGGAAGTTATTCGGAGAGGAGAGGTAAATCGAGAAGTCCCTACACTAAACTGCTCCCAGATCAGGTCTACACTCTGTCCACTGCACCTGAAGACGACTTGGTTCTAGTTCAGCCAACAGAAGCTGAATTTGACGAGGACTCCTACGACAACTACTTCAACGTTCCAGGTGTTTCTGGGAACAACCATGAAACATAAGTCTGTCTATCCTCTGCTGGACAAATAAAGTCCTGTGGAACAAATGCTCCAAATAAGAAGCTGCTGGACGTACGGAGCAGCTTCATCGGGACCGGTTCTCAACAGTCTGCTGGACAAGCTGCTGGAGAAAAAGGTGTTGACCGACTGAGAGGGAGTCAGCGGACGTGATGCCAAACAGGAGAGACAAAGCTCGTTTTATTATCAACACGGTGAGGAAAAAAGGCGACACTGCCAGTTCAGAGATGATAGAGTTTCTCTGTGAGCTTGATCCCTTCCTCTGCAAACATCTGGACTTGATGTGAAGAAAACTGAAGCGATAGAACAAGGTGTTGTCTGTACAATACTGGACATTTTTTTAGTGTACGACATCATCATCATCCTCCTTCACCATCATGTTTTTGTTCAATTTGACCATTTTACTGCACTTCAATCAGAAATTCTCCTGCTTTGTGAAATTTCAAATAGCTAACAAAATAATAGGAAAAACTTTAAATTTACATGTTGAAAAAAAGATGAAAATAGTTAATGGCATCCACATCAATAATTTATATTTTTACAATTATGATTTTTTTCTTTTATGTGTGACAATGTTTGACTGTAAAATACAAGTTTTATTGTGTTAAAAGCTAAAACATAATGACATTTTCTTAAACATTTAAAGACATTATCTCACGGTGTGAAACGAAGGAAACCACATTACAGAACCAGGACTAGACTTCATAATATTATGTCTGAACCTCACGAAGTAAAATAAGAATAATCAGTAATAATGGAGAATTTCCACTTTCTGTCTTTTCTATTGTAACTTTATTCCAGATCTTATTTCTCTTCTCCTCTGGAAGCTTTTTTCCCCTGTAATTTCTTTTCAACAATGAATTTGGACTTTTGAATTTTATATTTTGATATGAATTTACAAAAGAAAAGATTATTTCAGATTGAAAAGAAATTTCTGTAATAATGCCAGTTAATCAAAATATCAAACCCCAAACAAACAAACAAAAAAAAAACATGTATTTTTAGTACCCAGAGCACATTCATATATGGTTTAGGGAATTAAATAACTCACATTTGTTAGCCTGTATAATCTGGAATATGTTCACCTTTGATTGTCTTAAAGTATGTTTTAAGGATCATGGTGAGAGATAGATCGCGTTTCTGCGTTTAACATCACGTTAGTTCGTTTTGATCAAACTCATCTCCTCCTCCCCTGAAGACAGGAGAGTGATCAGATTACTAGTAAGAATTGCGCCAAAGTATCCTATCCAAGCCTCCTGGCCAAACAAACTGATAAATATGGACCGTGCCTTTGTTTTTTTTCCCCCTCCTGAATTGCTGAGAAAACACCGCTGGGCAATTCAGTATTCTTCTCTAAGACGCGTTCTTTTCTTTATCTTCTGAAGCTTTGTTCCAGAGTTGGGTCTCTGGTAACTAGTTATCCTTTCATTTTTTTAAATTGAGAATAGATATTTTTTCACTTTCAACGCAAGCTGAATTTATTCTTTGTTTTACCCGTAATTTTTGACAAGAAGCAATTAGATCCCATTTCACGATTTTTTTCCAAGTTTTGCGGTGGCTCCAGTCAACATCCGTACTTTTTACTCGGCTAACGCCTGCTAAAATAGAACGAGAGCCATCATTTTTAATCAAGTGACTTTTCATCAACCCAAGAAGAAGATTGGTACCCCAGCTCACTTCCTCAGCTGACAACACCTGAGGTCTGCTGGCTCAGACCCCAGCAGTGCGACAAGAGCTTTTGTGGACAAGATGCTAACCGTTGCCATATGGACGATACGACGCGTCGGGAGCCAAATCCAGGCGTGTGGTAAAGGAGTCATCAAAAGTCACAACTGCGTCCCGTCGATTCCATTTGACAGTTCTACGAACAAGTAAGACCAGCTGAGCTTTCTCTGATTCTGATTTGGCCTGATGTCACCAACTACTTGATTACCTAAAGTCAGCCACACCTTTTATTCTGTTACCAATCGGCCGTAGTCCAAATTATTTAATTGAGTCAGGTCATCTGCTATCTGGCTTTCTGTCATCATAATCCTTATCATTTAATATGCTGATTTGAATCTGATCTACACACACCCGATCTCACATACACGCACACATACGTATACACGCACATATATACACGTCCCATTTCTCACTCTACATAGCTCACTTGTTTTGGTACAATAGTAAATAAATGTTTTCACCTGGACCAATCTGCTGTCTTGTGCGTTTCTGTGTGAGAACTGAGGTCAATTTCAACCGAGAATTCTAGACTTTTAGATAGACTGATTAACTGTATCTCAACAGGAATCTCTTTGAGATTCTACATAAATTAATTTCCCTGGATACTTGGGGTGGTGCCCCTATTTACTTAACGAGTGCAAAAATAATCGCTTTAGTTGTTTCCTTACACTGATATGGAGGAGATTCAGTTTAACTCTTTAAGCTGAAGTCAATTCCACCCATTTTCAGTACAAAAACAAAAAACGCTAATATTCTATTTTTAAATAAAAAAAATGATGAAAAATACAGGGAATATTGGACGCGCATCGCGAGGTGCATTTCCTTGAAAACGACTGATTCGTGGATTTTATACCGACTTCAGGACATGTTTTGGATAAAATAGTTTACTGGCTTGTGTCTGGATGTAAAAGGTTGGATTATGGCCGTTTTTTGTGGAATATTTTCATCGGTGTGTAATAATGAACCTGGAAATGTGAGTCGTGCTGTGTACATTGAAGCCGTGTATAGAGAACGGATGGATGGATATTCGTTTTTGTCGGACAAATGTGTTTTTCTCACCCGCTGTGGTAATCGCATCTGAAAGTGGTTTATACCGGCGGATTCATGAGAATCTAAGCTTTCCATCGGCGTATAGTGTTTGTATAATCGCGTTTGCAGCCGTCGGACATTCTTGAAATTCCTATGCAAATTAGTAGGTGTACCGCCGGCGGTACACTGAAGTTTAAGGGGTTAATCTCATACTAAATGCCATTTTCAGGCCTTGTGGTTGGTTGTAGCGGGGAAAACATATACTGACAGTCAAGGGCGTCAGTTTGTTTTTAAAAGTGGGGGGGACGGAGACCACAGCACTTTGAGAAAATGTCGAAGAACAGCGGCAAAATACCACAAGCTGGGCTCGAACTCACCACCACCGCACCAAAGGCAGAGGCTCACCCTGTTGAGCTATTGGTACATGCAGGTAGAGGGGTCTGTGGGCCGCTATGGTACTAATTCTCCCGGGCCGAAATTTTGCCCCTGCACGGCTCTGGTCGGAGCTTCCACTTGGCACAGGCGCAAATTTAGCATCTGTGCGTTTTTTTTTTGTTGCTTTTTTTAACCTCACGAAGGTGTGCTGCGTGTCTGTGCAACTCTCGGCCGAGTGCGGATGGTGCGTTCAGGAGCGTCGGAATTTTCTAGACTACTGAAAATAACTGGGTTTACAACGGCTTACATGTGAAGAATTTGAATGTGTTGGAGACAAAATGACCCCTGACAAAAAGTGGGGGGTACACGTCCCCACCGTCCCCCCCTAAACTGACGCCTATGCTGACAGTCAATAGAAACTTTGAGGTAGAAATGTACGCAGAATTCTACTTGTAGGGGGTTGTAATTATTCATTGTGGATTTACTGATGATCTAGTGCCCTGGTAGTTGAGATAATGATGAGTTGTCATTTTGTCATGATTCATTGCACATGGGTTGGTCATTTTGTAAAAGTGAACCAAATACACACCAAGCAATACTCAGTGAGTATCTGCACAATTTGAGAATGGGCTTTGAAGGCCTATATAAAGGCCCAAAAAAGGCCACCATTGTTAGTCCAGTGAACAGCATCATGTCGCGTCTATCACATGAACAACGTCTCCGGCACTGGGTATGGTGGAGGCCAGTTTGAGCTACAGTGATGTAGCCAGGGGTATGGGCTGTTCCCAACCCACAATCAGAACCCTGGTCCAAAGCATGTGCCGATGGATTGCTGCCTCCAACGAAGCAAATGGAGGCCATACTCGGTATTGACTGTTGTGACTTTGTGTTTGGCAGGTGCCATTTTCTTTTGTGAAATTCTTTATTTTGAAATCCTTCTTGAAACTTTAGATTTTTGTTTCTGTATGCCAATATGCTAAACAAATGATTCATATAAAGAAAATCCAGTTTCAGGCTTCAAAATAAAAATTATGTTGAAAAATATGGTCTCAAAGTTTTTAATGACCATCAGTGTATTTTATATACAAGGTCATTCAAAACTTTGAATCTGTGCCTGACAATGTGGTGTGGATATATGCTTTTTTCAACCTTTGTACACTGAACTGCAGAAAACAAATAAGATCAAGTTTGTTGAAAGACTTCCTGATTCTGTTGAGGATGTAAACCCGTTTCCTCCTGATCAAAGTCATCTCATTTTAGATGTTATGTTCCAAGGCTCTGATCATCCTGAGGTGGCAATGATTCACACAATATAGACATCACAGGAATATGAGTGTTTTAATATTGAGTCAGAATATCTACCACAAAGGTAAATACAGCGGTACCATCAGTTTGAACAGTAATTATCTGGTGTTTCATAACATAAATTACAGATGAATACTTTAGCTCATCAATTTTTCCCGTTGCAAAAGAAATTTTTCTTGGAGAGTTTTGAAGATGCCAACAGAGAGCTGTATGGATATTTGATCCTAGATCTTACCCCCACTTGCCCAGATCGCTGTAGACTGAGAACGGAAATACTTCCTAACCAGTGGCCGACCATGTACATCCCTAAAAGCAAGCAAGTCATGATGTCGGCGCATATAAGGAGAAACGGGCCATTACTTGAAGCTCTGGAGCAGATATTCTCACTCACTGCTCCCCTGACCTGCTTCAAGCTTTGTGTGAGCTAGCCATAAATCGTAAGGGGAACATCCCGGTCTCTCCCTCTCAGTACAAAAAGCTGAAGAGAGAAAAAGAAATTCCGACTGTTGGCCGAATAAAAAATTAAAAAAAAAAAAAAAAAAAAGGATTAAAACTGAATCATCAGGCTCCGATGTCTCCGCCGCTGTAGCCATCATCGGAAATCTTGTAGGTCTGGTTAAAATTTAAAAAAAAAGAAAAGTCTGACGACAGCAAACAAAATGTTTCAAATTTCACCCCATCAGTTAAACAGGCTGACCCGACCAGTCAACCATCAGACTGACGGCTGAGGAGGATTTGGATGAGTAAATTAGAGTAAATTACTCAATACACCGGGGCTGAGTTCTTATGAAAGAGTGAAGAGGTATGAGGCTCTGCTCCAAAGATATTTGACCTTGATGAAGCAAGGCCATAAAGATGAGCGTCGGGTGACTCTCAGTCTGCAACCCTCGTCTGAGGATTCTGAGCCTGTTCAGCCTCACCCTCCAGTCCCGCCTGCATCTGACTCTACAGATTTGGATGAAGCAGCCATAGAGGTATTAAAAAGTTTGCCTGTGCTTGATCGCATGATTTCATGCAGAAGTTATTAAGGAGCAATGGGGGGTGGACGGATAGAGGCAAATTTATCGGGGGAATGTGGTGAAAGGGTTGCACATAAATCTATTTAAAAACCTCTCAAACTCTTATATATATATATATATATATAAAAAGCTCACATGCCTCCCAGAGGGTGGAATAGTTTCCTCAGCTCGCTCATTCACTTTTAGTCCTACCATGTAGGCCAAGGGAGGGTGCGTGCGGATTCTGTGAAGACCTGAGCCTTTGAAATCGATGCATTTAGTCCCGTTGTATGTAGCATCTGCGGTCTCATCATACTTTGACCACAGTGACCACATGCTCCAGCAGCTCTCTGGGACATTCATAATATCCTCCTCGACCGAATTTCAATCCTCAACGGTTGTGGTTCAACAGCTTTGTTCAGTTCAAAATACGAGGAAATGGTTGGTAAATTGTACCAGGTGTAAGGGAAGACATTTCACACAGACCCACCACCCAGTCATCGTTCAGTTCAAGAGGTTTAGCCAATTCCAACGTGTAACAGGAAGCGGTATTTGATTTAAATAATTTTTTGTTAGCGTTGGAAGGTAGAGTCACATAAAATCCCTCGCTAGCTGTGTGCTCCATCTCGCACCAGAGGAATGCCTACTGCAGCCTCTGTACAAAGCTTTTATGCTTCCATCACATTCGAAGCCTTTACCCAGTTGTTGAACTTTTCCAGCCAATTTTTCCAGCGCACTAAAACCAGTTTTTCACCTTTGACAACCCTTCGTTTAAGGATTTTTTCCCACTTGAAACATTTTGTCTTTGGTTATTTTTACTTTTTGCAACTCCGCTTCATAAAAAGATCCCTCGATGGGTTCACCGTCATAATCTTTGAGTTTGTAGACCGGGGGTGTACGTAGAAAACAGTCGGACACTGTCAAGATTTCGTCTGTAAAACTGCTCTTTTTTTTTTATAAAATCAAACACGCCTCTCAACTTGGATATCCTGACGAGATCCCCTTCTCAAAGTTCATCTTTAATTTCTTTTGATGACAGGAGGAAAAGGTACCGTACAGGTTGCGAAATACCTGGCCAGTGTTTTGAGGTCACCTCCATAGGTGTCATTTTTATGCTTTTATGATAACTGTGGTTGTAGCTTTTCACCAGTTCAGGTAATACATCAAGGCAACGTCTGGTGTTGTGAGCCATGAAATATCTCCACATTCTAGTTTTCAAAGTGCGATTAAATCTTTCCACCACTGAGGCCTTCAGGTCATTGACTGTGGCAAAATGTACAATCCTGTGTTTATTCATCAAATTCTTAAAACTTTTCCAATGTCAGTAACTTTTCTGGGGTTTGGTTTTCTTTCAAGATGGATTCAAGAGCCTTAGCCCTTCAGCAGTGGTCTTTTAGGACACGCATGTAGGCTCTTTTGGAAAATAGATCTATGACAGTCAGCAAATACTTGTAACCATCGTTGTGATCAGCCAGAGCTTGAATGTCACACAGGTCGGCTTGAAACTGATTCAGAGGCTTAGCGACAAACACCCTGCTTCTGGTGAACCAAACTTTGACTGGTTTGTGTAAAGTACAAGCGTCCTGTTTGGATTTAAAAAAAAAAAAAAAAAAAATCTTTAACCTCTTCCACTCTGACTTTTTCCCACCTGTTTCATCTCGCACACCCTGTTAGAGTCGTTCTACTCCTCACAAGCTACCGGGAGGGGAAGGACTGTAACACTTTTTTCATAACCCTTTTCTCAGTCATCCTGTCTTCTGAAACCTGTTTGGTTGAACTGAAAAAAAAAAATGGTGCGAGAGAGGTTCTTTATTCTTTAAAAAAAAAAAAACTTTATTGATCATGTTAAAAAAAAGTTTAAAAAAATATTAAGAGTATAAGAAGCATGCAAAAATAAAGAAAAATGCATATGTAAACAAAGTGAGATACAACTTTGTGTATAAAAAGAAAATATTTAAGGATACATCAACAGTAGAAAACACTTCAAACTGATCAGGCTCGTATCATCTTTAAAGCTTGGTCTAACAGACATATCAAAAGCACGTTCTATGTCATATTGTAATGCGCTCCATTTCAGCAAGATATTTTCGAGTGAGTTGTCTTGCAAACGGTAACTTATCACATCAATAAACAAAGTGTACAGAGAGAATAAATGAGAAGACTTCACTTCCAAAGAGTCCATAGTCCAATCTTGAATTATTTTTCCAAAAGTTTGACACAGGTCCATTAATTCTTGCAGTGGTTTTTACAATTATTTCCCAGGGTGTATGCACGGAGTGTGAATGCACCATGCTGAAAATGTTTTCTAGTCTTAACTTCCACGCTTCTGGTACCGGTGATAGTGTCTGTACACGTTGAAAGTCTGTTTTTAATCGCTTGATCCAAAAGATTTATCCAGCACAAGTCGTCTGTCTCAGGTGTTGTCCACACATTTCCCATGATCAATATGTACTATCATTCCAGAATTCAGTCACGATCCACAGTTGCCCAATTTTCACCACATCCTCCCCAGTCAGGTCGTCGTACACAGTGGCGGTTTTTCACAGAGGCTAAGGGAAGCCTGGCTTCCCCAAAAAATATCCAAGAAAGAAAATATATAAATAATCTTCACCACTGTGTATTTTATGTTTTATATTTTTGTCATTCCTTGTTGTCAAAACACTACATCAGGTATTTCTGCTTTGTGGGGAGCAAAACAGCGCCCCTCTTGTCAAGCTCTTTTTGTGCATTACACTACGTCTCTCATGCCCTGTGTGCCGTCTGTCTGTTCAGAGGCCAGCTTTGCCTTGCCTCCCTTAGAGAAAAAAAAACAGCCCGTATTAGCCAATCAGATTGAAGCAAGGCTCTTCGCTTAATGGTCGATGCATCATTAAAAAAAAAACATAAGGGAGGCCAGATCAAATCTGGCTTCCAACCAAACTGTGATGAACAATACCCACACTAATGCAGCTGTCCCGCCAGGCGCCAGCAAGCCCACACAGCAAGTATAGCCATCAAGCTAGCCAGAGAATGGATGGTGACAGGGACCTTGAGTTTATTGTAAAAAAAAAAACGACTTCACAAAACTTCCTTTTGAAGTTCAACTACAAGTCAAAAGGGACGGTAGGCTAACTCCAAAGCTCAATGTAACTAAGTGTAGAGCTAATGGAAAAGCTTGCTCTTTTGTGAAGCCAACTATGCCAGAAACGAGTGGCTAACTGGAAGTGCCAAGCTTAACTGGCTTTTCTGCTGGCCATGTCTCCTATTTGACCAGTCTACCGGCTCCCTGAACAGCCCCTGGAGCACTTAACCTATTTTTTCCACTGAAATGAATGAGAAGTCGGTAGAATAAAGGTACTGTAACAGTAGGCTGATTTGTTTACATGAAAACAACAGTTAAAACACCGAATCCAATTTGTTGTTCACACTGGCTTCCTCAGTAATTTTGGTCACGGGCCGCCACTGGTCGTACATCTCACTGATGAGAACACTGAACTCTCACTGTTTTCAGCTCATACAGGAGAGTCTCCGCCACACCTTGAACTCTGGCATCAGCAGCTGAGAATCTGCACATGTTCAGAAAGTGTTGAATGGTCAAGATGAAACGAAGAGTGAAAAGCCTCCCCATCAGCCTGTGCCGCCGCTGTATCTGGGGATGCTGGTGTTTGTGATGTTGCTTCTGCTGCTGCCTCTGGGGGTACCGCTTCTGGGGAGGCTGGCAACGGTGGTGCTGGGGCTGCTGCTTCTGAGACTTCTGCTGCCGGGAAACCGGGAGGAGCCGGCTCAGAACAGTCCACAAAGAGTCGGTATGCTGGGTTCCAGAGAGCTGTTGAACTGCATCAAATCCTCCTCCTCCGATTCAGCAGAACCAAAGAGCTTTCTGCGACACAGATACCACTCTGGCAGCACAGCGGTCAGTGAGACGTTTTTTGGGCCACTGTTGCTGCTGGTTGACCACGCTCATGTTTATCAGTAGGCAGGTTGAGAGTTTCTGTGATCAGTTCAACCGACCATCTTTATAACTCATAGGGGTGGACAGTGATGAAGTAATGACTGGAAAAAGAGGTGTGGCAGTGAAGTAGAGGGCGTGATCTTAGAATGATAGTTTTTTGACAGAGTATCCCTCCAATTCCAGCAATTAGAAAAGAGAGTGGTGATCTTTTTTTCGGCCTTCTCCATCCACTCAATCCATTGGCAGGGCAGCTCAAATTAAATTTCATTGTTTGCAATGACAAAGTTCTTGTCATTCTCATGCAGCCAGCAGCAAGACCAGTACAGTATGAAATACCCCACAGTCAGCGTTATAACTCTCCAAAACAAAAAAACGTTGTGGGCTTCTTTTTCCCCCATTGATCGGAGGGTGGTTCTGAAGTACCATCTACCAGATCCCACTACTTTGGATTGCCATACCGCGCTGAAGACCGCTCGTTTCAGGAGCACCTCTGTACAAGCGGGGAGGTTTTCCAACCTCTTCCGTTTAGAGGGTACAGGCTCAGGTGTATTTTCCTGAGAAGTCTTTTGGAGATGCTGCTGCATGACCATCTTCAGCACGCTCCAGTCGTTGGAGGTTAACATGGCTGAGACTGATAGAGGCCTCTGCATTTCTCCCTCCTCCAGCTGGTAGAGCAAAGCTCCCCATCTTGTACTTGAAAAAGAGACCAGAGAATCGGTCGGGGCAGCTGGGTCTGCTATAGGTACATCATGGATCTCCTAGGGGCTCATAGTATCGAGGGCGTCTCGCTGATGACCGCCAGCTCCGGACGCGGTGGGGCCCGAGATTTGCTGCTGCCGCCTGCTCAGGGAACCCCATACCCCTGGACAGCCAACATTTTCTGAGCGATGGTGAGTTTTATTCAATGGTGTGGCCTATAGAGAGGCCTAGTCCCATTTATATATAAAGAAGACCCCAACCTCCTCTTCTCATTGGTTCTCATTTGCCCTTCCCCTCACACCTCATTGGATGACCGTAACGCTGGATTTTTGTTATTGCTGCGTTATAAATCATTTTTGAAACAATCATTTCTGGCATTTTTAAATTAATCATTTCCTTTTGTTAAATAAAAACTACAAATATGGCGGATGAGGCGGGGTTCAGGGAGGGACTCTGATCTTGCAATCTCTCATTGGACCCCATACTATAGCCTGCCTTATGACATGGCAGTTTCTGATTGGGACCTGTCAAAATTTGACGAGAAGTGTCCCATATTACTCTCCAATGTCCTTGCAAGAAAACCCCACCCTTCCCACCATGGGAAATATTAGTTGTACTTCGGCATATGTGAGATGATAATCTTAGGCCATGTCCACACGTATCCAGATATTTTTAAAACCGAATATCCGCCCCCCTCCATTTAGGAAAAAATCTGCGGCCACACGTCTCAGTTTTCTACAAAAATCTCAGTCTACACGTATCCAGATACATGTACGTACACATACATACATACACATATATATATATATATATATATATATATATATATATATATATATATATATATATATATATCAAGCTTATCCAATCAGAATAAGCTTCCGTCTCGTGCCAGGCTCGTTTGTGTGGACCGACAAGAAGTCGGAATTGCTTTTAAATGTTTGAGTACAAAGGGAATAAAACCCAGCAAAGTATTGATTGGGAATCTTGCCAGAGCAAGTATGGGACATACTGGCTCTGTTTTTAGAGCAGTATCCTGCGGAGACCTCCGACGATTTTCCTCATGCAGGAGGCGAAGGCCTAACGTGGACTATTGTAACTACAAAAATGAGGGCCATACGGAGCAAATATCGCCAAGCCATTGACAGCGGACGCAGGAGTGGATTTGGCAGAGTCGTCTTTATGTATTTTGACCTGTGTGAAGAAATATGGGGTGGTTCCCCCGCCACAACGTCATCTGGCATCGAAACCACCGACTTGGACGATAGCCTTCCTGTTCCCTCTCCCTCGACGTCTTCCTCAACCACCGTGGAGCCACCAGACGCTGTGTCCGACACCGAACAGGAGAACTGTGTGGCTCCCACCGTGAAACAGAGGCGAGATCAGCTTCAGGTATGTTATATTCAATATTCGTGCTATATATATATATATATATATATATATATATGACTCAGTGTGCCTTATTAGCTGATAATTCATTGCTGTAATGAGTATTGCAAGAGGCTAGATGAAATTATGCATTTAATTCAGTGAGATTTCTTTTTCTCCATTTAAGGCCAAGCTGAAGGGACACTGCCATGAGCGCTTGAAATGGAAGCTGCTTGCTGAGACCCTGTGGCTCAGTGCTGTGGAAGAGGACCAACGAATTTAAAAATAAATAAATAAAAGATTGCTGGACTTTCTTGAAACTTCAGAAAGAAATGCTGCTGACAATATGGCAAAAATTACAAACACACTGAACAGTCTCTCAATATCTATTGCTGAAGGCTTCTCTAAGTTAAGACAAGTCATGCAGCCTCCTCCTGTACAATCACACTACGTGGCATATGACCCAAGAGGACATACACACGTGGACAAAATTGTTGGTACCCCTCAGTTAAAGAAGGAAAAACCCACAATTCTCACTGAAATCACTTGAAACTCACAAAAGTAACAATAAATAAAAATTTATTGAAAATTAAATAATCAAAAACAGCCATTACTTTTGAATTGTTGATTAACATAATTATTTAAAAAAACAAACTAATGAAACAGGCCTGGACAAAAATGATGGTACCTCTATAAAAGATTGAAAACTATTTGACCAGAGAGACATGATTAACTCAGGTGTGTCATTTAATTGACATCACAGGTGTTTCCAAACTCATAATCAGTCAGTCTGCCTATTTAAAGGGAGACAAGTCGTCACCCTGCTGTTTGGTGAAAAGGTGTGTACCACACTGAACATGGACAACAGAAAGCGAAGGAGAGAATTGTCCCAGGACATCCGAAAACAAATTATAGACAAACATCTTAAAGGTAAAGGCTATAAGACCATCTCTAAACAGCTTGAAGTTCCTGTGACAACAGTGGCTCAAATTATTCAGAAGTTCAAGCCCCACGGGACAGTAGCCAACCTCCCTGGACGTGGCCGCAAGAGGAAAATTGATGACAAATTGAAGAGACGGATCGTTCAAATTGTATCCAAAGAGCCCAGAGCAACCTCCAAAGAAATTAAAGGTGAACTCCAAGGCCAAGGTACGTCAGTGTCAGATCGCACCATTCGTCGTTGTTTGAGCCAAAGTGGACTTCATGGGAGACGACCAAGGAGGACACCACTGCTGAAAAAAACTCATAAAAAAGCGAGACTGGAATTTGCAAAAATGCATGTTGACAAGCCACAAAGCTTCTGGGAGAATGTCCTTTGGACAGATGAGACCAAACTGGAGCTTTTTGGTAAGGCACATCAACTCTATGTTCATAGACTCAAAAACCAAGCATATGAAGAAAAGAACACTGTCCCTACGGTGAAACATGGAGGAGGCTCAGTAATGTTTTGGGGCTGCTTTGCTGCATCTGGCACAGGGTGTCTTGAAAGTGTGCAAGGTACGATGAAATCTGAAGACTATCAAGGCATTCTGGAGAGAAATGTGCTGCCTAGTGTCAGAAAGCTTGGTCTCAGTCGCAGGTCATGGGTCTTCCAACAGGACAACGATCCAAAACACACAGCCAAAAACACCCAAGAATGGCTGAGAGAAAAGCGTTGGACTATTCTAAAGTGGCCTTCTATGAGCCCAGATCTGAATCCCATTGAACATATGTGGAAAGAGCTGAAACATGCCATTTGGAGAAGATACCCATCAAACCTGAGACAACTGGAGATGTGTGCTCATGAGGAGTGGGCCAAAATACCTGTTGACAGCTGCAGAACGCTCATTGACAAATACAGAAATCGTTTAATTGCAGTGATTGCCTCAAAAGGTTGCGCAACAAAATATTAAGTTATGGGTACCATCATTTTTGTCCAGCCCTATTTCATTAGTTTGTTTTTTTAAATAATTATGTTAATCAACAATTCAAAAGTAATGGCTGATTTTGATTATTTAATTTTCAATACATTTTTATTTATTGTTACTTTTGTAAGTTTCAAGTGATTTCAGTGAGAATTGTGGGTTTTTCCTTCTTTAACTGAGGGGTACCAACAATTTTGTCCACGTGTGTACATCCACATCAAACTTTGCATTCATTCCCCAACAACTCTCAAAATACGCAAAACACAAACAGAAGCATCAATAACGTACATGGTGCTTCCCTTTCCAGCACACCTGAGGGCATGGGGCTCACAGGATTTTCATACACAAGAGCCCTTTTCAAAGACAATAATTGCATTTCTTTCAATGTGTACAATTTTGGACAAATAACAAGGAACTCATTGTTCTTTTGAGTTTTTTTTTTTTAAGACTTTTAAAAAGTGTGTAAGTTGCTTTAAAAAAAAAAGGGAAACTACAGTTTCAGTTATACATAAGCTGTAAGACGGCCGGTGTGTTTTTTGTGGCTCAATAAAAGTTTGTTAAAAACCAGAATGCCTTGTTTTTAAGCCAATGTCATGTAAAGTATATATTCGGTCATATTTTTGTTTCCCTGTAACTATATAAACTACAAACAGTCAATCATTATTTTAACAGTAACCCAGAACAATTCATAAAAGGTTTTGAACAGTTAAGTTTAGCTTTGGTGGAACATGTAGCAACACATTAATTTGTCTCTCATGGATCCAGGTACTGGGTGAGAACTCTGTGGACCAGCTTCCCTTCGATTGTCAAGCTGTCTCCTCTCTCAGTTGGTTACGATTCTGGTTGGCCGTCTATCATGCTGGATGGCTTCATTAACAAAATTGTCTTCTGCGTCTTTAGAAACTTCACAGTAGTTATACAGCACGAAGCACGCATAAATTACAAAAGGCAGTTCGTGTAGATTGATGTCCATAGCCTCTTTAATGCTCCAAAACGGGCTTTAAGCCGCCCAAATGCACAGTGTATTACCATGCGTGCTCTGCACAACGAAAGTCCAAAATACTGCTCCTGAACACTGCTTCCTCTGTTGGCGTATTCCTTCATTAGGGAAGGTAGTAAGGGATAGGCAGGGTCGCCTAAAATGTACACGGGGATGGGGGCTTTGTTGTCAATCTGTTCTGGACATGAGGGAATTTTTCCACTTTCGAAAAAGTCATTAATCGCCGAGTTGGCAAAAACATGAGCATCGTGTACACTTCCCGACCATTTTACCACCACATCCATAAAACAGTACTTATAGTCACATGTGGCCTGGATGTTTAAGGTAAAATTACCCTTTCTGTTCAGGTAGTCAGTGGAATTGGAGGACGGTTGTTTAATTCCCAGATGGGTGCCGTCCACAGCACTGAGGCAGGCCATGCATCTGTTCAAATCTCTCCACAAGTGAAGTAACAGCACTTTTAGTTGTAGGCAGTTGTATACACACGTGGACAAAATTGTTGGTACCCCTCAGTTAAAGAAGGAAAAACCCACAATTCTCACTGAAATCACTTGAAACTCACAAAAGTAACAAATTAAAATTTATTGAAAATTAAATAATCAAAAACAGCCATTACTTTTGAATTGTTGATTAACATAATTATTTAAAAAAACAAACTAATGAAACAGGCCTGGACAAAAATGATGGTACCTCTATAAAAGATTGAAAACTATTTGACCAGAGTGACATGATTAACTCAGGTGTGTCATTTAATTGACATCACAGGTGTTTCCAAACTCATAATCAGTCAGTCTGCCTATTTAAAGGGAGACAAGTAGTCACCCTGCTGTTTGGTGAAAAGGTGTGTACCACACTGAACATGGACAACAGAAAGCGAAGGAGAGAATTGTCCCAGGACATCCGAAAAAAAATTATAGACAAACATCTTAAAGGTAAAGGCTATAAGACCATCTCTAAACAGCTTGAAGTTCCTGTGACAACAGTGGCTCATATTATTCAGAAGTTCAAGACCCACGGGACAGTAGCCAACCTCCCTGGACGTGGCCGCAAGAGGAAAATTGATGGCAAATTGAAGAGACGGATCGTTCGAATTGTATCCAAAGAGCCCAGAGCAACCTCCAAAGAAATTAAAGGTGAACTCCAAGGCCAAGGTACATCAGTGTCAGATCGCACCATTCGTCATTGTTTGAGCCAAAGTGGACTTCATGGGAGACGACCAAGGAGGACACCACTGCTGAAAAAAAAAAACTCATAAAAAAGCGAGACTGGAATTTGCAAAAATGCATGTTGACAAGCCACAAAGCTTCTGGGAGACTGTCCTTTGGACAGATGAGACCAAACTGGAGCTTTTTGGTAAGGCACATCAACTCTATGTTCATAGACTCAAAAACCAAGCATACGAAGAAAAGAACACTGTCCCTACGGTGAAACATGGATGAGGCTCAGTAATGTTTTGGGGCTGCTTTGCTGCATCTGGCACAGGGTGTCTTGAAAGTGTGCAAGGTACGATGAAATCTGAAGACTATCAAGGCATTCTGGAGAGAAATGTGCTGCCTCGTGTCAGAAAGCTTGGTCTCAGTCGCAGGTCATGGGTCTTCCAACAGGACAACGATCCAAAACACACAGCCAAAAACACCCAAGAATGGCTGAGAGAAAAGCGTTGGACTATTCTAAAGTGGCCTTCTATGAGCCCAGATCTGAATCCCATTGAACATATGTGGAAGGAGCTGAAACATGCCATTTGAAGAAGACACCCATCAAATCTGAGACAACTGGAGCTGTTTGCTCATGAGGAGTGGGCCAAAATACCTGTTGACAGCTGCAGAACGCTCATTGACAAATACAGAAATCGTTTAATTGCAGTGATTGCCTCTAAAGGTTGTGCAACAAAATATTAAGTTATGGGTACCATCATTTTTGTCCAGCCCTATTTCATTAGTTTGTTTTTTTAAATAATTATGTTAATCAACAATTCAAAAGTGATGGCTGATTTTGATTATTTAATTTTCAATAAATTTTTATTTATTGTTACTTTTGTGAGTTTCAAGTGATTTCAGTGAGAATTGTGGGTTTTTCCTTCTTTAACTGAGGGGTACCAACAATTTTGTCCACGTGTGTATACTGGGGTCCCAGGTGCACCATTATAGCCTTACACACCTGTCTAACAATTTGAGACAACCTGCTTTGACAAACCAAACGCATTTGCAGTTTCTCAGTCGACCTTCATCGGCTAAGTAGTACAGGGAACTTTCTTGACCACGCTGACCGGTGATCGCATGACAGTGGATTCTCCTTCAATGTGAGGACGTAACAGTTCCAACAATGAAAGCAATGAGGACTGTGACAGTCTGAAATTATCACGCCATTCTTCCAGGAGGAAGATTTCCATCTCAAAATTCTCCCACCAGCTGGCTGTGCGTCCCGGTTTCACCCAGAAGCAGTGGCGGCGTCTCTCACGTTGAACATGCTGAGGACGTGGAATGGTTGTCAGGTGCAAAATAGCGGAAGTCACAGCAGTCCTTCTCCAATGCTGTTCGAGGTGAAGCAGTAAATGAGCTTGTAGGATCAAACAAGTAAAAAGCGCCTGTAGTATCCCAGATAGCAAACTATGGGTGAATCTATGTTGAGACCTAACGTAGAAATTATACAGAAAGCGCAAGGTTGATAAAATGTTGAGTCAACGTTGGCTTTTCAACCATAAAAATCACACTTTACCCAGATAGCAAAAGATGTTAAATCAATGCTGAATTAGGGTTAAGAAGGTTGAATTGTGGTTACGGTTCAAGATTGATGGATCAACGTTGATTCAACAACATTTTGTCAACATTGAAGTTTGTGTTTAAAAGATGCCATTGAATCTACATTGTATTTTGGTTTAATTAAAATGTTTGACAGGGCAATGTTTAATTAATGTTGAATCTATGTTTGCAAACATGTAATCTATGTAAGCAAACGTTGACTCAATATTTTATCAACCTTGCACTTTCTGTATAATTTCTACGTTAGGTCTCAACATAGATTCAACATTGATTCACCCATAGTTTGCTATCTGGGATTGTTGAAACCAATACACTTTTGAGCGCGTCCATTCTGCTCCGATTGTCTACAAAGGTTGCATATCTGACGTCACAGCAGTTTTGTCGCAGGCAGTGACGTCTGCGCTCCTAAAACTCCAGTTAGGTCTGTCCACACGTAAACGCATACCTGGGGTTTTTCCCCCCCAAGTCTCCACTTTGGCCGGAGTTTTCAAAACTTCAGTTTTCAAAACCAAAAACCTCCGGTTACGTGTGGATGACAGGCCGAATCGGAGAAAAATATGCGTTTTCAGACTTATCCGGATACGTGTGGACAGGGCCTTAGAGGGGAGGCGTGTGTAGTTGGAAAGACTTGGATGTAATCAACTCACAAACCTACACTGGCTTCCTCATTTTGGTAGAATTTCACAAGTCAGGTTATTTCCCACATGCCCAAAAGTATCCAAGTTCATATGAGAATAGTTTTTCTGACCCCCGTGTTAACCCTTTCATGTGCCCATGGGTCAAAAGTGACCCAAACCCAATGGAAAATGGGTCTCTGACCCACACTTGCAGATGTGGGGATGTTAAGTTTCACAGACAGACATATTTTCCGTAGTTAAAGCAGCTTAGGTTCAAATTGACCTGAGGAACACCAATGCGTGCAACATCTGTTCAGCACATTGTAAAAAATTGATAATTTTATGCATAGTCAGTTGTTCCCATTGTTACAGCTTAGCCTGAGGACTACGACAAAACAAGAAGACAGTGTGGCGACTGAAAATGATTTTATTGCAACACAAAACCCAAAGGTGGACTCGAGACCACAAACCAAAAACCCAAAAAGGTTAGGCTGGAGGAGCTCCTATCAGAGAAGGAGGGTGACTAGAGTGTGGCAGGTTTTATGCATCTGTGCCACTTGATCCCAGGTGTGGCTTAATCAGCTGATAACTCTCACTCAGCTCTGGAAGGACAAAACAGGGACACCTGGTGTCCAGCTGAAAGGTTGTCACATCATTAAATTGAGAAATGTCATAAAAATAGGAAGCTAAAAAAAAAAAAAAACATTTTTTGAATGTTAAACATTGAATGGGGTCAAATTGATCCCAAGGATAATAGGAGGGTTAAGTATCTTGCTCAGAAGCATCTCAGAGTCATTGTTGAAGATTTTGATCATTGAGAGAAAAGTGAATGTGCTATGGTGGCCACATTTTTCCCAGATGGCAGAACAGAACTTGAGCCTGTAAAACCTCTGCTCATCTCTGGTGTTACATTTCCTCTTCCCAGAACATAACACAAGACAATTGCGGTTTTAAACGGAGAAATTTTAATAATAAAAACAAAACAAAACAAAAACACTGCACCCTCAAGATGAGATTTAAAATAATAGGAGTCACATATATAGAAGAACTTGATTCTCTCATTCAGACAGTATTCCCAAAGAAAGCCAGCTGATGATGCTGAACCTTCTGAACCACCCTCCCCATCTGGAAGGAGCGCTAAAAACCCTCTATATAGTCTCCCAGTCAGGCTGATCACCAACGGCCCACACCTGAGCTCTGCTTCACAGGTGTAGCTGATCTACCTGATGATCAGAGTGAGCTGAGACTTGGTTTTTGTTTCATAAGGCTGTGTTTCATGCAAAATGTTTCTTTTAGGACCTCGTTTTTTTTCTTTAATTTGTATCACATCCTTTGTCTGAAGACTTTTACGTAGAGGCACATGGTGCGGGAAAGTTCTCAAGAGAATATTGTTTCTCTCTTCCCCGTGTCATGTTTGCACCAAAATGGAAAATGACGGTCCCTCTACTCACTTCAATAACAAAGTAGACATGCTGCTAAGAGTGTGTCCCACCAGACACACAGACAGCCATGTTGAAGACAAAGTCAGAATTCAAACTCTTCATAGAACCATCACTTGAAAATATTGTACTTGAGATGATCATTTTAGAGGGAGGCATGTGTAGTTGGAAATACTTGGATATGATCAACTTACAAGCCTACACTGGCTTCCTCATTTTGGCAGTAGTTCACAAGTCAGGTTATTATACAGATGCCCACACTATGAGAAGTATCAAAGTTCTTGTGGAGATAGCTGTTTTGCCCACCCCCCCTTATCTATCAACTCAAAAGTATCAAGTCTGTACCTGTAGTTGTGGGGATGTCAGGTCACACAGACGGACTGGTTTTACAGCTAACGCAGTTTGGGGTCAAATTGAGACCAGAGGAACACCGATGTGTGCAATATGTGTTCAGCACTTTGGGAAAATATGATCATGATAATTTTATGCTCAATGAGTTGTCCCCATAAAATTAGGAAAAATCATGAAATATGAAGCAAAAAAAACAATTATTATTCTCTGAATGATAAACATTAAATGTGTTCAAACTGACCTCAAGGATAATAGGAGGGTTAAGATATCAGGAAATTCTGCAAACAGTTTAAGCCCGAGAGACAGCAAACAGAAAGAAAAACACATATTCTTTTTTTTTCTTCTTTTTTTAAAAAAGCATTATTTTGCTCAAAAAGCTGAGATTATCCTCATTTAACAAGTCAAGTAGCAGCAGAGACAGTGTTATGCCCAGGTTCATAAACCAGCTGTACATCATTCTGTTCAGTCGGCCGTCCAAATCCAAAACTCCGAAACTCCAAAACGGCATCCAAAAACACAATCAGATTGAACATTCCAGCAATGCCACATGCCAAGAGCATTTTTTTTCTGTGTTTAACTTTGTGGAAGGAAGCCATTGTGTTTTTTAACAACATATCAGAACTCAGAATGTGCTCTAGCATATGGCTAATTAACATTGACTGGGTTAAATGTGATGTCTGCTGTATCTGATTTATTGTTTATGAATGGGATTCATGTGTAATGTTTTATTTCCAGTACTGTATATGCTTGATATTTTTGTTGTATTGTTGTTTCTCTAACTTTTCCTTTGTCATTTATTGAGTTATTATTGATTTTTTTTTTTTTTGGATGTTTATCACACTGGGCAGGTGAGGATGTTTAATCACAACTTCAGTCTTCATCACTTTGTGGTGCAAGATGTATAAATATAGGTTGTTCAAAAAAACTGACCTGATGAAGGTCCAGGTGGAATCGAAACATGGCCAGTAAAGATATGATTTTGTTGTATGCGGTAAGTATGGAGGTGTTGCTGCTTTGTTGATCTACATCTGATCACTGCACAGTGAAGTGTGGAACACAACTTCCTGTAGAACAGGTTCACTTTAAGTTCACTTTCCTCTTGGAAACAGAAGTCTGTAGTAATATTTCACAAGACTAAAACAACGTCTGGCTGTTTGAATGTGCAGTGGTGTGAATATTTTATCCTGTGAGGACCTTGTGGTGTACAAAATCCCCTTTCCTTACTTGTTACATAAGTTTTAGAGATGCATAACCCACTAAGGTAATGGGTTTTATTCTCCTTCAACAAAGTTCCTTTCAGTTTTCCTAATCTGACTCTCGATCTCTTCCTTCTCTGTATCTCTCTGTCTCTTCCCTGTACTCTCTCAGGGGGCTTGTAAAGCTTTGAGTCCAATTTCATACACTCTGTTTCTTCCTTTTTATTACCCTCGCTCTGCCTCTTTGGCACTCTGGCTTTTCCCCTCCCACTCGCTATCTCTCTACGCTCCGTCCTCCCCTTCATCACACGACTCGGACTGCTGGTAATAACCCAGAATGTCGACAACAAATCATCTCCTCTGCGCCGAAGGTTCACCGCGTGATGCCCGGTGACCTTATGCTTGGGAGCAAATAGTAGAAAATGAGAACCCTCGTGGCTCGAAATGGCTGTGTTTCTATCCTCTGTGGCACCATGATGCATCAGCGCCGTAACAAGACAAGTGTCCGAATCTCAAGATGAAATAGTCATAGTGTGGCTTCAAAACATTATAAATTCCTGACGTGTTTTTATGGATTTTTTTTTCTGTTTTACTCCCAGAGGCCTAAACTGAAAACTTAATGTGACGTCAACTAAACTCTTTTTTATCTGAGCATTTCATTCGATGTTATAAGTCAGCTATTGTGTGAGTAAAATGTAGCAATCCTTAACTCCCCAGACAGTTTATTAGTTGGTGGATGCTATCTACACACATAATCTGATGTAGAACCCGTCACATACATTAATCATGGTTATTAAATTCTAATAGGAAATGTTAAGTTGGAGGCTTCATTTAAAATTCCAATCAGCTTTGACATGGATTTTGTAAAGAACCCGATGATTTCCATTCAGGCCGCTGTTTTGGCATGGAAATCTGACCGCATATAAAGGGTCTACAATGGAGGGTTGAGCTGCTGAAGTTGGTATCAGGCAGAGTTCAATCCCCTTATTAAGACTTGGCTGTAAAAGAGTACAAGCTGGCAGGTGTAAAGGTAACAGCTGCAGATCATCAGCAGTCAGGTTTAAACTGTTCATCTCCGGCCAGCTCGGTTCGTCTTCAGAAGGAAGGCTGGTTGCAAAGATGTTTGGCAAGCTTTGACTCCACAAGACGTACGGTAAATAATGTTGGCAAAAGCGATGCTGAGCCACACCTGAGTTTTAGATCGCTGCTTGGGAGCATTTGCCAGCTAAGTTGTAGGGGTTTTTTGGACTGACAATGTGCTTTGATCTGTATTAAATTTTCTAGGCATGTTAATTAACCGAACACTCCCAGGAACACACTGGAGGTGAAAGGGCTTCACAACAGAACCTGCTTGTGGATTCACAGGTTTGCCAGCTGCCCTGTTTGTCCCACATGTCTCTCTATAGTTAATCATGTGCTGAACTCCCACCTAGACAGAAACTCTGAGCCTCCGTCTGTGTGTTTGTCTCCTTAACTGAATGTTACAATGCACCATCCCTGCACATTCCGTCCCAAGCCATGTATTTTTCATTGTTATTGAACTCAGTCTGAATATTTAAATGCCTTTTCATGTCAGACCTGTGTGTTGCCACTGAAACTGCATGACTCGCTCCTCTTTCATTATAAGGGAAAAGCAAACAACAAACCTTCTCTAAAGGTTTCCACAGACTTCAGCAGTCTTAGTTGTCTTATCTATAGCCAAGTTAGTCCTAGTGATTTAAGGTACACGGTGTGCTTACAATGCTCAGATGCTGAGTGCAACCTCAGATTCACAAATTTACAGCATATACATCATCTTTAAATTAGTTTATGTGATTCAGTGTGCACATGTAATGCTCCTTTTTATTAGGCAGCCACACAAAATGATCCTAAGCAAGTAAACTGCTGTTCCTGTTTGGTGGACATTTCTTGAGAGCTATGAAGGTCAGTTATATTAGAAAATTACTTAGCCTGAAGAGCTTGTTGCCGCAAAACCAACACATACGATTCTTCTTCTTCTTTAGTGAATGAGTCTCTTTTGACTGGTATTTTACAGCTGGGAGTTTTTACAGCACAGTTTTATTATGCCAGTACACAAAATGTTATTTGCTTTTCAAGGCTAATGGAGACAAACAGCGTTGTAGTTTGAAAAACAGGTGAGAATGTATTTACTTAATTGCTCACTTGATTACAATATTGTGCATTTACAAATGGGTATTATTTGGTTAGTTCAAAGATGCACATGTCATTCGTGTGTGTCTGAATGTTGTTGATTTATTGTTATACTGTTTGTAAGATCACAGGGTAGGAGGGGAATGGTTCTGGGAGAAATGGTAAATCATACTGGATTGATTGTTTGTTTATTTTTTATGTACTCTGTCTTGGTTTATGATGTGAGGGGATTAGAAGATAGAGGTAGAAAGAGTAAGTCAGAAGAAAGAAGAGGAAAAGGGGGCAGGAAAGGAACAATTGTTATGTTGTGGACTGGTTTGTCTGTGACTGGGATACTCTGCCCATCTTATACAAATAGTAAATACTTGATCACAAAAATATACAGAGCCTTTTGATGAATTAATAATTAAATAAAGGCTGAAATCATCAGCAGGTACACATTAGCTTGTGGCTGAGTTGTACAAACAAATATTTCTGTTTGATTAAAATGATAATTTGAGATGGACTAATGCATACATGGATTGTGTTGTTCATATGAAAAATCTGTTAATGGGTGCATTAGCACATCTGAAAGGTGTATTCAGGCCTCAACTCAGTTACAGAGAAAGACTGAAGCAATCATATCCATCTTGGTCACTGTTTTCTAATTAAAGTGATCTTTTCTTTCTCGTTCTTTAAATATTTTAATTTTTTTTATGCGCCATCAAACGCCATTTTGAGCAAGAACCGAACTGAGCTGTCCATGGTGCTGAACAGCTGTACTTATCTTTATTTCCTGTACACAAGATCTTTGAATGGGCCTCCAGGCAAAATACACACAATATACCGGGCTTTGCAAAAGTTCTGTTACACTCGGTTTCATGATCTTTAGAGACGTTTACATGTCGGAGTGAAAAATTCCATTAAACAAACTGAAAGTTCTACCTTATAGGCAGGTGTCATGAATACAAATTTGTTCTCTGGTGAAGTTGTATCAAGATCGAAGTCAAAAAAGTTGAGATATCTGCTCTCCTTCGTGCTGGCCACAACAAGTCTGACAGAGCCAAACAGCTGAACATCAGCCGGATGACCTGGAAGAAAACCTGTTGGAGTCTGCAAAAGACCTCAGACTGGGACGGAGATTTATCTTCCAACAGGACAATGATCCAAATCATAAAGCCAAATCTACAATGGAATGCTTCACAAATAAATGTATCCAGGTGTTAGAATGGCCAAGTCAAAGTCCAGACCTGAATCCAATCGAGAATCTGTGGGCAGAGATGAAGACTGCTGTTCACAAATGCTCTCCATCCAACCTCACTGAGCTCGAGCTGTTTTGCAAGGAAGAATGGGCAAGAATTTCAGTCTCTTGATGTGCAAAACAGATATAGACATACCCCAAGCGACTTGCAGCTGTAATTGCAGCAAAAGGTGGCGCTACAAAGTATTAATGCAAGGGGGCCGAATAATATTGCACGCCCCACTTTTCAGGTTTTTATTTGTTAAAAAAGTATAAAATATCCAATAAATTTCGTTCCACTTCACGATTGTGTCCCACTTGTTGTTGATTCTTGACAAAAAATTAAAATTTTATATCTTTATGTTTGAAGCCTGAAATGTGGTGAAAGGTTGAAAAGTTCAAGGGGGCCGAATACTTTCGCAAGGCACTCTACATCATTTCAGAAACTGGATGTGAATTCTGACAGGTCTTACCTTTCATCTGGTACCAAACTTATGCCTGTAGCCCTTATAGTTTTGGAAATACACACATTTTTATATGCATGTTGTATTAGGTGAAATTTTTGCATGGATTTGATCAAGACTCCAGGGTAAGATAAAGTATATGAAACCACGTCAGTTTATTATGAAAATAAATACAACGAATGTAGGTTATTGAAACTTTTACACCTTTTAAGCATTCCCTCATGAAATAGGTGACAGGGTCACAGGGAGGGGTGAATCCAGGTGAATTTCTGAGGAGCAAGAGAAACACAGGTGAGCATGGAGCTAGGTGAATGCAATCGGAGAAAAAGACACAACACAGTGGTCAAATAGACTGTGACACCTACACAAGATCAGTCCTCAGCATCAGAGTCAGTCAGGTCTGCATCTGTGATCATATCAAGATCATCCTCTTGGGGTTGATTGTCACATGTCTGCAATTTGCACAGGTTTGTGCATTTCAGGCCATTGCTCATGCACTGGCATTCAGGGAGCTTGCATTTCCAACTGCAGTTGCAGGACAGCAGCTGCAGCACTGCCACAGGGGCTGGAGATCCTCGCATCCATTCCAGAATGGATGACCATCATTATTTCTGGCCCGACCATGCTCAACTGGGCTTGGGACTTGCAGATGTTGTTGTAGACTACCTGTTAGATTTGAGTTAAAGTCTTGTGTCTTTAACTTAATCAGCTGACCTCTGAACAGCATCCACATGCCTGCGCAGTATGGCTCATTGTTTTAAATGGATGTAACTAATGCTATTTTTGTGTGACATGCCTGAATATCTGTTGGATGACACAAAGACAAACCAGGATTTTTTTCTGCAGCATTAAAGCAGCTGGTTGTCGCTAAAACAATGAGCTGTACTGCGCATGCATGCGGCTCCTGGGAAGACAACACTCACTTCAGAGGTCAGTAGATCAAGTTACAGATGCCTTTTGTTACAGATATGTTACACAATATGATACTCTATGTTACAGATATCTCTTACCTTTCCAGATGCAAGACTGGTAGTTGGCGTGCATGGTATGCAGAAAGAGGCAGTCCTCACATGGTGGTAGCTGGCTAGATTCAAGCTCCCCACGGCGTGCACAGAAAAGTTGGTAGCGCACTGCATTGATGTCCTTTGTTGTTGCTGGTGCAGAGTACAGTTTTCATGTGAATTCTTGCAGCCTCTCAAACAGGTCCATTGATAGATTCCAGGACTTTCCCAACTCAAGGAACAATTTTTGGAACTGCTGATTTTGTGACAAGCTTCAAAGCTCGAAGCTTCCCACGGCCTGCGAATGCACTCACTGTATCACATCCAGTAAATGCATGCATACCAACAAGAGCATCACACACGTCATCTCCCAGGCCCTGGCTTAGTTTTTTTATATCGAGATACCTAACTTGTTTCTGTGTTCCACACTTCTGGTACAAGGGACAGGAGATATCTCTTGAAAATGCTAGGCAGAGCATCAGATTTTATAACTACAGCGCTGTAGCCTTTCTCTGCAGCATGGGCTGCATGCAAAATCATTCTTGTGTCGGCCTCCTCTTGATTTGATTGCAGGCCTGCAACCTCTATGCACTGATCCCTGGTCAGATGCAAGCAGCTTTCCTCACTGGCAATGTATAGCACCGTGTTGTTCAGCTTTGCTCTCATCTTGGGCGTCTTCAACTCAGCCACCAAAAATCTAATAAGGTCTGCCTTGTTAGCCGAGCTGCTGAGGAACTTTCTCCATTGCTGGATCCAATGGCCTGGTGCAATATTACAGAACTGTGGTGCTGCGCCTCCTGTGGTGCCAGCCCGATTTTCTCTCTCAGAATTTTTATTGAGTCCTCTCGATAAAAATCGAATACCACATCAATCCTTTGGCTGCTTGCTCCTTCATGCAATATCTGAGTAAGGACAGACTCTGCGAGCTGAGAAAATGTCTGCTCTTTGACCTGAATCTTCTATATCAGACACATACTATCAATGATGGTTGCAGATGGAGCAGGGATGGTCTCTTCTGGCATGACTTGCTTCTGCAGATGTCTAGCCAGAACCGATTTACTCGTCCTCCGTAGTGTCCCGTCTCCATTTGAAATGACCATGGCAATGGCCCTAGAGGGTGGGAGAGGACATCTGCCATCTGGAGATGACGGTTTCATCTCTGGAAATCCTGGTTATCTGCAGATCAGGGTGGCTGACATGACTTTGTCTGTATCCCACCATTGTTCTCAGCTGTTTGAGGAACATGCTGCGGTACTCAAAGGTGAGGTAGTACCTTTCCACAGCAGCCCATTTCAGGCTGAAGCCCTTTGTCCCTCCTGCTGTCTGGGTATCTCGATTGACCATTTCCTTGATCATTTGATCCACAGGGATCCGGCCAAAAGGATTCTGGCCACCAAGCTGGACACTGAAGCCACCCTGCATAAAGTTCTGGTGTACCTCTGGATGGTCAATGGGAAGACGTGACATTGTGGCATAATAATACAGCAAAAAACGTGCATAGTTGAACTTGTCGTAGGCAAAGCACCATGGTATCATGGCACGGACTGATGCTAGGTGCAGCATCCAATCCCCCTCTCTTGCTGCACGGACAAAGCCTAGCATGATCTCAGCCATGTCAAGGTAAGACACCCAGAAAGCTGCCAAAGGATGACTAGTTCTGAGCGAGTTGATGTACTCTTGGAACAACTGAATGATGTGATTGCAGGATGCATCATCTATGAGCACTGAGAGGGAGGCCTGTGACACTTCGTTGTGGAAAGTGGAGATGGTTCCAAGGACTTTTTCCAGAAGAAGAATCTCTGCTCTGTGGTTATTTTCGATCCAAGGGAGAAATCCCTTCCAGGCTACCCTCATGATCACCTCATACATGACCTTGTGAAGCCTGACAGCACGGTTATACTTGCGTCCCTCCAACACAGCTGTGATGGATCTTTCTGCAATCACTCCGGACTCCACACACAAATCACGCAGGCCGGCATGCTGAAACCTCTTCCCCATGACTGATAAAAGGTTTCAGATAGTATGAAACGTTCCCATTCTCAGTATTATGTTTTGGAACTTCTTTTGCTTCCATGTGATTTCTGCTGCCTTGGCATAGAGTGCTTGGTGACACACACAAACTATCTTCTCCAGTCCAAGGGTGTTCATGATCTCCAGAGTTTGAGTTAGGATTTCATTGATGATTGACATCTCAGTTGCTGGGGTGTTGATTGTGGGTAAGTAACTCACAGTGTCCTGCACCACATGCATGCTGCTGCTTGTGAGGATGTTGAACCCAGTCCAGCTGCTAATGGTTTGGTCTTCTGAGTTACACATTTGAGTGAGCAGCCAGATCAAATTCTTGACTCTGGAATTTTTGACCTGTTTCTCTGCATCCACATCTAGGCTAACAGTGACTGGAGGTCCAACTCTTTGGCCAGCATTGTATGTCTGGAGTAATACTGGTGCTGGCGAGATGCTCCTTTTCTTAGACTTTTTCAGTGTCATCTTTTTCACATTGAAGCATTGGTCCAATGATTCTGGGCTGCACAGCAATGCCATTTACTCGATGTGATGTGCCTGCACCACTGGCTGTCTCCTCCAACCGGTCTATGTTGTCCCAGGCAAGGGTTGTGAAGACTCCTTGGTAAATATTTCTTGGCAATGCCACTCCTGTCTGGGATCTCTCCTGTTTCTGAAGGCAAAGTGCAGTGTCAATTTCTTGTGTGTGTAAGACCTGTGTGTAAGAAACACCATGGCTCAGTCTATTAAGAATACATATCAGTTCAGTATTCCCAGTCAGAGATTTCATTGCAAAAGGCAGAAGGATGTGCTTTGGTGGTTTGGTTTTACCACTAGTGACGGCAAACACCAGATCACTGCCTAGGGAGTTGGTGAATCGTTCAACCTTTTCAGATGGCTGATGATCGGCTGGCTTGCCTGTCAACAGTGTTTGGAGAAACTTGCTGACTGATTGAGGGATGACATCTTTGTCCTGTTCCACATCAGGGGGCCATTCTTGGTTGGTTTCATTCTGTTTTATTTCATTCCGCAGGAGCAATGCAGCTTTAACAACCAATTCAACTGACTGAGTTCTGAGAGCATCCAGCTTAATCTGCAGGGCATATGTTCTCTTCACAAGGTCACACTTGGAGAGCCTGTTGGTGCACAGTAGAAGTTTTCCACTGTCATCAGGGCAGATGTGAATAGATTGTGCCAGTTCTTTTTCCAGATGGTGACGAAGAATGTTCATGGATGATCTGGTTACTTGACTGGCTCCATGACAGAACATCAATTCTTTAAATCGCTTCCTGAGGGCTTCCATGGGCACTATGTCTTGGCAAGGGAGAACTTGAGTTCTTATGTACATGACAAGTTCCTGGACGGCCTGTGTTTCTGTAGCTTTGTACAGATCAGCATCATCAGCAACTCTACTGCTTAGAGCTGGCTCTTCACGAGTGTATGCACGATAACAGGATCTGTGATAATTTCCTTCTGCTGCAACAAGCTCCCTGCTGGTGATTGCCAACATTCGATCATCTAGCCTCTTGATAGCGGATTCTCGTATCCTACTGTCTGCCCGTAGCTCACAGCACTTGACCAGGCTCTCACAGGTTTTCTGACCCTTGATATATTTGCTGTTTCTTTCACAGAAGATGCATTTCTCCTCAAAAACCCTTGAGCTGGTTGGTGTAACACACATGCTTTTGGCTGAGCTCCTTTCACTTTGCAACTTTGAGACATGTGCATCTAACTGTTTCTTCATTGTGAAGTAACTCCTGCATTTTTGGTGGTACCAAACCTGAGGCCACTCCCCGTTAGGCCTTGCTCTTGCAAGCTCTATCAGGCTGGCATGTCCCCTTATCTCTGCTGCGTTAACCAAAGTCTTCCACGAGTCCAAGTCTCTGGGTGCCACCAGTTGGGAGCTGTCAGTAGTGCAATGAATAGCACATTCTTTACCTTTTTCATCACTTTCACTGGACTTAGTGGCCATGTCTTTTCTAGGTCATCATGTTTCTGAAACAATGAGATAAAATGCATTTTAAATACCTAATTAGATTAATATTATAATATCTGTGCTTCTGTGTCATTTATAAATGCTTTATAAAGCATAGATTGTCCTCACTTTAGATGGGCTCACGGAATATACTTAACTAATGAGTAGTAACCGCATTAATAAGTTATTCATTGAGTATGAATATGTGTTTGTAAATCATATACTAACACAGTTGCTAACTCTTTATAAAATATTAACAACTGAGGTTATCAATGAGCAACAAAACATTTTTAACCGGATTTATTAAGTGCTTAGTAATGCATAATAAATGCCATACAGATCATGAATTCATGATTAATTAAGCACGTATAACTAATTAGTTACAAATGATGAGTTAATGATGAATTAAGCACTTTACTAATGTTTAACTAATGCTTAATAATGTGTTAGTTGAACATTTAAAACTGTCTTTACTAATGCTTTGTAATGCATTACTAATGGTGAATTCATGATGAGTTCATGAGGATCTAAGGATTAACTAATGCTTAAATTATGCTGAACCAATGCTTAACTCATGCTTAATAGTGTATAGTTATTATAAAGTGTTACCGACTTATCTTCTAATCTAATTCAAAGGTGCAATAATATTGCATATTATGCATCTTGTCCCTTAAAAAATGTTAATAGGCCTACAAAGTTCTTTTAGACTATACATTCTCATATGACGTGTGTGTGTGTGTGTGTGTGTGTGTGTGTGTGTGTGTGTGTGTGTGTGGTCAGGTGCTGGCTATACTTGTGGGGACCAAATGTCCCCACAACTGTAGGAAAACCGAAAACAATGTCACTTGTGGGGACCTCATTTCGGTCCCCACAAGTTTAAACAGTGTTTTCTCAGCCATGTTGTTGTTACTGAAAAAAGTACAGGTCCAAAAACGTTTCTTTAGGGTTAGGCATTGTTTTGGTCTGGGTTAGGGTAAGGGTTAGGGGTTAGATATGAATGGGAGTCAATGGTATGTCCCCACAATGATAGAAAAACACATAGTGTGTGTGTGTGTGTGTGTGTGTGTGTACTATTCTTTTATGACTATTTTAACTGTCGTAGGGAAATGAGAGGAAATCCAATGCAAAAACAGCTTTAATTTATCATTTAGATCAACTACCTAGCTAACTAGCTTGCTAGCTAGCATTTGATAACACAACTATCAGCCTTATCATCAGCATTACATTTATTGAATTTCTGGCATAACATTAATGGTACATTATTGTGAGAGTGGCTTCATTGTTTGTATGGTTTCAATTCACCAAATTCAGCACTATCTCAGCTTCGAGAGAAAAGATCTCTATCTCCCACTACCCTTACACCTAGCTAACGCTGTAGTAGCGGTCATACCCTCAGTGACATCACTTCATCCATAATCATAAGCATAATCATCAATCAAAAGTCATATCACAACATAACACACCCCCTAATATTTTATTTTATCACTAGCTGTGTTTGATTAATGTAGTTTGAATAGTTTATATGGGAAACAGAAATTCTTTTTTACCTGAGTGACAGCTGGTTGAGAGTTGAGTGACAGCTTGGAAATGTCAGAAGCCAGTAAATCTTGTTGTGCATGTGAACATATAAATGTGTGTATTTCCAAAACTATAAGGGCTACAGGCATAAATTTGGTACCAGATGAAAGGTAAGACCTGTCAGAATTCACATCCAGTTTCTGAAATGATGTAAGTATTACCCAATTACTCTGCTGAGAAAATATATACAAGAGAAAAATAAAAGTCCTATTTCGCCTATAAATATTTTTGTAAAGAAGGCTATAATAGTGTCAAATTTTATCTGGACAACAAATTAAACTATTTTTTTTTCAGTTCTTTGATGTCTTGGGAATAAATCTGAATGATTAAGGGGGCAGGGTAGTCAACAGGTAGTCCACAAGTCCCATAAAAGCAAACAAGCACCATACGAAATTCAGGTATTTCTGCAACAGGGGTCCATAGATTAAATGCATGATAACCACCACTAAGCTACCAGTCTGCAATGGTTATCATGCCAAACCATAAACTAGGGATGTGTAGCAACTCATAAAACAAACTAGAAATTGCCCACCCGATTTATTGCGATGGGTCAATTTTGGGGTCTTGGCTCATGGACTAATATCCATTGTTGTCACAGTCTTTTTGAGGCTCACCACCATCCACATGTATTTGAATTTATTTTTAAGAGCTTCCACTTATCATGAGCTTTGCATTGAGCAAAAATAGCAAATGGTAATATGCAGAGCTTAAAAATGAAGCAAACAAAGCAGTGCCTAAAACTGCAGCTCCTCAGGTGGCCACTTGAGGCTGCCTCCTAAAGTGAGTCAATCCCACAGCCCGGTCTCACGGGGATTCGTGAAACTGTCACGTCAGTTTTTGTTTCGGTTTCGTGCGCACCAACACAATGTCGTCATGTTTTTCGTGCCGCTCACCACGAGCGAAACCCGCTGTGGTAATCACATCTGAAAGTGGTTTATGCCGGCGGATTCATGACGATCTAAGCTGTCCATCGGCGTTTGCGGCCGCCTGACATTCTTTAAATTCCTATGCAAATTCGGCGGATTCATGACGATCTAAGCTGTCCATCGGCGTTTGCGGCCGCCACTGCGGCCGCAATAGTGGCCGGATGTCCGGCGGCCGCAATGGCGGCCGCAATGGCGGCCGCAGCGGCGGCCGCAATCACCGATGGACAGCTTAGATCGTCATGAATCCGCCGAATTTGCATAGGAATTTAAAGAATGTCCGGCGGCCGCAAACGCCGATGGACAGCTTAGATCGTCATGAATCCGCCGGTATAAACCACTTTCAGATGTGATTACCACAGCGGGTTTTGCTCGTGGTGAGCGGCACGAAAAACATGACGACATCGTGTTGGTGCGCACGAAACCGAAACAAAAACTGACGTGACAGTTTCACGAATCCCCGTGAGACCGTGTTGAATCCCAATGGGAACCCATATAAAAAAAAATAAAAAATTTCCAACAGAAACAAATATGTTTACAGCATGGTACAAAAAATATTTGCGATCTCTACAACTAGTTTGCCTTTTTATGACAAATGAACCTCGGACGAATTTTTACGTACTTCACATGTTTAAATTGTATTAAAGCTTATAGTTCTGCATAACCAAGTCATGTCCACTTTGAGTGGCAGGTAGGTGCCATCATAGGCCGTGGTTTGCCTCAGCAACACTCACACTCTCTCATCTCTCATTTTTAGATTTTCCAGGGATTAGGAGGAATCAGGAACTGCCAACTTATTGGTTCAAAAACCAGACATTGGCATTTGAGTGTTTGCTCATTTTTATTTCCGGTAGTCAATTAAAAAAATAAAAAAAATAACTAAAATAAAAATCACATTCAAAAGCATGCTGAAAATTAAGTTTAAAAAAGTATTTTATGCAAACTAACTTTTTTTTTTTTTTTACTGGTGTGAACATGCTATACATTTATATTCTGCTTGAAATGTGTGTGCTGTGTGTAATTTAACTACAGAAAAAGTCCAAAATGTTCATTGCTCTGTTTGTATTGTTTGTCAGTTCTCTACCTTATATCCTGCTGTGATCTACTCCCTTCAACCCCACTCTCGCCCAACCAGTTGAGGCAGATGGCTGCATTCCGTAAGCCTGGTTCCTCCCCATCAAAGGATTTTTTTTTTTTTTTTTTTTTTGGTTTCTTCTGTCCCACTGTCGCTGACTGCTTGCTCAAAGGGAATCCAAATGCAACTTTGGATTGTTGGGCTCACTGTTCTTTGTTTAAAATTTGTAAAATATGTAAAGTCTTCACCTTACTATGCTTTTAGCTCGCTTAACACACATTGGCCTCTCTGGTGCTGTTCACAGATGGTTTACATCCTACCTCTCAGACAGGACTTTTATGGTAAGTATGGACACTTGTTCCTCTAGGGTCCATAAGCTCACATGTGGTGTGCCCCAGGGTTCGATTTTAGGCCCAGTTCTTTTTAACCTCTATATGCTCCCTCTTGGCAGTGTCATCAGGAGACATGGAGTCAATTTTCACAGCTACGCTGACGATACACAGCTGTACATCTCCATGTCTCCTGATAACACAAGGCCACTGGATACACTTTTTAACTGCATTTTAGACATTAAATCCTGGATGGCAGAAAACTTTCTCTAGCTTAACCAGGACAAAACTAAGGTTTTAGTCATCGGTCCTCAGGCCCAGAGAGAGAAACTTTTACCTAAACTGCAGGCATTGTCTCTTAATCCTTCTTCACATGTGAAAAACTTGTTGACTCTGAGCTGACTTTTATTCCACATATCAAGAACATTATAAAAATAGGTTTTTATCATTTAAAGAATATAGTCAGAGTCTGCCCCATTCTCTCTCGGCCAACACGGAGACGCTAATGCATGCTTTTATTACCAGTCGCATTGACTACTGTAATGGTTTGCTTTCTGGTCTGCCCAAGAAGAGTATTTCAGGCTTACAGCTTTTACAGAATTCCGCTGCTCGTGTCCTGACAAAGACCAGGAAGCGGGCCCACATTACACCCATTTTAAGATGGCTGCATTGGCTCCCCGTGTCTTTCAGGATCAATTTTAAGGTTCTCTTAAAGGTTTTTAAGTGTCTTAATGGTCTTGGACCTTTTTATCTCTCAGAGCTGTTTTTACCTTATGAACCTTCACGGACCCTGCGCTCCTCCGGCAGCCGTCTCCTGGCCACCCCCAAAGCCAGAACAAAGACACAAGGTTAGGTGTCCTTCCAATTTTATGGCGTTCGCCTCTGGAACGACCTGCCGAAGGACCTCAGGGCCACAGAGAACGTTCATGTTTTTAAGAGCAGGCTCAAGACCCAACATTTTAGTCTAGCCTTTAGCTGATATTTATTTTTTTTAGTTTTATGAAGTTATATTACTTTATTATAACTATTATTATTATGCCTGTGTTGTACCTTACATTTTATTCTGATTTTATCTTGTTTTATTTAGCTCAAATCTTTTCCCTTGTCCCAGTGTTTCCTCGGAGAGGGGGCCCTCTGTATCGAGAGCGGTGTTCGGCTGTGGCAGCCTGGGCACCGTGTGTGCATGAGTGGAGTCTGGGTGTCTCTCCCACACGTCCGCTGGGTGCCGTGTCGTGCCTGGCTGCTGTGGCTGACCTGCCACTCTCGATGCAGACGGCTTCTCAGGTCGAGTTTCCTCACCTGGTTCGTCTGTACCCATCCCCATGTTAACTATTTTAACGACAGTCCCTTCTCTGCATGTTTGCAGGGTGGGTTGGGGGTGGACGTGGGTGGTATGAGTGTTCCTTTGCGTCTTCTTTGTGCTGTGTGTGTGCTTGGAGGGGGGGGGGGGGGTAGAAGGTGAGGCATTGTTTTTAATCGTTTTTAATCTGCAAAGCACTTTGTATTGCAATTTCTTGTATAAAAATGTTATATAAATAAAGTTTGATTTGATTTACTATGTGAAGTGATATGAGATGACGTGTTGTGAATTGAATTGAAAGTTTGCTTCACTGACATGTCGAGGCCTTACATGTTATACAAACACATAATATAAACAATACTGTGTGATCATCCACAAAGACCTGTTTAGCATTTCCAGGTTTTTAGCATGTCTTCATTATGATGCAAGTGGAAAATCAACACCCTAGGGACCTCAATGTCACAGCTCTGGTCACACAACCTATAGGCAGTATTCACAACTATGGAAAGGATAATCATATGTTCCAAAACCTGGAAACGTCATGTTATATAGAAAAACACAAAGCATAAGAAAAAAGTAACAGTACAACCAACAACTAGCACATTTAGAGTCACCACAACGATATGCATTATGAAAATATTGTGTACTGTGTGAGCCTCCAGCTTTCTGCAGGTTATGTAATGCACTGCACTGCTTGACTAAACTGAAATCTGTTTGCTTTGACCTTAAGCACAAGTAAAGATGGGAACTTTTAATCATCACTGACAGTTCTAATATGTTTTATAAATAGTAGGCAGGTGTCATGTACTATTTCTGATAAGGAGCAGAGCAGTGCGACATTTTCATGCCTAATTCAACTCAGCAATGCATGAACACTGCCAGATCTAGGGCATGTCAATAAATTATTGAACACAAAAAACACAATTATTTAAGTTCTGTATTATATTTCAGGAACTGCAAGTCTTCTTTAGCCAACATTTCCAACTGTTTTCTTTTTGCCTGACAAATGTTCCAGGATTCTGCTATTACGCAGTCAGGTCACATAACACTGATCTGTTAAAAGAGATAAAGGTGGCGAAACTAAAAAAGGGAGGGAAGTCAAGACAGAGACAAAGAGGTTGCAGGTGAAGGCCGGAGACAGAGGACAGGCGAAATTAACACAAAACAATTCTGGAGATTATTTATTTGCATAAATAAGAATCTCCTCTGCAGAAAAATGAGGGAAAGGGACAAAAGAAGGCAAAGAAAGTGCAGCAAACATGAAACAACTTCCTCCATCTGCTCAAACACTGCTTAAAAATGCATTATTTGCAGCATAATAACAGAATGATGCTGCCAGAAGTTCTTTTCTGTGAATATCTATTGGGGAACACATCACAGTCAGTGCTACACTGTTCTGAAGAGAGTTTTTGGACAGTTCATTTGCAGTTCACTAGTTGTATGATATCCGAATAACTGGCTCACATACTAGCTTGGTGAATCATGCAGTGGTATTAAATGGGTGTGATGGTGCTGTTTTAAGTGCTGAACAAGCTCCATCTGTCTCCCAGTGATTACTGGAGCTCCATCAGTTCAAATGGGCACCATTTTCTTCATATCCATTCATCTCTCTCTCAGCAGCCGCTCGATAACCACATACATGTTCTGTCTTTGTCTTGTGATGAAACTTGGTCTGGTCTTTGTGAAAAAGAGAAAAAATTATTATTTTTTTTTTTAAGTAGCTGTGTGATATATATATATATATATATATATATATATATATATATATGTCAGGGTAGAGACTGCGATTTGGTAGAGTTGGAGTTTCTACCAGTAGAGATTGCGATCGCAACCTCTACCAGTAGAATTGGAGTTTCTACCAGTAGAGATTGCGATTGGAGTCTCGACCAGTAGAGACTGCGATCGCAATCTCTACCAGCAGAAACTCCAATCCTACCAGTAGAGATTTGTCAGGGCTAAGGTTAGACTTTTCAGGGCAGGGGTCAGATTTAAAGGTCAGGGTTAGTTAAGGTTAGGGTCAGGGGTCAGGGCAGGGGTCAGATTTAAAGTTCCATCTCTACTGGTAGGATTGGAGTTTCTACTGGTAGAGATTACAATTGCAAACTCTCCTGGTAGAGACTCCAATCGCAATCGCTACTGGTAGAAACTCCAACTCTACCAAATCGCAGTCTCTACCCTGACATATATATATATATATATATATATATATATATATATATATATATATATACCGGGCTTTGCAAAAGTTCTGTTACACTCGGTTTCATGATCTTTAGAGACATTTACATGTCGGAGTGAAAAATTCCATTAAATAAACTGAAAGTTCTACCTTATAGGCAGGTGTCCTTAACCCTTTATGCTTCAGTGCGTCATAGGTGTACCACCGGCGGTACACCTACTAATTTGCATAGGAATTTCAAGAATGTCCGACGGCTACAAACCCGATTATACAAACACTATACACCGATGGAAAGCTTAGATTCTCATGAATCCACCGCTATAAACCACTTTCAGATGTGATTACCACAGCGGGTGAGAAAAACACATTTGTCCGACAAAAAAAAATATTCATCCATCCATTCTCTATACACGGCTTCAACGCACACAGCGCGACTCACATTTCCGGGTTCATTATTACACACAGAATAAAAGATTCCACAAAAAATGGCCATAATCCAACCTTTTACATCCAGACAACACAAGCCAGTAAACTATTTTGTCCAAAACATGTCCTGAAGTCGGTGTAAAATCCACGAATCGGTCGTTTTCAAAAAATGCACCTCGCAATGTGCGTCCAATATTCCCTGTATTTTTCGTCATTTTTTTAATTTAAAAATAGAATATTAGCGATTTTTTGTACTGAAAACGGCTGGAATTGACTGAAGCTTAAAGGGTTAATACAAATTTTTTCTCCGGTGAAGTTGTATCAAGATGGAAGTCAAAAGAGTTGAGATATCAGCTCTCCTTTGTGCTGAACATCAGCCGGATGACCGTCCACAGAGTCGCGGAGAGGCTAAAGAATGCTGAAAATCTTTCAGGTCTTCACCATTCTTGAAAGATCACTGAAAGATCTTCATCATTCTTGAGCCACTCCGCGACTCTGTGGACGGTCATCCGGCTGATGTTCAGCTGCTTGGCTCTGTCAGACTTGTTGTGGCCAGCATGAAGGAGAGCAGATATCTCAACTCCTTTGGCTTCCATCTTGATACAACTTCACCGGAGAGAAAAATTCTATTAAGGACACCTGCCTATAAGGTAGAACTTTCAGTTTATTTAATGGAATTTTTCACTCCGACATGTAAACATCTCTAAAAATCAAGAAACCGTGTAACAGAACTTTTCTAAAGCCCGGTATATATATATATATATATATATATATATATATATATATATACACACACACACACCACCTATCCATTATCATTTTTTAATAATTTTGTTCAATAAGTTGCATTTCTTACAGTTGTGCTGACTACAAGTTTGACTTTGGTCAAAGTTTAAAGGAAAAATGCTGTGTGATTGACACAAGCCACACTCCACAAGGATGTGTCAGCTGCTCCATCTTTCAAATGATAAGAGCCTGTTCGTGGTTTGATAAGAGCCTCTCAAAGTTGCTTCACTTTGATTGTTTAGGTTGCTAATTTGACTGCTAATCCCAACCTCTCCTGAGATAGCATGAAAACATATCTTTTTGGCCCATTCCTGACTGAACAAATAATTCTCAAATTGAATGCCTCTGCTGCCTTTGAAAACTTTGTGTTTGCTTTCACAAATGGAGTGGCTCATGTGTTGTGGCTCATTGATGGTATTATGCTTGTTGTAGCTGAATAAATGAACACGTTTATGGGCCACTGAAAATGAAGTGGAAGCAGAGATGAAGCTAAATGGTGCCTTTGCATAAATGATTTGATCATTTCAATTTAACTTCTGTTTCATTAAGAATCTGCAGACCTGTACTCTGCAGACCTCACTGTGGATGCTATGCCAATCTGTCTGTACAAACAACGGAGAGAAATGGGATAAAAATAGAGCCCTGAGGAACGCCACATGTCAAAATGAACCAGTCATGTCAAGCCTGAGCCATGTACAAGTAATACCAGAGGCCAATTGGTTTTTAGTCTGTCTGTAAGCATTTATGGTCCACCATATTAAATACTCAAAAACGTCTGATCTTGAAGTTTGAGCTAAAAGACATAACCCTAATCCTGACTCAGAATCTCACCTAGTTCAGATGTTATCGGTCCATTAAATGGCCATTATGTTATTAGTGAACATCATTATCATACATACGATCCTGTAGGGAGCTCTTCCACCTTTTAAATAGAGTCTTTATTATTTATTCTTATCACTGTGTGAAACATTACTCAAACATGGACTAACGGATTTGGATAAAATTTTCAGGAAAGGTCAGATTGACTGTGATTTTTCAATTGGAAATCATACAAGGAACAAATTATTAAAATGTGGGGTGTTTCTGAGTCCCATCAGTTCCTGCAGCCCTCAACATATTTACATCACGTATGCAGCAAACCCAGTCAGACAATGGTGAAACTCTTGTTGTTTCACAAAGCCTTTATTTATGTTCAGTCATCAGCCTTATTTTGAACACAAATTCACCTTTCTGTCCTTCACTCAATTCTTCACCGTCAGAGCTTGTCCTCATTCCAGCTAGGTGCTTCTAAGTTTAGACGCATCCTTTGCTAGACAGCAACAGTGTGGAACCGTTTTTGTTCATCTTTACATGAATTTTCGGACTCTTTGACAGCGTCTTCCTTATACCAAGAAACCGCATCTTTGATGAAAACTTCCTGTGCCACTGGAATGGGGACCAAATAAAAGCCTGTAACATTAAAAATACATCTTCAAAATAAAAGCATGGAGGGAACGGTTGTTTTAACACTCGAAAAACAAAGGCTTGCCAAAAGTGATGAAAAAAAAAAAACTGATCAACAGACCTTAAAGCTGCTGTCCGGAGTTTGAATTGCAGCGTCTCCCAAAACGCTGTTGGTCCCACCCTCCCTCTGATTTCGCCCCTTTATTTGTGCACGCACGCAGTACATGAGAGAAGTGCCCGGAGTGCTGCAGCATCTCGCCTGTTTTGCTGTTTTCCCCTCTTCTACATTTAGTAAATAATAAAGGAATTACGTTAGAATGCTGTATTGAGTCTAACTTGTCCTAATACCAAAATAACATGAATCTGCTAGGACGAACTAGTGAAGTTTCAATATGTGATTACACTCGTGTATCCCTCTCGATGACGTTGTTTATCAAACTTAGTGCATTTACGCGAGTATATGTGTTGCATTGTTTATTTATTTCTATCTAGAGTTCAGAATTGCATGACTCCTCTGACGAAGAGTATGTCCCAGACGCCCCAACATCTTCCTCCAGAGGTCGGGCATCTAAACGAAGCCGTCAGGCGGGCTATGGAGGCCGTGGTCGGGGAGCGAGGCGAGCACCCCGAGCCAAAAAACGTCCTGCAGTCTCTTGGCCTGACAAGCCGTGGGATTGGTAACTTTTCTGGAAGTTGCTGAGCCCTGATGCTCTCTCCTCCACAAGCAAAACAAATGTGCGCACGGTTGCGTAGTGCGTAGCTCGTCCACCTCTGCATGGGCTTGCTTGCTGTGCGCGTAACCGTTGATTGACAGAATGACAAAGCTGAAGCTCGAACTTGATTGGTCGGCAGCAACCGGCGCTTTTTGGAATAACATGGGGGTCTATGAGAGGAAGGCGGAGCTCAGGAATAAATTTTCATATCGCGTTATTCTAACTTTATATTATAGTATCGAACTAGACTAACACATTTAAGCTTTGTTAAAAAATGATACATAAATTGAAAACAAACGGAAACTCCGGACAGCAGCTTTAATAAGAGTAACTTACACATGATTCGGTATCCATACATAACATGCAGATGCATAACACATGCCTATGGTCAGCGCAAGTTCATTTTTTTATTAAAGATTTCAGTGCTTTTCTCGTTTATTTATTTAACTTAACTGTATTTTAAGTAATTTACCCAGTGTTACTAAATTGTAGAGTCACACTAGATTTGGTGACTTTAAAAACTTCCTTCGAGACTCTTTTTCTTTTCCTTCCATTTCAATGCCTGTGCAACTTTTCTGGCAGACGTTAAAAGCACATTCAATTGATTTGTCTTCAACCAGACAGATGCATGAATAGAGTGTAATTATGCATACCTAATGACCAATCACTGATCTCTACTGTTTGTCTGCTTTGCTTTTATTCTAAATGGTTTCACTGAACTGTTTAAGGGGTGAATTTACTCTCATCTTCACACCTCAGTTCTACAATCTGTACAACTGCTTTCAGCAAAAGATTTTGAAATTAGAGGTAGACTGAGATTCATTTTGAAGAGATGATAGCAACTTGACTCCACTGTTTCTTGCATATATTGAAATACTTGGTTGTGACATTTCAGATGTTCGAGACTATGTGTCTTCAGACAGCATGTATCTTCTTTCCACTGGTGACAACAGCACTTCTGCATGTATATTCTAGGGCTTTATTCACAATAAACATGGGCATTTAGATGTATATTTAGCAAGTTTGGTAAAATAAATAAATAAATAAATAAATTAAAAAACCCTCCATTATCATAGAATGTTTTCAGTAAATCTCAGTAAATAGCACTTCTTAGTTTCACATTTCCAGCCTGGAGTGTATGAGCTAACTGCAGTGACCTTTCTGGATACACTAAAAAGGTGGCGAGGCTGCAATGAGTTGTCAGCAATGCAGCGCCAAAGCCTAATCACCCACAGTAACCTCAGGAAGAGAGAAAAACAAGGAATCTGCAAATGTAATGAATTTGCTTGATCACTCTGGGGCTGCCGCAGCTTAGAGACTCTAAGCTGGGGTTCAGATTTCTGTGTCAGCAAACACCTTCCGCTGCTGAAGTGTCCTTGGGCAAGATTCAGAGTTAAAACAGGCTCCAATGGGGATTTTCTGACCTCTGCTTCCCCTATAATGGAGGATGTAGGATTTTAAGTTTTTTCTAGAACAACACTTACTACATATGTGGATAAATAAGCGATGAGTTCAAAAATAAGCAATTGACAAGTTCACATAGAGGAGAGAAAGAGCGAGTGAAATTGAGATAGAGTGAAGCATATGAACTAACTAGCCAGCATTACCACTGACCTTTCCCAGTGGCCGAGCAGAGCGAGCCAGGGCTAACTCAGAGACTGGTATTACTCTGTTAAATGCTAGCATGTCACAACCTATCTCATCAAATCCTTAATTCAACCTTTCCTCTGCCCCAGTGGGCTCTGGATGTAATAAGCAATATCTTTATTGCGCAAAAAGGCCAACATACCAACACGTTTTTTGTGAGAGAATGTGAGTGTTTATGTGTCGCTCTTTCCCTGCCAGAATTGTAATGATCTCACGTACAGAAAGTGAAAAGATATGAAATATTGTGACCAAAGGAGTGTGGAATTTAAAAATAAAACAGGTAAAGAAAAAAGTAGCAGCACCAAGCCTGCCAGAGTGTACCTTTACCTTTCTCAAACACTGTTTTCTTTTAGTTCCAAAAAATATAGCCTTAAAGTGATAAAATAACCCTTCAAACAGATTTCTTAAGAGCTAAAAGAACACACAGCAAGCTTTAGCTTATCGGCCTTCAAGTTAAACTCGTCCAGAGCAGTGGGGACAGTAGAGAAAAAGGATTAGGCCTTTGCCCTTGTGGTCCACAATTGTATTCTATCTAATGTGTTTTAGTACAATTCGTATTTGTGAGCATGAAAATCTCTTTACAAACCAAACACAGACATTCAGGTCTTGCTGAAGCTGCTCCATTGACTCTGAAAGCCAAAATAGCTTGTGTTAACAAGCTGCGCACTGGCTTATCGACCTTTTACATGGGAAACATTTGACTCATCATAGAAAACACTAATTCACAACAAGATAATAATGGCTTTGTTCCACTAAAGCAGACAGTTTTTTTTTTTTATAATGTATTATTATTTGGCTTCAGAAGTTAGAGAAAAACCTGTGAACACACTCGCAAAGTATTATCACCATAAAAACTTTGCAAAGTTTTAGCATTTATTTGAGTCATGTTTGCCTGGGGCCGCACAGTGGTGTGGTGGTTAGCATCTTCATCTTGCAGCTAGAAGATCCTTGGTTCGTGTCCCGACCTTCTCGAGATCTTTCTGCATGGAGTTTGCATGTTCTCCCTGTGCACGTGTGGATTTTCTAAAGGTTGTACGACTTCCTCCCACAGTCCAAAAATATGCTGAGGTTAATTGGTTACTCTAAATTGCCCGTAGGTGTGAGTGTGATTGTGTGTCCATATATGTAGCCCTGCTACAGACTGGCGACCTGTCCAGGGTGTCTCCTGCCTTCGCCCGAGTCAGCTGAGATAGGCTCCAGCACCCCCCGTGACCCTAGTGAGGATAAAGCGGTGTATAGAGAATGGATGGATGGATGTTTTTTGGACTGTAGGAGGAAGGTGGAGAACCCAGGAGAACATACAAACTCCATGCAGAAAAACCCCAGGAAGGTCGGGATGCAAACTGGGGATCTTCTAGCAGCAAGATAAAGGTGCTAACCACCCAGACACTGTACAGCCCCAACTGAAGTTCTAATAAGGAAAATAGACATGTTTGGAGCTAGCCGGAGGCAGCAGGACGAACATAACTTGTCAAAGCTAAAATTCTCCCTCAAATAATAGTCTTCTCATTTTAGATGGTTAGATGTGAGTTCATGGATGCATTGTGACAAATGCACATTTAAAATTGATCTGTGTGCATACAGCACCTAACAGCATTTATGTCATCAATACATGTTCTCCTGCAGCTCAGAACCTTTCACAGAATTCATTCTTCCCTTGCAATTGCTTTTCTAATCACACAAGGGCACACACAATAGGCAAATGTCTGGCCACTTTGTTGTACAGTGATGAGTAGAGGGCAGTGAATGACTATTGGAAATCATAGCAAATGAAAACCTTTTTCAGACCATTATTGGGTGTTTCAAAACACACAAAATTGGCATCAGATAGAAATGAGGTGGGGGAAAGAAAGAACCAAGAGTAGATGACAATGAAGACAATCACAGGACAAGACAATGGTGCAGCAATTTAGTCTCATTCAGATTCAATTCCCCATGATAAGACTAAATCTATTCCCCACACAAAGAGAGCTCTTTCAGATTTTCAGACCGAAATTCTTTTATATTAGAAAAACCTTTAACTTACAACAGTCCAGCCTATCTATTAAACCAAGAGAACAGTTTGGGAATAGGTTAGGCCATTTAAAGAAAAAAAAGTAAAATAGTAAAAGACACATTCACTCATTTTTTACTTTTTTTTTTTTGCTCAATGTCACATCTAATATCAGCTATCTGAAATGAAATATTTATTTCAAATTGAATTCATTAAATGTAGGAATCAACAGGCCCTCTTATAGCTAATGTCACTGTCTAAATGCTGCCTAAAGCACAGTGTTACATGTACAAAAAATTGGAGTGTTTATGACATGAGAATTTTCAATATTTGACAAAACAAGAGGCTGTGTCAGATTGGATGAGCTCAAGCTGAATAAAGCCTTGTATCCTTGGCACTCGTACTAGACTGAAAGCAGGTGAAACCAAAATCAGGAGATAGATTCAAATTCAGGGACATTCTGTTTCTAAAGAGCAGCAGGATTAGTAGCTACCGATACAAGAAGTTCTTGTTTATTAAAAATAAACTCATAAAAGATTTCCATCTGTTTCTTGGTAGTAAATACAGCTTTGACATTTTACCACCTCTTAAAAGTAGCGAGCACTTGCCAGTAGACATGATTTGGCTTTTTACTCCATAAACTTGAGGTAGGTATGAGGTGGTGCTTATAGAAATGACCCTTTCTGTTTCCATTACGACATGGCAATCTGGTGGCTGCAGTGGCAATTATAGACAATAATTCCAAGTGTACCAAAATAGCAGCAACTAGTGGTTACTACATGTAGGTCCATTTCTCTGAACACAGAGGAACAAGAACAAGGTATGACTTCTTATGTTCCCCTATACAATGCATTTTCTGCCTTCATCAGTCTACTGGGAACCAATACAATGCAATTTGTCAAGAGAACATGATTGATTCAATCCTGAAAGCACAGTTAGGTCATTTGAAAACATCTTTTGGAACACATTTTTCAGGTAGCTGATATAAGTCTCTTGCAACTATGGGGACATAACGATGGCAGTGGGGAGTTTTAACCCACACCTCCACAGAGACTGGAGTCTTAATCCAGCACCTTAGACCACTCGGCCACACTATCCAGATGAAAGTGTTGTTCTCCTATTGTTCTCATTCCTTTCTACATACAAGCAATCCTTGTAAAGTTTTATTCAAATTAAAGTGTATCATGAGACCTTTGTCTTTTGTTGTTGTTGTTGTTGTTATGTTCTCAACTACTGCAAAACAGACCATATCTTAATTAACAGCTACTTTTCTAAGAACTCAACACTGTGGGTACATCTCACTGTAATCTGACCATTATGGAAAGATATTGCAAGTACTTAGAATAAAATCTGGCAGTGGTAGGATTTGAACCCACACTTCCACAGAGATTGGAACCTTAACCCACCACCTTAGACCGCTCAGCCACACTACCTGCTGAAGGCAGAATGGGTGCTTAAAATCTTTGGCCTCAAGGCAGCATAGCATGTGATGGTACACAGACATACCTCCACTGAGTGTAGAACTGGAAAGAAGTTACAAATATAAGCAAAGTCAAGTTCAAGTTTAGTTCAAGTTCAGTCAGAAATCTGGGGATATTGAGAGGGCAGATAAAATGGTGAATGCTGTTGTCCTGTTTGGGTTTGTTGAAGCAATCAGAGTCAAAACCTGTGCAGCAGCTTTTGAGTACTGGTCAGAATTACCTAGGTACTTATTTTTCTCTGGTCCTGAAAGGGGTTTTACACTGGCAGTTCCTATGGTCAGAACATGCCCAAAGTTTTGGTAAAAAATGGTCCCCCATGGTCCACAAAGAAACATTAGCATTCATTTATAAGTGTATCTTTGAGTCAGCTTTGACTTTGACAGTGATTGCATGCTGGGCTGCTGGTTTAGAAAAGCCTTTTTGCCAAAAAAAAAAAAAAAAACCCTTCCGGTTAGGCTGCAAAAAGGCTTTAGAGCTATGGGAGTAAATCATTTGTAGGTGCAGGTCATAAAACCAAGACAATGTGCTGAGAGATGCCAAAACATAATGTAAGAGCTATTGGGACCTGCAGATTCAAGCTATAATTCTTTATGGGTTCATCACTACAAGTTTTCCCTTTCACAGCTCACAAGCTCTTCTAACCTATAAATAATATCAAGATGGTAATGACAACAGATTCAAGCAAATTTCACATTTCAACAAAAGTCAGTAGTTTGAAACAAAACAGATGTTGGGTAGCCGTACTTCTTCTTATAAAGTCAGTCCTTTTCTAGAGTTGCTCTCTAACTAAAGCTGTGCTTCTTTTAAACTCATTAATCCACATGTGCAATCTTGAAGTGGTGCATATGTGTTTCTCTACTACTGTCTGAAGTAATGTGAGAATATATCTTTTTTTAATGCCCCTGACATTTCCTATAAAAGGATAATAAACATGCCCTGCATATTCCGCTAGAACTGTGCATATTCAGTGCATATAATAAGGAGTTTAATGGCTTGTTTACAGAATGTATTTTCTCTCTCATACCTCCCACCCCCAACATGTCCTCTCGACATATCTACTCATCTCCCTCCTCTCTGTGGACCCATTAAAACCAGTATGGGGCTTTTCTTAAGTATGATTTGTGGGGCTCCATACATCATCAACACACTGCTTATCAACACAGACCCACCAGTGTTCCACAAACAAGATTATTACAGCATCTAAGTAAAAGTTTCATACCCCACACCCTTTTTCTATCTCTCTATTTTGGTCTGGGTCTTAACCAATGTCTGCTACCCCTGCCAGCTTTCTTCAATGATTCTCCACAGATGACTATTCATCTTCTCATCTTTTCATAGATTACACTTCATCTCTCATTTCGTCCTTATTTATCTTCCCTGTGTTCAGCCTCCCTAATATATCTGCTCATATACTGGGTTTCTTTATATGTTTTCACATCTCTTTGTGATAATTCACTGGCTGTTTGCTCAATGTAGCAAATAATCCTGTGCGACTGCTGCCTTTACCTTAAGAGCTAGAAGTAGGATTGTGAAGGGGAAAAAGTTGACAGAGAGTAGAAAGCAAGACCCCTTAACAGAGGTTTTCTTCTCAATCTCTGACCATTAACTGACATTATTGGATGAATATCATCAATTATTCATCCATATCTCGTGACTGCTGGTTGCAGTTTCATTTAATTATGACATTGTTCAATAATTAGACAAACACTAACTTGACAGTGTCTTCTGGGAAACTGTAGTCTTCATCCAGTACCTTAGACCACTTGGCTACACTACCTCACTGAAGGTCGTCCTTTTCCCATTGTCCTCGCAGATTTGTCATTTATTCTTTTCTTCCAGATCCTCTTTTATTTTACTATCATTAAACATTAACATTAAAGTGAATCAGCCCCTTTATTATATGTTCTCCACTGCTTCCATCTCTGATGGAGATTGAATGGAATACTTACAGCTGACAACAAATGATTCATCAAACTGCGGATTATGGATCGAGCAGGCCTCCTCTGGACCACCCTGCACATGGTGACAATTACTTTGGTGTTCACACAAAGCCTGTGATTGCAAATGATTTACTCTTCTGTAAAGACTTTTTAACAGTCTGTATTCGGACAAGAGGACCTCCAAAACTGAGGACCATAATGGTAAAATATCTACCTTGGTCAGTCTGCTGGGAGCCAATGCACTGGAATTTGTCAAGAAATAAATGCTTAGATTCTGGCAGCACAGTTACGTTATTTAAGGAACTGTTCTTTTAAGGCATGTTTCCCAGTTTCATGATCTAGATTTGAATCTGTCCAGGATCTATACCTAGAAGTAAAGATGGCAGTGGTGGGATTTGAACCCACACCTCCTTAGAGACTGAAGCCTAAATCCAGCACCTTAGACCACTCATCCATACAACCCAGATGAACTTGCCATGCAATCTATTTAAAGTTTAATTTGAATTAAAACGTATTATCAATCCCTTGTTACATGTTCTGTACTGTTACAAAAACAAAAAGTTACATATTGTCATGAATGTCTTAATTAAGATGTGTTCTAAGAATTTTGCATATGGATGGAGACAGAATAGAACCCTGATGATTGACAACATTTCCTGTTAAAAGGATATGGTTCATCAACCTATGGATTACAGACCTAGCAGTCCTCCCCTGAACCACCCTGCTTGTAGTAATAATTACCTGGGTGTTCACCTGCAGCCTCTCAACTGAAATACTTCTCTGTAAGTATCCTGAATATCTGCACCCTATAAACAAAAAAGATTTCTGGTTTTGTCAGTCTGTTGGGAAACAATGCATTGCAGTTTGTCAAGAGAACATGACTGCTTCAATTCTGAAAGCACAGTTAGGCCATTTAACAAGAGCATCTTTTTGAAAATATTTCCCAGGTAGCTAATATAACTCTCTTGCAACTGCATGAAGATAAAGACAGGAGTGGTGGGATTTGAACCCAGACCTCCTTAGAGACTAACCTTGCCAGCAAGTTGATTTCTCGCGATATTTGTGAGTTCACAAATCTCTCAAGAAACCATCTTGCTCCGCTCCCGCATTCACTGTTCGTACAGAGCCAAGTTGGCACGGGCCAATCACGCAGCAGTATTCGTGTGTGGGGCGGGATATCCGGGTGTGAAGACGACACCAAGCGCCAGTAGATCAAAACAAACATGGCAACGGAGGACAACGATCGTGTAGATGCTGCTATTAAGTCAGTTTTAGCTGAATCTCCTATCGCTTCTTTGAAGGAAGAACAACGAGAGGCACTTTGCGCATTTCTGGATGGTAAAGATGTTTGTGCTTTTTTACCTACAGGTTTTGGTAAGAGTTTAATCTACCAATTGGCTCCACTCGTTGTGAAGATCCCGCGATTGGCTAAAAACAAACCTGTCAGAGGCGGGACATACTGTTGCATTGTCCAATCCGTGCCTCTTTCCTCCGAACGAATTTACATGGAGCGGTCCCAGATTGATATTGTGGAGTACTATCAAGTACTACACAATTATTAATCTGGCTATTGCCAGGTTACTTAGAGACTAGAGCTTTAACATAGAACCTTAGACCACTCAGCCACACTACCCAGATGAAGGTGTCCTTCCCCTATTGTGCTCATTCTTCTTATTCCTCTCTACGTACAAGCAGTCCTTTAAAAGTTTTATTTCAATTAAAGTGTATCAAGAGACCTTTGTTTTTTGGTTTTTTTTTTTCATTCTCGACTACTGGATGAACAGACCATATCTCAATTAATAGCTACTTTTCTAAGAACTCAACACGACAAGTACATCCTACTGTAATCTGACCATTATGGAGAGGTATTGCAAGTACTTAGAGTAAAAGATGGCAGTGGTGGGATTTGAACCCACACCTCCTCAGAGACTGGAGCCTTAATCCAGCACCTTAGATTGCTCAGCCACACTACCTACAGAAGGGGGAGTGGAGCCTGAAAATCTTTGGTCCCAAAGTTGCATAGCATGTGATGGTACACGGACATACCACCACTGGGTGTAGAATGGGAAAGAAGATCCAAATACAAGCACAGTCAAAAGTCTGGATATGCCTTAGACCAGTGGAAATCTGGAATTTAGTTTCAGGAGTTTTGATCTGACATTTTTGGTTCTACCTAGAAACATACCTTTAAGTTCTACAAAGGCTGCTTAAACAAGAAGTGATGGAGAATCACCTTCAATGACGACCTCTATATTCACTCAATCTATTTCGATGATGCCTTAATAGTTAATGTAACAGAAAAAAGTTGACACACACAACCATTTAAATATTTTCTTCAGTTGTACTGTTGCCAAAGGGACAAACCCTACTCCTTTCTCACTTCGCAGCTTTTTTGGGCTCTTCAAACATATCACCAGTGTTGGGCAGTAACGTCACTACAAGTAGCGTCGTTAGTAGTTTAACTACATTTTTCTGTAACGATGTGGTAGCGTCGTTGTTTACAAAATCAAAAAACGTTTCAACAGCTGAGCTAATCTTTTGGTCATGTAGCGCGGTAGCGAACGCAAAAAGCTACATTTTAAAATGATGAATGCTGAACTACTTGAAGCGGAGCTTTCTGCTCTGCTGCAGTCTCATCTCACACTTTTAAGGATCAGACAGTGGCATCCTCTCCAAACGCCGACATGTCTGTGTCGACCAATAGAAGCGGAGGAACTGTTGATGTCGTCATTCAACAATCCCTTCCTGCGACTCACTGGATCCGCACACACACAGACGCTCGCTTCAGTTCACTGAGAGATGGCAGAGAAGGAGTTAGAGTCACCGTGGCCCTACCTAAATAATTATATGAGTTTTTGTGAAAAAACGGAGAAAAGTTGTTTTCAGATACCTACTGTGCCAGCCCAAGGCGAACTTTCTGTCAACTTCAAAGACGTCAAATACAAATCTGAGAACCCATATACAGGTGACTACCGAATATGCACAACCAGCAGCAATTAGCTAACCACCACATGTCAACCGCAGTATAAGATGCACACACAAACGAGCAACTTTTCAACATCTGAAATTCGCGTGGCAGTAAATTAATTAAATTAAGCGTAAGGTTGTGGTGGCAGTGTGTGAATATGTATAAATTGGGGGATTAAATAAACTGATACATATTGGAGGGAAGAGGTATGGGAGAAAACGAGGTAACAGTAAAACCAAAATCTGTCTTCTTCAGTATTACTGTTAACACTAATGAGCAAATGGCTGAAAAAATAACAGAAAGGGTAACAGAAGTGATGGCATAAATGATTAAATATCTTAATATTACACTCAAGACCAAAATTGAGTTAAGTAGTAGTGGATACAGCACTTTGGGAAAGCATTGAATGATTTTACATAGATATTAGACTTAAGAAATAAAACTTGATTTAATACCCAAATTATGTATAATATTGTCTTACTATAATATTGCTTACTTTATATGGAAATGATATCAAATGTAACCTATTATACCCTCCAATGTAAGTGGTGTGTTAATATAAGCTACTGCAACTTAATTATCAGATACATTATGTCTGCAATACAAACTAAAAAGAAAATCAAAACAATGATTTCTAATGTAAAAAGGTTGATTCATTTTAAATATAGCTCCACATATTCCTCAGTGTATCAATTTACTAAGTTTGGAGCACTGAGAACAAAAATGATGGTTTAATAATAAACAAGTCAGCATTTTCTTGTCTCCGTTTGACTGACTTCATTAGTCCCTGAAATTTTTTGGTAAGAAAAAAAAGTAACTTGAATGTATTAAGCTACTTTGGCCATATTGCTGTAGCTTAGCTTGCTACATTTCTGTGGGTCATAGCTTCAGTGTAGTGAAGCTTGATTTAACACAGAGTAGCTGGTAGCTTAGCTCATTACAGTTTCCAAGTAGCTTGCCCAACACTGCATATCACACCATCTTCATTAGCATGTGGATTTTGTTCAGTTGTCTGGGAGATGGATCAGTTGATGTGCAAGCTCAATAGCTGTTGTCTTTATTGCTATCAATATTCACCATCTTTTATGAAGCTTCAAGGAATATCCATTGTTCCATTGCCATTGTCAGTCACTTTGAAGGAAAGCAGGAAAATGTATTATGCCTGCCTGTATTTAAAACGTGCTGACGGACGTTCGCTGTGTCTTAGCAATGAGTACAGCAATTTCCTGAGTGAATTCACAAAATGAACGAAAGCGAGCACACTGTGGGAAACTGACCTGAGTTTACCTCCAACTCTGAGTGGAGATTAGTTCATTTCATAAAGGCCTAAGTTCAATATGAACAATCACACATCTGTGACAAATGCTGACTGCTGCTGAAGTCAGAAACAAACACCAAAGACACAAAGGGAGCAAGTGTTAAATAGATCTCTATATCATTCTGGCTGTAAATGACAAGGGTACCACATGACTCGGAGTGGGAGGGTGCACTCGTAGGAGGCTGGCAGGTGGAGGGAGGTGAGGCGAGCCGATGAGAGATAACAGGAGGAAGTATTTACAGACCTTTTTATTTTCCCATCATCCTCGGCAGTGGAAACGAGGACATCCACCGTCACAGACAACAAAGGGGACAAAAACATGTAATCACAGCCTGTCAGGAGCATAATAAAGTCAAATTTATTTATATCTACGTGTGCACACAGCTGACAATAACCACCAATGCAGATACACTCCCACATGGGAATATCTTAAGACCTTACTTTTAAAATGACCCTTGTTTATTATTCTAGTGCATTAACAAATGCTCCAAAAACCAGTAGACATGAGATGCTTCTGCACAAGACAAATATATGCACATAACTGAATTTAATCAAGTAAAAATGATACCAATGATAACAAAATGTTTTCCACATGGTTTCTATTTGCTGTACATTCAGTAATGAGTTTCCTGCAGACTGCTTCAGCTCTTGAAGTCACAGGAAGTTGTTGATGTATGTATTGAAATTAAGGGCGATGATATGGGATGTAATATGTACGTACGAGTGCACCTGAGAGTATGATCACAATTAGACTGTAGGGATAATGATACTGGAGGAACAGTACAATTTCTTCTGTGTTACTGAAAAAGAACTAAAGACAGCAGGTATGGAGGGAAAGACAGGCGCAGCGGCATGAGACCGACAGAGAGATCAGATTAGATGGCGATGTAATAATCCCTGTGGGCAAGCAACAGACAAAACTGATGCAAGTATGATTTAGACAAATAGCAAGCATTAAGGAGAATCCTACCAATTACATCTATCTGTCATTTTAACAACAATAATTAAAAACAATGTCTTCAGCTGAGTGTTAGAAAACAGGAAAGATGTTTTATTGTTGGTTCAGCATGGCCAGAAGACACATCCTAGATATGTGTACTACAGATAGATAGATAGATAGATAGATAGATAGATAGATAGATAGATAGATAGATAGATAGATAAGTTTTATTATAGGACTACTCTTACATGTAATGATAATACAGTAGACAAAGTTCTAAGTAGTGTCAGACTGGTGTAAATTAGGGGAATCAAAAAAACTGAAAAAAAAAGAAAAAGGACAGTGTTGTGACACAACTTGCTGTAACATTAATAATACTTTGCAGCCAGAAGACAAACAATAGCACAAAAGCAGAGGGCTAAACAAGTCTGAATGGGAAAACTGTTGGGAAGGTTTGGCAAACATGGCTTATCTAATCTTTAGCAAAACTAGAAGTGAGATTTTAATCAGTTTTAATATCTAGTAGCGTTATGCTGAAGGGCCAGAATGTTTAGTGTTGCTTCATAACAGTGTTCGCTGCTCTGGGTGCTTCTCTGATTGCTATCCAGATTTTAACTCAAACATGTTTGATATTATCAGGATGCCACCAGTGAGTGTGCAGGAAGTTTAGGAGGTTTCAGAATGGATTTCTAAACCCCTGAGATTAACTAGTATTCTTGACCAAACATTGGTTTTCGGGCCAGACTTTGATTGTGAGAAAGGCTGGAGCCTTTCTTTTGTTTTTCTACCTGCAGGGAGGCCATGGTGCTGTTGTGGCTTGTTGTGTCTTTCAGCTATCTCTCCAATAAGTTACTTCCTTTGGAAATTAAAACTGGTCTTGCTGTTGTCGATTAGGTTATGGCACTGAGCAGTGAGTCAGTAGGTTCATAATCATACAACCAGATCAGCACAGTGCACAAAGCACCAAGTAGGGGCTGGCTGAGTTCCACTGGAGACATTTTTACTTTCTACAGAGAAGTCTTTCTGCCCCCCAGTAAACCCTACACTATTGTCTGTTCCCAATCACTCCTTTCTTTCTCATCATTATGAAAGTTTCTATAATATTCACTTTTGTTAAGTCATGATTACAGCAGATAAACTACCATCACATAAAAGCTCAAAGCAAATATGACTAAAGAAAGTTCTCCTGTGTAGTAACTTTGCAAAAACGCATAAAACCTAAATAGTGTGTATTTTTTTTTAAACCATGACCATAGAATAGACCACTAAATGCTGGACAGATTGGATAATTGTACATGTTTGTAATGCTTTTATTAAAGCTAGAATACAGAGTGCAAGCATTTAAAATTGCAGCTGCAGTGGTAGGACTCCCTTACTGAATGGTACAGGGATACCTGAAGCTTTCTGTGTTGCAGCTTTAGGTGCAGAGAAGCAAAGGGCATTCCATACTTTCTTCTGAAAGTCAGAAATGAAAGCAGAATGTATTGTATTACATTTATATGCAAGCTTCAGCATGGAGATTTCCAGATGATAAATTATAATTACTTCACTTAAAAAGACACACAGAATGCATATCCTGATCCATTGTTATTGTGCCATGAAACAGAGAGGCTGACTGGTATTTTTTCAGTGACATGAAGTCCACATAAGATACCAGTCCCATGTGATTAGGGCTTCAGACAGTGTTTAGTTTGGACTCACCCTCCCCTCTCCTGTCTGCCTCCAGAGAGTCGAGCCTCAGCCCCGTGACAGAGCAAGTCTTTTCTACCACTTTGCTGAGCCTGCAGGCGTCTCTGCTCCTCCTGCTGCACTGGTAACTAACATTTACAATAAGTGGAGCTGTCAGAGGAGCAGACGGCTCTGTCCTGGTTCACATTCGTCTTTGAGTTTTAGAAGTGCTTTGCAGTCGAGCACACACTTATGATTACATGCAGTTGTATAATGAATGCTCTGAGGCAAAATTATTACTCATCTCAGTGGATTTTTATGCACGACTTCTTGATTGTAAATTTTGATTACTTGAGTTGTGTATGTTGCATTGGCAGTCATGCTTCTGTTAGAAAACAACAGTGAAGCTCAGAATTAGAATGCAATTTGCATTGATTTACGTCACATATAGTCTGCAAGTAATTTTATTTACACAGGATCAAAATGATGCATTTATAAAAGAGAAAATGATATCACCTAATATTTCAGTAAAGCTAATCCTGTCTAGACATGAATTTAGTCACATATTCCAAAAGTCTGGGACTGGCAGCTTTTTCTGAACAGGTGAATTCAGCAGATAGCTGTGATCCTGCATTGATTTCAACACTGCACGCATGAAAAGGAGGTTTGGATTCAGGGAGGAGAAATGGTGAAAGGGAGGTTTTAAAGCCCTGACACAGTGCAAAAAGGTTTAAATTAAATGTCAAAAAGTGTTTACAGTGAATATTTAATTTTAACCATGACAGTAGTAGCATTTTAACGTCTCATATTCCTCCCTAAAACGCACTTGCATCAAAAGAAGTGCTGGTGATGATCACCGAGCTAGTTGCAGAATACTGCATTCAAAGTGCTATGAAATTGTTATTTAACACTCACTTTTCTCTGTGGGTTGACTGAAGACACGTCTGTATTTACAGCCAACAGCCCAGAGGACCAACTTCATTTCTCTAGTTAATTTCGCCATGTTAAATCCACTGGTGTTACTCAGATATTTGGCTCCAAGCTAAATTACATAAATTTGCATGTTAAATAAGATGCATCAAATAAGGGCAGCATTATGCAAATTCCTAAAAACTATTTATTAAAGCTATTTATTTTTGGTTTACTTTTGGGCAGGCCTGGTTTAGCAACTAAGTTATGGTCATATCATGCAGCAACTTGCAGGCTGACTGTCATTTGACTCAAAGTTCAACAGAATTGGAACTTGTGAACAATAGATAGTGATAAGTGTATAGATGTGAGAGAAACAGTAACGAGCAGACTTAAAGCTGTAGTACTTTTTTTCTGATTGTTCGGGTTTGTTTGTTTCCCATTTGTTCATTGCTGTTTTTTGTCACATAAAGACAGCCAGTTAACAAGTGCACTATGTCTTCTCACTCGTGTGTGTCTGAACTCACAGAAAATGTAAGTGGAGTGCTTCATTTTTTCTGCTCTGTTTATGATGTCCAAAGAAATATATGACTCATTAACAACCAAATGCTAAGTAGCTGAATGTTAGCTGTTACTATTTACTGGTAAGGCAGGAAGTTTATGACAAAATGAGACTGTTACACTTACCATGCAACCTGTAAAATGAAAACAACGAGCTGAATGATGCCTAAAAGCTCTGCTGAACTTAATGGAATTGTAGATTTAGATGACTTTTCCATGTTACTCCATTCACGTTACATTTTTTTAAAATTCATATCATGTCATCGATATGAGTTAGTGCAACTTTAAAGGAAGCATCACACCACGTGGCTGCTTAGCTTCTTGGTCTGCAATATACACTTTGTATATATTTCTTTTTTTTTATTATTGCAGTTTTGCTTCTTTGTGTATTACAGTAATGTTACTCTCACTGAGCTTCCATTACAGTCATGGGCATTCAGAGCAGACCTGGTAAAAATGAAAGAATGTTGAATTTCTCTGAGGAGCCTTGAAGGAACAGCAAATGTATGCAACAGATATAGCTGCAAATACAATCAGGTGCATAACAAAAAAAAAAAAAGCATCTTACTGGCCTTTTCATCATCTATAATACGTCCCATAATCCCTGGCGAAAGGAAACATTATGCATACACATTTAACACAGGTCACTGAAGCTGTTTGATCGGCCTTTTGTATGGGCTGTAAAACCCTTTAAACTTCTTCATGCGTCACATGTTATGCTCATCCCCCTCTCCATCTTCTCATGTACACTGACAGTCATTAAAAACTTTGAGACCATATTTTTCAACATAATTTTTATTTTGAAGCCTGAAACTGTTTTATCTTCATATGAATCATTTGTTTAGCATATTGGCATACAGAAACAAAAATCTAAAGTTTCAAGAATGATTTCAAAATAAAGAATTTCACGAAAGAAAATGGCACCTGCCAAACACAAAGTCACAACAGTCAATACCGAGTATGGCCTCCATTTGCTTCGATGCAGGCAGCAATCCATCGGCGCATGCTTTGGACCAGGCTTCACTGTAGCTCAAACCGGCCTCCACCATACCCAGTGCCCGGAGACGTTGTTCATGTGATAGACGCGACATGATGCTGTTCAATGGACTAACAATGGTGGTCTTTTTTGGGCCTTTATATAGGCCTTCAAAACCCATTCTCAAATTGTGCAGATACTCACTGAGTATTGCTTGGTGTGTATTTGGTTCACTTTTACAAAGTGACCAACCCATGTGCAATGAATCATGACAAAATGACAACTCATCATTATCTCAACTACCAGGGCACTAGATCATCAGTAAATCCACAATGAATAATTACAAGCCCCCTACAAGTAGAATTCTGCGTACATTTCTACCTCAAAGTTTCTATTGACTGTCAGTATATGTACCCCACTCCAGAAAAAAGCTCAAGAGACGATGCATGTGTTGGTAACTGTTTTCTAAAAGCCGCAGCTCACACAAGGTGTTTGTCAGAGTGAAATAACGGCTGGTCGCCTCACACGTCCTGGACGAAAAAGAGACACACCGAGAGATAAATAGATCTCCCCCATGTACACAAATCCCCACTGGCAGGTGTTGCATATGTGTGTGTGTGTGTGTGTGTGTGTGTGTGTGTGTGTGTGTGTGTGTGTGTGTGTGTGTGTGTGTGTGTGTGTGACAGCATGTTGTGTGTCATGCTGCTGTGTTGGGCTATTCCCGGGGAGAATTGCAGCAAACGCACGCAGTGGGCTAAGAGGGTGAGTCAGCGGGATCTCCAGCAGGGATTTGGAACTGCCACACTGCTTTAGTTACCATCTAATAACTAACATCAGTTAACATTTTGCTGCCAAAACCACACTGGAGCCTGGATCTGATCACAATATAGAAATACTTTAAATTCTGTGATAGGAAAATCTTCACCTGGGGCTGCACAGTGGGTAGTGGTTAGCACTTTCGCCTTGCGGCAAGAAGATCCCCGGTTCAAATCGGCCTGGGCCTGGGATCTTTCTGCATGGAGTTTGCATGTTCTCCCTGTGCATGCATGGGTTTTCTCCAGGCAAATGAGGACACTGCATCAACAAAAAGCGTTATAATGTATGTAGAACAGCAGCTACAACTGGTAACAAGATGCTTAACTGACTTCTTGAAGAGACACTGAAAAAAAAGGATTTATTACACTCAGGACAAGCAAAATGCATTTTTAAAACAACACGACTATAAAAAAAATGTTCAGTACAAAAAAATAACATCTGCATCCAAAGATGTCAATTTCTGTGCTACACAAATTTGGTGAAAACATTATATAAATAACCACGAGCCATATGCAGCAGCAGCAGGGAGATGTGCAAATATATGCCATATTCACATGTCTACAGAAGGTATTACATGAACAGCAAATGTTCTGCAGAGAAAATGTGTCATCACACCTTCTCTGTCTATTCAGCACCTGTGTAAATGAGCTTTAATATAGTCATAGCTGTTGGCATAGCAAATTGTACATTTGTTAAAATGTGACAGTCTGCTTTAGCATTGCTCTTTAGATATCGAAATGTGTTAAAAAAAAGTGGTTTAGATAAAAATTCACTGCATGAACAAAAAAGTGTGATGCCTACCATTGATTTTCTGTCATCCTCTATTTGATGTTAATCCTGAGAAAGATGTAAAACCACGAGTTATCCAGTTACAGCACATGTCTTGGAAAGTTTAGTTTGCTTGAATGTAGACATGTGATGCAGAAGAATATTCGATGTGTGAAAACAAAACATTTTGGCTGGTATATGTTCTTTTTTTTTGCTTCGAATTATCTTGAGGATAGAAGCAATTGTCTAAGATGTGCAGGTCGACCAGTTTAATGTGACCTTCAGCTACAGTTACAAGCTATGACCAGCTCTTTATGATTATGAAGAGTTACAGACATAACTGTGGTTCTATGAAGTCTTGAAGACCAACAGAGAAACTGTGCAATACCAGAATAAAGCAGTCACCTTATTTTCATCTTCTCACCTAACACATACATAGCAGTCATTAGCATTTTGAAACCAATTCTGCTTCATAGCACAGCACTTGGAGCTTTATTTCTGTCCTTCAGAGGCTGCACACCCAGTGCTCATCTCTGTAGTCCTGCAGGATAATGTGGACTTTTCAGGTTCTGTAGCCACATTTCATTTCTGCAGTCACAGTCAGGAATGAGAGTGATATGGCCTGATGTTTACTGCAGATATGAACCTCCAGGTGAAGAGAAGAGCAGATTTTGTGTTTGCCTCTTAGTGGGAAGCTGAATGTAGTGAGGTTAAAGCTGACCCATGTACATAAAGCTTAAATTTATTCCTTGAGGGTATGTAGAGTCACTTAAAATGTGTATTTCCCTTGATTTTTAGCTGGATCAGCCACAGGTTTCATTTGTATTCTCCTCTGAACCAGATCCTCATCATGGTGTTGTTGCACTGGGTCACCTCTCAGCAAACAAGCCATCAGAAGACAGCAGTGCTTTGCCTGCTCCTGATCCTAATAGATACAAATAAAATAGCATCTTGGTCCTGGAGATTAGAAAGGAAGGGAGCATGGCAAGAGAGAGCAAAATGAGAAAATGTATGAAGTGGAGAGCGAGTGAATTAAAATTAGGCAAGTGAGTAAACATTTTGAATTGATTATTCATTGAATACCCATGCTTACAATACAAAGCATTTAAAGCAAATGTTTGGTCACGTCTTGTTAGTTTGTCTACTGTACCATTACTTCTGTGAAAGTGATTTATTTATTTATTTTAGTTTAAAAGAGAAAATGTTTTGCAGTGTCCACAGCAATTAGGAAGGCAATGAGGGAGGAATTCAACAAGCTAATTTTTGAAGTTGATGGTTGCAATTGTTGCTAGGCTACTAAAAATGTAACTGATGTCACACTGTGACTGGCATAGAACTGCAGTTTGTGTTACCTGTAGTTGTCACGATGTAAAGATCAAACCACTATTAAGAAAACTATTTGTAGTTGAACTTTAACAGCATATATGTTTGAAATCCTCCCACCTTTCACTTTCTCACAGTTATATACGTAATAAAATCTTTTAATCGATTGCACATTGTGTAAGCAAATATCAAATGTGAATTTAGCAGAAATAGTAGAAATTTTACTTTATTGTTCAGGTGTCAGGATTTTTGAGGGCATTCCACTACACAGTTCATCTTGCAGACAGAATTCAGTCTTTCTTATACAATGACAGAAATTAATCCAAGAGCATTGCATGTTAATAGACATCAATGAATTTTTAGTCATCCTAGTAGAACAGCTGCACACTGTGGTCAACTGAAAACATGGAAACATGGTCACAAACAACCACGATGTTAATCAACATTTAGCTACATTACTGTTCAAGAGTTTAGGGTCACCCAGTAAAACATTTCCCAATTTCATGTTTTCCATGAAAACTCACGCTTTTATTCCTGTGCTAACATAATTGTACAAGGGTTTTCTAATTATCAATTAGCCTTTCAACACCATTAGCTAACACAATGTAGCATTAGAAGTGATGGTAGCTGGAAATGTTCCTCTGTACCTCTATGTAGATATTCCATTAAAAGCTGTTTCCAGCTAGAATAGTCATTTACCACATTAACAATGTCTACACTGGATTTATCATTTATTTATTGGTATCTTCATTGAAAAAAAAAAGCCTTTCTTTCAAAAATAAAGACATTTCTAAGTGACTCCAACGTTTTAAACGGCTGTGTACAGCCATTTGAACACAAACCATGAGGCACTGGACATCCAATAGACTGTCAAGTTTCACACTAAAAATGTAATCAAGCATTGAGGATTACTTAACTCAAAGCCAAACTCATGCATCCAGCCAGTCAGGAGAAGACCCACGGATGTACAGTCATAAAAAAAAAAAACACAGGGGAAAATATAAAAAATAAATAAAACAATAACAAAACAACACTGGTCATCAAGCTAATGACCAAAGCTGTAAAAATCACACATTTCAACCCCATAGTAGTAGAGAGAACATCAGGGGATCACAAAGGCTTTTGGGTTTATCCTTGGAGCATATGACTAAATACACCTACACTACCAGCCAAAGTTTGGACACACTTTCTCATTCATCAAATGAATGAAACTGTGTCCAAACTTTTGACTAGTAGTGTACATGTCAATGACCCTATAGTTGTCACCAATGGAGTTCTATCATATCTGTCACCAAGATGCTTGCTGTAAAGCAATTAAGTTCTGTTAATCCAAAGTACATCCATCATGGTCCTCACTCAGACTGAAATCTGGAAAATGCGGAGGACAAGGCAGCAGCTTGAACTCTTTGTAATGCTCTTCAAACCTTTTGGAGCAATATATGCAGTACAGCAGGATGTGGCTGGAACAAGATCGCAAATTCCTTCAAGTGTTCCCCCATCGAGGGCATGCTGTCCCACCAGCTCAAACAACACATGACTGACAGGGAGAAAACGATCATCCAAAGCCCAACGGACCAGCAAAAAAACAGGACCATGACTCATGAGTAAGTCTCATGAGTTATGAGAATGTTTAGGTAGTTGGCATGTGCAAAATGATGTTCATGTACATGTCTGATACCCAAGGTATCCCAGCAGCACTTTGCTCAAAGCATCACACTCTCCAGGTAAAGGTGCTCATGTACTCAGTTGCTCACATGATGTACAAAAGATCATAAATCGTCAGAATAAGCAATTTTCTCAATTGCTCCAAAGTCAAATTTCAACATGTATGCCTATTGTCGGTACATTAAGCTGTAAAGTTCTATCCATCCTCTGCAAGCTACAGCATGCAGTGTGTGTTGTTGTGGCACACCTCTCCCCAAAACATCAATAAACTTGTGCCACAGCAGTCCTGCAGTGTTGAACATGGACAATAACCTACGTTGCCCTCATCATCAGCCTCATCGCTAGTTCATATTTTTTCAATCCTCTGAAGAGATACTCACCACTTCTGGATAGGAACACCCTACAAATGTTGAGATTTCAGTGATGCTCTGAGCCAGTTGCCTGGCCCTGATAATTGGCCCTTTTCAGAGTTACTTAGGTCTTACACATTCCCATTTCTCTCACATCCAACAGAAATGTGAGCTGTCTGTTCACCTACTGTCAACTACACAGATATTATGAACAACGTCATAATATCTGTGCATTAGACAGTAGAACAGACGGTTCACTCTGTACTCTTTATTCGAGGTGTTTTGGTCCATGGGTCATTTCGTTAAACTCAAAACCTGCTAATTACGCTATGAAAGCCTATGGAATAACAGAGATGGGGAGTGAATTTGGGTAAGTAGAAAAAATAATTTGTACCATGGAGCTATAAAAGAAATGGAGGAAATGGAGGCAAAGGGAGCCAGAGACGGACAAAAGAGAGGAGAACAGAGGTCATCTGCAGGCACATATGCTTCTACAAAGAATCACTCTGTTCCTCTGGACCACCTTTTAGCGATGTCCCGATCATCAAAAGAAAACAATGCATTACCTGACCGTGCTACTAATGGAAGCAAATGAAAAAAAAGGAAGCCATATTCTTGGAAAGAACAACCAAACAGCTGCAGAGAGAAGGAGACAGAGCTGTGTGACCTTGTGTATGAAAGAAAACCAGTCGTTTCACGTGGAAATGAAGTTGGTGGGTTCTTCCACTGACACTGAATCCCTAAAAACAAATGAAAAAGAAAAATAAAGAATACACAATGAAATGCTAAAAATGCCCAGAGATCAGACAGATTGTTCCATTACTGAAAAGAAGCAAGTTGGAAAAGAAGCAGTTTTTTTTGTAACATGTTGGTGATGAAAAAGAAATAAGCTTATTTCTGCTCTTTGTACATTCAATTATTTAGAGGCAAACAGCTCCAATCATCTCTATAAGTGTTTGTGAGTGTTTATTCATGCTCATAAGATGTCTAATGCCAAGTGTTTGATTGTTGCCTGCTTCCTTAATAAAGAGAAAAGTAAACTTCTAATGAAACAAATGGATATATTGCAGAATGTGGGAGAGCTACCATCAGCTTCATAATTTGGACATAAAATTCCAATTTAAGTTATTTGTTTCAAAGAAACAGCTTTCTATTGGACATTCAAATACAGATTGACTTTAAATCTGAACATTATTGCAGAAACAGTATTTGAATTTGCTGTCATATTTCTAAAGACTGTTACGTAAAAGTTTTGGCATGTCTTGTGAAGGTATATGATACATTTGTTCATACCTAATTCCCATACAGCCTAACAATCCCTTCTATTAAACCAGAAAAAGAAAAGTGTTTCTTTCCTTTAGCATTTTTTCTCCCCATGCTTTTTTTTTCATACTTGGCAAGACCAACATTTCCAACAATGTTTTCTAGAGATGGTTTATATGGAATAGCCCCATGGAGATTTTTACAAGTTTTGCTGAAATTTTATAAACATTTTCAACCTGAATTTCACTAAAAAACAAGCCTTATGGCATTGCTGACTGACTGGCAAAAAAGAGCTGCAAGATCGAAAGTAAAGATGGCAATAACCCAGCTCATCGCAACAAAAAACTGCTTCACAAAAGCAGGTAGAGATGTCACGAGCATTGATACTTTATTGATGCAAAAAATATATAAAATGCGATGCCGCTTGTTTTTTCTGTTGGTATCAATGACGCCATTAGCACTAAAGATAGTGGACAAGAATAATTTGTGAAGTGGTGGACGCAAGTGCAGTGTTGTCATGACCTGTACTTAGAAAAAAAGAACCAAAAATAAAAATGAAAAACAACAAGTTATAGACAAAAAAAAAAAGGTGTCATTTGGTAGCATTTGGAATTAAAGAAGGGAACACCTGAAACTTATCTAAACACACACACACACAAAAACAGGCTCATGTCCACTCAATTCATGGTGAGTTTCAGCAGCAAACCTTATATAACAACCAGGTATCAAAAGAAGTTCAGATCCAAGATTTTAACTGTCACAGAAGGTCTACTGTAGTGATTATTACCTGAAATCACAGCATAAGTCTTCAGTATCAGCACCTATCCTGATTCGTTGATTACATCCATTGTCACCCAAGTGGCAGAGAAGAGGATAACTCAAGTTGTAGCTGGACGCTTCGCATAATACATATGAGCTCTGGTTGAAGGACATTAAGCCTCATAGATATTTCTGTCATGAGGTCCGTTGCTAGTTAAATTCCCACAATTCTCTCTGATTGCCCGTATTCCACGGAATTGCTTCTATTGTTCAAGGCTGATACAATGTTAAATAGTAAGAGACTCCACCTGATGGTTCAACGAGTTACTACGACTAATCTACAGTGTATTTCCTGACATACATGAAGAGAATACAGGTCTTTTCCTTCTTTTAAAGACATTGGTGCCACAGTAAACCCTACCCCCTCTATACAATTATTTCAGCCATTGCACAACTGGAGCTTTACAATACGTTTCTGACACCTTAGGCACCTAAAGAACATCTCAGATACGTACTTTTTCCCCTAATGTATTGCAGAGCTATTTAGTCATCAAGCATGTACAATGGATTGACTCTGATAACTTTAATGTGCGTGTAGTGTGTATTGCATAGGAAAATACTGTCAGATTGGGATTCGGTATCATCCGGCCATGACCCTCCATAGAGTAAAGCTGGTATAGATGACCCATGGATATATATGTGTCAAATGTGGTATTATGACATCCCAAATGGTGGGCACTCAAATGTGAGACAAATATTAATGACATACAATATGCTATTTTTAATGATGCCTGTTAAGCATTTTGTTCAAATGTCAACTGAGATGAATCCTTATAAGTTAGCAAGATAACTGCAGTGAGCTAGCATGTAAGAAGATAGAACATTACTTTAGCTTCTACACTGTCCTGTTCCTCCACTTTGTTTACCTCCAATTTGTCCTTCTCCTCTTCCCGTCCTCCCCATTGTCCTTTTACTTCAAGTCACCTTGTCCATCTCTGTCAGTAATGCAAAGTAGTCAAGGCATTACCTTTGGGGTGTCCCACACCTGGCCACCTTTCTACAAAGACCCAAACTGTTTTTGCATTTTGAAAGTAAACTTAAAAGCCACTTGAGAAAATATCCTTTGTGGCGCAATTCTTTTTGAAAGAACAATGACATAGATTTTGCTTTTTTTTTTTCAAGTGTAACTGAAGGTGATCCAAACTGTCAATCAGTGATCACAAACATAGACCTGCAGGTAATCTGCAAGCATCTTACCACACCAAAAGAGCATCTCTCCCCACTATGACTGCTCAAACAAAAACCACTTGGCTATACCATAACAAAGTTCTGATTTACAGCATATGTTTCCCATTTCTTTATTTTTTTCTTAAATTGTTTTTAGTTCCAGAGATAATGCTTTTTCCCCTCCCCTAATTTGATTTGGCATATGTTTTGAAACACTATGATACCCATGAGCCTCAGCCACCTGTGCCATGGAGATGAAGCCAATCAGAGGTGTGAAACAAAACTGCAGTGAATTCAGAATGTTTTCCTGATGAATAATCCATTTGGAGGACACAGCAGCTGCATGTAATTTGTGTTCCGGTTTTAGTATGCTGTGGCTTGTAGCTTCTCCGATATATATAGAGGATGTAGTACAGCTTTTGTCTCTGTTATAAATGTTTTAGTGTGAAACATAACTGTTCATTTACACTGCTGACATACATGATACAAAACTGAAGCTATTGCCATGGATTTCCAGACAAAAGCGTTCTGTGTCCTTTGACTCAAAATCAATCACAGCATCAAGTTTTCACAGCCTCAGCCGGTGGCTGAGCTTTATTTATTTATTTATTTATTTATTTATTTTTAGGCCAGTGTCACCATTTTTCTGCTGCTTGTATGTGAATGCCTACTTCTGAACATAGTCTTGTTTGACATTTTGTAAAAAGCACAATTTACAAGTGAATTAATTTAATAACAGGATATAAGGTTGCAGTCTGTAGAGAAGGATTGTTGGGAGTTAGCATGTTCAGGGAGCCACCTTGCCTCCAACTTCCCTTCAATTTCCATTTTCGTCTGTCCTGTGCAGGATGTTGATAAGAAACCAGTAGATTTTTCCACACACACACACAAAACAGTCACTGATATTCACTGAATCTATGATCTGTAATGATACAATTGCTGATTTAACCTTTAAGTAGTCGACTTGACACCAAATCTAAATGAAAAAAGCGTTTGAGAAATGTAGTTGTTTTCCTGTAAAACATGATCTTTCTCAAAGAACCACCACTGAACAAGAAAGTTATCTGTTTTGGTGGATTCCATGACCCTCTTTCATTTGATGAGTCATTTACAAGTTTAGGAACTTTCCTGCTGAGCCACTCTTGTGCAGTTTTTTTTTTTTTTTTTGCCAGACCTGGCATTATATATCTTATATACAAATGTTCAGTAGTTTATCTGAGCTGCAGTGTCACAGTTAATAAAATCAGTCATAGCAAGAAGCAGTTAGAAACACAACTGAATAAAGTCGTAGTTGACCAAGTTGTAACAGTCACTGCCAAAACAGAGAAGACTCGCAGCTAATTCCACAAAATGTGTAAAAATAAAGCTGATTTATTTAAGGAGTCTGCAGGTAATGGTGAGGATGGTGGTGAAGACACAGAAACGGAGGAGAGAGAGGAGTACGGAGCAACTGCTTTGTCATGTTTACATTCTCTGTGCTGTGAACCAGTTAAATGAACTCAATAATGTTTTTGTAACCTTGAAGTTTTAATGCCAGAGTCCCACTGGAGGTTTGTGCTCAGAGTCTGACAGTTAAACCTTAGAAGTAGACAAATATTTGGGGAAGTTTATGCTACTAAATTACTCTGAGAAATAAACTTGTAAATTTGACCGTATACTTAGGATATTCATTAATTTTCTATTGCATTATGAACTCTGAGGGAAATAACATTTGATACGCAGACTAACAATTAAAAATGATCTGTTAAATAATCTACAAACTAAGCCAATGGCGAACCTGGCTCTAAATAAGAAAAGGAAAATGATGAAGGAAAGAGAACAGAATTCAACAATAATCCAATTAAAAGTTGCACTTTGCTCAGCATATTTACTGTTGCATTAGAAGACATAGAATGGAGTTCACATATGTTGTGTGTTATTTTAGATCATTCAGAAAAGGAGGCTGTTAAATCAAATTAGGTGTCATGTGACAACTCAGTAGGATCAAAACATAAATTAAATGTTGTTCCTGCCAGTCAAAGCTTCTTTGCATTAACATCGTGAAAAGATTCTGAATCCTTGAGCCTTAAAGATTATATGTATAAATGTCCTTCTCTGGCTGAGTCAGTAGATTCCATGAATATAAGTCTGACATAAAAATTGCGTAAACCCACAACTTTTGATGAGTGTGTGGACTTTAGGCACAGACGCATGACATGACCTGTAAATCTGACTGTGGCCGGTATATTAAAATTGCTGTAAGGTTGGAACAAATGTGAAGTACTGCATGATCCAGCTGCAATGTGTGTGTGTGTGTGTGTGTGTGTTGTTTGTTAACTCAGCTCTATAGGCAGAAGCCTGCTATTCTCACTCAGCAGGCTTTACTTGCTGTAATGCATCACTTGTATCATTATTGCATTATTATTTGTATTCCTGTGGGCGACTTTGAGGCAGCAAAATACAACAAGCTGTAAGCACAGCACCGAGAGACTAAGTTGTTGAGGCATTGTTAGCAAGCTGTCTACTTGCACAACCAGCAGACTCAGAACAACATCAGCACTTATTTAGTTGTTTGCGGCACCTTGACAGATGCAAGTTCAACATCAGGCATCCTTTCACCTCTGCTTTTGTTCCCCACCAACCCCCAAGAAAAAAATAATAACTTGTGTAACTGTGTTATTTATATTTTTAGCTGTACATCCTTATAGTTTACACCATTATATCATTTTATTAACATTTTTTGTTCTTTTACATTTGTTCTATGTGAGCGTGATGAACTTATTTGCCCTTTCTTTGCATTTATATATACATACATATCCTCACCAGCCACTTTATTAGGTATACCTGTTCAATGGCTTGTTAACACCAATAGCTAATCAACCAATCACATGACCACAACTTAATGCATTTAGGCATGCAAACGTGGTCAGGACAGCTTGCTGAAGTTCAAACTGAGCATCAGAATGGGGAAGAAAGGGGATTTAAGTGACTCTGAATGTGGCATGGTTGTTGGTGTCAGACAACTGGTCTGAGTATTTCAGAAACTGCTGATCTACTGTGATTTTCACGCACAACCATCTCTAGGGTTTACAGAGAATGGCCTGAAAAAGAGTAAATACCTGGTGAGCAGCAGCTGTGTGGAAGAAAATGCCTCGTGGATGTGAGAGGTCAGAGGAGAATGGGCAGACTGGTTGGAGATGATAGAAAGACAACAGTTACTCGAAAAAACACTTGTTACGACCAGTGAATGAGGAATACCATTTCTGAATGCACAACACATCCAACCTTGAAGAAGATGACAACAGCAGCAGAAGACCACACCGGGTGCCACTCCTGTCAGCTAAGAACAGGAAACTGAGGCTACAATTCACACAGGTTCACCAAAATTGAACAATAGAACATTGCAAAATTGTCTGAGTCTCTGTTTCAGCTGTGACATTCAGATGGTCATAATTTAGCGTAAACAACATGAAAGCATGGATCCATCCTGCCTTGTATCCACAGTTCATGCTGGTGGTGGTGTAATGGTGAGGGGGATATTGTCGTGTCACACTTTGGGTCCCTTAGTACCAACTGAGCATCATTTAAATGCCACAGTCTATCTGAGTATTGCTGCTAATCATATCCATCCCTTTATGACCCCAGTGTACCCATTTTCTGATGGCTATTTCCAGCAGGATATTGCACCATGTCACAAAGCTCAATGACAATGAGTTCACTGTACTCCAACAACCTTCACAGTCACTAGATCTCAATCCAATAGAGCACTGTTGGGATGTGGTGGAACAGGAGATTGGCATCATGGATGTACAACTGACAAATGTGCAGCAACTGTGATGCTATCATGTCAATATGGACCAAAATCTCAGAGGAATGTTTCCAACACTTTGTTGAAAGTATGCCATGAAGAATTAAGACAGTTCTTAAGGCAAAAGGGGGTCCAACTAGCAACGTGTGCCTAATAAAGTCTGAAATGTGATGAACGCATTGATTTTACTTTGAATTTGCACTTTCATCTGTTGGACATATGGACTTTATCTGACTTATTTTGGGGTCACTCCTATTCTGTTCTCTGGTGTTTCTGTTTGTTTTAAACAATACAACTGGAGGCTTAAACAGGGTTGTTTGGATGTTTGGTTTCCTTTTCCTCTTCAGTTTAACATAGAAAGCACTTAAGCTTGAAAAGTACTATCAAACATAGAAGTGTTATTAGGGTCTGAGCCCAGAATGTAGCGAAGACCCTATTGGAATGCAAGAAACTATTTTTCATCTTGTTGGTTGTCTTTTTTGGTGGACTTTTCATTTGGAGTTTTGAAGAAATAAAAATACTTGAAAACATATGAAATTTTGCACACACATCACGACCAGCCAAAAATTCAATATTTTAGGGAAATTGCATAGGTGTGAGATAAAATGACTCCAAAGGGACAAATTTCAAACATTTACTACGGCTACACATATGCAACTCATCAAGATGCATAAAAAAGTAATCGACAACAATACCAAAAACCCAACGTTAAGTCGGCCATTTTGAAGTACGTGTCATACTTTGGACGATTTTGGACCAATTTTTGCACATTTTTAAAAGCTGCAAACTCAAACAAAGTTACTCCAACAGAGCTCAAATTTTGCCAGGATGTGCATCATGCATGGGTAATTAAAAGCTATCAAAATGTTCTGCAAAAGTTTGAGGGCATGGCCATGGCGGCCCCTGGAATTTCGACAATTCACCATGAAACAGGAAGTGCTGTGTAACTACCCTGTACAAGTTTCAGTCTGCCTGAAACTTTACATGTGTGTACAGAATCCAAGCCTGACAACATTCACATGCAGATATACAGTAACAATCATAGTGCCACCTGGTGTATGGATAGGAAGTGGTGTAGAACTAGCCTATACATGCTCCAGTCTCCTGTGTCAAAACAAGTTGAAATGCTCTGAGAGGAACTGTGCAGACCATTGTGATAATTTTCAGTTTTTTTGTTGCTATCAACAGCCCATCCCACATTACTTATATTAATGACTCATACAAAAATATTTATTAGTGCTTGCAAGTCATTTTTGCTGATTCATTTTTCACAAGTAAAATGTGATTATTCGATTCAAATAATGAAATTTCTGAATATTGTTGTTTTTGTTCAATTTCCTACCCTTTATTTACAGACTTACAACAGTTGACAGATACATTGCTTGGAAATGCATCATGTGCCATATAGCTGGTGATTTTAATTCTAATCTGAAATTGTTTGGGTGTTTGCATGTATGTCCAATGGATTTTCACACAGCAAGAAGTCATGTAGTTGGTGCAAAAAGCAGTAGTCGGGCTTCAGGAGTTGTCAGCTTGTATTCATTTTGCAGGAAGAGGAAAGACTGCAACAATAAAGTTGTGTAAATGTAACGATAAGCGTAATTTTCACATTGTGCATTACTCGAAAGCATACCTTCACACAAGGCATAAGCTCTGACTAGTGAAGAAATAAGTCAGCACTATGGGTTTGCAGAGAGGATGAGTTCCAGCAGGTCTTGTCGGGGTGTTGACTTCTCATACTCCGGCTTCCAAGGTGTGAGAACAGCTTGACAGTAGCTGTGTCACACTATGCTCTTTCTGCACATGTGTGGGTGGAGTATATGAGCTTCTGTTCACCTCTGTCTTCTCTCCAAGCAGGAGATGACAGAGTGAGTGTGTGCATGTATGTACTGCATTCTTGTTATCCCCTCCTGGAAGACCTATGTCTCCAGAACACACACTCTGCCTCCACCACCCTTAAATTTAAATAGCTCTGTCTCTCTACCTCATATCACCTGGTTTTTCAGTGACATGTTTGTGTATGTGTGAGTTACTGTGGTGTTAGCCCAAGGTTCTAAAATAGCTTAACTTAATCCCCCAGGTTTCAATAGCTGTCGCCATACCTTAAATCACCTGAGCCAGGAAGGGGGAACAGAAACGGGAAACAAAATAGAAGAGCTGCATAGAAAAGAGGAAAAAGACAAAAGGAGATGAGAAAGGAGATGACAGGCGAGGTGAAGGTGTTGAGCAAAATCAAGCCGAAAAATAAACATAAAAAACAAGTGAGTAAAAAAACAAGTTAACAACAAGAAGCTCCAGTGAACAATGTACCCGTCTCCTTTTCATTCTCTCTGCAGGACGACAGTCAGTCACTCACTCACTCACTCAAGCCTTCGAACAGTGAATCTTCATCAATTATTTACCCTCAGCTCTTGTACTTTCCACTACAGATTGCAGGCTTATTGCAGAGCGCTGTAATCACATGTCCCCTGTGTCAGCCAGGGCTGAAATAGTATAACAGAGGATACGTAACATCTAAAGCCACAGCATGTTGGGATGTCATCCACATTGTTGGCCCATCAACACCTACAGCGTCACTCATCTTGCTATGACTCACCCGCTGCGGCCTCAGCTTTAAAATAGCTTATAATGGCCTGAAGAAAAGCCTGTTTAACAAAGTCACACACAAACACATGCAGGTTATGCAAGCATAAAGTAGGAGGCAGACCTGTTCATGTACAGTCCTCCACATTGAACAGGCTGCTGGCAAAGGACAATGACAATTTCACCAATAATACACGACAATTCAATTGTTATCTCATCACTGTCACTGAATAAATTCCATTTATCTATTGTTCCTTGACCATGTGTGTTGTATCATCACAGTAGCATGACTAGGAAATGAATGAACAGTTATTACCATTAAATGCCTACACACCTTACACTTTCATTTAATGGAATGAACAAATGCATTACCTGTTCAAAATAGGTCAATAGTTTCAGGCCCAGTAAACAGCTTGAAGCATCCAGACTACATCACATTGGACACTGACTGCGTAGGGTTGTTAAAATGCATAAAATACATTACAAGTCTAGAAATTATCTAAAACATTGATATCTGAAGTTGAGCATGGCACTTAACAATAAAGTTTTAAATGATTAATCTGAATGTTGCTTTTTTTTCTCCCAACTATCATTCCAAAGATATTTTTTCCAGTGTTAATCTAAAATTTAATTTACCCAAAACAAATACCAAAATAATACTTCATCAACAAATTTCTAATCATCCTTAAGTATTTTTGATATACTGTTGTGTTAATCACAGTCAGTAGTAATACTGCTATCCTGTCTATTGGATATCTGATCAGAAATATATGTATATATATGTATATGTATATATACATATGTATATATACATATGTGTGTGTGTGTGTGTGTGTGTGTGTGTGTGTGTGTGTGTGTGTGTGTGTGTGTGTGTGTGTGTAGAACTACAAAAAACCACAAAAACAACAAAACAAACAAGCAAAAAAAAAATAAATAAACAAGGATCCCTTATCTGAACTGGTGGCTTTTTATTTTAACTTTTCTACTTTCCATAAATATTTAAAATTGTTACATTGCATAGTTAGCTTGACATCTATCATTTGCAACTTCAGTCTAATGTTAGTTAAAGCCATTTTGTCACTCATCCATGACCAATAAATTAAATCAAAAATCTAAAAAAACTGAAAAACAGCATGAATGATTGTTGTAAGGCAACGTTATGATCATAGCAGCAGTAGAGAAATTATTTTGTAAATTGGACAATGAAGAAACACTTTAAAAATCATTTTTAAAATGACTACAGAACATGTTCTGCATTTTTTATATTCCTAGTAGCCTCTTAAAATGCTTGACAGGGGACATAAAGTAAAATGTTCTGTCGATGTACTCTCCTCAAATCACTCAATGACATTCCATCGCTGAGTCACTGCATCCCCACCACAGTCAGTGACTACCATATCACACCATATAAGATTTATCTGTATGTGTTTCTCTGGAATTCAACAAAAACTTCAAAGTTGACACTACATTGTTTGTTTCTTCAGTGATAGAGCAGCCAAATTCAAAGCAGACTGGATGAAGTGTTTTTCAGAAATCTGAAGAACAGACAGGCAGACTGACACACACACATACAGAAATTCCTTGATTTAATGTGGAACCCAAAGCAGCATAAACATAGCCAACACATTTTTCAGTTTTGTTTAGTCTGGTTTAAGCACGCTTATGTTTACAGAAAGACAAAAGGTATAGGGTAAAACACAGAACCTTCATTTCAAAGGTTGCAATAATACACATAGTTATAAATAATCTAAATTTTGAGTTCAAACAGGAAATAAAAAAGCCGTCCAATGTTAAGTGCACTGTTTTATCAACCCATCCATCCACCCCAACCTCCCCAGTTCTTGCATCTTTAAAACTACATCTACTACGGAGTGGCAGTCACAATCAAACTTAAGTATGGATTGTAGAAAGCTGACTTATGGGAGAACAAGCTCAGAACACCTGGTGAACAAAATTGTACTCTTCAAAGCCCATCAAGTCCACACTGGAAAGGCAGCTTTAAATTACACAATCTCTGTCTCTCTCTAAATTTAGTCTCCCAGGGCTCTTGAGTGCAACTTCACTAAAAGGAAAAAACAAGTTAGAGACTGAAGAAAAGTGAAGAAGAGAAAGACGGGGAAAGAATGAGAGCAGACCAAGAAGTAAAAAAAGAAACTAAAAAGAAACTGAAAACACCTTTTATTTGTTTCATTGTAGTTATGGAATAGAAATATACAGTATACAGTTAAACTCTTAGCAATACATGTAGCAGCTTTACAGCAGACTTCACACACTTTGTACTAAGATGTCACGGGCCATTGTATCAGGAGTAAGTAAGTGTCATTTCAGAGGCATCACTCAGAACAGCAGGACATCAACCTCCTCACTGGGATGAAGATGATAATGAGGCACTGCCAGTTGTGTGTAAATCCATCCTGCTGCTGCCATCATCTGTTCCATTATCACTAAAGAAGACTAAGAGGTAGCCACAAATGGCCAAGCAATGACACAACCTCCCCCAGTCCCTCTGCCTTGTCTTCATATTTTGGGTAAATTCCATTGTAACCTTTGGATTTTGCTGCTGACAGATGCTTTGCAATCTTGCAGTATAATATATATTTAGGCAATTCTGCACCCCCCCGCCCTCCCGCCCTTCCGCCCTCCCGCCCTTCCGCCCTTGTATACCCACTCAGCTTGTGTTTCAACAATTGTTGTGTCAACGTGAATCAACTATCAAGTGAACTAATCAGCAACAGTGTGAGAGGAAGCTGATATGGTCAGTGCAGGGTTACAGGGTGATGATGGATTAGCAGGGGTGTGTTCAGGGTTTTGTCTGAGTTTATTAAAAGTCCCCTGAAAGGATTTATACTTTACACTGGCTAAAAAAAACAAAAAAAAAATGAAGGATGTGTGAAACTGTAGTGCTCTGTAAACTCTCAACACGTTAGTTTTTTGTTTTTTTTAAATAGCATGAAGTAGGTGACAGTTGTTGTAAGGCTTATGCAAGATATTTCCTATGGGTTGCCTCAGAGCTATAAAAATAATTCAAACACTTTGCTTTTGAAGGAGGTTAAGCAGAAAAAAAAAAGAGAAAATCAAAGCTGGGTTTCAGAGAATCTAAAGCATGTATTCATGTCTATTTTGACAAGCAGCGTGGTGGTTCGAGGCTGAAGGCAAAAAAGAAAAATTGGAAGATGATTTTGTGTGAAACATTGTCCTTCACCTCACTGTTCCTAGATTTTCCATGAAAACAGCCGCAGCAGCAGCACTGAAAAGACCACATTCCTTCTTCTAACCGCCAACCTTTATCGTGAGCACACCAAGGAGTTCAAACTACTTTTTGAGCACCAGTTGTGAACCAGTTTAGAGGGACTGCAGTACATTAAACTCAAAAAACTTTCTGTGTTTCATCAGCAAAGGCAGCACAGCAAATCAGCCTCACAACAAAAGCCACTCCACAGTCACACTGCTGCTTACAACTTCAAAATAATCTCTCCAAGAATCTCCAAAAAAGCGCTTTTTCTGTGCATGTTTTGAAGGCACAACCTCAAACTTGTCAACAAGTAAGATATATTCCTGTGCTTCTGAACAAAAGGAGAACTTTTTGTCTGATTTAACAACTTTCAATTTAACACTGAAAGTTAGAGGTGTGGATTTGAAGTCCATGGTAGTCTGGTGAAAACAAAATTACAGGAGTCAGGTGATGCATTTTCTATTAAATTTTGAAGTTTTGCAGTTTTTGCCAACACCACGGTTTCTAGATGAGGTATAATCGTAATTGCTAAGTACTATTTGACTGCAGTGAGATGCTTTCTATTACTGTGTCTCCAGAATCTACTTCATACATCCATCTCAGGCTTCTTCAGATTCGTGTGTCCTGATGTCTTGGCCCCTTTGCATTAACACTTTGTATGGGAAGTTTGGTTATTAACTGAATCATATAACATTGTTTTTTTTAGCTGACTTTTGTGTGACTTACAAAAAAAAATCCTATATCCTGCCTGTGATTTGGGTAGCATTTGTTTAAAGGAGTCCTCTTTCCATGACTACACAGGTCTTCTCTGCTTGGGGGCCACCTGAAAATGAGTCGATGTCCTCTTAGACCAATATCCATCAAATATGTGCACAATCTATCTATGACTTCCATCTATACTGTAGTTACAGTACTTAAATACATATGAGGACTTAATTTCTACCACAAAAAATATGATTACCATAAAAGTGCAATGGCTTTAGAGAGACAGAGAGCACCTGCTGTAGCTTGGCTGGTATGGAAACTGCTGGGCCAGTAGTATAGCTCAAAGATAATCCATATCAGTCCACGGTGCAATGAGGCTCATTAGACAGACTGCTGGTCCAGTTATCAGCAGCACAAAATCATGCACCTTTGGTAAGATGGAATGTTATGCTTCTAAGCGACAAAATCTCAACTACCATAAATAGATGATCATCAACAGCAACGGCTCTCTCAACATCACCTCTCCAGAGTTTCCTGCAAAGTCAGTCATTCCTGCTCCAACTCTGTGTTGTACTGCGTCATGATCAATGTGTCAAATTGGGTTGTAGTAAATACAGCAGGTCCTTGGTTTACAATGTTATTGTTATGTCAGAACTGATTACGTGGAACTAGTTGACGAGCGGAGCAGACAAATACGTTGTCACATAGCGGTCTAAAGCCGCTTCGTTTACATTCGCAGTTGTAAGCCACATTGGATTGTGCTACATTCGCTAACTTTTTGCCTTTCATTGTGGCTTCCTCTTCTGACGGCATCTCCATGGAAGTGAAATTGAGTATAATAAAATGCTTGGAACTAGGCGAAACACCAACAAACATCAGTCAAGTTGTATAAACAGGTCAGCATATTGTAGTGACCCTCTGTGATGAATGACTGAGACTTTTTCCCGTCCCATGGTTGTTTGTTGAACCTTCACACAGGCTACTGGGGGTTGTAGCCAACACCAAAATAACTAGAAAAACCCAATAACTTAGTTCCAAAATTAGCCGCCATTCTGAGCTTTTTCTCGTTCGACACACTAGCACGAAGCAACACACATACACACACACACAAACGTCTGTTTTGCCATTCCCTTGGGGACTTGCCATTGACTCCCATTCATATCTATCCCCTAACCCTTACCCTAACCTTAACCTTAACTAACACCAAAACAATGCCTAACCCTAAAGAAACGTTTTTGCACTTTTACATTTTTTAGTAACAACAACATGGCCAAGAAAACGTTGCCACCCGTGGGGACCTCATTTTAGGTCCTCACCGTAAGACGAGTTCCCACCGATATAGCAAATAGTCAGGTTGACGTCCCCACCGGTATAGATAAACATGTACACACACACACATGTTTGTACTTCTATCTTAGTGAGGACATCCATAGGCGTAATGCATTTCCTAGAGCCTTACCCTAACCTTAACCATCACAACTGATTGCCTAAACTTAATCCTTACCCTAACCCTAACCAAACCTCAATTCATACCTGTTCTCTAAAAACAAGTCTTCACCCTCAAACATGGCTGTTTCAAAGTGAGGACCGGCCAAAATGTCCTCACTTTGTAAAAATGTCCTCACTTTGATAGTTAAATGCAGAAAATGGTACTCACCATGTAGCAAGTACAAGAACACACACACACACACACACACACACACACACACACACACACACACACACACACACACACACACACACACTCTCTCTCTCTCTCTCTCTGACTGCTGACTCTCAGCCAATCAGAGGTGAGCTAACTAAACTTGGCATATTCATTGATATTAGGTAAATCTGTAACTGAACAATAAACATTGAAACATCAGCATCCACAACAATATCAGTCTGCTGCAATATTCTGTTATTTTCTTGTAAAGTGATTCATACGTTCATGATAGTCATTGATATTAGTCCCTTTTCTGAAAAACAGATCAAATCATGATGCACGTAACGGCCTTCTTTACATTTTCACCGGAGTTCCGACTAATGACGAATATCACCTTACATCAATCTGTAGGAACTGAACTTGACAGAAGTCAAGGACTCCCTGTAAACTGCTTTTGCTCCTCCTCTTGACAATTTAGCAGCATTTTTCATTTTTCCGCTTATTTTAAAATACAGTCGCTTCAAAATGCTAATATTTCTACCCCTGCTTATTTATTTTCCATACATAGATAGCAAGATTGCAGCACTATGGACTTCTGTTTTTTCACGTGGATATGAACCATTCTGTGGTTTCAAGGCCCACTGCTCGCTTGTATTTTTTGAAAACAGATGTCACCTCAGCAGATGGCATTTGCTCAGTTTTCCTGCATGTGTGGAACTCAGTACACAATCGAGTACAGTAAAAACACAGCATATGGGATATGTTGCTTGTGATTGTATTCATGGTCACTGAATGTGTGCATTAAGGCACACCGGGTTAAACACGTGAGCATGGAAAACGTGGAATTTATTTATTTTTTCATGGCATGTTTTGTAACTTAATGCTAAATGTGTGGGCAGACCTGTTTACTGGCAGGTTGTGAAGTGAGGTTTTAAGTAAATGCAGTGCACTTTCAGAGTAGACTGCTTGAGTTATGTTGCTGTTTTGGTTTTATTTTCTTGAGGGTGTGAAAGTTGTGACACGTCATGGCCCATGACTGGTTGTGGGATTAGCATCTGTTGGAACTAATGCTCACGGAGACAGAGGGAGATTTAATTAAGGGCGAAAAAACAAGTGTAACTTTGCCACAAAAATAAATACTATATATATATATATATATATATATATATATATATATATATAAATCTTGCATCTTGAAGGTCAATATTTCCTTAAAAAATACACATACAGAACATAAGAAATCCTTTAAACCATCCATCCCACCCAAAATAGTAATAAGACAAAAAAAAAAAAGGACTGATATAAGCTACTGAAAGCAATTCAAGGAAGAACAAATAGGCCAAGCATGTGAAATTAATAAACAGGACTTGTCCAGATGTGAAACATGTTCCTAACTGAAATTAATTGCCTGGCAGCTGCAGAAAGTAGAGTAAAACCCTCAAAGTGTGTTTCCACGGTGGCTTCAGGTAACAGGGCCGTGACATTCTAGAAAGTTCAGAGGCATCTTAATGAGATTGAGGTCGGTGTGCAGGGCCAGCGGGAGAGGGAGGGAGCGAGAGGTACACACACACACACACACACACACACACACACACACACACACACACACACACAGATGCACAGTGGGTAGAGGTGTGGCTACAAGATAAAAAAAAGAAATGAATTACAGTCTGTGTTGTTTAGTGTGATTCAACACCTTATATACACACACACACACACACACACACACACACACACACACACACACACACACACACACACACACACACACACACACACACACACACCAGCTGATTCCGGCAGTATCACATGAGCCTAGAGGAAGCACAGGTGATCAGCTCAGTTCCCTTTTGGATGTACTTCCACAGTAAAGAATAGCTATCAATTAAACAGTAGCTAAGCATATCGAGTGTTGTTTTTTGTGTGTGTGCATGGCTGTGTTTACGCAAAACCCGTGTGTGAGTGTGAAACCTGCTGCCTGGTTTTGCAAAACAACCTTATGACAATTTAATGAATTAATCAAAGCTTATGGGTTCCCTGTTGTTGGATCATGTTCTGCTTGTAGAGGGTGATGTGGGGCCAAGAAACGCTGACCTAAAAATAACAAAAGGAACCGATCCACTGGCACCTGACTGCAGCTCTCATGTTGAATCGCTGCGGATTAAATGAAAGAGGTGGCTAGTGAGGTGATCACATGAAAGGGAATAACTGGGAGCTGAGTGGAAACAGGTCATTTTCTACTATACACCTGTTCTTACTCTCTTTCAATCTGGTCAATCATTTCAGATATAGAAGGAACTTTTTAAACAGCAGAGCCAAAAAATGTAAGTTTGAACTTTTGTCGACAAAATATTTTGTTCTTATGTTGTTGATTTGTTGTAGTGTTCATGCAGTGGACAAGTGATCCACCATGCTGTAGTTCAGCCGCTTCAACCCCCCCACCACCCCACCACCCCACCCACCCCAGAGTTTGATCAAATTTTAGACCTGTTTCACATTTGCCTTTTGTCCAAGATTTTAGAAAAAGTTGTTTTTATACAGTTAGTCTTTCCTCGAGGACAATGACATGTTTGATTGATTTCAATCTGGGTCTGCCAAGCGTCTTATGATTCTCGTGCTGCTGGACCTCACAGCAGCCTTTGACATGGTGGATCATGCAGTCCTCCTGTCTTGTCTGAGCCAGTATGTTGACGTCAATGGCATTGCTTAGATGGTTCACTTCCTGTCTTACTGATCAAAGTTTTTTAGTAATGATTGGTGACCTGTCCTCTTGTGTGTCTTTCTCTTATGGGATGCCGCAAAATTCAGTTCTTGGCCCTACTCTGTTCTCCCTTTATATGCTGCCCATTGGTCCAATTATAGCAAAGCATAGTCTGTCTTTTCAGTGTTATGTGGACAACATTCAGATTTACCTATCAGTGCAACCAACAGAAAGTGAGGCACTAAGTCATGTTTCTAGCTGTATTAGGGACATTAAGGAGTGGCTGTCATCTAAGTTTTTACTTTTAAATGAGGACTTGGGGTACTGATACATCATGAATAACTTTCAGACCAATGGTCAAAAATCTTGGGGTTGTATTTGACAGAGACTTGAAATTTAACAAAGAAATTAACACAGTAGTCAGAGCAAGTTTCTTTCAACTACGTCTTTTTGCCAAAGTCAAGCTTTACTTAATCGTACCGATCTTGAATAAGCTGTTCATGCTGTTATCAGCTATAGACTGGACTACTGTGATGCACTTTAAATTGGCATCTTCCAGTCTTCCATCAAGCCTGTAACTTGTGCAAAATGCTGCAGTCTTTTAATAAACACTCCCAGATGTCAGTACATCACCCCGGTCTTTTACATTCTCCACTGGCTTCTAGTCCAGTCCAGAAATCTTTTTAAACTTTTAATATTTGTTTTTAAAGCTCTTAACAGTCTTGCTCCACTATATTTAACAAAGCTGTTAACTTTACGGGACTAAAGACAGAGCTCTGAGGTCATCTGATCAGCGGCTGCTTGAAGTACCGAGGTCAAAATATAAACACTGGGGTGACCGGACATTCTCTGTAGCTGCACTCAGGCTCTGGAACAAGCTTCATTTTCAAGGACATACAGGAAGACATTTGTTCTGTTGTTCCAGAAAGCATTAAAGTCCAATGAAACCCTGATGACTTGAAGTTTTTACAATTTCCTTTTGAGAAATCAAATTCATTCGCAGCTTTACAACTGCAGTGTTGCCATTCCTAAACCTTTTAACTACAATTTTACCAAATCTGATGAACAAACCTGAGTAACACTAGTTTGGATCTAAACAAGTTGACCAGCAGCTCCTGTGTTCTGCAAGGTAAAATTACTGTTATAGTCAAAACTGCTCAAAATCATTAGTTTTTTAACAAATTGTAAATAAGAGTAAAATTCTTCTGAATGCTTTAAGTCATGAGGCTTGATTTTTGAGGCTGGCAACTGATGCTGAAATATGTCTGCTGCATAAATACTGGGACGCAATAATATAGACTAAATTCTGATCTAATGTCATCTATGCTTGTATTCTCAGTTATATTAGAAATTCACTTTCCTATATCCTTAATATCCCCATTTATCTCCAGGACTATATAAGATAAATATATCTGATGTCATGCTATACACACATTTATTGACATTTTAAGTCCTTGATCATCATAGATAACTACCAATTGGATTTGCATGTTTAAGAAATCACCTCAAATTAAGTTCTGAAGGTATTTGGCCTCTGACCTTTCCTGGACAGTGAAGTTCAGTACCACTCCCTGGGATTGTCATACCCATGATTGGTCGGATGCTGATTTGAATTTGGCTCCAAAACATTCTCTATACAAAGAAAGTCACTGGAAAGCAACTTTGGGTTCATGAACTAGGGCTTGTTCCTTGATCTTGTTGTATTCAGGCTAAACTTTAAACAAGTCTTCTTTCATGAGGCTTAAAATTTAATTCTTTAATATTTTACTGGGCTTGTTACTTGATTTCTTTTACTTGGGCTTTCAATACTATTGTTAAGGACACTTGTTTACAGTTTAAGCTGAGCTTTGTTTTTCCATGTTTTTTTTTTTTTTTTTTTTTTCAAATTTGGGCTTCTGAAGTTAACTTTTCCAGTGTAACAGAGCGAACCTTTTCTTTATAGCTATGAGCTTCGACTCAGTGTTTTCACAGTTTTTCAAGGAAAATATGCAAAAGTGGTACCTTGTCTGTGTGTTCCTGAACCAACTCATTCAGCAGATCGTCACAGCTTCACATCCTGCTGCCACCTCCCTCTCCCTCCTACAAAGGCTACGCAAGTATCACTTTCCTTTTGCTAAACAAGCAAATTTAGAAATTATAATTAGTTTTCCATTCAAAAGTGATTCTCACAATTAACTAATTAGCTTTCATTCATTCATCTATTCACCATCTGTTATTACGTCAGTGCTGATTTACTGTTTGTCTGTAGTTAGAAAATAAATGTTTGTCCATAATCATCATTGTATTTTTTTGTTTGGATGTCTGGAGGTCAATGAAATCAGAGGCCATTACTTCTGCTCATGAGACTGATCAATATAAGTAGATTTGATCATTTATGAATTTCCACTCTGGTATATTATACATTTATTTCAGAATTCATATTCAGTGGTGCCTCTGATAAACCAGAGCAATTTTAATCAAGTGTAGTTTTGCTACATGCTGTAATTTTTGATACAACTGTGCCAGAATCACTGAAACACAACAGAATCTTTGCTATGAAAAATGTTAACATATTTTGGTTCTTAGATTTAGGTCTTTTGGTAATATGACAAAATCTGCTGGGTCAAAAATATACATATAACAGTGCAAATATTTGATTTAATGCTGACCATTTTCACCTCAAATCTAGCTGGATCTTTGACCACTCCTTTAAACTTTTATTCTTCTGCTCAGAATTGTATATATCTTGGATTAAGCTGTAAAGATTTTCATAATGATTTAGCACTTGTGCAGTGAACACACAGTGGAGTCATGTGGTCCTTTTTACACATTTCCATTTACAGCTGCCTCCAACACACACATTCAGCTTTTACACTCTATGGCAAACACAGAATATGCATACCAAGATGAATCACTTAATAGTGAACAAATTGGCCCCAAAAGCCACAATGCACTTTAGCCTCCAGCATGTAATGTATTGTCAAGGCCACAGAAAAACAAGGAGTCCGGATCAGTCCGGGATGGCTCCAAAACGGGCAAGTCCATAATAAAAAAAAAGAAACAATATCAGTGGCCAGTCCAAAATAAAATAAAGCCCCTTCAAAGGGACAGAACTCTGGGGGCCGTCGGCGAAGCCACTCTGGGGGCCGTCGGCGGCGGCAAAGGCAAAGGCGAAGCCACTCTGGGGGCCGTCGGCGGCGGACGAGATGAGGACCCTTGGGCGGCTGGGCTGGAGGCCGGTAGCGACAGGGCCCCTCTGTTGACTCAGGATCAGACGAAGCCGCTGGAGAATCGTCGCTGTCGACCCGCTCTGGGGCGAAGGCGGCGCTGACACTCTGAAGGCCGGCGGCCCACTCAGGCACTGTGGATGGGGCAGCGTCGGTGACGGCGAAGCCACTCTGGAGGCCGGCAGCGGCGGACGAGACGAGGACCCTCGGGCGACCGGGCTGGAGGCCAGTAGCGACAGGGCTCCTTTGTTTACTCAGGATCAGAGGAAGCCGCTGGAGAATCGTCGGCATCGACCCGCTCCGGGGCGAAGGCGGCAGGGACACTCTGAAGGCCGGCAGCGGCGGCCCACTCAGGAACTGTGGATGGGTCGGCGAAGGCACTCTCGGGGCCGTCGGCGAAGGCAAAGCCACTCTCGGGGCCGGCAGGGACGGACGAGATGAGGACCCTCGACTGGCTGGGCTGGAGGCCGGTAGTAGTGACAGGGCCCCTCTGTTGACTCAGGATCAGAGGAAGCCGCTGGAGAATCGTCGTGGACCTGCTCTGGGGCGAAGGCGGCGGAGACACTCTGAAGGCCGGCGGCGGCGGAGGCTGGTGCGGCGTCCTCGACCCGGTATGGAACTGCTGCGGCTGCTGTGGCATTCTCGACCCACTCGGAGACTGCTGCATCTGGGGCTGTGTCCTCGACCCACTGCGTCTGGGGCGGCGTCCTTGACCCGCTCTGAGACGTCTAAGGTGGTGTCGAACCACTCGGAGACGTCGACCCACTCGGAGGCATCTGAGGCGTCGTTGACTCGCTCGGAGACGTCCGAGGTGGAGAGAGGTGAGGCCCCCATTATGCTCAGTGGCAGGACTGCCGCGATGCTGGGAAGCAGCGAGGTCTCTGCGCTGGGGAGCGGCGAGGTCCGGGGTTTCCTGGAACCTCTCTTCCCTCTAGATGACTGGCTCATCGGGAAGCTGGAGGTCAGGGTTTGGGTGGCTGTGGTCGGGTGGAGGTGTGAACTGAAAGTATTGCTGAAGTTTACCCGACACAGGGGAAAATTGTCCATGCAAGTCGGCTAGCTGCAGGCTCACCACACCCATCCGAGCTGTTCCTGATAAGTCAGAAAACTGAGAACAGGTCAACTCAGAAGCACGTCCATGGTTAACTGGCAGCCTCGCAGGTGAGTGGCTAGTTGGATGTGTTAAGGGCTGAGAGAGATCTAAAAATTCCCGAGCAAACTGAGGGAGACTTGGAATGAGCCATGGTTTCTGAGCAGCCTCACAGCGTGCTTTAGATAAGTAATCCTCCTTTTGTTGTGGCCCATTGCCCCTTTCCACAAACCATAAAAATGAACGATTGAATTTAACAACTCGTTATATTCCCTGATCCGAACTGTGTCCCGCGAGGAAACAGATGGCTGTGGCTGACTACTGAGGCCACTGTCCAAACCAAGGGCTCTATCCAACAAAAGGTTGCACAAGTCACTGGATGATATCAAAGTGGGGGAGGATTGGGGGCCACCTCTCCTAAGCCTGGAACTTTGTTGTTCTTTTGGGGGCGTTTTAAAAGCCAGCCTAGTTCCCCAAAAAGGTGACTTCTTAGGATATTCATCCATGGTAATTGTGGGGTGGTGGAATGGACCAGAAAAATCTGAACGAGATCTTGCTGCACAGAAAACAATTGAAAAAAAAAACTGCACGGTGATCTGTGTTTGCTGGGTTCAATGTGGCTGGATCATTCTGTTATGAAAAGGGGGTGGAGAACCCACGCGCAGACCCAAACTGACAGGCTAACAAGTGTTAAGGGAAAAAAGGGATTTTATTGAACCAGAATGAAAACTACTACTTAACAAAGGATTAGACTGAGGAGCAGAGGCAAAAACCAAACAGTAGAGCAACACAGAGCTACGGGGGAGTACTCACACTCAGGAAAACTAAAACTGAAAGAAACCAAGGCTGAAGTCCATCCAAGCTACTGAGTCCAAGGGGAAATCCACAAAAAAGGGGAGAAGCAGAAAAGTCCAAAAGCTGCCATAGTCCAGAAGGGAGTGGGTTTGTGGGGAACAGCATGTGGGTCTGTCCAACAATGATCCAGCAACAATTGAGGGAAGGCAGAGGGCTTATATGGTTGAGGAGGGCAGCAGGTGAGAGGAATTAGATGATTAACTGCAACTGAAGTTTATGCAGTAATCAGCTGTCAACCAGGGGGCGAGTGACCAGGAGAGAGAAAGAGACAGGAGGGAACAGAGGAGAAAAAGGGACAGGAGCTGGAGTGGAACCATGACAAACTCTTTTCTCAACCGCTGCCCAGCATTTTACTGTGGGGTATTGGCAATAGGCAGTTATTGTGTAATCTGTTCAATGGAAACAAACAAAAAAACCTTAGGTGTTTGCACTGTATTATGCACAGAAGAATTATCTGATGCTGAGTTTCAGTTAAGCCAAAGGGAATTTGCAGCAGTAATCCCCCAATAACCATGTTGGAGATGCTTTAACTGACTGAGTATGAATGCATATTAAACCGGACTCTTCAAGGGGAGAACCAGATAAAACACAGATGCAGATCCTGAAATAGCTCATATAAAAGTTGCTTTGCACTATATTTGCTTTGTAAGACATTTGCTTTTGGAAGCAGTCATTCTTTTTTTTTTTTTTGTATTTTTATTTAAATACATATTTTTGTCTAGAGTGAATCCACGGCCACACAGCAGGAAGCACAGACCTGCCTCTTTCTCTCTACATCTGGTTCATAATTTATTAAGAATGCATTGATATGCATGGCATTGGTCTGCTCCTTCTTCATTCATATTCACTACACTGGTACAGCAGAGAGAGAGAGAGAGGAATGGATGAAGAGAGACATAAATATAGCTGTAATGACCTCGTCTGTCTGTGTTTGTGCGTGCGTGCGTGCGTGCGTGCGTGCGTGCGTGCGTGTGTGCGTGCGCTTGCATGTCAAGTACATGAGCCATAAACTGTACAGTTGATCAGATGCTTGAGCTTCTGGCTGAGTTGATCTGCAGATTACGGTGGACAACAGCCGCCGCATCTCTCTCCTGAACTACATGATCTACATTTAAATAGCACATCCTGATTTCCACTTGAACCGTACCCCAACTTGCTGCTGGTTTGACTGTTCTGTTTTTACAAAAAATGATACAGTACTGGTGTGAGATTGCAGATGAAAATGATCCTTTAGCTCATTTTAAACAATAAAGACCACACTAAAAACACGAGTCGTTCTTCACCAGCTCATTTCCTTTTTAAACTTTTGCTCAATGAATTCTCCATCCCTGTGTCTTTGTGTTGGGAATAATATGCAGTGTACTGTATCTGATGATGTGAGACAACTCAGTGACAAGTTGGTGGAAGTAAACACTTCTAAGATGGCTCTGCAAATGAAATCAGATGCATATAATCTGCAAGGCCTCTACTTAATGATTTGTGCGTGTGTGTGTTCTCTGTGGACATCATAAATACAACAATGCCGACAATTTGTGTAAAAATAATTGTCGATCACTATAGGTGCTTCTGTGTTTGCACAACTGTACACTTAATCAAAACATGACTTTGTGTGGGTAAATGTGTAAATAGTGGGAGCAACATGAAATTATTATTTTTTTGTTCACTTGGGGCAGTATGGGTGGATTTTGAAGACTGAACCAGAATCAACTGGGGAATGAGTTTGAGACATTCTGTAGGTCTGGTCACACAGTGCTACATTCATAGCCGGAATATAAAAGATTCAGAATCGGAATCAGAATCACTTTATTCATCCCCGAAGGGAAATTCAGTTGTCGGGGTTCTTATCTGTTTAATTTTGAATTGAATAGACTGACTGCTAATGGCAAGAAAGATTTTCTAAATCTTTCGGTCTTGCGGCGCAGGGATAGGAGCCGTCCACTGATGTTTTGTTGTTCATTGAAGCAGATGTGAAGTGGATAATCCATGTTTGTCAGAATGGCCTCCAACTTGGTTTTTTAAATTTTTTTATTTTTTTTAAATTCAGGTAGCCTACAAGCCAACCTACATTCTTTCTAACCTCCAGGAGGGGGCGAGACCTCTGGTTGCAAAGAGGAGTTAGATTGTATTCAAGCCTATGGGGACTGTAGAGGTTTATGTCTTGTGAGGATTTGCAATAACTTACACTGAGTCCGGTTAGCAAAAACTACGTCCACATGCAGTGTTCGCGGTTAGCCCAGCTACACAATCCAACAGATCCACTCCAGACACGTCGTGATAAAAGAAAAAATATAAACTCTCCGGTTTATTTCGTTCTCAAAAATATAATTCCACAGGCAGGAAAAATGTGGCTGGCTAATACACTTATTGTAAGTTTTTGCTGAACGCAGGTAAGAAAACTGTATGCTTCTCTCTCTATCGAGCACAGACTGCGACTGCCATAAAACGCAGGGTAAACAAAACATCTGCGTCTGCGCTTGAGACATTAAAGGGCAGCTACACCTTTTTATCAACATGCATGCACATCTTAGGTCATCATACCAAAATGAAACTCAAATTATATTCAACCATATGTTCAATAAGTTGCTCCCTTTTAGCCACTACAGGGACAATGGCATTCCTTATTCCTAAATCTGTTACTAACATAAACATTTCCTAAGAAATTCAAATTCTCAATTGATAGTTCCAAGGATTTTTGAATACAAGATAAACAGTAAGGTAGGGTGTATTTTTGGGCAGGTTTACTGTCCTTTGGTTCCCCATAAGATCCATGCCTGAATCATTACATGTGGTTACTAAAGACCAGGATGGCAGCCGACAAATTCCAAACTTGAAGTCTCAAAACAACAGTCCACAAAGCAATGTGTGGTGTCACTGTCACTATGTCCATCTTTTATGTACACCTGTGGTTAGGATACCGTCTTTAATAGGCTGTATTGGCTGAACGAGATTATGTTGGTTTGTTCCACTCAAGTGGATCTACATGAACTCTGCTTTATAAGATATATCTATTACTAATTAGTACCCAAAAAACTTTCTACTCACCGTTTCCAGTCATTTTTTAATAATTAGCGTTTTTGTGTCGGTCTTTTTTTACTGTGGCATAGTGATATTTACACGGGCGGACTAAGATTTGCAGTGCACGCAGCGATTTTTGGTCACGTGGACCAATAGGAGCCGAGTCTTGTTGCTGTGGTAGCAGATAAAGATCCAACATGGCGTCAACTGTATCTAGCAGAGATACCAGCGAATATGATGAAAAGAAAAGAAAGAGAAGGAAACTGTCTTCAAAAGTTACTAAAAAAGGATCGAAACGATGCTATATGCATCTAGGCTATATTGGGACCATAGAAAAAGTGCCTAGAAAGTGAATTTCGCTCCACTACGCTGGATCTACGTGTTCAGTGCATTTTTTCAATTCAATTCAATTCAATTCAATATACTTTATTGTCCCACTTGGGGAAATTTGTGTTGGACTTAAAGCTGTGCTACCAGTCTTGCACAAAAAACACATAAAAACAATATTGTGCATAAAAACACATAAAAGCAGTATTGCACATAAAACACAATATAAAAACAAAACAAACAAACAAACAAACAAAAAAACAGTATTGCACATAAAACAGTATTGCACATGTCCCAAGGTCACACGACACAAACATACGCTATAGAAAATTAAAAATAAATGCACAATCTTCGGCCTAAGCAGCATTGTTTAGGAGTTTGATGGAGGTGGGAACAAATGAGTTCTTAAAACGGTTGAGTCTGCAGTTGGGGACTCTGTACCGTCTGCCTGAGGGAAGGAGCTTGTATTCTGAGTGAAGGATATGTGACGGTTCAGTCACTATCCTCTGAGCTTGCCTTAGAACCGTTCGCTCATAAATGGACTGCAAGGATTGGTAGTCATTTTCCCCATCAGCTTCATGGCCGTGTGCACCAAACGAGCCAGTTTGCTTCTCATCTTTACAGTCAGGTTTCCATACCAGGCTGACATCCCATAGCGGATTAAACTCTCCAGTACTGCTTGATAAAATAAAAACATAACATTTTTGTTCACACCATACAGTCTTAGCCTGCGCAAGAAGTCCAGTCTCTGCTGTAAACGGGAACACAGGCTTTCCACATGGACAATCCAACTAAAAGAGCTGTCTAAATGAACTCCAAAATACTTGTATGAGCTGACCTGCTCAATGGGTGAGTCATGTATAACAACAGGACTGCGGTCCCCTACTGATCTCGGGTCTAAGATCATCTCTTTAGTTTTCTGAATGTTAAGGGTGAGATGGTGGGCATCACACCACTGCACAAAGTGCTCTATTTCAGAGAAATAGGCTGAAAGGTTTGAATCTCTGTGCAGTAGGCTGAGGATGGCGGTGTCATCAGAAAATTTAAAAACAAGGTTCCCAGGGAGACGGTTTGTGCATTCATTTGTATAAAGTGTGAAAAGCACTGGGGAGCTGACACAACCCTGTGGGGCACCTGTACTGATTGATTTGCATTCTGAAAGGGTGTTATTGACTCTCACCTGCTGACTTCGACTTGTTAAAAAAGAAAGATACCATTTGATTAAAAAAGGGTTAACACTCATCTGTCTCATTTTTAGGATGAGAAGATGGGGTTGGAGTGTGTTAAAAGCTGAACTAAAATCAATAAATAAAATTCTTGCATATGCTTTTGGGCATTCCAGGTGCTTGACAGTCAAGTGGGTGATGCTGTTGATGGCATCATCAGTGCCTCTCCCCTGCCTATAGGCAAACTGGTATGGATCAAGTGCCAAATGAACCTCTGCTTTAAGTATGGACAACATGTACTTCTCAAAGCATTTCATTACGATTGAAGTCAGGGCCACAGGTCTAAAATCATTGTTTTCAGCAGGACATTGTTTCTTAGCTACAGGAACTATTGTAGATTTTTTCCAAAGGGCAGGAACAGTGTGCGTATCCACAGACCGCTGGAAGATGGAGCACCAAACTGGAGTGAGCTCCTCTGCACATGCCTTTAAAAGCAGTGCAGAAATGCCATCAGGACCAGTGGATTTTTTAGTACACACATGTTTAAAGATGGACTGAATTCTTTGTGGATCTGTCACGCTCAGGGGTAGGAAGCGGTGCAAGAACTCGGATCAGGTGTGTTAATGGTTCTTTATTGCTGAAGGAGGGGAGTGTTTAGTGGAGGAAGGGTTGGCTGTGGGGGTTCGCAGGGCTGGGGATCTCGGCTGGGTTTTGGCTGTGGTTCAGGGCTTGGTCTGGGCTGTGGTTCCGGGGTCCGTCTCGGGCGTGGTTCGGTTCGTGGTCGTGGCTGTGGATGTCTTTTGGCTGTGGTTCTAGGCTCGGCCTGAATCGTGGTTCGGTTCGTGATCGTGGCTGTTGATTTCTCTTGGCTGTGGTTCTAGGCTCGGCCTGGGTCGTGGTTCGGGTCGTGGTCGTGGCTGTAGATTTCCCTTGGCTGTGGTTCTAGGCTCGGCCTGAATCGTGGTTCGGTTCGTGATCGTGGCTGTGGATTTCTCTGGGCTGACTGCCTGTGCTGGGTCCGGGATTCGTTCAGGCTGAGCAACTGGAACTGTGAAGGCAGACAGAGGACAAGAGATTTACTGTTCGTTGATTTCAATTCCGATTTCAGAATATCTAGACAAGGATTCGTATGGCATGAGCTTGGCTGGAGAGTCACTAACATGGTAGTCGTATAACAATCCGGCGTCGAATGAATGTCTGAACCGGCCTTTTATTGTCAGAGAGGTGTGATGGTGAATCTGAAACAGCTGCTCAGCCCGCCCTGCACCCTTGATGAGAGGAGTGGCCTCAGCTGATGCTGAAACCACTCTGACCTAATTATGGGAGAGAGAGTTGGGCCAGAGCACAACACAGACAGGCACAACATGGCACAAAAAACAAGGCTTGGTCTGGAGGACAACACAAAACCTGGAAAGAGTCCAGGAACCCAAGCAGTCAGGCCGAGAGTCATAACAGTACCCCCCCCTCAATGGGCGCCCCTCGGCGCCCTACAGGGCTTGTCAGGGTGGGCGCGGTGGAAGTCCCGAATGAGGGAGGGGTCCAGGATGCGGGCCTTGGGTACCCACAAACGCTCCTCTGGTCCATAACCCTCCCAGTCCACCAAATACTGCAGACCCCGACCCCGACGGCGGACATCCAGCAGCCGCGAAACCGTATACACCGGATCGCCATCCAGCATGCGAGGAGGCGGGGGGACGGGCACGGGAGGGGCCAGAGGGGCTTCCCGAACCGGTTTGATTTGAGACACATGAAACGTGGGATGAACTTTCAGTGACGGAGGTAAATCTAAACGAACAGCGACAGGATTAATGATTTTGGAAACGGTAAAGGGACCAATGAACCGGAGAGACAACTTCCTAGGACAGGCACGTAAAGGCAGATATTGAGTTTTTAACCAGACCTTCTGACCCGGGGTGTAGATCGGCGCCTCGGACCGATGACGATTCGCCAGATCCTGAGTACGGCGGGACGACCGGAGCAGGGCGGCACGTGCCCGACGCCAGGTGCGAGCGCACCGGCGGAGATGGGACCTGACCGAGGGTACCTCAATATCCTGCTCTTGTTCCGGAAACATGGGAGGTTGGTATCCATACACACACTGGAACGGAGAGAGACCCGTAGCGGCACTGGGGAGGGTGTTATGGGCGTACTCCACCCAGGGGAGTTGTTTGCTCCAGGAACCCGGATCCTTTGATGACACGCATCTAAGGGCCGCTTCCATCGACTGATTCAGCCGCTCCGTCTGGCCATTGCTCTGGGGGTGAAAACCAGAAGATAAACTGACCGTGGCTCCAAGGGCCGAACAAAAAGACTTCCAAACCGCTGAAGTAAATTGCGGCCCACGGTCAGATACAATGTCTCTCGGGAGACCATGGGCACGAAAAACATGGTGAACCAATAAATCTGCGGTTTCTCTGGCCGAGGGAAGTTTCGGCAGAGGAATCAAATGAGCAAACTTTGAGAATCGATCAATTATAGACAAGATAACCGACTGACCGTGAGATGGAGGCAAACCCGTGACGAAGTCCAAGGCGATGTGCGACCAGGGTCGTCGAGGAATGACCAAAGGCCGAAGAAGACCTGGAGCAGACGCGGTGGAAGTCTTATTTTGTGCACAGACGGAGCAGGCGGCAACGAACTGGCGACAGTCTCCAGTCATGGAAGGCCACCAAAACCGCCTTTTAAGGTTCGATAAGGTTCTAAACTCCCCTGGGTGGCAGGCAAACTGGCTGGAGTGAGCCCACTGCAGGACTTCTGATCGGGCTGCTTCAGGAACGAACAAGGTTCCAGGAGGACCGGCCTCGGGGAACACCTGATCTTGCTGAGCTTTCTTGACCACTGACTCAATATTCCACGTGAGGCAAGCCAGGTGACAAGGAGAAAGAATGGGTTCTGGATTCTTAGGAAATGCCTCCTTTGAGGCGATGCGGGACAGCGCATCGGGTTTACCATTACTAGAACCGGGACGATATGCCAGAGTAAACTGAAACCTATCAAAAAATAAAGACCACCTGGCTTGCCTCGGGTTTAGTCTCTTGGCGGTCCGTAAGTACTGGAGGTTCTTATGGTCTGTCCAGACCAGAAACGGCACCTCTGCACCCTCCAGCCAGTGCCGCCACTCCTCCAGTGCCATCTTTACAGCCAACAACTCTCGGTTACCGACATCATAGTTTCTCTCCGCTGGTGAGAGTTTTCGGGAGAAGAACGCACAGGGGTGTAGCTTCCCATCTCCACCTGCACGCTGAGACAGCACCGCTCCTACTCCGGTGTCCGAGGCGTCGACCTCCACAATGAACTGTTGCGTGGGATCTGGCTGAACAAGAACAGGAGAGGAAACAAACTTAGATTTCAACGTGTTAAAGGCATGATTCGCTGCCGGAGACCAAACAAACGGACGTGAACTGGACGTGAGTGTTGTGAGGGGAGACGCAATCTGGCTGTAGTTCTGTATGAAGCGGCGATAGAAATTGGCGAAGCCCAGGAACCGCTGGAGCTGTTTGCGGTCCCCGGGCTCCGGCCAATCCGCCACCGCCGCCACCTTGGCAGGATCCATCCTGACCTCCCCCGCGGCAATGATGTAACCCAAGAAGGTCACCGACGACACGTGAAACACACATTTTTCGGCCTTGACAAAAAGCCGGTTCTCTAACAGTCGCTCGAGAACCTCTCTCACGTGTCGCCGGTGCTCCCCCAAGCCGCGGGAGAAGATCAGGATGTCATCAAGATACACGAAGACGCACCGGTTCAAGAAGTCCCTCAGGACGTCGTTCACCAGATGCTGGAAGACAGCCGGAGCATTCGTTAACCCGAAAGGCATAACGCAGTATTCAAAGTGACCAAATGGAGTGTTAAACGCTGTCTTCCATTCATCCCCCTCCCGCACCCGCACCAAGTGATAGGCATTTCGTAAGTCTAGCTTGGAAAAGACGGTGGCGCCATGCAATGGAGTAAAAGCGGAGTCGATAAGCGGTAAGGAATACTTGTTGCGAACCGTGATGTCGTTTAATTTTTTATAATCAACGCACGGTCGGAGTCCGCCGTCTTTTTCCCCACAAAGAAGGTCCCCGCCCCGACTGGGGAAGTAGACGGACGTATTAAACCTGCGGCCAACGATTCCCTAATATAGTTCTCCATGGCTGATCTTTCCGGTTTCGAAAGATTATATAGCCTGCCATTCGGCAAAGGTGCACCCTCCAACAAGTCTATAGCACAGTCATAAGGTCGGTGTGGGGGCAAGGTCTTAGCTCGGTCTTTATCGAAAACATTAGCTAAATCATGGTATTCCGGTGGTACGCCAGATAGATCAGGGTTAAAAGACAGAGTTCTAGGCTCTGGGCAACCGGGGGTCTCTGCCGAACCCAGACATGATGCATAGCAGTCTGTACTCCATGTTAAAATCTTTCCCAGTTTCCAATCTATCTGAGGGTTGTGCTTACTTAACCAAGGATACCCCAAAACCACGGGCGAGTTCAAACCCGATAAAACATAAAAAGACAAGGTTTCAACATGGTTACCTGATGTCCGGAATGTAACTGGAAGGGTCCTGTCACTGACCTGGGCTAGGCGGCGACCGTTGAAAGCTACAGCACATAGAGGCATCTTAATGCATTCTGTAGGCAAAGATAAACGTCTAACTAAGGTCACATCAATAAAGTTACCCTCCGCTCCGGAGTCAATGAGAGCTTCCACCGGTGTTTGGGATCCCTCCCAGTGAAGAGAGGAAGAAACCAAAAGGTGTGTTAGCACAGGGGAGACTGATGCCTGGCTCACCCGGATCTCCCCAGACCTAGGTGAGCCGGGTCTTTTCCCGGCCGGGATGGGCAAACGGCCACTAGGTGGCCCTCTCGCCACAATAAAAACATGCCCCTCTCCTGATGCGCTCCGCTCGTTCCTCCGGAGAGAGGCGGGCCCTTCCGAGCTGCATGGGCTCCTCGCTCATGGTTGTAGCGGATCTGGCTGGCGGAACCCTTCGTGGAGGTGGGGTAGATGGAATCGTCGGAATGTAATCTCCGGGTCGTGGTTGCGCAGCGAGGGTAGAGCGCGTCGCCTGCAGGTGGGTAACTCTCTTTTCTCGCCTTCTCTCTCGTAGTCTATTATCCAAGCTGATGGCTTGATCTATAAGCGTGTTCAGATCCGCTGCTTCATCTCGGCGGGCCAGTTCATCCTTTAATTCCTCCGAGAGACCACGAAGAAACTGGTACCGGAGGGTCGAGTCGGTCCAGTCCACCTCAGCTGCTAACGTCCGGAACTCTACCGCGTAGGTGGCCACACTTTGATCCCCCTGAAGCAGGTTACCCAGTCTTTTCATGGCTTCCGCTCCTCGTACTGGGTGATCGAATGCCCGCTTCATCTCTTCTATGAAGGTCGCGTATGAGGCACACGCGGGACGTTTATTCTGCCAGACCGCCGAGCCCCATCGAAGCGCTGAACCCTTCAACAGGCTCAGAGTGTAAGATATTTTCTGTTCGTCGGTGCGAAATTTCTGTGGCTGAGTGCTAAAAACTAATGATACCTGCATCAGGAAGTCTCCACAGGCTCCCTGATCCCCAGCGTATCGCTCCGGGTCTGGTATCTTGGGTTCCGGAGCCCAGTTCGGGGTTAACATAGCTTGGTCATTGCTGAGAGATGGGGGGTTCGGCGGAGGAGCTGGGGAAGCTGGAGGGGGCTGCGGGTTTGAGAGTCGAGCGAGAGCGGCGGTGATCTGGTGCAGCTGGGTACTCATGTCCCCCGATCGGTTGTTCAGAAGCTGACAAGTTGCTCCAAGCTCCTGAAGCGCTTGACTGTGCTGTTCCAGCACCGTGGGAGCTGAGGATATCTGCGTCATGTGGTCGGACAGGGTCTGGAGTTGGGCCGAAACCTGGTTCCCCGCTTCCACCAGATCCTTCAAGGTCTTACTGTGCTGTCCTAGAAGTTGACCATGGATGGCAACAGCCTGGAGGACCTGGGCGGGGTTTGGTTCTTCGGGACCTGAGTTCTCCGCTTCCATTGTGGCCGGATTGTTCTGTCACGCTCAGGGGTAGGAAGCGGTGCAAGAACTCGGATCAGGTGTGTTAATGGTTCTTTATTGCTGAAGGAGGGGAGTGTTTAGTGGAGGAAGGGTTGGCTGTGGGGGTTCGCAGGGCTGGGGATCTCGGCTGGGTTTTGGCTGTGGTTCAGGGCTTGGTCTGGGCTGTGGTTCCGGGGTCCGTCTCGGGCGTGGTTCGGTTCGTGGTCGTGGCTGTGGATGTCTTTTGGCTGTGGTTCTAGGCTCGGCCTGAATCGTGGTTCGGTTCGTGATCGTGGCTGTTGATTTCTCTTGGCTGTGGTTCTAGGCTCGGCCTGGGTCGTGGTTCGGGTCGTGGTCGTGGCTGTAGATTTCCCTTGGCTGTGGTTCTAGGCTCGGCCTGAATCGTGGTTCGGTTCGTGATCGTGGCTGTGGATTTCTCTGGGCTGACTGCCTGTGCTGGGTCCGGGATTCGTTCAGGCTGAGCAACTGGAACTGTGAAGGCAGACAGAGGACAAGAGATTTACTGTTCGTTGATTTCAATTCCGATTTCAGAATATCTAGACAAGGATTCGTATGGCATGAGCTTGGCTGGAGAGTCACTAACATGGTAGTCGTATAACAATCCGGCGTCGAATGAATGTCTGAACCGGCCTTTTATTGTCAGAGAGGTGTGATGGTGAATCTGAAACAGCTGCTCAGCCCGCCCTGCACCCTTGATGAGAGGAGTGGCCTCAGCTGATGCTGAAACCACTCTGACCTAATTATGGGAGAGAGAGTTGGGCCAGAGCACAACACAGACAGGCACAACATGGCACAAAAAACAAGGCTTGGTCTGGAGGACAACACAAAACCTGGAAAGAGTCCAGGAACCCAAGCAGTCAGGCCGAGAGTCATAACAGGATCAACTACAATCCTGCAGCTAGCATCAGTTAAGATAGTTTGGTAGGGATGTAACGATTCACTCAAGCCCCGATTCGATTCGATTTTCGATTTCAACTTCCCGATTTCGATTTTTTTCGATTTTATTTTTACTTTTTTAGAACCCTATTTACAAAATTAATATGACACTTTTTTAATACCAAAAGGTTTTTCTTTTATTTCAACATCTGCATTTAGTTCCAGTCTCCACTCTCCAGCTATTTCTCAGAAAGAAAACTTACAGGACATAACGGTGTAATAATCAATGCCAATGTTTTTTCTCTGCAATATTGACATTGTATTAGACTGCAACTTCTTTTTAGTACCAGAACTAAACATGAAAATAAACGGATGTAGATGTACTAAAGATTTGTGAACACAAGTCCATCTTTCTTTTCTTTTGAAACACTTTTTAACATTTGAACGCCTGCATTCATGCATGCAACTTGCTATTACACAATGCAGCTGGAGAAACAGAAGTTGAGATCATCAAAAATAGACTAGTGCTTCTTCTTAGGCATATTTTTTTTTAAGAAACACCAATATGTCAACATTCTCGGGCAAAAGTTGAGATCTTTGCATAGTAACAATGTCCCCTGCTGTTGAGAAGACTCGTTCACTTGCTACTGAAGTTGCTGGTGTGGTGAGGTATGACTTTGCAAGTGGAGAAAGTTTTGGGTAGTTCCTACCATGCTCATTCCACCAGTCCAGAGGGCAGCTCTTGAGAGGTGTGGGTTCTTCACTTCTGTACCTGTTGATTTCTGTTTCCACCATTTGAATGTGGTCTGGAGCAGCATGAACAGTTGAATCAAAAGTCCCTTCTAGAAGATCTTCTAAGGCTGTCTTCTTGGCGGGAGGGGGTTGTGGCTGCACAGTGTCTGCCTCCACTGTAGGTTCTGAAGCACTGGGTTCTGCTCCTCCATCACTGCTGGTGTCCTCTTGTAGGCTGGACTATAAATCAGTAAAACACAAAAATAGCTTCTGTTTTTCTTTCTTTTTTTTTTAATGATAATGCTGTTAAAACATTATCTTTTATATTTTACAGAAGTAAAGTATATTTATAAAGTTATATGTTATATATTATAATCTTATAAATAATATTTTTTATATTTAAAACATTAAAGCTTGAAATTAATACCTGATTGAGTAGCTGCACAGCTTTATTCTTGATCCTGTGGAAGACATCCTGGCGCTGGTTTTCCTCTAGATTGGGTAGGGTGCGAAATCTGGGGTCAACTGCAGTACACTCCAGCAAATAGCTTTATTCCCTTGTATACCTGTCTGACAGATTGCTCAGTATAGCTGCCTTCATTGCCGTCACTGTGACAGAGTCTTCTTCATTACTTTCCATGCTTTGCTCAATCATGTATTTTAGAGGGACAATGAGTGACACTGTGGGATTGTGCTCATCACTGAGCACAGTGGTGGCTGTTTTTAAAGGTTTCAAAAGTTTCACAATGTCCTCGGCATCTCTGATGTCTGAGTTGTCCAGCGTGTTGATTTCACGTGCATTTCGTCTTATGTCCGCGCTGAGAAGAGCTGCTGCAACCGCGACCTGTTGCTCCAGATAGCGTTCAACCATGTCCAGACTGCTGTTCCAGCGGGTCGTAACATCCATAATAAGCTTGTGCTGGTTGCCTTGGTCAAGCGCCTTTTGTTTTGAAGTTAACACAGCGGTTGCAGAAGGGCTGCGGTGAAAAAAAGCCACAATGCGCCTGATGCGACCTAAGAGACAAGAGACCCGGGGGACAGCCAGACCAGCCTGCGTCGCCAGGTTCAGGGTGTGAGCAAAGCATTTAATATGGGGCCCGAGTCCAGCCTCTCTCACGGCAACGTCCATGTTTCTTGCGTTATCAGTAACAACGGCGATGCTATGTTTTGGTCGATCTAGTTTCCACTCTGCTACAGCCTCTCTCAGTACTTGGGCAATGTTTGTCCCGGTGTGGGTTTCAAAAAGGGGACGCGTTTGAAGCACAAAACTGGCCATTTTCCACTCTGGGGTGATCACATGAGCAGTAATAGTGAGGTAACTTTGCGTTGCTCTAGATGTCCATCCGTCTGTTGTAATCGCCACACTATCCGCATTTTCAAGCACTGTAACAACATCAGCTTTGACTTGCCTGTACAGTTCGGGCATCACCTTCTGACTGAAGTGGGGGCGGGACGGCAGCGTGTATTTCGGCTCTAAAGTTTTTATCATGTCCTGGAAGCCTTCGTTTTCCACGGTTGAAAATGGGCTCATGTTTTTAGCCATATACACAGCGATGGACCGCGTGATCGCTTTGGCCCTTGCACTGGAGTCGGCTAGCGGACGTGCAAATACATTCCCCAGTGTAGTTTGTCCCTTTGCTAGGCGTCGCTCCTGTGGGGGAGTCGGCGGCAAACTCAGCTCATGCTGTGACATGTTAGTCGTGCAATTTGTGTACGACAGCAGTCTCTTACAATGCTTACATGCAGTCTTTGTCCTGTCAGTAGTTTTCTCTCCATTTTCTTTTGTAAATACTGGGAAACCAAAATGCTGCCACACTGCAGACTTTAAATTCACTGGAGGGCTTTCTATCTCGAAGTCGTCTTCTACCGCTGCCATCTTTGCGTCTTGTTTGTTTGGTGCCGCCGCCGCGGTTATACGTAATGCGTAGTGACGTTCAGCGCATGCGTAAACAAAGTTTCGATGCTTTTATTTTTTACATCGATGCGCATTTTACGCAGTTTACATCGATTTTAAATCGATTTTCGATGAATCGTTACATCCCTATAGTTTGGTTTATATTGTTACATTCCTCAGCAAAGTCAAGATTTTCAAATCTAAGAAAAAAGTCATTCAGTTCGTTTGCTTTCTTCAGATCATCATCCGTACTGAAATGCTTCTTAGTAGTATTCATATTTGTAATGGCCTTCATAGAGTCCCACAGCTTCTTTGAGTCCATTGACATGAAAGTGTGCTCTATTGTGTCCTTATGATGCTTTCTGGCTTCCTTCAGCCTCTGGTTGAGTTCTCTTTGCACCATTTTCAGTCCCACTCTGTCATTGTTTATAAAAGCCAGCTTTTTCCTATTAATACAGTCCTTTATGCTCTTGGTAATGTAGGGCTTATTGTTAGGGTACACTGTAATGTCCTTTTTTGTGACCACATTGTCTACACAAAAATGTATGTAGTCTGTTATGGCTTCAGTGGCCTCATCAATCTCCAAATTAGAAAATATGTCCCAGTCTGTACAGAGGAAAGATCCTTTGAGTGTCTCTATGCTGTCCTTGTCCCACACTCGCACTGTCTTAGTCTGTGGCTTGCTCCTTTTAAAGACAGCTTTATAAATTGGAATTAACTGGACAGTATTATGGTCAGAGTTTGACAGTGGGGGTAGTGGTTTTGCAGTGTATGCGTTTTTTATGTTTCCATAACATTTATCTAAGACTCTGTTGTGTCGTGTGTCGCATGTCACATATTGTTCGAATCCAGGGAGAGATAGTTCCAGCTTGCAATGGTTAAAATCCCCAAGAATCACAATCGGGGCTCCTGGAGTGCGTTGTAGTTGTTGATGAACACAGTCTGCTATTTGAATAGCAGCTCCAGCCGCGTTTCCGCTGGGAGGAACATACACCGCACATATTAGAACATTTCCAAACTCTCTGGGAAGGTAGAAAGGTCTCAACGACAGGCACAGTAGTTCTACATCGGCCGTGCATACAGTCTCTCTAACAGTGTAGTTCCTACACCAGCTGTCATTCACAAACAGACAGAGCCCGCCCCCCCGGCTCTTCCCTGACAGATCCGTTCTGTCTGCTCGGATGAGAGACAAACTCTCCAACTCAATGAGAGAGTCTGGAATATCTCGATGTAGCCAGATTTCTGTGAACACCATCACACTTGATTCCCTGTACTCGAAGCAGACCTTGCTCTTGTCGCGGAGCTCCTCCATCTTGTTCTTCAGCGATCTGACGTTGCTGAGTAACAGGCTGGGCAGCGGTGGTCTGTTCCCTCTCCGCCGGAGACGCTGCCGTATTCCCCCTCTCCTGCCTCTTCGCCGTCGTCTGCCTCTGGCCGGTTGAATTTTCACATCGTCGGGTAGATCAGTCGGAGGGGCTGCTCCCAAAGTACGGAGGGACAGCAGTGTGCTTTTGGAGTAGCACAGTAGCTGCTTCGTCTCTGCACGTGTATGAGCAGCTGTTAGACAGAACGCTAACAGTTCCCAAACAATCAGCGCCAGAAGTAATCTTTGTGCAAAAGTCGCCATGGTGGTCAGTCCAACAAAAACTTGTTGCAGTCACACAACTCAAAACTATAGGACAACATTTAAAACATTAAATAAAACCAAGAGATGACAGCAGCAGCACGAGTCCAGGTCGCCAGCAGAGCAGCGCCACACCGGAAGAAGACAAACGTCTTCTTTTTCATAGACAATACCCTTCTAGACTCTGGGTTAAAAGTTCTACTTAGAATATTTGTCCGAACTTTGTCACCAGCCAGAAATGTATCTTTATGAGAATACCCAAAAAATGAAAATCTGGTGCTGCTGTTTTTGCTTGTTCTAAGTGCTATGTTAATTCTGGCAACACAAAATCTTTATCAAATGTCATAAACACATCTACCAAACATTTGAAACAAGTATTGGTGCCTTAGTGTATACATAGGTGAATTCAGAGTGAGAAATGTAGCTAATTTCTTGAAGGAAACGCTTCAACTTAAGTGATTTGCACCCAGCACAATGAAATATATAGTAAATTTAGCTAAAACCTTATGTGTCATATATTAAAAACATCACAACCTACTGTGTAATGAAAGATATAAAATAAAAAATGCACATCATGGCCATAAATGGCTGAAAATCAACCGAATTGCTACCACGCCCTCCTAAATCGGAATAATGGCAAAAATGGAATAAGACAAAAAATAAATGCACAAAAGGTCAGAGTCATTCACAAGTATGGTATAAAACATTTATTCAAATACGACAGTGTCTCTGAATATGAAAATATAGATTAATACACATACAAATATAAAAAAAGAAAGAAAGAAAGAAAAAGAAAAACTGTACATGGTGACATGGTGAGTATATTACTCATCAATATCACTTTCATCAAAGTCATCATCCCATACAGGTGTCCTCTGTTTCTTTTGAAACATTCTCACATGCTTGGCACCAACATAAATACTGTACAAGACAGTCTTGCAGACATACAAGAACATCTTTCAGTTTCACATTTGGTTGTCTTGCAACTACAGTGGACTATCTGCAAAACACTATCAGGGGCAGGATTTTTAGTCATCCAGATGTTGTGCTAGCCATGTGTTCCCTGTCACTTTCAGTTTGGCTTTCAGCTTGACTTACCTCAGTGGACTCAGTAGATGTACCTGACTGTGGAGGTATCTTTTGTCATAGTCTATCAGCTGACAGTGTCTCAACAAAAACAAGTTCACTGATGTTTCTCTTGGCAGGGCAGTGGAAAGTGAGCTGCGGGAAGTCACGCGTCAGCCGCCTCTTCTGTAGATCCTGCCTGAAACACAAAAAATATGGGGAAAGATGAGTATGTGTGTACGCATGCACGTGTGTGTTTACATAAACATACGCGCATACCCTTTTTTGTGAGAATAAGTAAATAACAATTAACCTTGTAGTATTTACTTTTTTTGTTTACAAGAACCGTGAGAGAGACGCATGATATTTCTGTTACCTGTATTCTGAAGCATCAAGACCCTCTTGATTCTTCACTATGTCCACGAATGTCTTTCGTAGCTTGTCCATTCGCAGCACTTCCTGGTCAACTATAATCCTTTGACGGATGACAGTCTCACAGAAGAAATTGTAGCTGTCAGTGAAGGGTGTTTCAGTTCTGAAAAACGCGCATGCACACACACACAAAGCATGTATAAACTGTTGCAGCCATGTCATATTTACATAATCATCCAATCAAGATAATCTAAACCTGTCTATTCCGCCAATTTTTCCTGAATAAAATTATCAAATAGGTTTTCAGAACTACAGTTAAACAAACTAAAGACTATGTTGTTTGTCAATGCCTCATTTTGAAATGTAAAATGTGTAATAAAATGTTAATGCATTGTAATAACTCACGCTTCATCTGGGGTTGCAGTACTTGTTTCCATAGGCCTTGACAAAAACTTTGTGTGCTGTGTGTAACAGGTCCTGTGGTACCGCACCTCCAGGGTCACACAGTCTTTTTCTTTAATGTGCAAAAGCACACTGGAGTCCTCCTTCAGCTCAGCAGCCTTCTGCAACAGCTGTTTAAAAAATATATAGAGAAAGCCATTGTCTAACGCAGGTTCTGTAAGTTTCCCACCGTTTCCATGTAAAGTCCTGCACGTCTTCGCCCTGGACATCTGTGAGATGCATATAGCATCATTTTGATCCTTTTTTAGTAACTTTGGAAGGGAGTTTCCTTGTCTTTCTTTTCTTTTTGTCATCTTCGCTGTATCTGTGCGAGATATAGTCGACGCCATGTTGGGTGTTTATCTGATTCCACGGCAACAGGACTCGTCTCCTATTGGTCCACGTGACCAAAAACCGCTGCACGCACTGCAAATCCTAGTCCGCCCGTGTAAATATCACTATGCCACAGTAAAAAAGACCGACACAAAAACGCTAATTATTAAAAAAATGACTGGAAACGGTGAGTAACAAACTGATTAAAAAAGCCGGCTCTGTGGTTGGAATCGGATTGAAGACATTGGAGGATGAGGTGGAGAGACGGGCACTGAGCAAGATGGAGGCCATTCTGACAAACATGGATCATCCACTTCACATCTGCCTCAATAAACAATGAAACATCAGTGGACGGCTCCTATCCCTGTGCTGCAGGACAGAAAGATTTAGGAAATCTTTCTTGCCATCAGCAGTCAGGCTATTCAATTCAAAATTAAACAGATAAGAACCCTGACAACTGAATTTCCCTTCGGGGATGAATAAAGTGATTCTGATTCTGATTCTGAGTAGAAACTTTTTTGTGGTACTAATTAGCAATCGATATATCTTATAAAGCAGAGTTCATGTAGATCCACGTGAGTGGAACGAAATTCACTTTCTAGGCACTTTTTCCATGGTCCCAATGCAGCCTATAATGCTCATGTTTATAGTATAGCTTAGTAAACTTTAGTGCATCCATTTGTGGAGACTCTAAGATGGGGTTGACAACCCCTAACCCTGGCAAACTAATTTATGAGCTCAGTTGCTGGAACATGTAGTAAAACTACAACAGTGTCATAAATAGTTTATAGAGATCGTCACTGTGGTAATGTTGTCTTGTATATCATAAGATCAACTAAGAGCACTGTCTCCATCTTTCTGATCATATGTAACCGTAAAACCATTTTCTTGAAGTTGTATAAATATGTTTTCATATTAACATTAGATCAAAGGTTTATGTGTAAATTTGAAGGTGTCACTCTTAATAAAGAACCCTACTGAAACATTCACCACACTCTGCAGATTCCATTCGCTCTACGGACTGTCTCATAATTTTTCTTTTTCATGTTTTGGTTATTAAGCTCACTCTACTGCCCTTTTGGTTCAGTCTCAGTGCTCTGAACAATATTGTTTCAAATCAAAACAGGCAGCTCTTTTCAGTGATAAGGTGTACACCACCTTTCCTCCACTCACCTCCCTACAGTAGACTGACAGTGTTAGCAATTATCTGGGGCCTGTTTCACGAAGCAGGTTTATTGAAAACTCTGAGTTTGTTAACCCTGAAATGAGGGAAACTCAGAGTTTTCCGTTTCAGGAAGCGAGGTAACTCAACCATGAGACAGAGGGGTAACTCTAGCCTGTTTCACAAAGAGGGGTAACTTAAACTCTCGATCAGTTACCGCAGTAACAGACTCTATAACTTTAACCTGGTCGCCAGCAGGTTTAGCTGAGAAAACCTCCAGTTTCTCTCCGTCTCCGCCCACTTTCAGCCACACACGGGCAGCAATGTTCTCCACGCCGTCTCCCTCTCTTTTGCAGCTGCAACGGTGTTGCACTTCTTTCTAAAAACGTGTTCAAACTCGCCATATAAGCACGTTAAAAATTTCCAGTTCAAAAACGCAGCCTTTCGCTTCCCCGTTGCCATGGTGACTCGTCGAATCGGGGCTCCATTGATGTCTTTTCAGAGTTGCGGTGCACACGCTTAACTCCGAGTGAAACTACTCCGAGTTAATTAAACTCAAATCAGCCGTTGTGAAACCGAAAACTCAGAGTTTTCTATCTAAGCGTAGATCAACTCAGAGTTGAGGATTAAACTCAGAGTTTCTTTAACCTGCTTCGTGAAACAGGCCCCTGGTGAACACAGTGCAGCATTTCCTCCTGAGTTGGTGGTGACCAAAACAAAGCAGAGGTGAGCGTGAGGATTAGACTTAGATTTGTCAAGTTTCCAATTTATCAACATGTCTCCAACATGAACTTTATTCCATAATATTCTTTTCTGTCAGTGTTTTGTTTACAGCTTCTTCTGCTGCCCCCCATCTGGCCTGATAATCAGCTAGGACAGCTATAATGAACATTACTGACAGTCCCAAATTGGTTGTATGAACATGGATGTCAAACTGAAAGCCTTTTGGAATTAAAATGAGAAAAAACCAACTATGCACTATCATTACACTCTTCTTTCAGAAGTCAACATCTTAAATGACCTGTTTGGAGTTTGGAGTAGTAAATTGATTTGGTAATAGCCCATCACTGTATGACAAAGGCTCAGTCTGCAGCAGAGAGGAAAATGAAGAAATGGACTCTTACCTGCATGGGTCAAACTGTGTCTCATTTTCTCATGTGAAATTGTGGAGATGACACATCAAGTTAATAACATCCTGCATGTACGACTGGATTTTAAAACTGATAATTCTGTTCATCTGTGAGTTTCTGAAAACCTGACTGACATGACTTTGTACCTGCAGGTAACAACAGATACCTGTTGAAAACATGATCACTCACCCTCTTTATAAAACCCCAGCATACACAGCAGGTACGCTGTAATACACAGCAGAGTCAGGCTTCCTCTGAGGGTGGAGCGAACCACTGGCTCACTGAAGGGGAAATAGATTTGCCTCAGTGCTCCAGGGGGGAGACTGCTCTCCCACCTGGAGGGAGCCTGCAGCATTATTAGGACGTGCAGTCCTGCACAGTCCTGCGATTACAGATGGATTTCCCTTTCTCAGTGTGGACCAAAAGCTTGATGACCCCCATGAGCTCCAGGCCCAGCACCACACAACTATCCAACTGTGCCTTACTGCAATGCAGCAGCTTTGGAAGCTGCAGATGGCTAAATGACTGGCTGACTAACTGAAAACAGTAATGGACAATGTTGATTTTGATGATTTATTGCCTCTACACAGTAAACATACTCATGGTCTTGAACTGCCACACATTCCTACATTTTCCTCTCCATCAAAGCATCTGACATGCTGCACCTGGCTCAGCACCAAATTAACTCACAAACACTGTACTGAGTTACAATCCCATTAACTTTACAGACTTGCCTTGTGCATGAAATCAGCTGCGTCCTGCACCAGACACCTGCTGGGCTCAGGTAAGGGCAATGTTATTACACAGAACACCAACATTTTTTTTTTCTCATCTTAGCACCCCTTCTGCAATCTGGCCGTATTCATTGCAGAAGAGGTATTTTTACAGCATTTGAAGTCTGCATTTCAGCCCGTTTGCTGTGGGTAATACAAAAGGTCAAAAGAACATGACAGTAGCTCAGGTCCAACTGTAAACAAGCACTGAGGAAACATGGACTCATTCTGCTGCAGTGTGTTCAGATGCGTCATTTCTTTGTCTTTTGGCCTGAACCAGGATTGTAAGTGGTTGTTGTGGCTGCTTTGCCTCTTTTCACATTTTTTTTTATCTTTATCATTTCTGAACTACTTCTCTTTGCTGCAAATTTGCACAGTAAATGACAGTGAGACAGTCCTTTTGGAGTAGCGACATGTAGTTTTGCTTCATTTGGACTTTTATATAAGATAAGATAAGATAATCCTTTATTACTCCCCGTGTCTGTAGAAATTTCCCATGTTACAGCAGCACACAGCATACAGTATGAGCAGCAATAAACAACAATATAATTATAAGCATAATAATATTCACAGTAAGTTCAAGCGTGTAGGATGGAAAAAGTGACTTATAAAATGATGTAAAGTACAAGAAAAAATCAAATGGTGCAAGAACTGTGCAGATTATGTGGTAAAGGATGATGTGATGGAGTCCAGTTTTATGTAAACATCAGCTAGTGATGCTGGTGTTATAAAGTCTTATAGCAGATGGAATGAATGACTTGCGATAGCGCTCCTTCTTGCATGCTGGGTGTCTCAGTCTGCTGCTGAAAAAGCTACGTAGAGACTCCACAGTGTCATGCAGTGGGTGAGAGGGATTGTCCATGATGGATGTGAGCTTTGCCAACATCCTCCTCTCACCCACCTCCTCTATGGAGTCCAAGGAACAGTCCAGCACAGAACCGGCCCTCCTGACCAGTCTGTTCAGTCTCTTTCTGTCCCTTTCAGTGCTCCCTGCTCCCCAGCAGACCACTGCATAGAAAACAGCAGACGCTACCACAGAGTCATAGAATGTCCGGAGCAGAGTCCTGCACACTCCAAAGGACCTCAGTCTCCTCAGCAAGTGGAGATGACTTTGGCCCTTCTTGTACAGGACCTCTATGTTGTGTGACCAGTCCAGTTTGTTGTTGAGGTGAACACCCAGGTATTTGTATGAGTCCGCTATCTAATGACGAGAGGTCATTTTAGGTTATCAGAAAAAGCGCAACTGTTATTTCATTTAATGATGACTGTTGTATGACTATCCGAGTCCTGACAGTAATCCAGAGCGCAGTACAAGAACCTTCAATCTGAAGCTGTCTCTCCATCCCCCGGTCAGGTCGACCTTTGTTTATTTCACAAGTGTAATACTACACTACAGCATAATGGAGCAATAAAAGCTTGATACTAAAGCAGTTACTGGGCAGAGAACAAATACAGACATGTTGAGATAAGAGGGCTGCATAGTGCCTTGGTGGTTCGTACTTTCATCTTGCAGCTCGAAGATCCCTGGTTCACATCTCGGCCTTCCCAGGATCTTTCTGCATGTTGCATGCATGGGTTTTCTCCGGGTACTCCGCCACAGTCCAAAAACATGCTAAGGTTAATTTGGTAACTGAACTGTCCGTAGGTGTGAATGTGAGTGTGAGTGTTTGTCTGTATATGTAGCCCTGTCATAGACTGGTGTCCTCTCCAGAGTGTCCCCTGACTTCACCCCAATTCAGCTGGGATAGAGTCCAGCTCCCCCGCGACTCTAATGAGGATTAAGCGATGTATAGATAATGAGGCAAAGTTGGAATGCAGAGGTAGGCAGTACTAGGTCTCTAAAAGTTACAGAATATTTAGGTACATGCACAATATGGAAAACTACCTCCACATAAGATGACCAAATGCTATCCTTACTGTCTGTGAATCCCTGAAAATCTGTTTTTCAGACGGTCAACTGCAGTTTCAAGGTGGAAATGCTGAGTTACGGTGTTGACTGCTTACTGTTCTTGTGATTTGTCCACTAACTCATAAAAAACACCCCCTGATCTTGTTAATAAGGTAAAAACAAAACAACACACACACACACACACACACACACACACACACACACACACACACACACACACACACACACACACACACACACACACACTGTTTTAATTCTATTTAATGAGTTTTGTCTTCAATCTCACCTACATCAGGAAGTGTTTTCCTGTCAGAGAGACAAGTGAATCTGTCTGTTTCTAAAGCTAATTATGCACTTGAACATAACGGCCATGATACTTTGAAAAGCGAAGAATGAAAACATACAAATATTAAATCACAGCACATTGCCATTAGCTGATCTTCTCAGCAACTGCTGCTGTCTGTAGGTTAACAAAAGGTTGTGTTTCTCCATTTATGTTTACTTAAGGCTGTTTAAATATCCATTTACGTGTAATTGGAAAGTGAACATAATCCATGTTAACATTTACATAGCTCCGTGTTGGCTGTCTCATGCTGTGATTCATACGAAGGAGGTGCACACAGTGGATTGTAGACATGTGATTAAAATGTCAAGCTATTATACATTTATGCCCTGGACTTGTTACATAACTCACACACATAGAATCACCAAGTATAGCAGGAACCTGACAGAAATACAGTCCACGGGGCATTCCTGTCACACCTGTGAATGGATGTCACAGAGTGGAAAAAGTTTATCTTGAGGAATAATCTGAAATTTTGACACCAAACACTGACAACACAGGAACCCAAAAAACATCAGCTGTCAGGTGGTATCACTTTTTAGCCTCCTCTTTCAACAGGTAGGAAACCAGATCCACATCTGAGTAGCTGCTACAGTTTTGATGTAGAAGAATTACTGGCGGAATTATAATGTGTTTGGTTTTCCATACACATCCTTTAGCTGACAGAAGGTGGGGAAAAAGAGATTTAAATAATGTTCTCCTTTAGTGACCTCATAACCATATTCAAATGTCAAAACTCTTAGGAAAAGTTCATCTCAGAAAGTGATGTACGACTTCCTCTAACAGTAACAACTCCTGTCAAACTGAGTTTCGCTCTTGTAAACTTTGCATGAATCTATTTTTAATCCTGATACGTGTCTTGCAAGGTCTGTTTTAAAATATATTCATTGTGTCTGCATGGTGCAGTATGGTAAAGCGAAGGTTATGTTTTTCTTCAATTATATAACCATGTCCGGTGTTATAAAAGACCGTAATAATCCACATTCAAAGGGGTGTATTTTAAACAGTATTTGTAACATCACTGGCATTTACAGTAAAGCTACAAAATGTCACAGCAGAACTAAACTTAATAGTGGCCATCGCAGGGTCACAGTTAAAAAGGGTACAACAGGACTTGGTAAAAAGTCTCAGTGAATGCAAGCTTGCTTCACATACACACATGAACAAATGTCATTGGGAGGAACTCACACACACTGCACAGAATCTGTGGGTTTAAAATGATGTTTTTGCCATTTTCTGTCTCATAAGAGGTCCTTTAATGTGAGTATTGGCTTGACTCTTCAAAATGTTACTCAAGATTGAACTTTTTTAGGATTTATTAGTACCTTTAGTGAAATGTTGAATAAACACTACAACCAATTTAGCTGCATAATGATATTTTATCGAGCTAAATATCTGTCATAATTATTGGCTCTTGCAGACGTCCTGATACTCAACCAACGTGTACATAATTAAACACAAATTCCAGATGTTATCAACCCATTTTCATCAGATAAGTCCATCCTTATGGGCCAGTGGAGACATCATCTATGTTCTAGTAGGCTCAGCAGAGCATTATGGGCTAAAGATCAACATTCCAGGATTGGAATAAGTTAAGTATGTACTGTCAACGAGTTGTCTTTAGTTCAATTCCGGTCTCTGAACATTCCTACAATATTAATGTTTGACCTTCACTTTCACTTATTCTTTCTCAGTGTTTACTCATGTTTTCTGTCTGTGTTTGCTGGAGTTCTAATCATCAAAACTGCATGGTTAAGTAAAGTAAAGGATCATGGTTTGGGTTAAAATGTGCTACACCACATATTTCAAAAGGTTTCTCTTTTTGTAATTTTCCAGAATGACAACTGCACCAGAGGTTTTACACAAATGTGTTCATAAGACTGCAAGAGGTTGCTGATGTAACTTCCTATTTACCCACGATCAGAACATCCTTCTGGCCCATATTTATGAGTACAATATGTGCTGATATGGACCAAAATCTCTGTCATATATACTGTATCCATCATTTCATTCAGGTTTCTTTTAACTTTTAAAAATTTGTCTGCATTAAGCCAAATTTAAATCAAATAATTTTAAGGTTTTCATGTAGCTTTCATAGTCACCCTTTTGTGAGGATTGTCAAGACAGGAAAATTCCTTCATCTTCATCTTTTTTAGGTGTCAAATAATAAATTATGAACCGATCAGCCAACTAAATCACTGTTTTATGTTTTGAATATCATCTGGCAAAACCAGTATAAATACATGTTAATGATAACAGATGCCTTATATTATTGGCTATATAAAAAGTGCAATCATAGACAAAAATTTCTCTTTTTGGCCTTGCTGCCAAGTGGTCCCTGCCTCCTGTACTCAGTGTCAGTTTATACATCCATTCAACCTCCTGCTGTTCCGTCTGTGATCATCTACGCTGTGCATGAATGCAGCCAACTTCACAATATAGCTGTTCTCATTCAAATATGTGTTTGCTTCTGTTGTTAGACAACGGAAGAAGTATGAAATAGTGATCTAAAAGCAACCCATAAACACGAGATGTTAAGCAGCATATAAAATATGTGCCAGTTTTGATTCCTAGTAGATTTCATGGCAACTTTATGCCTTTGTATAATCAAATATTTTAACTAGCTGGTGATCTGGTGGTATGCCAATGTCCAGAAATACCAGTTTAAAAGGCAACAGTAGCATGGTGGCATATGATGAACCACTGCCCATGAGCGGCTAATGTCAGGTATAAAAATGTCCTGTTACTGATGGCCAGTCATGCTGGTCACTGACAAGTCTTTTCTGCCCTGTTCCTCTATTAAAAAAAAAAAAAAGACTAAACTGTCAGCCAAAGCTCCAGACAATAACAATGCAGTTTATAAGGGTTTGGATTTTGTTGCTTCTGTTTAGTTATCAGAATAAATATGTAATTAAGAAAGAGGTTGCATGTATGGTTTGGAATTTATAAATCTACGAGATATTCACATGTAAATGTCAGTGCTGATTGAAACAGAGGGACTGACACTGTTGGCACTGTTTGGTTTTAGCTCTTTTTTTCTCCATGCTGCTCACTCATAATGCTGAAGGCGTGAAGTCTTACCCTTTCTGTCTATTCAATGACAGCCACAAATAAACAGGGAGTAAAAAAACACATATTTGCTACTGTATAAATAATTAGTAAATATTTGGAAGTCGTGTCAAAGCAGCAAAGTCATTCTTCGCTGCCATGCTCTTTGGAATTTTGTATATTTAAATGGAGAATGGTAGGAGTTCAAGGCCATTCGGGTGTATCCATACATGTGAGAGTGGCTTATAAGGACTGAATGGAGACATTCATGGTAATTATTGGCTGTTTTGGGGGGGAAAGCTCAAGGATGACATTAATAGGAGAGTTAGAAGTATAAATATGGCTACATGTTCGTTTATTTGTGAGTGAACATGTTTACCGAATACTTGGTCTGTTTCTACAGGACACCAAACTCACACTCTATCCAGTGGATACATTGTAGGTTGTTCTTTCTTTATGTCCTACTAAAATCTCACTGTATTTAGACAAAAATGTCATCTTGTGCGATATATCCTGTATATTATCATCTATCTTAACTCATTACTTGTGGATCAGAAGGTCTTTGCTCTCAGGAAATGTGAGATTCCCGATACTGTCCTACACACACTTCTTCAGGTAACATAAAAGTAGAAACATGAGCATATTTTTTCAAACATGCTGTCTGTGTATGTCCTTTCAAATGCATCTCTTTATTATCAAAATAACATTCTGTTTATTGGGCTGTGGCTGCACACCTGTTGGTCCAGCAGTTTTGTCTCGTCTGAAATATTTTAGCAAATGTTGAACGGCTGGCCATCAAAGTTAATGCAAACAGCTATGATCCTTGCATGATGAAGCATACTGATGCTGGTGATACTCTGACTTTTCTTTAGTGCCAACACCTGGTGGACATTTTTTGATTTTTATTGAATTGTATCTACAGTTATTGGTTGGACAGTGGTGAATTTTGGTCCTTGATCCCCAAAAGATGAACTGGAATGAGTTTGAGCCAAAACCTTCTTCCGCACAATCTTTAGCTATATTTTAGTTCCTTTAATGGTTTGGTTTACAATGACATATTTGCACAACTTATGCAATTCTCATCAGCTTCAGCTGTAGTTTGTGTTTCACACTAATTATTAAAGGTCAGTCTGTTAAATGAAAAGAGAAAGGATGACAAACATTACCTGGAAATCAGCATATTAGCATGGTCAATGTGAGCATATTAGCATACTGATGTGAGGATTAAGCACTGATCTGTCAATAGGACCCCATAGAACCACTTAAAAGACTTAGCCTTGATAATAAATCATGAAATGTCTCAACAATCATTTCACAGTTTAAAAAAGACCCACAACAATTAGCTGATGATCACTCTTAATTTCAGATTCCACTGTTTCCACCAACAGAACAACTGTGAGGTTTGTTGTTCAGACATTAAACTGAAGCATTTCTACCAATGATCTGCCACAACATTTAAACCACTGACGGGTGAAGTGATTGTTATTGGCCGTCTTGTTGCAGTGTTCTCCTGGGAAGCCTTGAGTCATGCAATGTTACTTTGACAAGTACCACCCACATGAACATGTTGTAGAGCAAGCGCAAGTGCAGTGTACTCCCCAATAATGCCACGCAACAAGATCTGCTCTGGAACAGTTCTACAGCTCCTTCTCAGCCACCCGTTTGATCAGTATTGGATGTACGTAGATCGGACAGAAACTGGCTTTGGCAACGCATTTTGTTCACACCACTGTGTTTGTTTGCATTTAAACCTTGTATTAATTACCATAGTCATTTTCTTCATTTTACCTTTGTGAGCCTTTTTTAAATAGAGCTAATTACGGTATATAATACTGAAATACTAAAATGAATGATGGCTGGATTCCATTTAGCTGCTTTTGTGTCAGGGTCCTGTTAATGTGCTCGCTGGCTCAGTGTCACACTGTCAGGGCTCAGTGGGCCACTTGAATAGAAGAGCCCTATCATTTTTCCTACTACAAGTCAGGGACACATAAATAGACGTTAAAATGTTTCATGTGATGCAGAAAATGATATAAACTATATAATAATAGTTATAATAAACAACGAACGTGAACGTACACTAACAACAACTTGACAGGTGACTAGATGTATCAAAGAAGATACTTTAGTTTTCATTTGTTTTAAATTTTATACAAAATGTGGGGGTTTTTTTCAGCTACTGTCACTGAATTGTTTTTAATCATGTGTATTCTCCTGTTTTCTGTCCATTGATTCCTGTCAATGGCAACAAGCAATGGGATAACAAGCTTTTTATTACCTATTATTTCTGTAATCATTGTTGTATTAATAATAATTACTGCTGAAAGGTCAGAAAGTCCCACATTTCGGTAACACTTTATAATAACTATACACTATTAAGCATTAGTTAAGCATTGGTTCAGCATAATTTCAGCATTAGTTAATCCTTAAATCCTCATGAACTCATCATGAATTCACCATTAGTAATGCATTACAAAGCTTTAGTAAAGACAGTTTTAAATGTTCAACTAACACATTATGAAGCATTAGTTAAACATTAGTAAAGTGCTTAATTCATCGTTAACTCATCATTTGTAACTAATTAGTTATACGTGCTTAATTAATCATGAATTCATGATCTGTATGGCATTTATTATGCATTACTAAGCACTTAATAAATCCGGTTAAAAATGTTTTGTTGCTCATTGATAATCTCAGTTGTTAATACTTTCTAAAGGGTTAGCAACTGTGTTAGTATATGATTTACAAACACATACTCATACTCAATGAATAACTTATTAATGCGGTTGCTACTCATTAGTTAAGTATATTCCGTGAGCCCATCTAAAGTGAGGACTATCTATGCTTTATAAAGCATTTATAAATGACACAGAAGCAAAGACATACAAAGTGTCAGTTTTATTGGTCCCAAACAATACAAGCTCTTTTAAATACACACTTTAAACAAATACAATCTATAAGATTTCAAGTAAACTTGACAAACATCTTCAAATAACAACAGTCTGTGATCGTATAAAGTAGAAAAATAAAATACAAGCTCTTTTAAATACACACTTTGCAATCCTTAACATTTCAAGTAAACTGGTGAACTATCTCTTTAGGGCACACACACACCAGAAGTAAGTGGCTGCCTGATTCTGGGATTCCGCCAGTGCATTTCAATGGGAAACGAGTGCATTCCTCCTCCTACCAAAGGTAAAAGTTGCAGGAGGAGGAATCCGCTCGTTTCCCATTGAATTACATTGGCGGAATCCCAGAATCAGGCAGCCACCTACTTTTGGTGTGTGTGTGCCCTTGAATTGCACAAAGTGCTTTACAGTAAAACAAATATACCGTTTTCAAATATTGCAAGATAACACGAGATAATTTCTGCAACCTGTATGCCTCTACGATCAGCTGTCATCTCTCCAGCGGGTTCTCTCTCCGACTTCCGCATTTGAGAAAATTAAAAAAAACCCGCGCGGTCTCACTCTCCAGAACTGCGGAGGAGACTGGGACTTGTAGGACTCTGGGACGTGTAAGACGCTACTGTGCATGCTCTTACCGTCAAAAACGCTAGTGCGCATGCTCCAAAATGCAGAAGTCACGCTGGTAAGATGACAGCTGATCGTAGAGGCAAACAGGTTGCAGAAATTATCTAGTGTTATCTTGCAATATTTGAAAACGGTATATTTGTCTTACTGTAAAGCACTTTGTGCACTTCAAGGGCACCCACTTACCTCTGGTGTGTGTGTGCCCTAAAGAGATAGTTCACCAGTTTACTTGAAATGTTAAGGATTGCAAAGTGTGTATTTAAAAGAGCTTGTATTTTATGTTTCTATTTTATACGATCACAGACTGTTGTTATTTGAAGATGTTTGTCAAGTTTACTTGAAATCTTATAGATTGTATTTGTTTAAAGTGTGTATTTAAAAGAGCTTGTATTGTTTGGGACCAATAAAACTGACACTTTGTATGTCTTTGCTTCTGTGTCATTTATAAATGCTTTATAAAGCATAGATAGTCCTCACTTTAGATGGGCTCATATACTTAACTAATGAGTAGTAACCGCATTAATAAGTTATTCATTGAGTATGAATATGTGTTTGTAAATCATATACTAACACAGTTGTTAACCCTTTATAAAGTATTAACAACTGAGATTATCAATGAGCAACAAAACATTTTTAACCGGATTTATTAAGTGCTTAGTAATGCATAATAAATGCCATACAGATCATGAATTCATGATTAATTAAGCACGTATAACTAATTAGTTACAAATGATGAGTTAACGATGAATTAAGCACTTTACTAATGTTTAACTAATGCTTCATAATGTGTTAGTTGAACATTTAAAACTGTCTTTACTAATGCTTTGTAACTTATTACTAATGGTGAATTCATGATGAGTTCATGAGGATTTAAGGATTAACTAATGCTGAAATTATGCTGAACCAATGCTTAACTAATGCTTAATAGTGTATAGTTATTATAAAGTGTTACCCACATTTCTTTGTCTGTGTGCTCATTTACGAAGAGACTATTTTCACTCGATGAGTCTTGACAGAAGCATAAAGACCTGCTGTCAGTAGTGTCCTTGGTACCAAGCACGATGGTCCACCTTCCTTTGTTGCCGCATCACTCTCACTACTGTGTCTTTTTCTTTCCTCTCCATGTTGCATCTCCTTCACCCTCTCCTCCACCTTTTCTTTCACTGTCATGTTGCAGAAAGTCTGTACATTTTGAAAGGCTTTATTTTCTTTATAAAGCAACCCTCTCTGTATCCCAGGTGCAGTCGGGTTATCTTTTCCACCCACGCACTGGATGAGATTTGACATGCTACACTGTCAGATGCAACATTGCATATGTCGTATGGATGTACATTTCATTTTAACTATTTAGAATCATTACTTGAACTGACAGAGCTACAGCATCTTCCTCAGGTTTGCTTTTGTTGTGTATATGCACAGTTTTTCTTCTTTCCAGGTATTGGAAGAGGGTTTGTGACTCAGGTCCTGTAGCAGCTTTTCATCTTCTCAGACCAACCTCCTTCATTTATCTCTGCAAGCTCTTCATCTGATGCTACTAAAACTTGCAAATTAATCTGTCTAAAAAATAAATTAATTAATTAAATTAAAATTTCTAATTCTATGTCATTCTGGCATTGTTCCATCTTGATCAGCCTGTGCAGTGGACTTTCCCTCAAAAGACAAAATACTGGTTCATATTCTTTCATATCAGAAGACTGGTGTGATGAGCCAGAAATTAAAAAAACCAAAAAAACCATAAATAAAGATAAAAAAGTGAGTTATAAGTGAATGTTAAGCATTTCGCAAATCATTATCCATTCTGTCTGAAGGAAAAATGAATTTTCATGTTGAAATGGAAAACATGGTACAAAATTAATAAAGGTGCTTTTTATTTGAAAGAAAGGGGACTTTTTATTGAAAAATTACAAAACATCTAAAGCTGCTGATGATCAGTAGTTTCAAGAAGACACTATAATTTAGAAAATATCAATTTTAAAACCAGTATTGTGTAATTTAGTTACAGTCTAACAAAAACAGAATGCATTTTGTTATACTGAAATGTGCTCAACAATATATAAACCTAGCTACATTGAAGAAGTATTGAACATCAGAACAAACTGTATACGCGACGCTGACATGTATCAATCATGATGAATGTGTCAAATCATTTTATTATTCATTTTCTGTCAAATTTTCTGATGAATATTAGTTCAATACTCACTCTCTTTTAGCTTCTATGCTATGATTTGCATGAAGTAGTTGTTAACTGGAGCTTAAATGCCTGTTTGTTGCTCAAGAGGTTGTGTACAGTGTTTTTGTTATTTTTTAAACTAGTTACCAGCTGGAATTAAGTTGGGGGCAGTGACAATGCAATGAGATGGTAAAGTTGCAGCAACACCTAAACAATTAGCCTTAATGGTTAAGCCCAAATCAGCTGAAAATTCCCCTTTCACATCACATAATTTGATTAATTTTTGCTATGAAAATTGTCAATTAGTGCAGATTTAACACGTTTTTAAAACTGGAGGAGACAGTTGTTCTGACAATGACTACAATGCATTAGTTTTCTGCTTGAAATGTAAAACATTGTCAAATGTATGAAAGTAGTGAAGGCAGACCGACATCAGAAATTGTCTTGTTTATTCTAATGAGGACTTACCCCTTGAAACTGCAGACAGAAAATAGATTTTTTTTTTTTTTTTTTTTTTTTGGTCTCACTTCGGACCTGTTATGGATACAGAGACCTGCTGGACTGCAAAAGTGTCTCTCATCAAAAAGCTTGAGGTTCTTCAGTGTGCCCTTACAGTTGAACACATTCTATTAAAAAACTAACCTTTTCATAAAATGTTTTGCCCTCAAACAGGTGAAAAATAGTGAAAAAAGCAGCTTTTATTTGACATAATATTGAATCAAATGTGAATGGACTCCATAGCCCTTGTTAGAAGCTGAGAAGATGGAGAGCCACCGAGATATTTCACAGCATTTATGGCTGTTGAATGTTTGATGGTGGTTGGGGCAGCAGCGGCAACCAGAAGAAAAATGGTTGCTTTCCAGGCTGTGTGTGTGTTTGAGAGCGACATTACTCTCTTATCTGACCACTATGTGAGTCCAGACTAATGCCTTTTCACATACTTACACACACACACATACACACACACACACACACACACACACACACACACACACACACACCGACACTCACCACAACCTCAGGTGTTTGTAGATTGATACCGGTGACTAAAAATGGCTTCAGTATTTATTCATTGAAATGTCAAGAGCAAGGAAACATATGGCGGTCCTGACACATAGCACCAGACACAGCAGCTGCTTAAACCTGGCCATCAAGTGCAAACAGGAGTTGTGTGTTGCATACAGTAGCCCTGCCGTGAATGCGTTTGCCTTTCTGTCTATCGGTAACAGTGATAACATGAAGTGTCCGAAAGGTAAGATGTTTCCTGCTCTCCACCACCCACCATATGTTACCACATACATTGACAGAGACAGAAAAAAAGTAAAGAAAAAAGAAACAGCATGAGGTTTTCTATGCTCACATGTCATGATGTCAGTGGAATCTGGAAAGGACAAGGAGGAATATGTCAAATGGCAAAACAGAAATCTCACAAAGACAGAACTTTACTACAGACTATTACGAAGATGCAAATACTTCCTAAGATAGTTGGGAATCAAATAAGGATGGTGAAATTATAGAAGACAAATTCTCATCACAAGTCGCAACAAAGCCAGATAGAATCCCAGCCCCATCATACAACACTGTATATATTATACAGTATGAGAAAAGCCATACTCGATGCAGACTGCTGAAAGGAACCATAATCCAATAATTTGCATTTCTGAGTTTCTAAGTCAAAACAGTAAAAGGCATCAGCAGTTCCTGTTCAACTTTGAAACAGTCAACTTAAAGGCATTGCTTTCTGTTTGAAAATCTATAATGCATAGTCCAGAAGAGTTAAAGCTACTTTCATAGATGTCAGGTTTAAAGGTGGTCTGACCTCTGTGTGGCTTCAATTACAGGGGACTATGAAAACCTGAAAAACAGTCCTTATTTGACTTTAAAATAAATACCATATGCATATTGCATTTCCCTTACCTTGCCTCGGCTCCTTTATAGGGATGGCACAAATATACATATTAGGCATGAGTGGAAAAGCATGTTTATCTTGAACGAATATACATGAAATAGAGTTTTAATCACTATTGATGTTTATTTCTTTGAATTAAATCATTTTTTGACACTACATTTAAGTGAAGCCATAAAGTTCCCTTGCCACTTATAAACAGATAAGATATATTACTTATATATAAGATGGAAATAATAATTTTCTACCTTAAAATGGTTTAGATGTAGCTCTACACATGGCTTCTTCTAGAATGTGAAGATCTATTAATTTCCCAAATGTTTCTTCACCCATCCGCCTTTTGCAGCTCGAGCACACCAGCTCACCTACAACTCTGCTCAAACACTGTAACACGGCTCTATGGTACAGAAAGGCAAGCTATAATTCAGTCAGATCTGCAGACAGAAATCTTCACCGCAAGCCTGACTGCCATCGGTACACTGCAGTATCCGGTGGAAATACTCAGTCATGTTCTTGGTTGTTGAAAGTCTACGCAACACCTGAGGGACAGTTTTACTGACTGTGTTCTGCAAATGCATTCCTTGCACTTGATTCATGTTCTGTACATTCATCGTGTGTTCTTGTCCTTCCTGGGCCTACATACATCATCTTCTTTCCCTTTTCTAAAATTGCTTTTGGCTCTCTGAGTAGAGAATCTTTTTTTCCAGTGTTGAGCCATCATGAAATGCAGCCACACACACTGAGCTATTCATTTGTTGTGTCCTGCCCCCATTTTTGCAGCTGAGATAAAGCACGAGAATCTAGAGTATTTTGAATATTTGAAATAACATTGTACAGGATGGTACCTGCAGGAATATGTGAAAGCAGACAGGTTCTTATTATGTTTAAATCTGCATGAGTGTGTGCATAGCGTCCACAGAGAAGTTGGGAAGTGCTTCCCGATTTTGAAAAGAAACTGGAATCCTTGCATGTGTTGGAGGACATGGAGATGAAGCAGAGGGTTAGTGGGGTGTACTGGTGGAGGTGGGATGGATGTGCGCAGAGGTGAATCTATATTTGGCAATAATGCCTGTAAAATGGTACAGAGGCTTGTGTTCAATCTATGAAACATGGTGCAAATCTAAAGAAACCCACACAAACATTCATCAACAGCAGGCCCAGGTAGCAGGAAAAACTTTTCTTACCATGTGTACTTGTTTTCACATACAATTCCCACATTTTCATTACCCCGGGTGCAGTGAACCCAAACAACACATATATGATAGAAATGTGTAGGGGGTGCACAGCTTGTACTCAATGAAAATGTGTTCTAGTACATGTACTTCAAAAGAAATAAGCCAAGGCCAGTAAGTCTCAGGTTGGAAAAAGTAATTCCCTGAATCGTTTTTCTTTTAGTGAACAGTGAAGATAGCTACCGCAGACCCAAATATTACATTCACCTCCTGTGGGGCTACGGAGCAGAGAATTCTGTTGTTGGGCCCATACGGAGCATTACAACACGTCAGTTTCACTAATCTCCCAAGGCTCCCAGAAATTAACTATCCATCCATCCATCCATCCATTCATTCTCTATACACCGCTTAATCCTCATTAAGGTCGCAGTGGGGCTGGAGTCTATCCCACCTGACTTAAGGTGAAGGCAGGGGACACCTGGACAGGTCAACAATCTATCACAGGGCTACATATACAGACAAACAATCACATTCACACCTATGGACAATGTAGTATCACCAATTAACCTCAGCATGTTTTTGGACTGTGGGAGGAAGCCAACGTACCTGTAGAAAACCCACACTTGCACAGGGAGAACATGCAAACTCCATGCAGAAAGATCCTGGCAAGGCCTGAACATGAATCAGGAATTTTCTAGCTGCAAGGCAAAAGTGCTAACCTCCGAGCCACTGTACAGCCCAGAAATTACCCAGTACTTTAAAAAAATTTTATCCATGCAGAAGACAGATAGCTACACAAATGACAAAGAATTGATTAATTGTTATGTTTTAAACAAAAACTGAAACAAATATTCTCTAATACCATCTTGATAAATGTAAATATTTGCTAGCTTCTCAGTTTGTTTTCTATTATAATAAACTCAATATGTTGGTTTTCTTACTTGTGAACCATGTTCAAACATTTAAATATGTCCATTTTGGAATTTGGAGAAAAAAAATTGTAGCTTTCAACAAAATGAGTGAAGTTTAAACTTAAATAGAAGTTCTAAAACTTGAGATATAGAGTCACTCTATAAGACAGAGATGGACGGTTGGGTAATATTCTACTTCAGTGGTGAAAATATCCAACAAATTTGCCATGAATCAAATTATGTCGACCAGAATAATATGAAGTAAAGCTCGAGCTTTCAGGGCCCCTGAGGGCATAGAGCCCTTGGGCAGTTACCCGCTTTGCTCTGATGGTAATCCAGCCTTGATTATAATTGATGGTGAAACCCATAAAAGTAAGAACCAAGCCTCCGCTGGCAGTGTACAGCAAGTGTTACCACTGATGGCCTGCTGGCTGGTGTTAATGAAAATTACGTGTGATTTGGCTTTGATTCAAAGGCCAAAATGCTGCATGACTTTGTCAAAATGAAGTTACTTGAGCTCAAAGGATACAGTGATTTATCACTGAAGAAGTACAGCAAGAGAGGCAGTGAAGAATGCAGCACTGTGATGAAGAAAAGGAAGAATCTGATAAAGAAATTAGGAAAAATGAATGGTATAAAGGAAAGAGCACAGAGATAGTAAGATAAGGGAAGAAATAAATAGATAAAGTGGGTATCAAAGTGCTTAAAAAGGGGGGATGTGACACCCCAAACAAAAATAAATGAGATCTTGAATAGAGGCCATTATAATCTCCAGAATTCATCCAGGCTCTTCCTTGGTCCGGTCACAATCACTGTCATTTTTCTATCCTTGCTGTCGATCATTTTCTTTTGCTTCTTTTCCCAGAGAGTCTTGCCATCTCTTCCACACATTTATCTTTTCTTGTTCATTCCCATTGCTTTTTTTTCTTTTCTTTTCCTCTGTGAGCCTCTCTCACACACACACATGGTCCTAATACCCCTTCTAGACAGGCGTTGTTATAAATCCATTGAGGATGAATGAACACAGCCCGGTTCTGCCGTCTGAGAGCACAGACTAGGGGACCGATTGTTTGTATTATTTCTATGTTGAGGCATCCAACAAAATGAATTCTCCTGCATATGAAATACTGAATGGCAGAGGTGGCATTTTTTTGTGATTGACGATCCCAGGTCTTTTCCTTTTATGTAGATGTTATGATATTATCCAGGTGTAGAAACTCATTATCATGCGCACATTCTGTTAAATATATAATAAAAAGCCTTAATATATCCACCGGCCCTGCGGTTCCCGCTGTGCTGCTGTTGACTGCTTGTTCCGCTTGTTGTCAAACCTCGGATTTCTATACAGATCGAGGTCGGTTCATTATGTGTCACAGAAAACTGCTGTTTATGATGCCTTCAGCTCTCTCTCTTGTTCTCAAGGCATCTTGCTGTAGACTGTTCCAAGGCAGGAGAAGTTATTTTGGGTACTTTGGTAAATGAAAAACCTGCTGTTACAGCTCCCGCTTGGCAAATAGAAGTTTCCTCCTCCTGTCGAGAGCGGGATCTGTCAAAGCGAAAGAAGTTTCGGTCTCACTGCTTCTCCCACTGCTGCCACAGCTGCTGTAACACATTCTGAGAGCAAGAGTCCAAACTTTTATAACTTCAACACTGAGAGCCTCCGTAACATCCAGGCTTCACATGGTCATGCATTCAAGCTGTGGAAAACGGTTTTTTACACTCCCCTGCTGCATTTCCAGCACTCTTTGTTACCAGGGCTTTCCAATGTGGGACTTATACTTGGCTTTTTCATCCTTATATTTGTGTCATGCAAATGATGTCAAGTCTGCCTTAGAAATGCTGCCGCCTCAGTCCAGTGCTTCCACCTACACTGAATATTAAGATTCAGGAGTTGTGTTATTGGCACCATATTTCAGTCTTTTCTATTTTTAGCTGACTACAAGGTTATCTAAACTTAAATCATTAATAGTTGCTTCACTTCATTTTAAATTCAAGTTACCTCTCTTGTGTCTTGGTGTGAATTTTCTTTTTAGCATGAATATTGTGACAAGCCACTTGTTGTCACCTCAGTGCATGGAAACTATCAAAGTTTGGCCTTTTATTGTAAAGGTCCGGATTCAAATCTGCCCAATGAGTTAAAATGTGCATGTACACTGCTGTCACAATTACTGCTAAAAGTCATTTGAACCCTTTAATGCTCAACCATTTGGTAGAGCACATTTTGACTCACTATATCTTCTTGAAAAATGTGTTTTACTTAATTCCACCTGTTTCAGCCATCTCTACCACTCAGTTGAGGTACATTATACTAAAATCCAGTAGATATCACTCTGTTTTGAAATAACATGCAAAGCAAGTTAGCCTGCTCACAGGAGGTTAGCACAAGCAAACCTACTCCTCACATGAGGCCTCTTTTTGCGGTGATTTTCATAGGTAAAGTAATAATTTTGACATGTTATCGTGCCTAAGGAGTTGCTCAACATAACTGTATCCTTTGAAATGTAAAAAAAAAAGATTTAAAAGACAAAGTGTGTGAAGAACCAAAATGAAACATGAACCGATGACTCACATCAGTTGAAAGAGCTGGTTTATTTAAACCGTCGACGCCTCATTCACCCTTGGTTGTTACTTTGTTTCAGACTGCTCATGTTTACTCCCTCCTCCCGTCCTGTTTCGTTCCTTATCTGCCAACATCTAACCATATGTTTCTGTAGACCTGTCTCTTGAAATGATGTATTTTTTCATATCTCAGTGATTAATGTCTGCTGCTCCTCTTCTGTATGTCCCTGGGGGTTTGATTGCTCTCCCGGCAGCTTAAGCACTGCGTATATGCAGAAACTGTGCCACCAAAAACAAATGTAGAACTATTAGAAAAGGAATTATTGTGTTTATCAGAGAACGCTTCTGACAAAAGCATTGGAAAAACAGCCAAGAGGACACATTGTGTATTCTTTTAACCCCCTCACCCGCATGGGCCCGTATTCGGGCCGCTGGGGCCCGCTGAAGTTTAACGGCAAAAGCATTTTTAGCTGCAAACGCGATGATAGAAACACTATACATCCATGGAAAGCTTAGATTCTCATGAATCCGCCGGTATAAACCACTTTCAGATGTGATTACCACAGCAGGTAATATAAACACATTTCTCCAACAAACAACAAAAATTTAAAGGGACACATAAAGGGCATAACTCACCTTTGGACGCTCTATTACCGGTCAATGATGAAAATAATCCACAAAAACCGGCCATAATCCAAGCGTAGTCATCCAAACAATACTAGCAAGTATAATATTTAGTCCAAAACATGTCTTGAAATAAGTAAAATAATCCACAAATAGCTCGGCTCCATGCGCGTCCACGCGGCGCTGTGCATTCCATAATTCACTGAATTATGCCCATAATTTTATTCACCGTGCACAGATCCATGTGCTCTTGGACTCCAAATGGCGACTGAAGTCTAAGCTTTCGATTCCAACCGCATTTCAACCAATCAAGTGACTCATCGCTGCCTCCGAAGCCTAAACAGCCAACCGTTGTCGAGACTGATGGATCTGGTGACCCTCATCTCATCAGTAAATTCTGAGCAAATCACGTCGGAGGAAACGTTTGAGTGACAGGGCTGATAGCCAGTGAGCTTGCTGAATAGCTGAGAGGCCGCTTTTAGCAGGTCTGTGTGATTTTTCACACCTGCTGCGCGCAGGAGCTGCAGCTTTTCTCTGATCAAGATCAAGATCCTCTGATTCAGATCAAGATCCACACTGAAGCTTATCTGAAGTGATTTTTTGAGTTTTTTGAGTTTTTGGAGTGAAAATAATGTGAAAACGGGCTGATAAACGAACATATACCATTTTTGTCCAGGGTGTACAGAGGGTGTCCAAAATTGACATAATTGGGCATATTAGTACAAATACATGTGTGAAACACTCTTTTCTTGTAGTATTGCTCTGAAATTTTGTCCTGAACTATGTAAGACTCCAGGCTGTTGCCTTTTTGTGTTTTCAAGCTGTCACAGTGCTGCCACACTTATTTTCAGGTGTTTTATTAGGGAAAAATTTTGGCGAGAATAAAATTTATCCTAATTCAGTGTGTTCCAACATAAATAACTCTGTGCCAGTAGCACCTAGGGTAATTCTGACTGCACCGGGTGAAAATTCAGGTTGTCAGCTTTCAAAGGAGACCCCAACCATGCCTGTACTCCAAACAGTTCAAGAACAGCATTCAATTTACTTTCTGTACATCTTCAGTAGAAATTTCAGGTGAAAATTGACCGAAGTTTATTTAACCTCATGTCATATTTGTACAAGTGCATGGGCACAGAACAGAGTTAACCCTAAAAAAAAAAAACTCTGTATCATGTTTACTAAAACCTGAAGTAGGTTCTCCATGCAGCTTCTAATGATGTACTATATATTTTGAAGCTGGCAGGCAGACAAAAAAAAAGGGGGAATAAAGAAAAATATAAGTCATCATATAATGAATATCTAAAAGTTCAGTGAGGAAATATAAATCATTTTTTTCCATATCACAGCTGGTTCAGGCTTAGTTTAAGTTCAATATTTGCAAAGTACTCTCCTTGAATTGATTGACAAATCTGACTACTCAAGAAAGGACCACATGCTCTTTATCTCACTGCTCTCCGTTGTCAAGCTGTGTTCACTGACTGTGATGGTCACCATCAAACCCTTCATGGTTTCCATGTTAAATGCAGCTGACTGGGATAATGGAGTAAATAAGAGTTTGGACAAAATGGATCAGATAAGAGAAGGAATCTTGAGCACCATGAGTTGCTACTAGGAGCTGTGACTTTCATTGCTTCCCTGTATTGTTGAGTGGTACAAATGATGACTGAATTTACTCTGAGAGTGTTTTGAGGATGCTACTAGAGGACATACATAGACAGCATGAGTATAAATGTGCTCAGCTAATTTAATAGCAGTCTGCATATTGACCCCACCAAGAAAACAAACCCATGTTCAGTCAGTAACAGCTCCACAACTATGAGGCCAAGATGAACAATCTTGGGTTCTGTGGATAAGAGACACACTATGTTTTTCTGTCTTTAGTCATAAGGACTAAATCTGAGATGTGAATGATTCAAAATTACATTTTAACTTCCATCTAGCCAAACTGTAACTTAGAAAGTAAATAACATCTTTATTGCAAAGTGTAAGTCAAGACTGATGTTATTGAACCTGACTGGTTGCTTTTTAATACCAAATACTGCCTGGTCCCAGTATGGGATTTAAGCAGGAAAAGTGTTAAATTATGAGAAATCTGCAAGGTTTACATTTCCTGCTGATGGCAGAGGAAACCCAATGAAGTGTCTGAAATAAAGAGAGAACTCCTCCTTTGTGTCTTTGGATGCATATTATTATTATTATTAATTTACACAGAAGTGGGGAATTTTTCAATGGTCGAAAAGAAATAATAAAAGGCCACTAAAACCATGAGTAGCCATTGCATAGCAAGACTACCAGGATTCAGATCAGCAACGTTTATTCTCACAGAATAAGCAACACACAACAATGACAACAAGGGCACACTTAAGACAGTTACTGTCGCTCAAATCCAACAATGATGATGCAGCAATAAACAATAAAGCCTTTTAAACTTCCGCAAAGGACATAGCAATAAAGTGTAAAAACCAGAGCCACGGACATCTGTCAGCAAATCCCACAGCTGTAGTTTCAAAAAATGAACTGAACCTTGTAAAACACAAACCATTTCATCACATATGGACAATAAAACGGATCCCCACTCAGGACTTTGCAGCATTCGCTTCCTTTCCTCTTGTACCATTTCATTTATAAAACTCCGTTCAGAATGCATTCATGAGCCTCTCTTGTCTTTCTTGTTCTGTATTGATCATCCTGCAGGTATCAAGTCCCCACAGAGCTTAGCCTTCATCTAGCTTTGGATCATGGGTTCTGCATTAAGTGTTTCTTACAGTAAATGATGTGCACAGCGAGTTTATCAGAGATATTTCAGCTGAAAGAGTATCAAATAGGTTTTTTTTGTTGTTAGTTTTTTTGTTTTTTTTTAACAATTCAGAAGAGTTTGGGAGTTGATGAGCATTTTCTGATTTTAGCAGGTACAATTTGGTCTTCATATGGAAAGTTCTTGACTGACTGTTTTCATGATCAGCACAAAATGTGACAGAGGAAGCTTTATCTTTCCCCATCGTTTGGCAGAAAAAGTAGCTGTATGCTGTATGCCTAAGAGACCCAACCCCAACATATCTGAAATAAGATCTTTCAAATTTGAGACTCCAGATCAAGGTGAGATGTGATCACTGCTGTCCCACCTCCTCTGGACGTTCTCCCATCACTGGAAAGCTTTCCAGCCCTATAGCTGCTCTATCTCCCCCGTGGCAGCAGCAGGAGTGGCCACAGTAATCCAGTTAGAGGAAACTCACTCACTCACTCTAAATACCAGCTGCAGAGATTATTCCTCTGGGTAAAATGGCACTGTGCACATTTGTGTGTGTGTATGTGCATGTGCATATGTATGTGTGTGTGTAGGTCTCAGGGGAACGCACGGTGTAATCACAGGGGGCGATTACTTGGTAGCAGTCAGGCGTGCATGCGTGTGTGTAGGTGTGTAGGTGTGTTTGTCAGCACTAACATGTTTTTGAGTTCTGGTCCTGCTGACCGAGTATCTTGGAGCTAGTACAGTTTCATTCATTCCTATTTATACATTTCTGGGTGTTAGAAGCAGAAAACAGTCAGGAGCTCACAGTAAAGAACGAAGCTTCTCTGCCTGAGAGTCCTGTGAAGTCTCAGAAATGACATTTTTGTATATATCGACTTCTCATTTCTCATTCATCTTCTTCTTTCTCAGATGTTCACTGTTATCTTCAAGAAGAAATTAAGTTGAGGATCAATCCATGTCAAATAATCTCATTTTTAAGAACAACATCTGGTTGAAAAAAAAAAAACGTGAATATTTATGAAAAGATCATTTGAGCTTAATGTATCAAATACTTTTTGAGATACAAAGCCACACAGAATCATTTTAAGAATATAAAACTTGATAACAAAAATGAAAAAAAATAAATAAATAAAAATCTAAACGATTGTCCAAACATAACAGAGAAAATATACTTACACTTTATATGAAGGCAAATTCATTATTTTCAGGTTAAATTACCCAAAACATTTAACCTTTAAAACTCATGTCCCAAGATGGACGATGCATAGATAGTTAAAGTGAAGGTATGAATATATTTACAACTGGTGAATAGTTTGCCTTCAAGCATGTCTTCTAAAAGTACATGAATTCAATAAGTCTAATATGTAACAGTTAATTCTGTTTCTCCTCCCCAAAGAAACTGTTCAACATTGATGATTTATTTAATCATTGATATGCAGAGATTTGAATCAGAAATATCACATTTCTTCACCAAAAAAACAATAAATTAATGTTCTTGGGTTTATAATCTTCACTACAGAAAAAAAAAATACTGCAATCCATGCAATCTACAATGACAATCTGAGGACTTTGTCACTTGATCAGCAGAATAAATTTATCAGTTACAAATCCATCATTGATGATACAACTGTGACAACAAATAGGGGGCAGTACTGAGGAAGCCACAGTGAACTTACTCATAGAAACGCATTGAACTGAAAGAGACGCCCAAAGTGACTGAGAACAGTATTATGTACCTGAAGTAAAATTAGTGGGGGCATCAGAAAGCCTGCCTTAGTTTTAGCTCTCTACAATTCTACAATTCTACAATTTCATTTAGCAGACGCTTTTGTCCAAAGCGACGTACAACACAAGCAAGAATTCAGACATAAGGAAAAACCTGTAGTAAGTGCAAAAAGTGCTTCAAGTGCTCTCATTAACATCTGAATGGTCCAAAATTATACAATAAACTGATTTCATAATGTTGTTAATGATACCTGAGATGTGGAGAAATTTTGTTCATGAAAACCACCAGTGTATCAGCACAGAGAATATTAATATTACAGTGAATTATTGTAGGAACTTTAAGCAGTGTGCATTGAGTAAATTGTATCAGTCAGCTCAGTTTCTGTTCAGTCTGACTGAACGAGGTTTTTGGATGATATATTTGATGTGTAAACAACCACTGATTGTTATCACGGAGACTCTGACAACAGCTGATCAATACACAATAAAAAAATAAAAATAAATTAGGAACTCCTGCATCCCTCTGTTGGTCCCAGCATAAATGGTTTGAGTTCTAAACATCCTGACTGGTCACACAGCTGATGGTGACAGAGCTTCCAGACTGAGTCACTGTGACCTGAACTCTGTACTCTGAGGATACTGAGACACAAACAGAAAGCAGCATCATGGTTCTGTGGGCTTCATTTCAGAGGGATGGATGCTGAGGAGTTGGATTTTCTGGACTTCACGTATGAAACAGCAACAGAGTCCACAGATGAGGACACAGATCAAAGCCATGTTTTTGATGAGGAGGATTTCTGTGTCTTCTGTTGTCATGAAGGACAGCTGTCAGTCATCCAGTTCAACTGTCAGGACTATGAAATCTCCCAGAGAACTGGAGCACGGTGCTGCTGATGCAAAGTGGCTCTCTATGGAAATGTTCTGACTCACTCCAAAAGGGACTTGGCTCAATCTGATTATGCTGTTATCAGTCAAAAATCTCATTTCTTCTTCTTCTTGAATTAGGCAGAAGAGAAAAAAATTGAGTTTTGCTAATCTCACTTTGAGTTGGTGACCAAGAGACTTCAATGTATATCTCTGGTAATGACTGAGCAATCCTGGGGCAGTATGCATTAATGACTGAATTGATTTGGACGATTAGGAAATGCAAAACAAGTGAGCAGGTGGCTGTGGGAAATCAAGCAACTGGGATGCTGGGAAAGACTTTGAGAGAGACTGCAGGGCAGGTGGGCCTGGTGTACTGAGATCTGAACTATTTAGAGACACCCAACATTTTAATGTTGTTAGAATTAAATTGAGTGGGGATGAAGTAGCAATTTTGAAGCGGACTTTTTAAAAATATCAGTATTTACATTTGATTGCCAGACTGGATAGCTCAGTGGGTAACACTACCCACTTGGGCGCAGAAAGTTAAGAGTTTGAGTCCCAGGCAAAGATGCTTATGGCAAGGGGAGCGAGGACGTCAGGTCATGGGGGGAGATGTCATCATCACACGTCATCATCTTCATACTGAGGAAAGACTATGGGGACGAATATTTTTTCTTTTATTCATTTCATTTGTTTATTTTTAAAATGGGACAGTTCACATTAATGTGCATTTCCACGTAATTACGAGAGATTATAGCCATGCGGCTAATTTCCATCTCAAGTCCCATTGGGAGATCAAAGATAGAATAACATAAAACCAATATCATGATGAAGTCAACCTCAAGACAATAATTTCATCATTGGAATATTTGTTTCATTTTGTTGGAAAATTTGAGAAAATTTTAGACTTTCTGATCCAATTGGACACAATTTCTGACTTGAATTCCAATAATTTAGGTAAAACAGTTTTAAATTTTACAGGATGATTATAGGGGAAGCTGGGGAGACGAAGGTCCTTTGATGGAATATTCTCTGTTATAAAAACCAACAGAATAATCATTCTAATCTGTGTTGTATGTGCTGCAGTTCCAGCAGTGTAAACGGACTTGACAGCAAATCAGAACCGAAAACAAAAACACATTTATACCGTTTCTGCATTATCAACACGTCGGGTTCCATTGGTAACACAATACATACAGTATCTGATCCTGTATCTGCATGGTTTCATTCAGTGGTTTTAGTAACATACAGCTTAAGGTGATTACAGATGCAACATATTCACTAAGCTGAGAATCTGCATCACTCATAAAAGTCAGGCAATGATTTGTTTAAAGGGAGACGGTTGTTAAAGCTAATTTAAACTTGAAAGTCTGAACATAACCTGTTCCTGACCAGGTTAGTTCCACAGCACAAGCTACCATGGAGATCCAGCAGGAAAGAGAGCCACCTTCGTGATACTGAAACTCTGAGTTTTAGCTCAACAACCCTCACAAACCCACTAATCATGCTTCATAACAAAGCCCTCAGGATGGACCTGAAGACAAGCTGCTGTTTTTTTTGTTGACCAAGGTTTGGTTCTTCTTGTTCCAAGCACATGTAGCTGCTGAGTCTTCATCACTGCTGCAGATCAGAGTCACTGCACTGCCCATCACTATCTCAGCAGAGGGACGCACCAACACAGAGGGCACATTCAGAGCATCTGGAGGGGAAACATGACAATGCTTAAAGGGTGAACAAGCCAACATTATGTCAGACAGATTCTTAAAATGTTGTTTACAAAGTGGAGACAATCTGAACACTGAAGGAAAGCCGTAGTTCTCATGTCCTTCCAAAGCACAAGAGAAGATGCCTTGTTATTTTTAATCTATGTTAATTTATTTTTATCAAAACTTTTTTTTTCTATTGTGTGGTTTTAGTGTGGTAAAATTGTGTGCCACTGTGGTGTTCTGCTGACTGCAAGACAAATTGCCCATCTAGAAAAATAAACATTTCCTTGACTTTGGATGCTAGGGGGGAGAGAAAGGTCAGGAGGTCGCTGTGAAGAATGTAATCTCCTCCTCTCCAGAGATGTGGTTATCTTCACAATCAACATTTTACGACTTTTACCAGGTTGTGATGGAGGTAAGAGATGTCCTGCTGTCTCCAAGAGTGCTGTGAGTCGTAATTCTGATGTGAACATCCAATCCACAGATGTTCCATTTAGATGTGACTTTTGGGTTAGCAGACTCCTGGAATGGTTTCCTAGCAAATTTACAGCTTTGAGAAAGGGTCTCTGGATTCTCTGTGTGTTGCTTTGGAATGTTCTGCTCCTTAGTCTGCTACATCAGCTTTTTGTTCAGTTTCAGTGTACTAGCTCGGTTTCTCCCTCTGCTTTAGTCCGTGACCATTCCTGACTGCTTTCCCTGCGTTCTGCCAGCCCGATCTCACGAGGATTCGTGAAACTGTCACGTAAGTTTTAGTTTCGGTTTCGTGCGCACCAACACGATTTCGTCATGTTTTTCGTGCCGCTCACCACGAAATGCGCACCAATGTATTTTAAACGGCGGACTTTTCGTGCCACCCAGAACGTATTTCAAACGAATGTGTGTATTATATTTTTAATGTAAAACCATGGCGAATCCAACGCTATATTTTGCATGACATCGTCCCTAACCATAACCCTAACCATAACCATAACCCGGTGGTACACTTACCTTTTTTTTTTTTTTTTTTTTTTTTTTTTTTTTCCCCAATTTGCATAGGAATTTCAAGAATGTCCGGCGGCCGGCGGCCGCAAACGCGATCACACAAGCAGTATACGCCGATGGACAGCTTAGATCGTCATGAATCCGCTGGTATAAACCACTTTCAGCTGTGATTACCACAGCGGGTTTCGTTGTGAGCAACACGAAAAACATTTCGTGGTGAGCGGCACGAAAAACATGACGAAATCGTGTTGGTGCGCACGAAAAAGAAACAAAAAATTTACGTAACAGTTTCACGAATCCCCGTGAGACCGTGTTGGTTCTGCCTGAGCCTCAGCTCTTGCCTTCCATATTCATCTTGGTCTGGCCTGGATCCATGGCTCAGAATCTCCACCTGGCTCCTGCATCTGCTGAGACACCATTCCTACCATGGCACATGCCTCCTCTACTCCTTCACCCCCTCTCAGGCTGTCAGCTAAATTTACCCCCCCCCTCGTTGGGTATTGGATGGTGCTTGTATAAACTGTTGAGCATGTTTATTAAGCCATGTAGTTTATAGTATTCATAGTATACTTTGTAGTAAAGTCATGTGTAGGTGTGTAATAGTTTTAATTGTTGTTACACTGTGTGCACATTCCTTGCCCCAGCCTGTCTTAGCTTTCCTAGCTAGGTGGTACCAAGTCCTGATCAATACTCCACTCTGTAAAGATAATCTACTTTTGGAAGACTTAACCTTTCTGACTTCGTATCACTCGCCTGTAAGTGTTTTGTAGTCGTTTCCAGTTCTTGTGTAATTCACTCTCCCTTCTGTAGCTATCTCCCTAAGGAGTGGTCTGCCCCATTTGACCCTTCATTATGTCACATCTCCTCTACCTCCCTTTGTAATCTGTTGTAAATATTATCGTTCTAAATAAATGTATTGTTGTTCATAACTCTTGTCTGGCTGTGTTTTTGTCATTCCACGTTTGAGTCTCTGACCTGCTCTGTGACAGTACAGTCCGGCTATGATGTGCTCAGTGAACACCCAAATCAGCACTGACCTAGCACCACCTGTTGCATCCATTCACCATGCTATTTCTAGCCAGAGAGCACTTTGAGGTCAGCAAGAAATTACTCAGAAGTCTTGTGAGAAAGTAGTCACACCTTGCTGAATCCATTATCACAAATTATCAATTATGTTTCGAGCCTGACTTTTCAGATCACGCAATTGCCAGCTAGTCGTCCTGGGTCCTCTGACCAGGGAGAGTGATTGGAATGTTTTATAAAGGATGAACTAGCCACCTGGGACGACATCGCCAATCTGGACTGACTGATGTCATTATCCAGGACTTCAATCACTGACATCCTGATCGGCTAAATCAGGAACCAGGTAGCGCCCATAAGGAGGGGTTCCATCACAAAAGCAATGGATTTGATGGAAAACTGAGAAGCTTGACCAAGACAATGGCTTCAGCAGATCCCAAAAGAGAAGCAAAAAAAACAACTCAAAAACTTTACTTTGCAGAAAAGGAGCAAAATGTTGGGCTTTTTTTGTCTTTTACATCTACCTCTGCCTCAATTTTTCTGTTTGTTTTTCCCAGTATGTAAATACAAAGGTCACTCTCTGGCTCCCCCCTGGTAGGAAGAAACGCAATGCCCACTCTCTGGCTTGAGAGTGTGTTAGGTGGCTGGAGACTGTGTTTGGGAACAGGAGAAAGTTGAGGTAAGGTGAGGTAAGGAAAGGTAAATGAAGGGTGCCGTTACTCAGCGGCAGTCAGGTGTGTACATTATATGGCTGCAGCGATAAGAACATATGCACTAAGATAAAATGACTGCTGTGTAGATAGGTTGGCCAGCTACCACGCAAGACATAAACACACACACAGCCCATATCTATCTGCATCAGCACTTTGTGTCGAAAGTGCACTTCTGTTTGCAGTTTGAGGCTGAAACTTTCTTTCTGAACATCAACACACTTTTCACCGAAATGACTCTGAATGGGTCTATTTGAATCGCAGATATTCAAGGTGACACAGATCTATTTTATGTCGCCAGAGAAGCTTCAGATCACAATATTTTCATATAAATGGAGATTGGATAACACAAAAGTGTGTGAACTGGTTGCAACTGACAATTCATCAAACCTTTCCCACAAACAATAACTGTCAAAGCAAAGCTTACCAACTATAGCTATAAATATGTGTGGTGAGTCTATCAGACAGTGTTATTGTCAGAAAAATTTAAACTCTGGAACAGTTATGAAGGTGTTTTACACTGTATTTATTGGGCATGTAAACAATTCTGACATGACAAATGTTCAGGTTTATATTTTTATTTCTGAACACTCATTAGACTGAACCATACAGAACACAAATCAAACATCATTTAAAAGCCTCACAATTCAAATGCAATGTGGAAACTATTTTAAGATACCTAAACCACAACAACACAGTTCCTTAGGTTGTAATCAGCAGAAACCGTAGTTTCATATCTTTTTTTTATCATCTCTAAGGCCCTATACATTTGATGAATCATTCGATGCTGCATACTACACTCACCATAAGAGCCAATGAACAAAATGGTTCCAATATTTAGTCTTTAAAGGAGATAAATACCACTGTTTTGTTTCAGTGCAGAAAGTCTAACCAGTCCACTTGGTGCAGCCAAATCATCCTTATTGTTCTGTTCAGAAAAAAAAAATGCTGTAACAGTTACCTATTTTACACATATTAGGATGCACAGAACGTCCTCCAACCTCCATATTAAGTGATGGCCAGCATCCAGAGCTCACTGCAGTGAAGCCATGGATGTATTGTGAACTGTGGGAAAAATGCTGCAGATTTGGTGATCCATGCACCAAGGTTTGGACTTTATTATCCAACAGTTCTCCTGGGAGTTGTCTCACAACTCTTTGATTATACCTTGGAACACCACAGTCAAATATGTCCTTGTAGTTGAAGACAGGCAAATAGTCTGATGTTGTTTACCTTTGAGTAGTAACTATTCGGACCTCCAGTACAAAGTGATGACCTGTTGAAGGATGCTGAGCTTTGGGCTTGGAGGTAAAAGCTTTACGCCTGATTTGTTTTTTTGTTTGTTTTGGTTTTTTCACCTTCTGAATTATTAAAATGATTGATTTCTATACAATCGTTTAAGGAGGCACAAGGGTCTCATTTTCTAGCAAGTAAGCAAAGTCAAACTGATAGAATCTATCTTGGATATTTTTCATGTTAGCAAGAAAAATGAATGCTCAGTTATTTAAAATTTAAAAAACGGTTTTGCCTACATTTGCATAAAATGAAGAACTTAAGCAATTTGAATTTGAAAAAGAAAAACAAAAGATTTTGGGCAATTTCTCAAAAAAATTGTTTAAATCAAAGCACATTGAATAGTACATACTAATCTGTGATTTTCGATGGAAATATACTCACAGTATGTGCAAATTTACTGGCACAATTACACATTCAGTGAACCACATTTGAATGAAAGTCATTATCAGAATATCTAGATGGAAATTTCTACACTCAACAAAACTATGAACGCAACACTTTTGTTTTTGCTCCCATTTATTATGAGATGAACTCAAAGATCTAAAACTTTTTCCACATACACAATATCACCATTTCTCTCAAATATTGTTGACAAATCTGTCTAAATCTGTAATAGTGAGCACTTCTCCTTTGCTGAGATAATCCATTCCACCTCACAAGTGTGCTATATCAAGATGCTGATTAGACACCATGATTAGTGCACAGGTTTGCCTTAGACTGCCCACAATAAAAGGCCACTCTGAAATGTACAGTTTTGTTCTATTGGGGGGGTTCTGGGGACTCAGAAAACCAGTCATTATCTGGTGTGACCACCATCTGCCTCATGCAGTGCAACACATCTCCTTCGCATAGAGTTGATCAGGTTGTCGATTGTGGCCTGTGGAATGCTGGTCCACTCCTCTTCAATGGCTGTGTGAAGTTGCTGGATATTGGCGGGAACTGGTACACGCTGTCGTATATGCCAATCCAGAGCATCACAAATATGCTCAATGGGTGACATGTCCGGTGAGTATGCTGGCCATGCAAGAACTGGGACGTTTTCAGCTTCCAACAATTGTGTACAGATCCTTGCAACATGGGGCTGTGCATTATCCTGCTGCAACATGAGGTGATGTTCTTGGATGTATGGCACAACAATGGGCCTCAGGATCTCGTCATGGTATCTCTGTGCATTCAAAATGCCATCAATAAAATGCACGTGTGTTCTTTGTCCATAACAGACGCCTGCCCATACCATAACCCCACCGCCACCATGGGCCACTCCATCCACAACACTGACATCAGAAACCCACTCACCCACACGACACCACACACGCTGTCTGCCATCTGCCCTGAACAGTGTAAACCGGGATTCATCCATGAAGAGAACACCTCTCCAACGTGCCAGACGCCATCGAATGTGAGCATTTGCGCACTCAAGTCGGTTACGACAACGAACTGGAGTCAGGTGGAGACCCCGATGAGGACAACGAGCATGCAGATGAGCTTCCCTGAGATGGTTTCTGACAGTTTTTGCAGAAATTCTTTGGTTATGCAAACCCATTGTTTCAGCAGCTGTCCAAGTGGTTGGTCTCAGACCATCTTGGAGGTGAACATGCTGGATGTGGAGGTCCTGGGCTGGTGTAGTTACACGTTGTCTGCGGTTGTGAGGCTGGTTGGATGTACTGCCAAATTCTCTGAAACGCCTTTGGAGACGGCTTATGGTAGAGAAATGAACATTTAATACACGAGCAACAGCTCTGGTTGACATTCCTGCTGTCAGCATGCCAATTGCACGCTCCCTCAAATCTTGCCACATCTGTGGCATTGTGCTGTGTGATAAAACTGCACCTGGCCTTTTATTGTGGGCAGTCTAAGGCACACTTGTGCACTAATCATGGTGTCTAATCAGCATTTTGATATGACACACCTGTGAGGTGGGATGGATTATCTCAGCAAAGGAGAAGTGCTCACTATCACAGATTTAGACAGATTTGTCAACAATATTTGAGAGAAATGGTGATATTGTGTATGTGGAAAAAGTTTTAGATCTTTGAGTTCATCTCATAAAAAATGAGAGCAAAAACAAAAGTGTTGCATTTATATTTTTGTTGAGTGTATATTTAATGTCAGACAGTGCTTGCACATTTGTAGAAACCTTTCAAGCAACTTTAAGATTCAATTACAATTCAATCTTAATATAGAAACACACAACTAGATGACACGATTTCACAGCAGTACCAATAAATTAAATGACCAAGCTGGAGTTGTTGCTCGGTAACGCTACAGTGTGTGGAAAAAATAGATTTAAATAAAGAAGCATAATGTCAACTATTTTTCTGTTGGAGACCCGTCCACTATCCATATGCCACATAATGTGTCACAAATTTGGGAGAAAAGCTAGAAATTGCTGGATCTTTGTGTCAAATTTACTGCCCACTCTTTGCATCTCCAGCAACACTACTTAGTAACACCTTCACAACTGTCTTCTTTTTTTTTGGATTGATTTACCTTTCCACTGAGTGAGTGTACAAATGTATGTTTCAATTTTCACAATTCAGAGCCATAAAACGTGACTTCATTAAATGTGGTTCTTTGTCATGTTGTCTCCTGAGTATTACTACAATGGGGTCCCTTTCCTGTCTCTAAGCAAAATTAAAGCACTATTTCTGACATTAATCATAAATATCTCTTGGTTGTTGCAGAAGTAGATATGTAAAAATCAGCTTTAGCATCCAACTGTTTTTATTCTGTTTCTTTCTTCTTCCATTTCTTTCCTAATTGCTGGTCCTTCCCTTTTTCTTTCTTTTTTTAACACCTTCACGCCTTATTTATCACATTGATTGAAGAAACAAGCAGGTAAATCATATATACCTCTGTCACAAAATAACAAGATTTTCCTTCCTTTATAAAAATCTGACAGCCCACCGTCAAATGTTTTTTTTTACAGTCCTCAGATGCACCGACTAAGAACTTAGCTCAAAGCTAAGGACAACCATTGACTGTGCTCCGCCACAAAAAGTAATAAAAGTCAAAAATAAACCAAGAGCCCCAGTGAAAAATAAGGAGATTGCACAACTTAAAAGGATACGCCGCGGGGCAGGACACAAGTGGAGGAAAACAAAGCAGCAGCTGCATTATGACATTTTAAAGGACAGCCTTGCAAATTTAAGCACAAGAGTAATAGAGTTTCCAGGCAAGCATCCTTCAACCCACTGGAGTGGCTCTGCACATAACAATGTGTCTCAGAAGTCAGTCTATATTTTGCACTTTCTTAAAGCACTAACATCCACCGATCAGCCCATTCTGACCACTGATCATCTTCTTACAATGCAACGTTCTGCTGTGAAACCTTTAGTCCTGACATTAATGTGGATATTTCACATGAGCCACCCATCGAAGCATTGCAGGATAAGCAACCCCCCATCCCACCACCCCTCCATGGCAAAGAGCAGTCCTTGATGCCAATTGCCACCCTCAGCAGGACAATATGCACCCTGACACACCACAAAAACTGCGCAGCAGTGGCCTCGGGAACACGACCAGGCTAAGGTGGTCACCCGGGTTCCACAGTTTTCAGATCCAAATCTTATTGAGCATCTATGGGATAAACTTGATCTTTGCAGGTCCCACCCTGCAACCCACAGAATTCACTGCCACCATCTTGGTGCCACAGGACATTCTCAGAAGTCCTGTGTCCACTCTGCTAACTATTCAACTTCTTGAATAGTCCCTCACTACTGACTACTGTTTGCTTTTTTGTTAGATTTTTGTTGAAAACTGGACGCAAGTACATACACAACAACAACAACAAAATAAGTAAAAAAAATCAAAAACAATATATTAGCTGTGAAAGGTGGACTGACTCACAGTCACCACCTTACATACACTGGAATAGCTGGTGTGTAAACATGCTACATGTTTATTGTCAAGGCATTAATTTGCAATGCCCTGCAAATGTGGTCAGATTTGTCACTATAGCACAGGGTTCTCGCCAGCGCATTTACGCTGTTGTAACGGGCCGTTACGCTGTCAGTTTAAAAGATTACGCTGTGATTAGGGCCACTACGCTGTTATTTTGACAGATAACGCCATGTGCGTTTGTTTTATCGACTGGGTGCCTATCTAGGTTAATTTATGTCTCCCCACCTCAGCCGTACTTTCCTGTCGATTGACCCGTTCCTGTCTAAAATTAAGAGTCGCTTCCAATCTCGGGGTTACAATTAGCATGTCTTGGTTGTTTCCGTGATGCCATGTATGGTGAATAGTGACCTCAATCACGAGCATTTGGAGCATCTGCGTGACGCTCATTGGCTGACATCTGGGCCGGCCGCTCACGAGATTTAATGAAGGCTATTGCGGGAAGACCTGCCGTTACGCTGTAAAAAATCCTGGTGAGAACCCTTTAGAAGTTTATATAGTAGCAAGCAACAGGCTCCAATAGAAAATTAATAGGACTATAATATTATAATGGCTGTGTTGTAACTTTCAAGAGACTCCAGAGTAAACCAGGCAACTCATAAAATTTCGAGCACAAAACAGGAATGAAGTTACACGGACGAAATATACTGCCAGAAAGATGTGGGAGTGAGCGTCCAGACTGTTGTTTTTACTTGCCAATGTTTAAATATTCATGATGATTCTGTGACCTCACTTCATCTCCGTTTGTTCTGTGTTACAGGACACTGATCAAAGAACTGAGCCTTGAGGGCAAGGTGACCCCATAACCGGTCTGTACAAAATGGGAGAACTTAAAAAAGAAAAATAAGGTAAACAGAGGCCAATGTTGTCTTTAGGGAGAGAGCAGCTATCTGGGGGTTAATAAACGAAAGATTTACTTATAAAACACATCCCTTCTGTTGTAAAGCAGTAGTGTTGTTACAAAGGTCTCCATTTGATCCTGTTTTGTTGCCATCTTCTGTGGCAATACTGATGCAATATCATTACTTATGGAAGTTTTTGTAGGAAAGTATCATATTTCCTAAATAAGTCATGAATATTTCACTCAGGCAGGTGTAGTCCTAAAGGGTCTGTTTGTATATTTTGAGGTTATATGTGTGCCATTTTTGTGTCATAACAGTGTGTAAAGGAACTTTTCCCAGAAGTTGCATCGTGCAGATGTTTCTATGTACCTGACTGGAGTCCGGCAGGTTTCTGTTGTTTTCTTTCTTGATCCAGGACATCTTTGATCCTCCCATACAAATTAGTCTTACAGTACAGTTCACTGATGCCACCCTATCTTTCGCACAGTCCACTGGATATACCTCCACCCCATCTAAAGCCGCTCTCTGCAGGGCAGCCTCACATCTGAAAACCCCATCTCCTAAAAACTGAGTAACAAACTGCCAAATCTCCAATCATTTTCTGACCACTTGTGAAATGACTCATAATTTCTGTTAACTTGGAAATGATAAAAATGCAACAAGCATCAATAACAGTCCAAGAATATCAAACACAGTCAAGATGACGGTGGCTGGGTTATGTTGCCTTCAAGGGGTGTGCACTGATATTTGAACATGCATGAGGCGCAATGTGGATACTATGTCTCCCCTCTCTGAACATTACTGCATATATTCTGGTTGCAAAAAAAATGCTGCAAGATGGAATGCAATATTTTGGCCTCATGTGTTTATAGTGAGAGGAGGTGGTGATCCACAGTCCATCTTTACATACAATCTGAGAACTAAACCCTATTGCCAATCTTAATATGCAAGAAACTACAGTCTGTCTGAATACATAATGATGCTCTTCCACCCCCAAGAACTGTTTGCCAACACGCAACAAGTTCTTCGACTGTCGTAGCTATTTGTGAGAAAGTTCAACAAATGGTGTGTTCTGCCCACCAAACCAAACAGATGTGATTTTCCTGGTTTCGAGCAAAGTGTCTGTTTCAATTCTGAAGCTGTTTTCATCTAACCTGGCAATAGCCAGATTAATAATTGTGTAGTACTTGATAGTACTCCACAATATCAATCTGGGACCGCTCCATGTAAATCCGTTCGGAGGAAAGAGGCACGGATTGGACAATGCAACAGTATGTCCCGCCTCTGACAGGTTTGTTTTTAGCCAATCGCGGCAAACTTTAATATGTCGCTGTAAGTCTATCCTCTAAAAAGCACAAACATCTTTACCATCCAGAAATGCGCAAAGCGCCTCTCGTTGTTCTTCCTTCAAAGAAGCGATAGGAGATTCAGCTAAAACTGACTTAATAATTTGTTTTGATCTACTGGCGCTTGGTGTTGTCGTCACACCCGGATATCCCGCCCATTATCCCGCCCCACACACGAATACTGCTGCTTGATTGGCCGCGAACCAACTTGGTGCTGTATGAAAAGTGAAGGCGGGAGCGGAGCAAGATGGTTTCTTGAGAGATTTGTGAACTCACAAATATCGCGAGAAATCAACTTGCTGGCAAGGTTAGTTTTCATCCACATTATAACTAGTCTAAACTAATCATAGCAGCTTTTGCTTTTTCTACCATCACTGTGTGAAAATCTAAAAGCTAAAGCTGCAACCAGCATGCTGAGACCACTCAAGCTGCTGAGATGTTATTTTTCACATCTTAAGCTCAGTCCAAACAGATTTGATGATAGAAACCTTGGTCTATGTGGCACCTAAGTATTTAGGTGAGTGTTGTGAAGAAGAAAAATATATGAATTTCCATCATGACAAGTATTTATGTACAAGATGGTAGAAGAGAAGAAAAGTACTAGAGAAGATAAAGAGTTGAGTTTGGCAGTGCGTTCTAGTCCTGCTGCCAGGTCCTCTCATCACAGTAATCAAGACCTATTCAGAAGCAATCAGTACAAGTCAGAGCATGGCAAAGCCCACAATAGCACAAGTTACATCCAGAATATGTGCTACACCACTTAGGGCTAATCATGAGTAGCATGTGGCATAATTACACCCTAATGAGATAAAGGCAATGTCATAACACCTCTTAATTAAATGAGTAAATACTACATCTAAAGTTTAGTGTTGTTGTATAATGTGAAAACACTTGTGTGACATTTAATGTAACAACAACATGTTTAATTGATTTATAAAATTTGTTCTGTGTTTGTCACACAAAACATAAAGTTAAACTCTGGTACAACAGCACAAACCCACCTTACTACATGAACTTGGATTTCCTTTTCATTTTCAGATTAAACAAATCTAAACATTCCCATGACAGATCAGCAACATTATATCACTGTATCAGAAATAGTCTACTGTAATGCTGTGGCAAACCACAAACTTATTTGAACAGATTTCAGACACTGTAGTTTTCAGGGGTTTAAATGTCAAAGCAGTGGCTGTTTTAACCAAAATAGCACAGGGTAATTTCCTCTGTGGGCTTTGAAATGTCTGTTTTCCATCACTGTTGGTCTCTTTAATGTTCTGCCTCTATTCAGCAATGTGTCCCTACCTATTGGTATTTGGGGACTGTGTGTCCTTCTGTTTGAAACATTTAAGTGTAACACTGGCACGAATCACTTTTACTTGTGACTTTTAGTGTTTACTAAAACTTTTATTGGCTGAAGACCAATTTGAGAAATATTAGGTGTTTGTTAGAAAAAGATTACAGTTTCCAACTTGGGTTTGGACAAAACAATGACATCGCTTAAAACCACAGGTCCAGTGGGGCAAGAAGCATTATGATACAGGTTGCTAACACACCCTCAGTTAAAGTTTTTTTTTGAAAAGAAGAGAGTTGCATAGTTGCAATCTAATCTGTCTGTTATCAGCATCCGCCGCAGCATACAGCTCAGTTACCTGCCTCTACTTCAACCCCATCTCCGACTATTGCTGGAGTTGATCAGTTTGTTTGTGTTTTAAGCATTGCTGGTACATTCAGAGGTTTCATCAATTCTTGTAGTGAGTGCACCTCTTTCACAACTATTGGAATACATGGTTAAAACTACAAGTGAAACCCTAGTCAGTAAAGCAGTAGTTTTCTTATGAATAAGGCACAGAAAACCTATCCTATGACTAATACGGTACTCAGGCAAAGTCCAAATCCATTTTCTCACACAGCTTAAAGTCAAGTATTGACCATAAGACCTTTCCCAAAGTTCAACTGTCCTAAAGAAAATTTTCAGACCTAGGACGAATAAATAAATAAATAAAAGATCTCAGCTCGGAAAGAAGGCCACACTTGTGCTCATTATAAAAAGGCTGTCTTGCTTGATGCTTCTGATACGAGGAAAGTTTTCAGCTTGGTTGATTTAATCTTGGTGAAAGGTCAAGCAAACTAGAACCTGCCTCCACTGTTTTTAAATGTATTTATAATTTGAGGACAAGACTCAATACAGAATCTGTCAAAATATCTCAAAAAGTGCCTTTGACTGTGTTTAAAAAATTCTCAGTGTTGGTTGAAAAAATGAAAAATTATACCTGATTTGAGTTTGGCCATCATCCCCAACACATTAGTCATCTTAAGCAACAACGCACATGCACGTACAGCTTCTGAAAAGTCTCCACAAGTCATGTTATACAAACATACAGTATCAAGCGCATCCTCTGACAAACCTCCTAAACCATGTCAAAACTTTAATATTTCAACTGCAACTATATTGTGAGGGATGAAGATGTAGCTTGTAGGACAAGTGGAGCACGACGATTGTGTTGAGTCCAAAACAAAAAAACTTGGTGGAACTAATTCCCAATGCACAACTCCATGATTGTTGAAGACAACAACAGCAATGGTCACAATGCATTTCTGACCTGCTGCACATTGTCCGTTCAGGGAGACTGTAGACTCTTCCACTTGGAAATATGCAATTTTTTTGACTGTTGACAAGGGGATTGTTATGATTTTGGCAATGACAAAACCATCAGATCTATGTTGAGTAACAAGAACTAACTAGTACCTGGAATGAACATAAATTACTTGTATTCATCGTGTTTTCATTGTTAGTAGGGTCAATGCGGTTCTTTTGTTTATGCCATTATGTTCTGCAAAATGAACTTCAGGCCCTAAACCCCAAATATTTAGATTTTCTGGAGATTTCATGGCAGCTTCCGCCATCAGTGTGTGAATGTGTGTGTGAATGGGTGAATGTGACGTATCATGTAAAGCGCTTTTGATAAAAGCACTATATAAATACAACCATTTACCAAAAATATAAACATGTGTTTTAATGATATTAGCACAAGCTCTCATCAACAGGACGTTCTCCAGAATAATCTAATTTGTAACCGTGACAGTCTTGTACTCTGTGTTCACCTGGACCAAAGTTAGTATTACAGAAATCTGCACTCTGTCTGAAACAAGTGAAGGCTGTGTTTGGGGAGTTCAAGGTTAGTTTTGTCTTATATATCTTATACTAGGTATACAAAAAGTCATCTTCAGACATTTGTTTTATGCCAGTAATGGTCATCATCTGACTCAGAATGCTCAAAAGAAAAGGATTCCACTTGACCTGTGTCTCTTGGCCCATATGACAATAAAGCATCTAGACTCCAACAAACCATTACAGCGTCAAAGATGGACAGGTGTGGAAAGATATTTGGTTTATTTCAAAGCAATCCTCTGCCAATTCACCGGTATCAAAAAGCAGTCACACTGGCCATCACATGGAAAACTGAGAAATTCCCATTGGAGCACAAAGAAACACACTCACACATTTACTCTTGATTGCCCTTAGTCATCCAGGCGAGGGCAAACACATGCTGTTCTTGTTCATTTCAGTGCACCTCAGCCCCTGAAGGTATTCAGGAGACACACATACAGGCTACCCACCCACACTATATCCAGTGGTTGCAGACTGTAGGGGAGTCTGTCTGACAAGGTGCCAAGCTGAGTTCACTTATCTTAAATCTGATTGGGTGTTGGAAGTACCATGGGTCCTGGAGTGATTGGTCATGTCTCTTGAGAATTGCGCATGGCTGCTAACAATCTGAATTGGATCTGAATAAGTCTAGTTGAATATCAGCACAAGAAGACGGCCATAACAACAATGTCAAAGTCTATAATTGTTTTATTTTGTCAAAGTGTAAACTTGCAAGGAGATGGAATAGACAGTCTGTGCGGGTAGGCCACATAGGGACACAGTGAAAAAACACAACTGCAGTAGCTTTACCTCTGAGCAAGTTATTGAATACTGAAATAGGATCACTAAGAACAGAGAATTGTAACCTCAAGAAGTGTTTCAAGTTAAGCGATCAAAAGAACTAAATTGCCCCTTCAGACTGTGGCAATAATGGCACTGCTTCAGAAAATGTAATTGGTTTCATGAGTTGTCTTGAACTTGAAAAACTGACCAATCTTTACTGTACATCGTCAGATGCACAGTACTGCAGCCAAGGCAGATTTTTTTTCCCGCAGCAGATATTGATTTTGCTCTGATTTTGACAAGACACAGGACAAAAACCAGTGAATACCTGAACACAACTGGATTTTATTTAGGTGAGCTTATTCAAGAGTCCTAGTATTGTGTATGTTGGCTCCCTGTAACCCTTAGGTGGACTGAATCATCACGACAGCTCTGACAAGTCACAATGTCTGATATGAAAAAGATCTACAGATTTTCAGCACTTCATTCAGACAGTGGTATCATTAAAAATAACACAGAGTTTGCAGTTTTGTTGTAATGCTAATATCCTAGCACTGTTTTCCAGTGTCTACTGTGACTGAGGCAGTGACAGTATAGAAGCAAAATATTCAAACTTTCAACCATCTGAATCTGAAAGTTTACAGCCCCTTTTAGCTGCTTCATGTAATGCTGTGAGTAGGCACAACAGTACCTTGAGTGGAATGCTAATGGCCACTTTTGCAATGTACAAAAATTGCTTCTTAGCATAACACATGGACTGTAACCGACACTTATTGGAATGTCATTGTGCCAGAGTATTGGATAGAATTACAACTTTGACCTGTTGGTGATGTTACAGGAAAAGTCAGGATACCACCAACAGATTATAGTACTTCCTTTTGAGAGGGGTTTGAATCAAACAAAAATTTCACCAAGAACAAATATCCACGTCATGGTGGTACTACATGAATAGTCAGTGCTCACCATTATTGTTCAAGAAGATCCTCCGACGGCCATCGATGTCTGTACAATCTCTTCAATAGATGTCAGATTCATCAGATTACACTCTATGGATATACAGTCACCTCCAAAAGTATTGGAACAGCAAGTGAAATTTCTTTGTTTTTGTTGCATACTGAAGACATTTGGGTTTCAGATAAAAAGATGAATATGACACAAAAGTTCAGAATTCCAGCTTTTATTGCGTGGTATTTACATCTAGCTGAGTTAAACAACCCAGGAAAGATTACCGTTTCTTTGAACCCACTCACTTTTAAAGTGAGCAAAAGTATTGGAACAGACATTATTAAATTAACTTAAAGTGAATATCATTTAATATTTGGTGGCATAACCCTTACTTGCAATAACTGCATCGAGCCTGCAACCCATTGACTTCACCAGGCTGTTGCATTCTTCATTAGAAATGCTGTTCCAGGCCTTTACTGCAGCCTCTTTCAGTTCTTCTTTGTTGCTGGGGGTTTCTTCCTTCAGTCTCCTCTTCAGGAGGTAAAATGCATGTTCTATTGGGTGATTGACTTGGCCAGTCCAAGACCTTCCACTTTTTCCACCTGAAGTCCTTGTTGTGTTGGCAGTGTGCTTTGGGTCATTGTCTTTTTGCAGGATGAAGCTTCTCCCGATTAGTTTGGATGCATTTTTCTGTAAATTGCCAGACAAAATGGCTTTGTAGACATCAGAATTCATTCTGCTGCTCCCATCATGAGTTACATCATCAATAAAGACTAGTGAGCCCGTTCCAGAAGCAGCCATGCAAGCCCAAGCCATGACAGTACCTTCACCATGTTTCACAGATGAGCTTGTATGTTTTGGATCATAAGCAGATCCTTTCTTTCTCCATACTTTGGCCTTTCCATCACTTTGGTAGAGGTTAATCTTGGTCTCATCAGTCCATAAAACTTTGTTCCAAATCTTTTGTGGCTGATCTCTGTACTTCTTTGCAAAATCCAATCTGGCCTTCCAATTCTTTTTGCTGATGATTGGTTTGCATCTTGTGGTGTGGCCTCTATATTCCTTCTCTCGAAGTCTTCTTTGAACAGTGGATTGTGACACTTTCACCCCTGCCCTGTGGAGGTTGGCAGTGATGTCAGTGATTGTTGTTTTTGGGTTTTTCTTCATAGCTCTCACAATGTTTCTGTCATCAACTGTTGTCGTTACCCTGGGCCGACCTGTTCGATGTTTGTTGTTCAGTACACCAGTAGTTACTTTCTTTTTCAGAACATTCCAAATTATTGTAGTGGCTATGCCCAATGTTTGTACAATAGCTCAGATCGATTTTCCCCCTTCTCTCAGCTTCAAAATGGTTTGCTTTTCTCCCATAGACAGCTCTCTGGTCTTCATGTTTGCTTAACAGAAAATGCAGTTTTCACAGGTGAAACCCAAAGCCAAAAACAAGAACTATTTAATATCTCTGCAATCGATCTAAAAGGCAACACCTGGGCACCTAGAAACACCCATCAGTCACATGTTCCAATACTTTTGCTCACTTGAAAAGTGGGTGGGTTCAAAGAAAAGGTAATCTTTCCTGGGTTGTTTAACACATCTAGATGTAAATACCATGAAATAAAAGCTGGAATTCTGAACTTCTGTGTCATATTCATCTTTTTATCAGAAACCCAAATGTCTTCAGTATACAACAAAAACAAAGGACTTTAACTTGCTGTTCCAATACTTTTGGAGGTGACTTGACATTGTATGTGAAAATCTTGACCCGCTGGTGGTACTAAATGAAAATAGTTGAATAACCCAACTAGTCAACTCAGGTCACCGTTTGAATCATCATCTGAATTCTCTTTTTGTTATCTCTAGTAAACTTGCTTCTCTCTCTGCCACAGTCCGTGATTTTCTCTGCCGACCCTGCCTGTCAAGCTCCAGCTCTCACATGCCATTGCCACCCTGGTTCTGTCTGGAGTCACTCTCAGATTCACACCTGGCCTGTACCGACCACGCCTCAAGCCTCCTCCGCATGCACTGCCTCTCCCTCTTTCCTACTGGCCTTCCAGCTAAATTACCCCCATATCTCATAGTCTCCTAGTGTTTTGAGTTTGTGCTTCATCCCAATTGGTAGTTTGCTTGTATTGTCTGTTATGACTTAGACGGGGTAACTATGCTGAATTGGATGCATTCTATATCCAGTTGTTAAGCCTTCCTAGTTTAGTATTACCAAGCCCTGATTAGTCCCTGCCATAGCTAAATTATCACTTGGTAAGATTAAATCTTTTTTTTTTTTTTTTGGTGTGCTAGGTGTAGGTTGTGTATTTGTTCAGTCCCTGATTTAGTGTGTGTGTCAGTGTGCTATTCAGTCCTGTAGTTGGCTCCTTCAGGAGCTGTTTATCAGTATAGCGACCCTGACTAAGTCATCTCCTGTGTTTCATGTTTTACCCGTGTCATCCTGCAAATAATTTTTATTATCACTACAATCCCTGTCGGGCTGCGTTTCTGTTGCTCTGAGTTTGAGTCTCTGACCTGCTCCATGACAGATTCATTGTCTGAAAACCATGAATATTGGTCCCATTTTAGATTAATGCAGTGTCAAGGAATTCCAGTAACTCAGCCATTAGAATTCATCCTCTAATATCAAACCAAATTTCAAAGCAATCCATCTACTGATTGCTGAGATACATTAATACTGATCAAATGACTAATGGACTGATATTCACATGCCTATAGTTTCAGTTTTTTTATTTTTATTTTGTATTTCTATTTTGATTCCGATTACGTTTCAGTTTTTTGTTGCATTTTTGTTTATTTTTTTTATTTTTCCCTAATCTCCACAGTGGGTGAATGTTCTAAATGGACTTTCTCTTTGTCTAGCTCAGGGGTCGGCAACCCGTGGCTCCAGAGCCGCATGCGGCTCTTTCGTCCCTCTGTTGCGGCTCCCTGTAGCTTTGGAAAATTAATAATCAGCAGGCTATTTAATTAAAATTTATTTTATTTTAGTTTGTTAGTTTTAAAATTTTAATTCTAAATTTGAAGATTATTGTGATCTTGTAACATCAAAATAAAATGTCTTAATTTTTGTCTGTCAAAATATGCGTCCCAGCCGTCAATCTCCGACACTCGCCAGCCTGCGTGTTGTTATGAGGGTGTGTGGCTCCGTTATGAGAGAGGGAGAGAGAGAGCAGCGTGTGTGTGTGTATGTATGTGTGTGTGTGTGTGTGTGTGTGTGTGTGTGTGTGTGTGTGTGTGAGACGGGGAGAGCGAGATGTCCAAGCGACCCTGAATGCGGCACGAGCGAGGAAGACAACAGTCGGTTCGGGGAGTAACAGAGAAGAGGTGTGTAGCTGCTGGGTTTGCGCGACTGTATGGTTCAGCCACTGTTAATTCGCAATAAAGGCTGCAGTACTCTTCAATAAGGCCGGGCTCCTGTGTCTTTGCCTTCTACGACTGCTGAAGAAGTGAAGGGGGTTAACCCCGAAGTAACAACAATAACTTCGGCCCTGGAGAACTGTCCTCCCCTGGGCTTCCTGACCACGGTTGGGAGCTGAGCAGGAAAGGTTAACAGTGTATTCATTTGGAGTCCTGTTGATCTTCAGATCCCAGTGTTTGCTCTACATTCATTCAGTAGCATCGAGCAACCATTCCTAAATCCTAGCCGTCGCTCCTTCAAATTTCTTTCTTTTTTATTGTCGCAAATACACCACCGCCGCACGGCCTTCACAGCAGAGTCCTGCACAAGTATATTTCATTTCTGTTTACTACATTTACAGATTATTGCAAACTCAAAGTTCATTTGTCGCGATTATATTCAATATTTTAAAGCTTTTTGTAAACTCAAGCACCTTTAGCATCTCGAAAAGTGGTCTATTATGGGATGGATACACCGGCTTGAAGTGCTGCGGTGATCAGAAAACTATTTGTTGCACAATTTCCAAATAACCACGTTTTTATCCAAGCTGCCATCAGGAAAATTTTTAAAAGAAACTTTCTGCTCAACACACTCAGAGTGTTCTCGTCTTCAATCACTGTTCACCAAACTTTGTTGTGCGCTGACAGTGCATCCTGTGAATCTTCTTCAACAGCTGGAAAACAGACTTTAGGTTCATTAGCGCTACCTACCTGGCTGGAGTGTTCATCAGTGTTATCGGTGTGCCAGAAATTTGGGAACTGAGAAAGGTGCGGTTAAATACATTATTTTTTTTTAATGCATTTTTTTTTTTTTAATTAGTCAAAATTAACAAGGGTAGAGAGGTAAAAAAGCAATATATGCAGTGTTGTCTTCATTTTAAATGCCAAAAGGTTTTTGCGGCTCTCAGTGTTTTCTTTGGGAAACGGATCGAAATGGCTCTTTGAGTGTTAAAGGTTGCCGACCACTGGTCTAGCTGCTCACACCTGCACTTCAGTTCACCAGAATTCAAGCCAATGTCATGTTGAAGTTATAATTAGTTATGATAATTAACTGTAATTATCATGTGATCACTCAGTGTCTGTAGTTACTTCAAAGATCACTGATGTAGCTACAGTGGCTCTGTTGTCTAATGTTGGAAAGCCATATGAACTGGCCTTGTGTCCACATAATTAGGCCCAATGATGACTGTTGTCAGGCTCACTATTGGATATTGGTCAAGTGTGACATCACCGTGTGAAAAACTGCCGACTAGATTAGTCAGTGTCACTTCTACTTCCTACAGACACTTCGAAAGGTACATCACTGCTAAACTGAGCTAGTTTAATTTAGAACCATAATTATGTTAATGACACAGGATAGTCGAGTTTTTTTTTTGTGAGTAAAGGATTACATTGGTTTTGATGATGTCAATGTGTCCAAAGCTGTCTCACTTCCTGTGCCGTGGGATGATTTTACAAGATCTAAGACATTTTGTGCAGTTGGATCTGACATTTGTGTAGATGTGGATGTCCACATTGTTTTATATGATGAAAAATGCATGTTAGATTGATGTAATAAATGTTACACTGTTGTAGTATCCATGTATACAGCACCTCTGCTACTCTGAATGACCGATATACCTCACTGTCAACAGCTTTCATTTGAGCTACTTACCAAAGAGATGCTCCATATAAAATATTATTTGTATAATGTGATCAAATTCGTCGTCCCTACTTTCTTCCTCAGCCCATCTCACTTTCCCCAGGCCTTCTCTAATGGAACTCTCTGGCTCCATTTCGGTTTTGAAATACTCTATATTTTGGTCATCTAAATTTTATGAGGTGTCCCTTCCCTCCTAAACACCTGATGTCCACATTCACCTGAACTGCATTTGAACCTAGTTCCTAACAGCATGAGCTACAAGCTAATATATCAGTACTGATTGGACCAAAATAGAGCTGAGGCCAACACTAGTTTTGAAGGTATGTAATCATAAATCAAAATATTGGACAATCTGACAAATTATGTGTCTTCCCATAACATTGGTGGACTTCTTCTTTGTACCTATGTAACACATATAATTCATCTTCTTTGCCAAGAAAATTGACAAAATACATTCAGATGTTGTGCTTTTTCTGTCTCGCTGATTGAAACATCCTTCTAATCGACTAATTATTTCAGCCTAAAAATCCATTTAGTATCACGGTCACGGTTGACAACAGATGCTTTGCAGTATTGTTATGTCTTGCCTAATAAAATGTATCACTGACTGTTTGGCGTTTTGAACTGTCATGATGATTGCTCATTGGTTGCCACGGCTGCTGTAGTAAGGCTGTTGCACTGTTGCATGCTGCAATAAACACACACACACACACACACACACACACACACACACACACACACACACACAGACCATTGTAGTACACATTCACACAGCTTTTCCATCATGACCACCAAAACTACTCACTGCTTCTCTGGTATTGCACATGTCTTGGTTGTGTTGTTGTCCAAGGGTTGAGGTGGACCCATGAAGATCTCTAGTCTGGACAAAACTGATGTTTGATCTGACAAGCAGGCCAGCATTGCCATTCATAGAGTCAATCTGCACCGCTAAAAAACAGGTTTCATACCACCAGATAGCAAGAAAAACAAGCAAAAAACATTTTCTTTGTTTTTTTTTGTTACAAATAATTCATCAGATCATTCATGGGCCACATAGTTGTAACCCGTGACTAATTTTTCTTTAGTTAAACACAGACGTCACAATGATTTACTGTAATAAATTCAGTCTAGGTATTAAACCACCTTCCACTGAGATCTGACTTGTGAGGATCTGATAAATCTATACTCTGTCTTCTTATCCTCATCTTTGCATCAGTGTTCGTGCATTCTGTAATCCTTGTCTTTGTCTATCATCTTCCTCCCTGCTGGATATGTTTGAATTTTTCCTCCCGCTGTTCACTTTGACTCTGTGGCTTATGCAAGAAAACTCACTGCCAATTATCAGAAATACCATCAGAAAATAACACAGGAGTTATTTGCCCTGCAGAAAATGAGCAGTGAAAATTCCCTCTGATATGCGATAGGTTGGGATTGATGAGGATAACTGTCTGTGACAGGGAGGGCAATAACAGCAGGGCAGGCGCTAGAATAGCATTAGTCAGGGTATGAGTACAGTAAATATTATGTCTGACACATAATTACTATGGACACGACAGAGGGAGGGATTGAGGAGGAGTTTGAGGTACTAGAGGAGCAAAATAATGGTGAGAGGAAAGCAAGAGTGAATGAGCACAGAATAGAAATAAGGGAGATAGATTCATGACGTAAGAGACGACAGAGATGAGCAAATTAGAGCGGGTAAGCAATGATGGGAGGACAGAAAGTGAAGATAAATGAATACAGTGAAATGGAATTGAAAGGTTTGCACTGGTTTCTGAAACTCTAGCACTGTATGGATATCGCTAATTAATTAAAAACTTCAAGTAATAAGTGTATGTTAAGACTAAAAAGAGAAAAAAAGAGTATATTTTATATGTAAGATGAATGTAAGATATTTCAGTTTTAAAACTCAAGCTATTGTGGATAACAAATGATAGAAGTGCTTTTGACGTGAACAAGTGTTTCAAGTGCCATTTGTTGTTTTACATTACCTGTGTCTCACTGCCATTTCACCCTGGATCTTTTCTTAGGCAGCGTTGTGTCTTGGATTTTAGTGTGATTTCTGATTCTAGCTGCACACACCTTTACCAGACAGAACATGGGAGTAGCGGTCAAGGTACAGTTGACAAAATGAATGACTTCAAAGCATTGATTTCTCAGTTTGTGTTGGAACAGCTGCTCTGTTCTTCCTCATTCTTCACTCTGAAAAAACTATTGGTTCATTTGTGGTTTCAGTCCATTATCCAACACTGTTGAACAAGAGGTCTGAAGTCTTGTTCAACTTATGTCTCTTTCTTAATACTATGGTGACAATTTTGCTCTATTAGACTGCTCTCTAAAGTCACATCCTTTCTTTCTTTTCCAGATTTCTAAAGGTCATTCACAAATTCATCACACCCAGCTCTTTACTCCAGTATCAGGAAAGAAAACATACACAGGGTTCAATTAATCCAAAATATTGGTCACTTTTGACTTGTTCCAGTAGAAAACCACATTACTCCAGATCTGGCTGGCCTTCACTGGATAGTGGACACTTTTAGAATTAGATTGCATTGCTTGTTAATAAAGCCTCTCCCAGCAAACAGTCATCTAACATTTGTGATCATTTGAGTTGTGAGTTGTTATGATATTGGTTGCTGTCCAAGAAAGTCTCTCAGGAACTTTCTGACATTTCCTGAATCTCCCCCTGTAACCAGAGGTGCTTGGGTCTTTGCTCTTTGTGTCACTGAGCGATTGAATTCCTTCCCAGAAGATCTCAGATTGTCATCATCTTTAAAAGTCAAAACACATTGTGAGCACAGCAGTGACATATCATTTTTAAGATTAGACTTTATTTCAGTTAAAGCAAACACTTGCTTATTTGCACATTGATCAGATACAGATGTTTCTGGCTAATGCTAATTCTGGTCCAGTATTCTTGGTATTTACCAAAGACTTTACCAAAAGATGGAAGAATGAGACGAATGTGTGTTACAGTGGAGTAAAATACTCCACTAGACCTCTAAAAAATATGGATTGAACACATAATTTTATAGTTTATGAAGCATGAATTTATTGACGCAAATTTACCCGTAATGAAAAGTTTTTTTTTTTTCATAGCTTTCAGCGAGTTCCCTGACATGCTCACATCCACAATATGTGATCTGAGGATTTGTTCATCTCCTTGCAATGGGATGCAGCAGGTAATAGACATTCGATCTAATTAAAAAAGATCAGCAACCGTTGCTCTAGATCATTTTAACTTCCATAAATGTTACATTCCAGGGCATGTGTTTGTGTGTAAGTAAGGTAGGTTGTGTTTTATCTTTCTTTTTTCTTTTTTCTCAGAATACACCCAGCGGGCGTGACCAGGTCCACCTGTGGCTGCTTTGCAATCAGTTAGGATTGTTTAAAGCAAAGTCACCCTGATCATCGTTGCCAGTGGGACAGATCAATGTCTAGTGTGCAGCTTAGAGTGTGATGCTGTAGTTTTGGATCGGCTTTGTATTGAAGAACCTCACTTTGTGTTGAATTTTGGCTTGGTTATTTTTTGTAAATAAATCACTTTTTACTACATGATCAGTTTTCCTGCCTCTTTACCTGTTTTTTCTTTATATTTGATACTTCCCTTATCTCATAGTTCTCAGTTCAATTCAGTTCAATTCAAAGAACTTTATTTTTCCGATACGAACTTCATTTGTGCCAGAGCATCTGTGTGTGAGTTGTACATGCAAAAAAATAGTATACATAATAAACACAAGCAGCATACTATACACACAAGACATCCAACATACCAGAGGTAGTAGATAAGAAGACTGGGATGAAACGATAAAAAAACAAAAATAAGCAGTAGTTATCCTAATTTTTAAGTCAGTGCCAGAACAGCACCATCAAGGTAGTAGAATTTACTCTTTATCTGCTACACTTTTTATTTCACTGTGCAAGAATGAGGACAGAGCACACCACTTAACTGTGTCACAGATGCAAAATTTGGATGTTTTCCTTAATTTAATTTCATTAATTTCATTAATTTCAGTAATTTCAGTAATTTCAGTAATTAATTACTGAATTGATCTGTCCACGTCAACAGTCTTTTCTAGAGGTCTTTTTTTTCCACGCATGAGACCTCCATGATGATGCTGGTTATGGTTGCTAGGAGACTGTGATTCAACTGCAAAGTGTCTATAGCGGGTTTCCAATAAATGACACAATGCAGTGGGTGTCTCCAGCCGGCCGTCCACTGTGCTGTGTCATGTCTTTGCCGTGGTTGGTTGGAGTGAAGTGTGGACTGTCACTTCCACACACTGCCAACTCAACCGGAGAACACCACTGTCATGTCTCCTCAAACGGAGGAGGAGGAAACAGGTACTTTATAGGTGTGTGGATGGATGTGAGCGAGACATTTTGGTGTCACAACTGCTGGACTGTAATATTATGCCTTCAATCTGTTTCCAGCTACACTTCTGATAACAGATGTGGGGCTGCCTTTGCCACTCTTTGTTCATCTTTGTCTTCATCTGTTGTGCTGCTTCATGAACCACAGTGCCTCTCTTTCCCCTCATGTCTTCTCTTCATTGTGTGTACTCTTTATAAAACATGTACATTCTTTGACAGACCTTCTTGGTTTGTGAATCTTTTTAAAACAGCAAAATCAACATGAAAACCACAAAAGTTGAATTTTAAATAAAAAATTCACATTTAATTCCCGAAATGTTTCTATTTGCAAAAACATTTCCCCTGCCTTTTGCAATCTTCTGTTCTTCACAAATTGATTTAGCTACTGTTGTGGAAAAATCACTACGAAACGGACAACCTTAAAAAATTCAAGAAACACTTTACTGGTTGCTGGTAAATTTTAATCCATCACAAATGGAAAAAAGGCCGAATTTTTCCACCATCTCACTCAAAGAGGAAAAACAACTCTGACAGCAGTCTGACAGTGAACACAGAACTCTTGTTGCAATTTCTGATTTTGAAGGGTTAACAAGGTTAACCTCTAAATTTCTTCATGACCATATCCTGGAGTCTACGTCCAGTGGACCTGAAGTCTCTATTTTTTACCCATTTTATGTAACAAACACAGATCACATTACTGGAAGTAGCTTTACACTGAAAATACATAAATATTTTCTTCCTTTGAAAATGAGTAAACACATAAGTATCTGATTATGAAAAGATGATTAACATATAAATAAATGATGACCAGTGAGCTTGCAATTGAGATTGTTGTTTTCACAGCTTGTTTCGCTAATAAGCAAGATTTTGTATTCCAGGTGCATTGTGTTAGTGAATTTTGAACAAGAAACTGCCACAGAGAACAGTTAACTTGGCTGTTGACTGATAAAAAGAAGATGTTAGATGTCTGGTTCCATAAAGAAAAATGCTGGATGCTTTTTACAGTAAAAAGGAGACAAAATCAACTACATTAACAGCAACATATTCAGGGACTAAATGCATTCAGAAAATATACAAAACAACAACAAAAAAGGTCAAACAAACAAGCAAGCAAACAAACAACAACAACAACAAAAGTGAACAACACGTAGGCCAGAACACCAACAGACATTAAAATCATCTCTTATGTTAGCAAATTGGTTCAGTGAACTAAAAAAAATGTTATGAATGTTTTCTGGTTTGGAACAAAAAGTTTGGGTAACACTTTCTATGAAGCCCACATTTATAATACATCATAACGGCATCCATAATGCAATATAATGCATTCATATGTCCTCATAACTACACTTAAAAGCAAACATAATGCTTCATGATGCTTTATATCAACGGTCATAAGACACTATAATCTCATTTATAATGAATTATAATGACTTGTTCCATGGATGCTCATGAATACTCATGAACGCTACATCCCCAATGATTTATGAGGTATGAAGCCCCGACAATCACAATGCATTATGAGGGCATTCATAATGCTTCATAACTACACTCATAATGCTTTATGATGCACTATATCAACAGTCATAAAACACTATGATATCACTTATAATGAATTATAATGGCGAGTTATATGGATGCTCGAGTACTTATGAACACCTATATTATGCTTCATGAGGGCACTCGCAGTGCATTATAATGCACTCTTCACTGACTGCTTAGAATACATGATGATTACCTATACACACAACTCAAGTCAACTAGCCTAGCCGCGCTAGACAACCCATGGCAACGAATTTAATTCTCTGCCAGGGTGTGTCTAGTTACCCTCCATAAGGCTCGAGGTTGGATGCTGCTAAAACTGGCTGGATGAATCACCATGAAGTGTAGCGTCAGAAGGCGGGTATAACCAAGTGACGACAGAGGCGCGACGATTCTCACAGAAACAACTGCAAACAACTAGCCTGGCCACGCTAGACAACCCACGGCAATGAATTTAATTCCCTGCCAGAGCCGACAACAAAAATGACAACAGTCGTTGAGCTCCATTAGCACCGACTCTGAATAATCTTTCTGTTAACATGTCAGTAATATACTTGAGCTTCACCCATTGGCTGTATAAATAAGGCTTCACCGAACTGCTGCATCCTCTGATTTCCGGCGCTCTAGGAGCCTATTCGTTGCGCTGATTGGTTGTATACCTACCCAATTGCTGCAGAGTGATTTGATAGACAACCTTTTAGCCCGCCTCCCTCCCTGTCGAGCGTGCCTAGACCCTTGCGTCTTCAGAGCATGGGTCGAGCACAGCTGGGCTACAAGTCAACTGCAGTGACAACTCATAGTATGTAATAATAGCCTATGAAGTATCATGAGTCATCATTGTATGCATTAAGTAAAGTGACATACATCTGGATGCATTTATAATAATGCATAATTCATCATAACGCTTCATTGTAGGGGCTAAGTAAAATGTGATGCATTTGGATGCATTTATAAGAATATTTGTTGCATCTTAAGTGATTAGTATGCAAGACATAATAATACAGTAAATGCAGGTTCTGTAGAAATGGAAACTCAATGCAATACATATGCAATACATACACATTCAAAGTAAGAAAAAGACCAAATATATTTTTCAAGTTTAGGGTTCAGGGTGTCAAACAAACTAGCCACTCTTATAAAAGATATAAAATACAAAATTTAACTGAGGAACGTCCTCCCACCAGAGGGGCATTAAAGGACGTTTTCTTGGAGCAGATTTTTAAAGTGCATCTTAACACTTACAGGTAAACAGTATACATATGTGAACAATTGGCCCTTAAGGGCACGATCACACTAAAGTATGGTTGCCAGCTGGGATATGACCATGCCCTAATAGTACAAACAAATACATTTATTTACAAATACAAGTTTATTCAGGGTGCTCGAACAAACAAGCAACTATTTAAAAAGAGGTATAACACAATACAAAGAACTTTTCATAAATCCATATCAACACTCATGAACATGAAATTTTCTAATATCATGAAAAAGGCGCCCAAGAATGCCATTTCTATGCGATCTCCCAAGCCAGTACTCCCACTCACTTACTCTTAAATGCTCTTTTAACAGTTTGGTCGTTCGATTGCCTCTATGACGCCAAACCTCACATTTAAATGTTTGCCAGGCCTGATCTAAGTTTTGTGTATGAGCTCTGGTTACAGGATCTACAAAGTATCTCTTGTGTATGGTGATTATAACCTTCCTCTGACAGAGCTCTCCACTCATTGGTCACAATGCTGGATCCCCTCCTAATATGTCGCCGTATGATGGGAAGAAGCTGCTCTTTGGAACGCTTTGTGACAATCTTGAGAATAGGTCTCCTGGTGGTCTGCGCTACTTCCAGCATACCAAATACCCATATTTTATTCCGTCTCCATGCTGTCCCATTCTCCCCCGGTTGTACTGTCAAACATATTTCTTGTAATTATCGGATTAATAGTTACATGCACAGGTAATGACATTTCCTTGAATAGAAACACATGCGCACACTCTCTCTCTCTCACACACACACACACACACACACACACACACACACACACACACACATATGTTTGTTTTTCTATACCGGTGGGGACTTACCATTGACTCCCATTCATATCTAACTCCTAACCCATACCCTAACCCTAACCATCACCAAATCAATGCCTAACCCTAAACAAACGTTTTTACACTTTTACATTTTTTATTAACAACAATATGGCCAAGAAAACGGTGTTGCCACCCGTGGGGACCTCATTTTAGGTCCCCACCGTAAGACAAGTCCCCACCTTTATAGCAAATAGTCAGGTCAAAGTCCCCACCTGTATAGCAGAAACAAGTACACACACACACACACACACACACACACACACACACACACACACACACACACACACACACACGTGTATCATAAAAATGCATCTTACCTTTCTTTTGTGTGAGAACTTGCTTTCGTCCAGCATAACAAAGCAATGATGGCCACCAACTTTCATTTGACCTTGAACTCGAAGTTTGCGCACAGCACGATTGCAGACTTGCATGTAGGAAACAATGACAATTCAGTTAAGCTGCTTTGTTAAGGTGTATTACTATATTCACACAGTCAGCCTCAACTATGGTACTCAAAAACTTACTGTAAAGCCATGGTAGGTTTTGACAAAATTTCAAACCATGCAGCCCATCTGCATGATTTGAAATTCTGTTCCTGTTAACAAAGGCTTCAATCATACTCCACTTCAGAAATTTATTTTGAGATGTTCTTCTCCTTTTCACATTATACAAACTCAATTTTGAATGGCCTGATTATGGCCCCTGCACATTTGCTTCAAGTTGGTTAAATAAAAGCAAATATGTGGTCTGTTTTCATACTTTTCTCAGAGATGAAGCCATCTTGGTTAAGGTCCTGCTACTGCCTGCAACACCATCTTCAATAAGATCTGTCTGCTTCAGACGTAATCCTTGGGAGAACCTACAAAGAGATGAAAACAAGTTCAAAACTACTTGCCCAATGGACAAAATATTTCGTTAACAAAAGGTGGGGGAAGAAATAACTTGGGCAAAGAAAACCCACCTGTAAATGAATTCCAGGTGGTTTTGGAGTAACCTCCGGGACTTGTAGAAGAGACTCCCTTTGCGAACTGAAAGGCCTCGTCTGTGTCGCCTGCAAACCCTGCAGAAAAGGATTATCTGAGACATGCAAGTTATGCACAAACTCAATTAAAGGCATGCTAAAGTTTGCAGCTAAACAATGATTAGGTAGGACATTTTAGATTAAATCTTCGGTTCAGATGGGGCTTGCACAATAATGCAGTATTAGGTAAATTACTGAAAATGTGTCATGAGTTACAGTACATCAAAATAACTTACTAGGAATATATATATATATATATATATATATATATATATATATATATATATATATATGCAGCTTCAGGTATATGGTATATGTGCTGAGTAAGCATCAAGATAGCAGTGGATCAAAGGATAATAAGTAGTGTAATAATAAGTGAAATACACAGTGTTCATCCACAGCGCAGCAGCAAAAAATCTGCAGCATGAAATTCACTTCCTCTGTACACAAAGGAAGTGCTGCGCTGTTCAGGTGGCTTTCAAACTATGCTATGCATTGCACCCTAAGGTGTGGGTAAAACATAATGATCATAAACCAGATACGCTGAAGTAGTCTGCCATTTCCATTTGTGAAAATAATTCACTAACCGTAATCAGTAAATTAATGTGTTACATTACTGGTTGCAGCAAAAAGTAGTTCAAATAGTATTACTCCCAACACTGCAAATATGTAGCTGCCAATATATCTGAAACAAGATTATGCAACTTTTATATAAGTTTTTACCAACAACATAAACACATTTGTTCTTATGATCATGTTACACTTAGTCAAAAATGATAGATAACTTGACCACACTTTTTCTTACCAGTGGAAGCCGTCTTGTCTGGTAACCTACACGACACTCATCTGAGTATCACAGGACTTGTATTTCATGCGACTCTGGAGAATGCCTCTTTTCTGCATCCACAACACGATTTTCCTTCGATTTCTTAGAGTATTTTCTGTGCGCAATAATTGTTGAATCTCCCCCTCCAAGACACCCATCTCATAATATTAATGTTACTTTCTTACATTAACTCGTCTGCTGTCTGCTTTGTTGTCATGAGGAAATGAAATTATGATTATCGCGTGTCTTCTTCATGTTTTAGCGGAATACGGAATGTACTTCCGCTCAGATTGTTTCAAAATAAAATATCAGCCAATGACTTTTAACGTTAGATGCATGAAATATATACAATTCAATTAAGTTTATGTTCTATAATATTTGAATAAATTTGAATAGAACAAAACTAACGGTGAATATGTTTCATCCAAAGTAGGTAAAATAAATTAAGTATAAAAAATACATCAACACAAAAGTGTACAAACACACTGTGTCGTCACATCCCCTCTCCCTGCCAACCGCCAAAAAAGCACCAAAGAAGAAGAAGAAGAAGACCCCTTCCCCCACCACCGTCGTCACATGTGCGCTGCAACTTGTCTGTCTACGAACAAGCCAACTTCCAAGCGTCCTTACACCACTACCGTGTACCACGTTGCAGTTTGAAAGAAACAAGGTAAGGAAACAAGCTGCTATTTTTCGATAAGCTGTTGGCGTTTTGAGTTAGAGTGGTGAAAAACTAAAAGAAAAACTCAAACCTGGGAATAGACAAAGCGTTCCCCCCTCTGCCTGTAGGCCTACATACTTTTACTTTTCACTTTGTACTTTTTTTTTCAGTATATATGTCATTGAATGCTATTTTCTGCATAGTACTGTGTTCTGTCTGTATGATACTCAATGTTATATGAGGTAGCCTCTTACTTCCCGGCGGAAGAAATATCAATAACACGCTTGTCAACCACCACAATGCTATAGCTTGTTAGAAAGCTTGGATTCTTCACAATTGAGTCGTTAAGTTTGTTTTACAGGTTTCTTGACCAGTTAAATGTAATTAGTGAAAGAATTGCATGAGCAGCATCACAACAACTCGGACTTCCGAACAGTTTGAGGATTGTTACGTCAAATCCGTGGCCCGTTCAAGGATGAGTTTATAGTTTATACTCATTTTGACCGGAGGAATCCAGAGTTCAAAAGTATCAAATATGTTGTTTCATAAAATTATTTCAAGCAGTACCAGTGAATCTGTACTCTCATAAAACTGCTTTTTCCTATGCAAACGATAAATTCTTAAATACATCAATATAATTCATAGACATTAAAGTGTAGCCGACAGAGCACATACTGCTGACCATCAGCCCCTCATTACAGTTGTTTGAAGTGGTCTGGCCTACAATGTAAGGGCACACGGTGGTTTGAATTTGTTTTGTGGGGGACTAAAAAGTTTGGGATTTTAATGGCACCGATTTTGCACATTATTCTTGTCTCATGTTAAGCATGTTCCTATGCCATTTATCCTACTAATGTGCCCCCCCCCCCCTTTTCCCCAGCCTCAGACATGACCAAAAGAAGCTGCCAAAACAAATCACATCGAATTGGACCAGAACAACAACATAAAAGGTTTGGACTCAATAAGTAACATCTCTATCAGTGACATCATTTTAGATTTGTACTCGTAATATTCTAAGTCTTGTTTTCTTCTTATTATTGCTGATGTCTTATTGGATGCCATGATGTGGTTGCCTTGTACAGTACTTTGAAACAAAGTATCAGATTCCTTAGCAACAAGCAAATACACTCTAGATTCTGTAAAATCTTAGAAACAACACGTATGATGAATTGAACACCAAAGATCCCAATTGAAACAAGCCAGAGGCTTTCTTGGGTATCTTTTATCCTTTTCAGTGGTTGAACTGTACTTTTAATACTTTGAACTCTAATAAAGTGGTTAATCAATCCATTAAAATTGCACCTGCACACACACACACACACACACACACACACACACACACACACACACACACACACACACACACACACACACACTGAGGCATTCCTAACTTTAATGTTGTATCCACACTTACCTTACCAATAGCCTCACCAAATGCTGTGCAAGAAGTCAAAAGACTGGAGACCCTCCTAGAGGCTGAAAAGGAGAAGGGTCGCATCCGAGAAGAAACAATCACTCTTCTCAAGGAAGACAAAATGTATCTCCAAGGCGAATTGGTAAAAAAGGACAAGCTCATCAAGGACCTAATGGCTAAAGATGATTATGGTGGTAGCTCCAGCACCATCCAGTCTGAAAAGAGCAGTGAGTATGGCACCAACATGCCTTCAAAACCTGATTACACCCTACAGCCCCACCCGGCCACTTAGATCAGCTAATATAGGTACACTGACAGTACACTCGCTAAAAACCCTGGGACGAAAATCCACAACGAGACAATTCGCCCTCCTGGCACCTAAACTGTGGAATAATCTCCCTGTTGCACTTTGAGGAGCAGACTCACTCCCTAGCTGCCATGGTTTGAAGACTCACTGTGGCGATGGGCGTGGGAGAGCTCAGCTGCACTGGAGAGAGGTGTGGAGGAGAGTGTATGGAAGCAGCGTCAGGTTAATTGACACAGGTGGTAACAATTAGGCTGACCTGATTACCTCCACAGTAGCAGGCTGGAGCAGAGGACAAAAGACACACAGACACAGAGGACAAGGAGGACGCACGAGTGGAGGACAGCGGACAGGACGAGGTCCGGTGGAGCGGGTAGCTTACCGGACGAGATCCTGTGGAGAGCCGGCTGACGCTGAGACTGTTTACCGGAGGAGAACCGGCGGAGAGCCGGCTGACGCTGAGACTGTTTTACCGGACGAGGTCCAGAGTAGCGCCGGGCAAGAAAGAGAGACTGTTTTATTTACGCTGAGATGGTGTGGTGAATAAAAGACTCTGTTTGCATTGGCCGAACTGCTGTATTTATTGTGCTGAGTAGACCCACAGGCAGGTTCTTCTGCAACACTCACCTATTCAGACTCCACCATAGCCCATAGTATCTGCTCAGTGGCCTTACATGTAAGTTAGATTGCATTGTTTACTTGATATATATTCTTTTCTTTTTATCATTAGATTACAATTGCTAGGCTTTATGATATAAGTCGCACTGGATTTAGAGCATCAACTAAATGCCTAAATTGTAAATTGAGTAGCTTAATTTCCAGCAAAAATGAATTTCTTGGAGGGGGAAAGTCCTTGAATTTAATCTTTTAATGTTTATATGAACTCTGGATTTGTATTTGCATTTGTCATTTCCAGCTCTCAAACGCAAGCAAGAGAGGATGCCCCTTAAAAAATACATCCAGGACCCTGGAGGAGGAGTCGACTGAATCGTTTCTCTCCGATTCATCTGAAGGTATAGCAATTGCTGAATGTATTGTGAACAGTCATGTAGGATGCATTTTCTATTTCTGACAGAACTACACCCATGCGAGCTCCTACCTAGCTGCAGTTTCATGTTCAGTCATAAGTAACAAATACGGACTACATGTAACTACTCACAACAAGGTTTCTGAATTATCCTGACTAACCAGGTCACACTTAAGCACCACAAGTAAAGTGCCATTCAATTGCACTGTATTTGAGAGAAGACATAAATATCTTGGCCTCATAATTCCAAAAATATGTTGCTTGCTACTAACTCAAACTAGATGGATAAATGGCACTACATGTAGAGTATGTGTTTTTCATTTGGGGGCGAACTGTCCCTTTTAACAGGATTTCCTGGCCTACATTGTTGTGCCTTTAGAGATCAGAATGCAGGATCAGCTGCTTTTGAGTGCCCACAGAGCACTTATGGTGTTCAGTGTAGGAACACTGCCAGTACCAATCTTCAGTAGCATGTCTTTACATGTTAACACTATCATTATGATTGACTCCTTGATTTATACTCTTAGATTCATCCATGGATCTCTGCAAACGCAAAAGATCCCCCAGATCTCACTCCTCCTCGTCCTCCTCCAGCCCGGTCTCACGGGGATTCGTGAAACTGTCACGTCAGTTTTTGTTTCGGTTTCGTGCGCACCAACACGATGTCGTCATGTTTTTCGTGCCGCTCACCACGAGCGAAACCCGCTGTGGTAATCACATCTGAAAGTGGTTTATACCGGCGGATTCATGACGATCTAAGCTGTCCATTGGCGTTTGCGGCCGCCGCTGCGGCCGCCGCTTCGGCCGCCGGACATTCTTTAAATTCCTATGCAAATTCGGCGGATTCATGACGATTTAAGCTGTCCATCGGCGTTTGCGGCAGCCGCTGCGGCCGCAAACGCCGATGGACAGCTTAAATCGTCATGAATCCGCCGGTATAAACCACTTTCAGACGTGATTACCACAGCGGGTTTCGCTCGTGGTGAGCGGCACGAAAAACATGATGACATCGTGTTGGTGCGCACGAAACCGAAACAAAAACTGACGTGACAGTTTCACGAATCCCCGTGAGACCATGTTGCCTCCTCCCACCGTCCACCTAAGGCCACTGTTAAGGCCAAAGATGACCTTTTTACTCGATCAAGAGGTAATTCATTTGAATTAGCCGTCGTTGTCTGAGGAGAAAGTAACTTAGTTACACACTTATACACATACATACATACCATTCACACAAAACTTAATTATCTTCCTGGTTATTGAGTGCTTTTATTGACAGTGAAAAAAAGGAGAATTTCTAGCTGAGCTTACAGTATGATGACCTGTATTGTCTGCTGGATGGCAGTAACTCATTCTTTATGGAGGATGTGATTTGGGTCTTGGGTGATTTTGAAGCCTTGCTTCCACACTGTTCTTTCAAAGATTCATTGAAGAGATCATGGGGGCTGCATACCTACCTATGATTTTACAAGCCCTCTTGAATAGGTTTTGTAAGTTGGGATTTGAGATTGCCCATTACAGTTTGACAAAGTACACATAGTTTCAGCTTGTAAGGGAATATTGACTAGGATTTTCAAACAAATTCTTTTCTTTCCGTTTTGAATGTGTTTTGTACAGCTAGAAACACCAAGGGAATCATCGCGCTACAAGATGGCTCTGGACACCTTCAACCGTGTGGGTTCCATGAAGGCAGCCTTCGAGCACGTCGGCGCTGACAGAAATACTGTCTCCAGGACCGCAGCAATTGCTGAGCTGAGCATTGCTGCTCCTGAGGTCTTCAAAAGCCTGGGGTCCTGGGATGGATGCAAGGAGAAAATGTCATCTTTCATTGCCCGCTGCCGTGATGCCATGACCCCAGACATCAAGAGATCAGTAGAATGAAAGAGGAGGGGCTGCTCCTTCCCATTGCCAAAGCTACCCCAGTGTAGAAAAGGTGTTGGGTGGGGTTCATTGTTAGGGTGATGTTTTGTACTGTTAAAAGCCACATGTTTACATATTGTACACTATGCACTTTATAGAGCAGCAAAAAAGGAGGGCCTCTTGTCTCGACTTCTTGCACAGCAGCAGCAGCAAAGAAAAAAATACTCATTTTACGTTTACTTTAAATCCGTAACTGTTTTAAAAGTGATCAGTGCAGCACTTATGACATCATGCAAGATGTGATATTTTTTGTTTTTTGTTTTTATTATCCTTCCTGATGAAGATATTGTTATGTACTATTAGGGCATGGTCACACTAAAGTATGGTTGCCAGCTGATGAGGGCTTTCTGCCAAATTGCAATGGGAATAGAGCAGAGGAAAAAACTAAAAGAAAAACAAAAGCAAGTTTAAAAAAAAAGCTCTTTTCCCGTTAATATGCATTGGCACTACTATCCACCTATCAGCTGGCAACCATACTTTAGTGTGATCGTGCCCTTAAGGGCCAATTGTTCACATATGTATACTGTTTACCTGTAAGTGTTAAGATGCACTTTAAAAAGCTGCTCCAAGAAAATGTCCTTTAATGTCCCTCTGGGGGGAGGGCGTTCCTCAGTTAAATTTTGTATTTTATATCTTTTATAATAGTGGCTAGTTTGTTTGACACCCAAGAATAAACTTGAAAAATATATTTGGTCTTTTTCTTACTTTGAATGTGTATGTATTGCATATGTATTGCATTGAGTTTCCATTTCTACAGAACCTGCATTTACTGTATTATTATGTCTTGCATACTAATCACTTAAGATGCAACAAATATTCTTATAAATGCATCCAAATGCATCACACTTCACTTAGCCCCTACAATGAAGCGTTATGATGAATTATGCATTATTATAAATGCATCCAGATGTATGTCACTTTACTTAATGCATACAATGATGACTCATGATACTTCATAGGCTGTTATTACATACTATGAGTTGTCACTGCAGTTGACTTGAGTTGTGTGTATAGGTAATCATCATGTATTCTAAGCAGTCAGTGAAGAGTGCATTATAATGCACTGCGAGTGCCCTCATGAAGCATAATATAGGTGTTCATAAGTACTCGAGCATCCATATAACTAGTCATTATAATTCATTATAAGTGATATCATAATGTTTTATGACTGTTGATATAGTACATAAAGCATTATGAGTGTAGTTATGAAGCATTATGAATGCCCTCATAATGCATTGTGATTGTCGGGGCTTCATACCTCATAAATCATTATGGATGTAGCGTTCATGAGTATTCATGAGCATCCATGGAACAAGTCATTATAATTCATTATAAATGAGATTATAATGTTTTATGACCATTGATATAAAGAATCATGAAGCATTATGTTTGCCTATAAGTGTAGTTATGAGGAATTATGAATGCATTATATTGCATTATGGATGCTGTTATGATGTATTATAAATGTCTGCTTCATAGAAAGTGTTACCAAAGTTTGCTTATAATACCAGGTTTTTTAGAGGAGAAATGCAGCTGAATTTTATGCTTTAAAAATTCTAATAATAATATGAAACAGATTCATGGATTATTTCAAAAATACAAGAAACTGCAGCACAAAATTTGTCAAATTGCAGGTAGCTTGTATGACTTGCTCCTGAAAGCTAAAAAAGAAAAAAAGAAAAAAGCTTTAACAACTGGTTATTAAACTGTGAACTATTCTTATACAGAAAACAAACAAACAAAAAACATGGAGCAGAACAGACCTGGGTTGAATGCATCCTGGTTCTTGATAGTAAGCGTGTTAACTAAAAAAAAAAAAAAACGATCTAAAGTAGCAACCTTGGAAATAAACACGTAGATAATAGATTAATAGATCAAATGCATCCAGACAATTAAACAAGAAATCACAACAGAAAACAAAGACAAATAGTCGTGAAATGATGCTTGACAGTTTATGTATCATCATTAAGGTGCTGATATAATGTTTATAGTATACTCAATCAAGTATCTTTATGTTTATTACATATGACATTATTGCTATGACACATTTTAGTTGCTTTCTAAAGCTATATATGTCCAGTAAATACCATTCTGCTGTAAGTAAGTGAATGCAGCTTGTGATCTATGGAAGACATTTTTACGTGTCACATTTGGAAAAGCTCTGTTGCAAACAATAGAAGGTTTTACACTGCAGGAACTCGGGGCAGATATGAGGTACCACAAACTTTTACAGAACAGCCCCCTAATCAACACAGTCAGCCTTTTTGTTGCAAAATGGCACAGTACTTTCTATCAGTTCTACTTCAAAACACCATACATTTGTGTTTGGCCCTAGAGTGTAATCCCATTACATCCAATTATATGCAAAAAGAAGTTGAAACTTGCACTAAACCAAACTGCTAATTCTGTTTTTGGAGACAGGAAGCTTCTAATTCTCTTGCACTCATTAGAAGAAACATTTTTCACTGAGTTTGAAGCAACTTTGGATTTAACTGTGAGCTGTGAAGAGGCTCACAGCAGGGATGTGCAGTGATAAAGAACCAATTAATTCACCCGTTAGAAAAATGATGTACTGTAACCGGATCTTCTTCTTTTGTTACTCGGTCGTCTATTTCACAGTATGTCAGTAGGTTTGCTGGGAGCTGATAGGGTTTGCACTTGTATAACAACAACAAATAAAAGATAAGTAGATAGGACGTTTCAATATAAGCACATTTTTATTTTAATCTACTCCCTCTTTATCGCCATCCATCACTTTGATTTGTCAGAGTTCATGCACTTGAAACTCCAGATATTAAACTTGGGGAGAAAAAACAGGAATAAATGCATTTAAACTGAAATGAAGTGCAGCTGCTCTTTGAAACAATTTGCACTCCAGAGTCATTTCAGGTGTGTAGTTTTGGCCCTGGGGCATGGCATGATCTCAGTGAAAAATAACCCAAGAAAAGAACTCAGAGTCTCAGCTCAGCTACAGTTCAGTCCATTTACCGTGACAAGCACCAAACAGGCATAAATATTCAGAGTAAAACAGGAGTATGATGCAGTTATTTTTCAATGAGTGCAAACTGTTAACGTCATCTTGAACAGCTTCAAAGAGTGGAAGCATTAACATCAATCATATACACTGATCAGGCATAACATTATGACCACCTGCCTAATACTGTGTTGGTCCCCTTATGAGGTCAAAAATGCTCTGAACTTTTGGGCCTGGACAAGAGGACCTTTTGGGGTGTCCTATGGGGTCTGGCGTCAGGATGTTGGCAGTGGTGCAGTAGTGCATCCAGTAGAACATTTCAGAAAATCCAAAAGCAGCACAAAGTTCTACTGACAGAAACACCAAGCAGCAGGGACCGATATTTCACAGGTGAGAAGTTTTCTTACATTATTTTACTGTTCTGAATGTGCTGACTACGATATATCACAGTGAATAAACCTTCCACTATGCCAGCATAAATAAATGAAAGTGCGTGTTGATAATATGCTCAGCTATGTTTTATCTGGGCTTACAGTGGCGTGGTGGTTAGCACTTTCGCCTTGCAGCTCGAAGATCCCTGGTTTGTATTCTGGCCTTCCTGGGCTCTTTCTGCATGGAGTTTGCATGTTCTCCTTGTGCATGTGTGGGTTTTTTTCCAGGTTCACCAGCTTCCTCCCACAGTACAAAAACAGGTTAATTGATTATTCAAAATTGTCCATAGGTGTGAATGTGAGTTTAATTGTTTGTCTGTATATGTAGCCCTGTGACAGACTGGTGACCTGTCCAGGGTGTCTCCTGCCTTCACTTCAAGTCAGCTGGGATAGACTTCAGCCCCCCATGACCCTAGTGAGAATTAAGTGGTGTATAGATAATGGATGGATAGATGGATAGATGGATATACTTTATCCATCAAACCATCAGGTGAAGAAACTAAATTTTCCTAGTTTTATTGTATTTCATTATTTTCAAAAAAGCAATTTTTAACAACATTTTTATTGTTAAATTGGTTAAAAATGTTACTTTTATCTACAAATGACAAACTGTTCTGGCATAAAATCCTACTTTTACTAATGCCCGATCTCACGAGGATTCGTGAAACTGTCACGTAAGTTTTAGTTTCGGTTTCGTGTGCACCAACACGATTTCGTCATGTTTTTCGTGCCGCTCACCACGAAATGCGCACCAATGTATTTTAAACGGCGGACTTTTCGTGCCACTCAGAACGTATTTCAAAAGAATGTGTATATTATATTTTTAATGTAAAACCGTGGCCAATCCAATGCTATATTTTGCATGACATCGTCCCTAAACATAACCCTAACCATAACCCTAACCATAACCTAACCATAAGCCGGTGGTACACTTACCAATTTGCATAGGAATTTCAAGAATGTCCGGCGGCCGGCGGCCGCAAACGCAATCACACAAGCAGTATACGCCGATGGACAGCTTAGATCGTCATGAATCCGCCGGTATAAACCACTTTCAGATGTGATTACCACAGCGAAAAACATTTCGTGGTGAGCGGCACGAAAAACATGACGAAATCGTGTTGGTGCGCACGAAACCGAAACTAAAACTTACGTGACAGTTTCACGAATCCCCGTGAGACCGGGTTGGATTAATACATACTGCATACAGTATCCATAACAAATTAAACGATAAAATTCAGTGAATTGTGATTATTTTAGCTGTGGTAGGCCTCTTGTCTTCACAGATATACTGCATGTGTATTTAGAGATGATGCTTCCTTGGAACAATACAGCCAATGAGGCATCTATGTGTATGTATATTAAGAATTTACCCATTTATTGTAGTTGTGGTTGCACTGGATCAATCACAGAATGATAGCAGAGATGTAATTTTAGCATGAATTCAAAAGCTAAACTGTGATAAATATACATCTTCTGCCCATGAAGAAAGCAATCTCATCAATTACGTGTCTATGCCACATATTTATGCAAGTCCAGTGTCATATGTGCACATCATTCTGAAAAATCAAACCAGGTAAAACAGAGTGACCATGTTTCTGACCATATATTTAAGTGGGATAGGTCTCTTTTGGTCTCTTTCTGTATGATCATCACTATTCATATCATGACTAAGGTCACTTATTTCTTCATGAGCTCTTTGCCCCACAGAGAACTGAAATAAACGCAGAAGGCTCAGTAATGTTCAATCACCAGAATCCAATTTCCCAACATGTAATTAGATACAGGAAGACAATTGCTGCTGCTGTTCAATCAATAAACCTGTCAGACCACATTTGTAAAACTTCTGTTTCGTCACAAACAAGACCAGAACTAAATCTTTACTGTGTCTCTTGTTTTGGTTCTGACCAAATTAAATGGACATTGGGGAAGTTTAGAACTTATGTTGCAAGTCTTGATAACTACTACGTTAAATTGTAGCACATTTTTAGAAGAGGAAATGTGTTCTACCTATTGATTGCATAAGATATGCATGGAAACAAACTAAAGAAGAGCTGCATTGTAACTTTCAGGATTAAAAAAAAATCAGACAGTGGCATTCTTGGAACATGACTGAATTGTCTTTTTCTGGTCTCCCTGTGGAGTCCATATTTAGCAGGTTGCACTGGGTTGTCTGACACTCTAGTGATAGCGACAGAAATAGTGGTTGTTGATTATTTCTACGAGAAAGAGTGACTGTTTTTCTATTAATATTTGATGGCATGCTGTGTTTCTAGGTTAGTTTGCTGATAAATCAGGAGGACAAGCATTAGCTGCCAGCATTGGGAACTCTTCAGGGAAACCTTTTCTAAAAATGATTTTTACTTTATTTGATTGTATATATGCTTTAAAAAGACAGAAAGCACAGGCAGTGAGATAAGGGTCTCCCCAACCAGACTCAAACACAGAAGGGGGTTCTTCTCAATGATTTACTGTAGGAAGCTTATGACAGTGAACCTGACAAAAGCTGAAGGGACTTACTATTTTTTCAGTCATAGGGTGGGGAGGGAGCAGACAGAATGGAAACAACTCCACAGAGGATTAACATGCTATGTTGGATGTGATCCTAGTTTGATCTGCAAGACCAATGACTTGACTGCATTCATCTATGTTTGGTTTGTTGGACTGTCCAGTCTACAGACTCATTCTCTTATTTCCTACAAGATATCACCTGCTTACTGATTGACCTGAACAATCTAAGCGAAGAAAGACTGCAAGCAAGAAAGCAGGAATGTGTATGCAGCCCACCAGTAAAGCTATAAATTCTTTTCATATTGTGCAAATCTGCACTTAGTGATTCAGTTCTTAAGTTCAGTGCCACTACTGCAGGTATGATGTGGAGACTGGGGTGATTGATGGACAAATACTATTTCTGTCTGACAGGAAGGTCATATGCCATAAGTCACACAAAAAAAGGGAAAAAAAAGTTCAATTCCTTTTAATAGTTCTGCAAAAATAAAAATGAATGGCATTTTTCCAAATGATTCCACAGGTGTTACCAATACTGGGAAAATCAAATAAGGCTCTGCATAGGATAGATATTTTACTGGTTTTCATTTTTACAACCTCTCCAAAGTAGGCATTTTTTTTCACACTAATTTGAACACCAATTCTAGAAAGATGTTGTACCATGCTAACTGTAAAACTTGCTCATAATTTGCTCCTCTGTTTTCCCGTTTTGACTCAGGCTGCAATTATTTTATTGCTCAATATTTTGCTCTCAGGTTCTTCTATTTTCTCCATACTGATTGTGATGAAATATCACAATTTTAAACTTAGTTTAAGATGTGTTTTTCCAATGAAAATTTAAGGATTCTCTTGATTTTCTACAGATTCTGTTTGTGGTAAACAGAAAAAGTTTTCAGGTTTTTAGGTTCAGAGGGTTAATTAAATAATCCTCACTAAATACTTGATGAATGTGCCAAGGTGAACATTTCTAAAGACACACTTTTAAAAAATAAACTAAAATCTTGCATTCTTAAATTAGTGAAGTGAATATTTTTTTTAAAAAATGCAAACGCCCTCTGTAGATAGTGTGGATGTTGGGGAGAAGCATCAATAAAACAGTGACACCAACACCAGTATTGGTTTCCCATCCATTCCCCCTTTTCTTCTTATTTTTTTCACTTAATAGAATATAAAATATACCATCATGTTTGCTTAAAGCTGCTGTCCGGAGTTTGAATCGCAGCGTCTCCCAAAATGCTGTTGGTCCCACCCTCCCTCTGATTTCGCCCCTTTATTTGTGCACGCGCGCAGTACATGAGAGAAGTGCCCGGAGTGCTGCAGCATCTCGCCTGTTTTGCTGTTTTCCCCTCTTCTGCATTTAGTACATTTAGTAAATAATAAAGGAATTACGTTAGAATGCTGTATTGAGTCTAACTTGTCCTAATACCAAAATAACATGAATCTGCTAGGACTAATGAGTAAAGTTTCAATATGTGATTACACTCGTGTATCCCTCTCGATGACGTTGTTTATCAAACTTAGTGCATTTACGCGTGTATATGTGTTAGATTGTTTATTTATTTCTATCTAGAGTTCAGAATTGCATGACTCCTCTGACGAAGAGTATGTCCCAGACGCCCCAACATCTTCCTCCAGAGGTCGGGCATCTAAACGAAGCCGTCAGGCGGGCTATGGAGGCCGTGGTCGGGGAGCGACGCGAGCACCCCGAGCCAAAAAACGTCCTGCAGTCTCTTGGCCTGACAAGCCGTGGGATTGGTAACTTTTCTGGAAGTTGCTGAGCCCTGATGCTCTCTCCTCCACAAGCAAAACAAATGTGCGCGCGGTTGCGTAGTGCGTAGCTCGCCCACCTCTGCATGGGCTTGCTTGCTGTGCGCGTAACCGTTGATTGACAGCATGACAAAGCTGAAGCTCGAACTTGATTGGTCGGCAGCGACCGGCGCTTTTTGGAATAACATGGGGGTCTATGAGAGGAGGGCGGAGCTCAGGAATAAATTTTCATATCGCGTTATACTAACTTTATAATATAGTATCGAACTAGACTAACACATTTAAGCTTTGTTAAAAAATGATACATAAATTGAAAACAAACGGAAACTCCAGACAGCAGCTTTAATAGCAAAGCAGCATGACCGTGCTGGTCCTACATATAGACAGATTCTACATTTCATCTCTTCCACGGAAACATTCATGATGCATTAATATTCTGAATAATAATGATAAATTTGTAATGTGTATGGGTTTACACTCTGAGAAACAGCACTGCAGACCACTTTTACACCCTGAAGATATGACAACTCACAAGAAATGCAAACATAATCCAATTACACATTAACTCACAGGAACATACGAGAACCTAAACGTTGCATAAGCTTTGATATCGAGTGTTAAATATGTCATGTGGTGGTGAAAAAATTAATATATTTTAAATGCACATGAGGGATTATTATTATTGCATGATAGCAAAAGAGGAGAAGTTCATAGGAAAATCAAATGCAGGGAGGCTTTGTCAAATATTGATCATGCAACATGTAGCTGATTAGTTTATATTATTTAGAATAAATTGATCTACAAGGATATAACATGCACTGACATGATGTTTCCTATCTCCTGCAAATATTACATTTAATTGTGCAAACACACTAACAAATTATTACAGCCTGAAAAGGTAATTCATTCTGTGAAGGTTATGCTCCTTTTCCACAACATGAAATGCTACATTTATGTGTTATATAGCTAGCAGGTACAGTTGCAGCACTTAGTGTGGAAAGTATAGAAAGCTCTTGTTTCTGCGTTAGTGTGTTTCTTCAGGTACAGCGAGATACACAATTTACATAGTTTGAGTCCAAAAGATCAATTCGTTTTTGGCTTATCAGATTCCAAAACATTGCACAGCAGTATATACAGGGAGGAAAAAGTGAAGCAGAACTAATTTGAATGAGTAGGATTTATGCAGAGAAAATAAACAATAGTTTGCTGATGTTATCATGTTCTTTTACTGCAGTAAAATTCAACTTGACTGCTTTTATTTTTTTTATCCCCTTTAAACTCACTGACCCAAATACAGGTTGAGAGAAAACAACCATGACTTTAACTTTTGTATACATCCTATAGTGGAATGTTGTTTCATGCTTGGCAGGTAAAGTCATGAAAACCAGTTTAGTAAACACATCACAATGTACAAAGAACTGCGTGGTTTAAAGATCACTTAAGTTTCAGCTTCTCTCCCAAAAATTCAGACTAACTTTAAGTTATTACATGAAACAGACACAAATGACATATTTCACATTTTTTGATGTTTCAGTGATACTCTTACATTAGGAACAAGAAAAGCACTCAGAGAGCACAGTACTCCACCAAGACTGCTAGGTTGTTGTATAATTTCCAATCGATAAATCTCTATAAGACCGAAGCAGTGGATTTGTAGTCGGATCACAATCATGTGATCGTCAGCAGGCAGCTGGCGTAGTGTTCACTTGTTGTCATAGTTACAGTGTCCCCATGCTGCTACCTCCCAATGATAAGGGAATCTGTAACAAATCTGTGAATCCAGACTACAAGTCACATCACCGCCAAAATCCAATCACTTGATCTTTGTGTCATTTCTGACCTCTCCTGAAAATTTCATCCAAATCTGTTGGTCCGTTTTTGAGTAATAGTACAAACAGACAGATTCACAGATTCACAGACAAACGTATGCTGATCATCACATAACTTCTCTGTGTTCCACCAAACGTTTATCTCGGTAAACCAGTTCTAATATTCTCATAACAGTCCCAGTTGGGCATACGCTTTAATTCCAATTTTGTTTTCCTAAAGTAGTAAAAGTGTAATGTTGACTGTTGTTTCAGTGTGTGTGTTCCATCTTTACACAAAAATGTGGATAATACCGTATACACTGTATTAAAATAGAATTAACGTACACTCTAACATAGTGACATTCAAATAAAAAGTGCAAAAAACAGGGTAACTGTGAAAAAACAAGAAGTCGTCATTGAGAGCTCATATCCAGGTAACATCCACAAACCATTAGAGATGTTCTGTATACCGGTCAATCATCAAAAGTGACTCATCACCATGTTGCTTGTGTAATGCTATTACTAGAAAACATTATGCAAAGTGCAACACAGCTAAAAGTAAACAGAGTAATGGCTTCCATCAGCACAGGTTCGCTCTTAATGTTTGTGAACTATGGAGTATTTCCATCAAGGTTAATCATTTTGCTTTCGCATTTTTGGAACAGACTGCGCTGACAAATTATGGGTGTGCATGAGCGTTTTCTAAAACACCAGCTGATTACCATAAATAGAGCAAATGGGTAATATTATCTCCGTCCTCCATGTATGTAAATCTTCAGTCTGTGTTTATGCGTAGAGCACAGAGGACGGCATTAAACTTTAACAAATGTCAGCCATAAAAATTCATTCATAAAATGAAGAGCGCAGCTGGTAGTTCAGTTCTGTATGGGAGGTAATTGAAGTTTAGTCTAGCTAAATAAGTCATTATAAAAACAAGTGTATGATTACAGCTGACCTGTGTGCTTTCTGCAGGTGGGATAGACTTTCAGCAATTATTCTCACTCATGATTCATTTGCATAGCAGCTAAAGAAACATCACCCTGACTTGTCTCAGCTTTATGAATCATTGTCTTATTGGCTTGTCTTTTTTTAAAAAAACAAACAAACACTGTAACTAACACATCATTAACCTGCCGACTTTTCCTCGTTACAGCTTTATAAGATCTGGTTAATCTCTTCAACCCTTTCTCACACGTCCATCGTTAGCTTACAGACTCATATTGTTCTGCATCGCGTTCTTCAAATACATTCATTTAATTGGAAATTCTAATCAAGACAGCAGGTTTCCCAAAGATAACAAATATTAGTGTTCTTTCTACTTGTTGTAATGAAGGAGTCATATAAAATGACTTGAGTAGGAAGCAACATAAGCAATTAAGGAGAAATGGAGAATATTGAGAACTTTACGATGTAAGCTGTGGTGAAACTTTCCAGGCTTCTAAGAAAACTATTCTGTATTTTCTGAAAATACAAACTTAATCAACATATTTCACTTATTTAGTTAGTATATTTTTAATGTGAAGCTGTGACTGATCTAAAGTAATTTATATTTTAAAGTTTATTCAGGTTAAAGGTTTTAATCTATTTATTTAATCTTGACGATCATGTGTTTTTGTCATAACAATTGGATGAGAAAACAAAGGAAAACAGTACATTATTTGACAGTGGGCGGTTTCAGAGGTTGTTTCTTGACTTTCTTTAAGAGACTTTGCTTAAGATTGATATTAGCCACCAAATTTGCAGCAATGATAATCATTACTGATGCAAACTACTGAAAAAAAAAACTACAAAAATAAGATGTGAGGTATAATAAACCAGAATTCTCTTTCCATCAAGTCACTTTGTATCTTGTCACTCAGCCTATTAAACCTGTAACATACAATTTTCTGTTACAGTTTTGTGCTAAGTAGCTTAAAGGTTGGTTAAACTCATGTGAAGCTTCTTCCAACTCTTCATTAAATCTAAAGTTGCTTCAGAAAGTATCTGAACAACTTGATATTTTACATTTTATTATCTTGTAAATGTGATTTTAAAAGGATGAAATTGACGATTCAACTATCTGTATTAAATAATACAAAAAGTACAGTATTTCATGGTCAAAACAATCAGACCTCAATTCAGTCTTTGTGGAATCCAGTTCAGCTACATTTGCAACTTTGGGTCCTCTTGGGTAAATCACTACAAGTTTTGCATCCCTTCATTTGAGAAGTCTGTTCCATTATTTTAGAAAGATCCTTTCAAACAGACATTTCTGTGAACTGACCAGCCTCCTTGTCAGTGCTGCTGAGTACCATGATGCTTCCACCACCGTGCTTTATTGTAAGGAGGACCCTGACCATAAGCAGTGCCTGGTGTTTGCCAGATATAGACAGACAAAAAAGTATTTCTTGTGCTGTCTGAGTCCTTCAGAAGCAGTTTTGTGAACTATGCTCTCATGTGTCCTTTACTCAAGACTGTTTTCGGTCTTGCCACGCTCACAAAGGCCTGATTGATGAATTGTTGCTGAGATGGTTGTTTTTGTAGCACATCCTCCCATTTCTGAAATTCTTTTAGAGTGACGTTTGGGTTCCTGGGGTGCTGACAAAGGCCTTTCCTGCTTGATTACTCCATTTAACCTATTATTGGGACATTGTTTATTGTAACATGTTTTAACAAGACCTCTCTTTAGCAGCTATTAGCTTGCTGATTATATTGTGGATCACGATACCGTTTCAGCGTGCCAAGGTGAAAGAGATCGGTCTGATTGCAGAACTATCATGGACACAAACAGTATACATACTAACCAGAGTCTGAATTAGGATCTGTCACATTTAAGAAAAAAAGAAAAAAGAAGAAAAAAAAGGATCTGCCACATTTATCCCTTTAGTCTTCTCCTTCCCGACTCTCTCTTTTTCACTTTCTCACTGCCTCATGTGAACAGATACAGAAAAAAATATCCACTGCATTAACCTGCCACTCTGTTTTTTTCATCGCTCACAGGGGGCCATAAACTTCCAAATCACAGCATTTAAGTGCAAATGGCATGATATTCTGCAATAACCAAGGCCCCTTGGTGGAGGCAGCTTTTTGTAAGACACTGGTAATGTATAACCCTTTGAGTTAATACAAGGCAGCAAGCCATGCTCCAAAATGGCTCAAACACTTAGAAACATGACTATAAAAACTATTTAAAGTTCAAGATATTTTTTTAAGAGTTTAAAAAGTTAGAAACTGTTAAATATCCATGTACTAAAAATGAACTATTTTGTTGGTGAAGCGTGATGAATGAACTCACTAATCTCATAGCCTGAGGAAAGAAACTGCTCCAAAGTCTGGTGGTACGGCAGAAGATATTTCTGTATCACTTGCCAGACGGCAGGAGGATGAACAGGCTGTAGGTGGGGTGGGTATTGTCTTTGAGTGTCCTTTGGGCTCTCCACAGACGCCTCATCTCAGCGATATCACTGATGTACTGTAGACGGGTAGCGGTGAGGTTGTGGGCGGCTTTAATCACTCGCTTAATTCATACCAGGTTGTGATGTTTCCATTTTGGACACTTTCTGTTGTTTCTATGTAAAAGTTAGGAAGTACAAAAGAAGTAAGCTTTTTCGTCCCCAGCGTCCTTAAGAAATACAAATGTTCCTTCTTTGTGATTGTGTAGATGTGTGTTAACCATGAGAGCTTCTTTGTGGTAATTACTTCCAGTAATGTAATGCCTGCTCAACCTCAGAAGGAAAAATTCCACGTCTACTTGAAGGATTGTAAACAAGCAGTGAGCAAATGTTTTCATGTGACTCCATGACAAAAAAAAAGAGCTAATTTAAATAAGGAGACTGTGAAGGCACTTCTTTCCCTCTGTCATGGGACTGTCAGGGCAGTTTTGTAATGTCAATATCACCAAAGGAATACCTTGAATCAGTATGAGGCCCGGCAGCGTATTAGTATGGAAATGAAGGACCTACAGAAGAGGTGTGAATTCTATTAGTGTCACTGTCTGGATCAAGGGAATGCAAAGAGTCAATCAGTGAGAAGCCATGTCGCATACACATGACTGCAACATTTACATACAGATGTATTTTTGTAAAAATTGGAGGATTATGTGTAGTTACATTACTGTTCAGACAGCCGTGTCTTTGACATTTCTCTCGGATTTCTTTCTTTCTTAATAAATCAAAGAAAAGTTTGTCATGTGCTTGCCACCAAAACTACCAAACTACTGCATGCATGACAATAGTTTTCTACTTTTATCATGTAAACATGTAACAGCACTCATGCATTCCAACCACATTAACTGCAACGATATAAAGCATCATTGGAGTGTTCATTCTGAAAACCATGATGACAAATATTACCTATACTTATTGACGACCAGTTTTCATCACCAACTAGGCAAATTCAGTAAACATTAGCCTGGCCTTCCTTTCAGTCAAATATTCTTCACAATGCTGTGGAAGATATGAATGAGTCAGTTCCATCTAAAAGTTCCTCTCATGTTCACCAAATACTTTTTAGTAGCTAATGTTCTCCACTTCAACCCATACAGCAAACAGGACTTTAGTGAATAACTAAGCGAATCATTTTCTCTCATTTTCTGAACTGCAGTAATGATAATGCTGAAGCGAGTTAAGCAGGGCTAGCAAAAAGCCAACAAAGACTGAAACATCAGACTCAAAATGCTTCAAGATTAGCTTTCAAGGGCTTAATCAATGACTGTTTTATTTATTACTTTTTATTGCTTTAGAGAATGCAAAACTGTATAATTCCTGTCTTTATCGTAACATACTCAATGCACTGAAGCATCCCAGCTCACCTAGAACTCTGCTCAAATACTGTAAAACTACATATCTGAACTGGAAACCAATTTTGAAGAAGAAATCACCACCCTGCAAGCTGACTGGACTGGTTCCATAGGTTTATTCCATTATAAAACCCTTGAAGTCTTAATCCACACTTTCACATTGATTGCTTATTTTGCCTGTGCTTGGTCTAGAATATTTAAATAAACTATGTGGATATGTTAAAATGATGGAAAAAACAACTACATTTTCATGAGAGAGAGAAAATTGAGACAAAAAAATCACTGATGAAGTAAACACTTAAAATTGTAACAGCAAAAATATAATGACAAAGATTCCTGCAACATGTTTTTAGCAAAGGAATAAAACTGAATCAAGTGCAAAAGTTAACACTTGGTCACTGGTTGTAAAAGCTGAATGGCTGAAGTGAAAAGGGAGGCTTCAACTGTGGCTTAGTTGTTTTATTGCAGTATTTCCTTAAAAGAAACACATCTGAAAATGTCACAAAGATTTAGAAAATATATCCTTAAAGACCACTAGGACTCATCTTTTTTTTTTGTTTGTTTTATAAATTCTTTAATTTTTGCATTGACAGTCGCCTCAGAGCCATATCACACACGCGTGTGCACACACACACACACACAGACCTAATGAACCAGTCATACTAGTCATGAACTGAAATGAGTAACTTCCTGCTGTTTGCTACACTGATTTTTAGGACATATTGCTGACGCACAAAGAAAAACAAGTGATGACGCATGACCTGATGGTTATGTCACCGAGGAATTATTCGACACCATATTTAAAAAAATGCATAAAGCAGCCTGAATTGGACACCCACTGTCTCATTGATACGATAAAACAACAGAAAGATGAATAATAAATAATGCATCTTTTTTAAGCTGCTGCACACTAAACTGAAGCCACCAACAGTGTAAAAGAATACTTGCAGCACACATGCTTTGATAATTGTACTATGAGTTAAACCATGAAACAGCACCCAGGGGAGCCCTCGCCAATGCAATTACAGCAGCTTCAAAACCCACTTGCTGATAGTAATGTATGAGTCCCTACTGTTGTAAATCACCAGCAATGCACAGGCGGAAATTCCATAAGATAATAAAGAAAATTTCATTATGCATCAGCATCATAGTAACATATGGCACAGCTCCATAATACCATTCGCATAATTCATTTATCCAGCATAAACCAAGTGGTAATTATTGGACTGTGCAGTTCAGAGTGTCACAGCTGCACTCACATGTGGTGTCACATATATGGCCCAGAGAACAATAAGTCAGGCTGAAGAGGCGAGTGAAGGATGAGCGGCATCAAAGCAAAGAGTTACAGCAGCTGTGCTGTCAGTGTGAGCAGCAGATTTCATTAAGAGAGAACGTGAAGCAACAGCCACATTATTGTTTCTGTTTTAGCATGTGTACCAACTGCACAGCGTAAAAATGTCATTATAGAGTCATTTGTTGTTATAATTAGTAATGAGTCACATTACTGGAGCACCGAAGAAACTTGCATCCGAGGTGTGTATTTTCATGTACAGCTCCGGCAATATGTGCTATATAGTTATTTTTCTATTTAGGGATATTTCTGTGCAATATAGACAATGTTATACTTCTCTATCATTATTTCTATCTATGAAAGAACCTGTGTAATACCACTGATGTGTGAAATGCTGTCATTTCCATCCAGTGGCATTTGGACAATCAGAATGAGTACTTGTGAATATTTTGAAATTTTTTTCTACTGATAGTCCTTAAATCTTTTAACTTTGTTTGTTTGTCTGTATGTTTGTTTGTTTGTTTCACAATGTTACACAAGTGAGTTCTCCATTTATGAGATCAATGGAGTCTTACCTGCCTCTAACACATGTCAGTTTTTACATTGTGAAAATGGGCATACTGAAGAAGCTACAAGCTTATAAAGTAGGGGTCCAGCATCCCACCACCCAAAACAGTTATTATTATTATTGTTAAAAATAAAAATAATACTTTTACATTGTCAAGTGTATCTCAGTACAGTTCATATGTCTGCAAGAAAAACAATAGTACACATATCTACATAAAACTGCACTCTTTCTCGTGTGGTCCTTCGGAAAAACACAGCACTTTTTATTTCTGAACAATTACATCCTGCACTTACGAAACTGACCCATGCATAGAGAGAAAGTGGTAATCCATTTAAACACTGGACCGCAATTTCAATCAAATAAGTATTTCTCTAAAAGTTGACCCTTTAGTTTTCTTATAAATATAGATACTGTAGCAGATAATTTTAAATTATTCTCCAGCCCATTCCATAAATGTGGACCATTACAGCTTATACTAAAGCTAGTACCTTTTAAATTCTTATATTTCCCTTTCAAAGATGACTTATTCCTAGTTTGATGTTGATGAGAAAGTACCTGTAGTGGAATGAGTTCGCGCAGTCTAACATTTAACTTGTTAACAACATTAAACATTGTACAGGCGTTATGACAAAAATTTATTTCAGGAAGTTTTAGAAGACCATATCTATGAAAAAGAGCATTTGTTGAAATATTATACCCTGACCATGAGATGTCTCGCATGGCTTTCTTCTGTAATGTCAGAAGTTTAGCTGTACGAGTAGTATACGTGCTACTCCATATCATGTTACAGTAATTCAAATGGGGCTCAGACAGAGATCTGGACAATGCCAGAAGCGCTTCAAGCGATAGCAATTGTCTTACTTTGAACAAGAGTCCTACAATTTTAGACATGTTTTTTACAATAACATCAATGTGTTTTTGAAAAATTTAGAAATTGATCTATATGAACTCCTGAGAATTTTGTAAACTCTACTTTAACAATTTTGCCATCCAAGATGATATTCATATTTGGATCACAATACTTATGACGGCTTGAACGGAAAACTATGTAGAAGGTGTTATTAATATTTAATGATAGTTTGTTATACTTAAACCAAGTATTGACCTTTACTAACTGCTCATTTAACGCTTTTTCAAGCTGTTCTGTATTTTTATGGGACAAACAAATTTGTGTCATCGGCAAAAATTATCTTATGAATATCACTGCAGCAATATGCAAAGTCGTTAATATCAGCAATAAACAAAAGAGGCCCCAGAATGGATCCCCGGGGAACCCCATAATCTATATTTTCCATGTTTGTGTTTACCCAATTAACGTTTACATATTGCCTTCTATATAGTCCCTGAACCACTGGAGCGCTGTACCCCTGACCCCATAGTTCAACAGGTTTACAAGTAGAATTGTGAAATCAATTGTATCAAAGGTCTTAGAAACACTTTGCTGTTATAACAATGCAGAGGTCCCCACTGTGGGATTAATAGAGGCTTATATTATCTTATTCTATCTTATCTTATAAAATCAGTAATCAAAACATCTTAAGATGTGATATGGAACAGTTTTACTTCCTGTCTGAGAGATAAGTGGTAGAGATGTAAACAGTATCGGTCCAAAGCCTGTGGTGAATTGAGGTCGTGAGCCTAGATTATGAGAAGGATAAAGCTAGGTAATTCCATAAAGTAAAAATATTATGTTAACATTCTTAATAGTTAAAGTCTGAATTATGCTCAAGTAAATATCCATCTAAACATATCTCTGGGCAGCTGGTTCTGACGAGGCAAGGAGGAGAAAACAGAGTTAGCGGAGTTCACTTTCCCAATACTGACAAGAAGGCTAGAGAGTCACTGACTGCTGGAGTCGAGTACAACAATCTGGCAGGGTGTGGAGAGTTCAACCGGTCTTTATTGCAGTGGTGTGATTAGTGGAATAGAACACAGCTGCCCAGACTTCAGGGAGGTAGCTGATTACCAAACAGGAGCCAGCTGTGACCTGATCCACTCCGAGTCCTGCAGAAAGGAAAGAGGGAGAGAGGAAGAGAGGGAGAGAGGGAGAGAGGACAAAACTGGATAGGAAAGGGGATTTGGGGTGTCAGAGGGGAGTGAGGGTGAGAGGGGAATCCTGACAGTACCCCCCCTCCCCAACGGGCGCCTCCTGGCACCCCACAGGGCCGGTCGGGCTGATCATGGTGGAATTCTCGGATTAATGATGGGTCCAGGATCCGACTCTTGGGAACCCAGGCCCATTCCTCAGGACCATAGCCCTCCCAGTCCACCAGATATTGTAAGCCCCTACCCCAGCGGCGGACATCAAGTAGGCGGGAGACAGTGTATATGGGATCACCATCCAGAAGCTGGGGGGTGGAGGGGGTAGAAGGGGAGGGGACAGCGGGCTCTCCCGGACCGGTTTCAACTGTGAGACATGAAATGTGGGGTGTACTTTCAGGGATGCTGGAAGCCTGAGGCGGACTGCGGAGGGGTTGATGATCTTAGTTATCGAAAAGGGGCCAATGAATCGGGGGGATAGCTTCCTTGGAGAAGCCTTAAGGGGTAGATTTTTGGTGGACAGCCAGACCTGCTGGCTGGGAGTGTAGACAGGGGCTTCAGAACACCGCCGATTGGCTTGTTCTTGGGTTTGCCGCGAGGCCTGGAGGACTGCGGCACGGGCCTGACGCCAGGTACAGGCGCACCAGCGGAGATGGGCGGTCACTGAGGGAACCGCGATGTTGTCTTCTTGGTCGGGGAAGAGCGGGGGCTGATAGCCGTAAACACAGTGAAAAGGAGAGAGACCGGTGGCGGCGCTGGGGAGGGTGTTATGGGCGTATTCCACCCAGGGGAGTTGGACACTCCAGAAGCTGGGGCTCTCAGATGTAACACACTGGAGGGTGGCCTCCATTTCCTGGTTCAGCCTCTCCATCTGGCCATTACTCTGTGGGTGGAATCCCGATGATAAGCTGACCTTGGCTCCAAGTGCAGAACAGAATGCTTGCCAAACTTGTGAAGTAAACTGAGGACCTCTGTCGGAGACTATAATGGGATGCCGTGTGTGTGGAAGATGTGAGTTATCAGGAGATCAGCTGTTTCTTGGGCAGAGGGGAGTTTGGGTAGTGGGATGAAGTGTGCAAATTTGGAAAAACAGTCGATGATGGTCAGAATGACGGACATCCCATGAGAGTGGGGTAATCTGGTTACAAAATCCATTGAGATATGGGACCAAGGTTGGCGGGGAATGTACAAGGGATTGAGGAGCCCAGGGGTTGGTTGGTTTGAGGATTTGTTCTGGGTGCAGATGGAGCAGGCTGAAACATATTTGCGGACGTCACAGGTCATGGACGGCCACCAGAACCTCCGGCAGAGAGCCGCCAGCATCCTGGACACCCCTGGATGGCATGACAGCTGGCTGGAGTGGGCCCAGTGGAGGACGTCCGCCTGGACGGCCTCCGAGATGAACAGCGTTCCTTGGGGACCGGCCTCGGGGAAAACTGGGTCTGTTGTGCCCGGCGGACACTGGTTTCGATGTCCCAGGTCAGGCAAGCCAGGTGGCAGGATGACAGAATGGGTTTAGGGCTCTTGGGGGAATCCTCCTTTGAATTAATCCGGGACAGGGCATCAGGTTTGCCATTCTGACTACCTGGCCGATAGGACAGAGTGAAATTGAACCGGTCAAAAAACAACGTCCACCTGGCTTGCCTGGGGTTTAGTCTCTTAGCGGTCTGCAGGTATTGGAGGTTCCTATGGTCGGTCCACACCAGGAACAGCTGCTCGGCCCCCTCCAGCCAGTGTCGCCACTCCTCCAGTGCCAACTTAATGGCCAAAAGCTCTCAATTTCCCACGTCGTAGTTACGCTCGGCTGGAGAGAGCTTACGTGAATAAAAGGCGCAGGGGTGAAGTTTGCCATCTCCACCGGCGTGTTGAGAAAGTACCGACCCCACTCCGGTATCTGAGGCATCAACTTCTACAATAAACTGGCGGTTAGGGTCTGGCTGTATGAGGACGGGGGCAGAAGTGAAGCGGGCCTTTAGGGTCTGAAAGGCGGGACGGGCTGCAGGGGTCCAGAGGAATTTGTGGGAGGTGGATGTGAGGGCGGTGAGAGGGGCTGCGATCTGGCTGTAGTTTTTGATGAAGCGGCGGTAGAAATTGGTGAAGCCCAAGAACCGCTGGAGCTGCTTGCGGTCCCCAGGCTCCGGCCAATCCTCCACCGCCGCAATCTTGGCCGGGTCCATCCTGATCTTCCCCACAGCTATGATGTAACCCAGGAAGGGCACCGTCGACACGTGGAATGCGCACTTCTCCGCCTTCACATAAAGGCGATTCTCAAGAAGGCGCTCCAACACCCTTCTCACGTGCCGATGGTGCTCCTCCAAGCTGCGGGAGAAGATCAGGATGTCATCAAGGTAAACAAAAACGAACCAGTCCAGGAAATCCCGCAGGACGTCATTGACGAGATGCTGGAAGACGGCCGGGGCGTTAGTTAATCCAAAAGGCATGACCAAGTATTCAAAATGCCCCAGGGAGGTATTTAAGGATGTCTTCCATTCATCCCCCTCCCGTATCCGGACCAGGTGGTACGCGTTGCACAGGTCTAGTTTGGAGAAGATGGTTGCTCCATGGAGGGGGGTGAAAGCTGAGTCGATGAGAGGGAGTGGGTATTTATTCCGGATGGTGATTTTGTTCAGACCCCGGTAGTCCACGCAGGGTCTTAAACCGCCATCTCTCTTGCCCACGAAGAAGAACCCTGCCCCGGCCGGGGAGGTAGACAGGCGAATTAAGCCTGCCGCCAAGGATTCACCCATGTACTCTTCCATGGCGGCTCGTTCTGGTTTCGACAGATGATACAGTCTGCCTCTGGGCAAGGTGGCGTCTTTCAGAAGGTTGATGGCGCAGTCATAGGACCAATGGGGAGGCAGGGACAGGGCCTTATCTTTATCAAAGGCCGGGGCGAGGTCATGATACTCGGGGGGAACATTGGACAGGTCTGGAGGAGGGGACCGAGCAGGAGGCGTGGGACTACCAGGGGTCGGGGCCGAGGTGAGACAGGAGGCGTGACAGTGGGGGCTCCAGGTCAGGATCTTGCCAGCCGACCAGTCGATATGGGGGTTGTGTTGTTGAAGCCAGGGATATCCAAGAACAAGGAGAATGTGCAGGTTGGACAGGATAGCGAAAACCATAGATTCTGAATGATTACCTGATATGCAGATATGGACAGGGGTGGTCTGAAACTTTACTTGGGCTAAACGACGGTTGTTCAAGGATAGCGTTCATAGGAGTGGTTGTATGGGTTCAAAGGAGATGTGTAGTTGTTTAACAAGGGCCTCGTCAATGAAGTTGCCCTCAGCGCCCGAGTCCACCAGTGCTGGGACTGAGAAATGGTGCTTTCCCCACAGAAGTGAGGTGATCACCTGGAGGTGAGTCGTCGGGGAGGAGAACATGGTCCGGCTCACCAGGACCTCCCCGGTCACTGGCGAGCCGTGTCTTTTCCCAGCTTGGCCGGGAAGGTGGTAGCGAAATGTCCGACCTCACCGCGGTACAGGCAGGCGATGGGGATGCCTTCTCCTCCTCAGTGAGGTGGGCCCGGCCAAGCTGCATGGGCTCCTCCACAGACACTGAATGGGCGGAGACTGAGGGCAAGGGACGGGCTGAAACGATGGACTGGTGAGGAGGACTGGGGTTGCGGGGGCCGGGATAGGAGCGGAGTTGGACTGAGAGGTGGGTCCGATCTGGTGGCGGGGCCAGGGTCTTCTTCTCCCTCCGCCTTTCCCGGAGCCGGTTGTCCAAACGAATCGTTAGTTCTATAAGGGAGTTTAGGTCTGATACTTTGTCTCTGGAGGCTAGCTGGTCCTTAAGATCCTCATTCAGTCCTCTTTGAAACAAATAGTGGATGGCGGAGTCGTTCCAGTCGACGGCGGCCGCCAGGGTCCGGAACTCCACCACGTATTCTGCCACACTCTGCCCCCCTGGGTAAGAGCCCCCAGACCTTTCTTGGCGGCGGCTCCTTGGAGTGGATGATCAAAGACCTGCCGCATCTCCTCAGTGAAGGCGGCGTATGAAGAACAAGCCAGTCCATTTCTTTGCCACACCGCCGACCCCCAGCGCAGCGCAGCTCCAGTTAACAAACTGAGAGTATACAAAATCTTCTGCTCATCTGTTCTGTAGGTGAGGGGTTGTAATCCAAAAACCAGAGAGACCTGCATTAGGAAATCTCCACAGGCTCCCTGGTCACCGGCGTAACGTACCGGATCAGGAACATGGGGGTCTCCGAACGACGAAGGTGGATCAGCTGGAGCTGCTGGGGGAGCGGGGTCCGGAACCGGAGCTGGGGCAGGGGAAGGAGATGCCGGAGGAGACTGGGAAATGGTGAACTGGGCCATGGTGGTGGTGAGTTGGTTGAGCTGGGCCTGAAGGTCTTTCATTTGAGTATGTGTGTGTTTGGCGGAGGCAGCTAATTCGTGTAGTGCATGGCTGTGTTGGTCGAGGGTCTCTGGAGCAGAAGTTATGTGTGTCAATTGGCTGGAGAGGGATTCTAACTGTATGTGAAATTGGCGTCCTGCATCGACTAATTCTCTTAATGACTTACTATGTTGGCCCAGTAATTGTCCGTGTATGGAGACCGCTGTTAGGAGGTCAGGGCTGGAGGGCTGGCCTAGCCCCGGTAGCGGGTTCTCCGAGTCCATAGGGGTGGCCAGATTGTTATGTCACAGAATTTAGGCTGGACTCGTGCAGAGAGCCACACTACCGAGGCAAGGATGGAGGTAATGATGGTTTATTGTACAGAGGAAATGATGAAGGTGGCTGGGAATTGTCCAGGCAGGAAGATGAGTTATGGGGGAAAGGCAGGAGTCCGGTTTGTAGAATCTTCGGGCTGGGGATCGGCGGCAATCCGAACTCAGGGAGGTGGGGGGAGCAAAGTGTGGAGCGGGGAGACTAGGATCCCCGGCGGCGGAGAGCCGAGGAGGAGGAGAGGAATCTGTTCAGGAAGGGGAACCTCAAGGCAAGGAGCGATCCGAGGAAGGGTTTGGTTCCTGAGCCGGGCCGGGAGGGTTTCAGGAGATCGGGGATACCAGAGGGTGGACAAGGGGTCCAGGCAGAACTCAGGGGTGGGTGGTCCGGGAGATCTGAGGGTCCAAACCCGGCTGTGAAGGAGCCGGAGGGGGGTGACATCTTGGAGGGGGGAAAGGGATCCAGGCAGGGACTTGGAGGGCAGCTAGGTCCACGGTGGGTTTGACTGGGTTCGGCGAACGGCTCTGGGCAGCTGGTTCTGACGAGGCAAGGAGGAGAAAACAGAGTTAGCGGAGTTCACTTTCCCAATACTGACAAGAAGGCTAAAGAGTCACTGACTGCTGGAGTCGAGTACAACAATCTAGCAGGGTGTGGAGAGTTCAGCCGGTCTTTATTGGAGTGGTGTGATTAGTGGAATAGAACACAGCTGCCCAGGCTCCAGGGAGGTAGCTGATTACCAAACAGGAGCCAGCTGTGACCTGCTCCACTCCGAGTCCTGCAGAAAAGAAAGAGGGAGAGAGGGAGAGAGGACAAAACTGGATAGGGAAGGGGATTTGGGGTGTCAGAGGGGAGTGAGGGTGAGAGGGGAATCCTGACAGAAGGTGGGTTTTCAATGGAGAAAAAAATAAGTATACAACATACTAGAAGTACAAAAACAACACAACTACGTACGGATCTCTGCACAACGTCTGTGCATGTACTCCAATAGCAGACACCTCTCAGCCTGAAGAATCTGACAAATTAACATTTTACATTTCCTCTTAATGTTATTATAATAAATCTATAATTAGCTTCTAAAATGATGTGGATGATGGATACAGAAGTAGTAATAAATATGTGGATTTTAGTGATATTTATAGCCAAATATCTTCAATTACAGTCACATGAGTCTTAATCTTATAATCGGTCATTAAGCCTATTTAAGTGCAGAGAAGCAGTCAATGAGTTGTTTGGTATTAATGCACGAATCACACTAAACATGGATAAGAGAAAGAAAAGAGTTGACTGGACTGACTTTAAGGAAAAGAACTAGGTAAATGCTACACAGAAACAGAAAGACATCTGCTAATACTATAAGGAAGTTTAAGATTGACATGACTGTAGACAATCTTTAAGAAGATGGATGGAAAAAAAACTGACCCCAGATTGGTGGAAAAAGGACCAAAGAAAGCTTCAAAATCAACACTGTCTGAGTGAAAGTGGACTCAATGGAAGCACTAATATTAAGCTCTGAAAGAATGGAACAACCTCCTCAGTGTGAAACATGGAGGAGGTTCAGGAGGTTCATGAATCTGTCCAGGTCACTGTGACTTTAGATGTTTTTGGAGGCATACTGAAGTGAAACTGATTCTCAAGTATCACGAAGTCTGTGTCAGTCGCAAGCTGTGTTCCCACCAACAACATAATGAGCTGAAACAGATGTTTAGTCCAATGATCTGATCTTTATCCAGCTGAACGTGAAGGGAAAGAGCTAAAAGTTGTAGTCTGAAAAGGCTATCAATCACAAAGGAGAGAATTGTAGCCCTTTGCTAATGAAGAGTGAGACAGACTATCAACTGAGAAGGGTAAAAATCTCAAAAGGAAATTGATTGAAGTGAGGTGTGCTACCAGCAATGCACTAAAAATTGAAAGCCGCTTTTCTGTTCTATTAAATATGGAATTGAGGAGAAATAGCGGAGTTGGTATTACTTTTGTTGTTTATCTTATTTGAGAGGAAGTTCTGTTTTCTTCTCTTCCTTTCAACCATTTTGGCTTTGTCTCTGTGTTTCTCTGGCAAAACTGGTGAACCTGGCAAACTCGCTGTGACAACAAGACACTGGGAAGCTGTGCACAGTCGCTGCAGCCAGCTGTTGCCACCAAAATACACTTCCACCACATAATTCCTAAACCCACAAATTGTTGTAGAGGGGTCAGTAGGCATGTTTTTGAGCATTAGGCAGAGGCAGGCCTGCTGTTTTCTTCTTATTCCAGTTGTCGTGCTGCACTGCGCCAAACATTTCCTAGATGTGTACAAGCAGATGTGACCTGCAGACTGAAGCAAATGAAGCCACAGGTTTTTTGGAACAAAAGCTGTGTTGTGAGAAAAAAGTAACCCTTTCACTTCAATGCATGTTTTCTGCTTGATTTAGTTTATTGCAGCTGAAACACAGATTAACTAGGAAAGCACTCAGACAGCGCAGTACTCCGCCAACGCTGTACAGTCCAACATATAGCATTGTCAGAAATGCAACAGTGGTTTATTAGTTATTGATGATCAGAAATCACGACAATATGGAATGTGGCCATTTCAAAGATGTACCCACAAAGAAAACGACCCTGCGCTGAGCACAGGTGTGTGTTATGCATGTGTACGTCATATATGGATACTGAATTGCTTCACCGAAATACGTAGCAGGCAGCAGGAATTGATGGGATTCAGACTCTTTGTATCATTTCTGACAGATAAGTCCCAATAAGTCCACAGCAGTCGATTTGTAGGAGCATCACAATCATGTGATCGTCCGCAGGCAGCTGACGTAATGTTCGCTTGTTGTCATGGTTACAGTGACGCAGTGCTGCTATCTCATAATGATTCAGAATTCTTTAACAAACCTGTGGATCCAGACTTATAAGCCGTGTCACTGCCAAAATCTAATCACTTGGTCCTTGTGTCATTTGTGATCTTCCCTGAAAATTTCAGCTAAATCCATTAGTCTGTTTGTAAGTAATGTTGTTAACAGACAGACAAACCAACGCTGATCATCACATAACTCTGTCGCATTCCTTGGTAGAGAAATAATCTACTGAAGATTGTGAAAAAGAACGATCAACCTTCACACGGCTTTACATGAGAAGTCGTGCAAGACTGACAAATGTTCCCAAATCAGATTTCTTCTTTTCGTCCTTGCCTTTGTGCAACCCATAATATAAAATTTAAAGCTTTTTTTTCCCTTTCATCACTTTTTAATTGCTACTGATCCATGGGGATTTCCCTCCGCTTACAAAGTGCCAAAGACATGATTGGCTGACTATCTGTGTGTCACACGCGTGAAATAAATGTAATTTAAGTTGGCAATGCAAATGTAGCATGTCACACAGGAGACTGGGGGAAATGAAGAGAGGGAGATACATTATTTGAGCTGACAGACTCTCATGTCATATACTTTTTTCATCAAGGGAACCATCATCTGTCCTGGTCTCACACACACACAAACGGGTCTTATTGCCTAAGTCCTGGTGGTTTAAGGCCCAAACCAACCTCAATATCCATGTAAATCTACATAAGCCTACGGTAATGAAAGAACAACATGGATCTGGCAAAACTCTCAAGAGTCCTGTGATATGATGTGACACAAGCACAACAGAGAGAGAAATAAACAGGCAGTGCTTATTGGAAAGTTAAGGACTGAATTAGCTTTAGTATGTGTGTGAACACGCAAATAGAAAGTAAGCTGCCTTTAGTTAAAGTCTCTAAGCTTTGGTGTTAACACAGAATTGGTCAACCAGCACCTATCGTGCTGTTCCTGGGACTTCATTATTGACATGCAAAGTCTGATTTTCAAGATGAAGTGGAATTCCACAGCGCTTTGGAGATTCAAGTGGAGTAAACAGGTGGGTGGTTTGGATAAGGCATGTGTTTACTTTTATTTTTATTTATTTTTTATTTGCAGAAGGGGGAGTGGAGTTTGCTTTACCCACCAGGCTGGAATAAATCGGTATGAAATAAGTACACGGAATAATAAGTGGCATCAAACTGAAATAACAGGGCGATAACAGCAGAAACTGTTAAATCTGCCTTGTTCTGGTGTTTAAGCTGTTTGTCTTATGATGGTCACGCAGTGAAGGTCGCGGTGAACCCACAGTCCTGTTTACCGGCACATTACTGCTGATATCTGCCTGCTTTAGAACACACACGTCAAGGTGAGCCCAAGCTGACTGCAACCAATCACTCATTTTTAATTGATAGTATCTGAATGATCAGAGATTAGACTGAGAGTCTCTGTCTCATTAAATTAAAGGCATTCAAATATCAAGTCCTCTTTCATTTAATTTAATTTTTTTGTTATTTCCCTTTCAAGTATCTTTTTTGTTTTGGTGTTTTTCCAATCACTGGTGTTTTTGCTCTTGCATTTTTTGGTCACGGACAAATTGGATTTGACTGAAAATTCTCAGATGAGAGATTGTTTTAAAAAAATTATGTGGTTTATATTAGAGAAACTAATTTTTAAAAATGTCTGGAAATTTGAAAGAACTGGCCGTGTATCAAAGAGCTTAAAGTAAAATGTAATTTGTAAGTTTCAATTCATGCACAGCTGACATACATTCAGCATGTACTGCAATTAAATTCTGTTTTCATGAATTATTTAACAAATTGTGTCCACAATAAACCCTGTTCAGCAAAAGTTAAACCTACAACCTCAACAGGGAGACCAGGAGGAGTTTTCTCCATGAACTCCAATGAAAACATAATATGTGAAATTTCGGTGGGGGTCTCTAAAATATTCTAAATAACACCATGTTCTCCATATGTATCTTCAAATCCTAGAGTGTACTATTGATGTAGGATGCATGTATAACCATCACTTTCTGAATATAATAAAGGCCTGTGTGTGTGCTGTTCTTGCCATCAAAGAGTAGCAGGTCAATATCAGAAACTTCACTCAGTCCACATGCAAGATCAGAAAACAAACTTTCTCAATGCCACCCACGGTAAAACGAAAACAGAGAAAGAACACCACTCAGTCTATATACCAAATCTCAATCATTTCTCTCAGCATAAAGATCATCCTTTAGAAAATAGAAAATCTAACGTTTTTTTGTGAAAAACATACTTTTCTATCAGCAATAAAATTCACTCCTATTATTACTGAAATAAAGCGCATCTCTCTCTCCTCGCTGTAGAAAGATGCACAGCAGGTGGCAGCGACAACTTTTCATCAGTTTTCTTATTCTTAAGATCGATCAAAGAAAGAAGGAATTTCATCGATGCATAACTTTTCAAAACAAAATGAAAAAGTACTTCACACGATAAAGTCAGAATCAAAACATCTGTGAAATGGGGAAAATTAAATCAGCACTGTTGTTACAATATTTAACAATATCAATTTTAAAAGGTCACACTGCATTTCAAAAGTTTGGGGTCACCCAGGGGATTTCATGTATTCCATGAAAACTCACACTTGTATTCCTGTGCTAACATAACTGCACAAGGGTTTTCTAATCATCAATGAGCCTTTCAACACCATTAGCTAACACAATGGAGCATAGAACACAGGAGTGATGGTTGCTGAAAATGTTCCTCTGTACCCCTATCCAGATATTCCATAAAAAATCAGCCGTTTCCAGCAACAATAGTCATTTACCACTTTAACAATGTCTAGACTGTATTTCTGATTCATTTAATTTTACCTTCATTGAAAAAAAATGCTTTTCTTTTAAAAAATAAGGATATTTCTAAGCGACCTTAAACTTTTGAACAGTAGTGTAAATTTACACTCAAATAAAGTGGCAGACTCAGAATGCAGTATATATGTAACAAATTTATTCTATTGTAACTATTGTAACTAACTGCATCCGAGTAACCTTCCAAAAGCTTAAATTCACTGTGGCAATGTCACTCACTTGTGATTAAGCTTGCTTGAAACTCTCAGGTTTACTGGGCTGCTTCTATTGTCATATCAAATGCTGTTTTAAATTCATGTACCTTTGCAAAAGTAATGCTATTATAATATTACAATCATATTTATATGGGCAGCCCCAATTATTTCTTACTTATCTCTTGTGTTGACTTAGGGTCAAAAATGATCTGCCACTATGTTTGTTGACAGAGAAAACCCCCTAAATTACTGTTTTTCAGCTTGAATTTCGATTACTTTTCCTAAAATGACCCCGACTAGAAAAAGTGAAACGTTGTCTGCAGACAGCACCACCACTTCTCTCTTTGCTGAAGTTATGACCAGTATGACCAGTAGGTCATATATATGATTTGACACACTTGTGTAACGTCCTACATGTGCTAATTAGAGTTTAACATGGTCTTCATATTTTTATTTTGCATTTATCATTTTATTTTATTCTTAACATTGTTGTGGGTTGTTCACTTTGTGGGCGGGAGCAATGATTCAAAAGATGTGAGAAGACAGCTATTTGGTAGCTGAGTTTTTTGTAGTTAAATTCCATTGTACAGCATACAGCACACTGTTTCTAATTATTTCCCTTCAAAAAATGCATGTAAAGCTACTCTCTGCATGTTTTACGTACTTTCTCAGGATATAGAAGTAGCATCTCTTACTATACAAAAAATGTTTACACTTATGCAGTACCTTTAGCAGCGATAATAGTGATAATAAACCTCTACTGTAACTGTCCAGGGGACAGTAATTTAATTGTGGTCTCATTTATTGTTTTGTTATTGTTTTTATAAATAATACGTAAAATTATAAAAATTGATTTAAAGGTAAAATAAATAAGGTTTATATGTTTAATGTTAAAAATGCAACACTGTTTTTAAATGTTTTTGATAGATATAAATAAGTCACATGACCACGGTTTAGTTCAGGGTTCAACGTGAAGGATTGTGGGAAATGCAACATGGCTGCAGAGTCATACGCCATTACAACGTGCTACAGAGAAGAAGACAAACTAACAAGCGAACTATTCTGATGGTCTGAGAGGCGCACACGGTAACTGACTTATTTATTTCATGTTATTCATATTTGTTTCATGTTTTTTGTAAAAGTCTTTTGTGCAAACAGTTTTTATAGCAAGCGTATGTGATGAGATCATTTTCATGTGTTTGTGTAATTTAAAGGTTTCTGTGTCTTTTATTTTGTAGTTTTCACGGTGTCTGCTGACTGGAGAGGGATAATAAAAAGTTAAAAGACATCTGTATGATTCGTGGCCTTCATAAACATCAGACCTGAGTAGTTACATCTACCTTAGTAAAGAAAACAGTTATAGCATGTGTGATGTAATAAAAATGAGTGGTGTCCACTGATTAAATACAGTCTTTCTGCCCTATGAAGTGGGAAAAACTCAGACATTCACAAAGTGTGTGATGCATGGTAGGTTGTTTCTTCATGTGAATTAGATTTTGGGTTAAAGATTCAATCAAACTGCTTTATTTTAGAGGCTTGTGTGACGGTGAGTCATTTTTTACCCTTAGGACAAGGGGAATGTACAGGATGTTAAGACCACAAGAGTGTTAATTTAAAAAGAAAAAAACAAAAACCTACGACCATGTGTGTTTTAAAAGCTGTCAAGAAGTAGCCATGGGTTAAATCACTGTTGTGCTATCAGCCTGCAATTGAGTGACACAGCTGACATTTATTTGTATGAAAATGTCAGGGGTTATTTTAAACTATGATTATGATTCTGAGTAGCACGCGGCACAAACTCATTCCAGTCAACACACTTTGCTGCGTGCATGAATAAAGGAGGGCATCTAGCTTAGTCACTGAACGTCTGAGTGGAAAGGATTCATTTGGTGTGAATGACTGAGCTAACAAGTCCTTGAGATCTCCATTAGTCAGTATTTATGTTGTGATTTTACAGCTTTTGACTCCCATCAGTGTGAGTCTGCAAGCTACTCCTGTTGTCTTCCCCATAGATTGACCTGATTCTGTGGCAGTCACCCATTGATTAGGTCTATTCCAGCTCTTATCAACACACATCACTGCTGTGCATTCTCTGGGCAAATATTGTACTTGACAGTTTGTCTGAAAACATCACTGTCCTCATCAGCTTAATTCAGGTAGTCAGAATAACAGAGACGTCTTGTGTGTGTGTGTGTGTGTGTGGGGGGGGGGGGGGGGGGGGGGGATGCCTTGTACATAGGTTGTCTATATGCACTAATGCTTTGTGTATCTCATAACATATGACAGGTAAGAACAAACAAATCACATGCTTAGTGTCTGAGTCTTTGCTGTATGCATACATGCATACCTCAGAAAGTTATCTTCACATTTTGCACAGTTCATTGTTTTGTAATTTAATTTTAAATGAACTAAATTGTCATTTTTACCATCAAACAACCCTTAGCAACCCATAATGACAAAATGAAAACAAGTTTCTTGCATTTTTATTAAAACTAAGAAACAGAAATCTCTCATTTGCGAAATGATTCTGAAAAGTCGGTATGATGCTGCCACCACCGTGCTTCACTGTAATGATGGTATTTGTGATGTTATGGCATTTTATTGTGAAAGGTTACATGCGCAGCTATTCCCCGGAAGTGTTGTTGACTCTAGTTTTACGGCTATGTTCTGGCGTTACATTGACAGACGAAACGCTAAACGATTTGCAGATGTTATGCAGCACAATAAAGAAACTTCAAGTTGAACAGGTATGATTCCTAACTCTGCATAACACCACAGTATTACCCAGGTGTTTCAGCAGATAGTGATTGGAGTTCTGTCTAAATATTTCAAGTCTTGTTTAATCAGAACACAGAATCTGTGTTGTCGTATCCCACAGACCTTGAAATGATGTTTGACAAACTCTAAGCCAGCTGCTTTTTACTCAGAGTTGTGTCCACCCCCTGTCAAAAGTTTTGAGACGGGTTCTCATTCAAATGAATGAAAACCCGTCTCAAAACATTCAAATGAATGAGAACCCGTCTCAAAACTTTTGACAGGGGGTGTACATCAAGCTGCTACACAATATAAACCTGATTGATAAAGCCCTGCTGGCACTGTTTTCCTTCTGATGGGTTCAGCAGAAAACGTCCAAGGCTCGATGCGACCGCTGAATTTCAGTCACCCACATGACCTTCTTACTTGGTTTCTTCATATCAGAACAGTCCTGATGCTTCCAAACTTATTTCAAATAATGTTTTTACTACTAATGTAATGTAATGCTTTCCTCTGAAGGGAAGTGGTGTGGATGCTTTATTTCATCTTACAGGATAGTATGACTAAAATATATAAAAAATTGCTATTATGGAGTCATATAATAATGAATAATGACAGTTGAATGAATTCACCTCTGTTATTCTCAGTGTCGTCTACATTCACCCACAGGCAGACATGGATGCTGCATTAGCCGAGCTACATGAGGTTATCTCCAGCGACCAGGCTAACCATCGGGAAGCAGCCCTCATCGATCCCCAGCAAAGACTAACCGGGCTTTTCTCTGCCTTACGTTGATGAAGAGCTTCTTCCGTGCCCTGTGTGACTTCAGACCAGCTTCGAGAAGTCAGTTTCAAACTGTCCTTGCCAAACAAGTGACATTTTTCCACAGTGCCCACTCATTTGTAAGGTCCCTGAAGGTCTGATGACAATAACCACTCTAGACCTTTGCATGTATATACCGTAATTTCCAGACTATAAGCCGCTACTTTTTTCTCACGGTTTGGACCCTGCGGCTTATACAATGATGTGGCTAATGTATAGATTTTTATGTGCGAGCTTCATGCCATCATTAAGTTTAGCCTTGTCACATCGGACCAATAAAATTACCAAACAGGTCACAGTGGACCATTTACACTGTTCGAATTAAATCAAACACACACTAAATTCTTCAGATCAATCATCCTGCACTTCATGCACACACCCTCATCATGGAAAACACGAAGAAATGCGTATGGTGCAGCTGTTGCAGGCCAAGCCTGCTCTCCTTTAACCTGGGCAGGTTACGGTGTGTGTGAGTATGACGTGAGGAGGAGCACTGCAGCTGTGTGTGTGTGTGTTGCAGAGACGAGTGTGGAAACGGAGGCAGAGCAAAATGCACCACGATGATATACAATACAATAAAAAACTTAAAGATAAGTTTTAGCGCTAGCGCGCTAGCTTAGGGCGTTGGAGTTGGTAGCATGAACTAACTCAATGTGTGTGTTATGTTATTTATAATTGTGTTTGTGATGAATAAAAATCTTGAATCTTGAATCAGTTTAGCATGCCTTTGTGCAAATCAGCATGCAGATAGTTGTTAGTTTGTCAACATGTTTTAAATTGACAAAATAATCTTTGATTTAACTCATAAATTATGGTGAGTTATGAAAGTAGTGTTTCAGTTTATTTTTTTTATTCCTTCACCCATTTAATCACAGTATTCACAGAATTGTAAAGCACAAAATATATAAGCATTTATTAGCTGATCAGTGTCCAATTACCAGTTTTAATGATTTTCAATTTGAAATTCAGCAGAAGCCATAATTAGTCATCCTCTTCAACAGTTAAACATCCTGTCAATCATGTCATTTTTGTTTTCATTAAAAAAGGACAAATATAAAGTATGTGGAGATCAGAAAGAAAGAAAGGCTTCTTTAGATAATAAGCCCACAACAAGTGTGTGGGCGGATGTGCGTGGACAGCCAATTTCTGCAGGAGCACAGAGACAATATAAACAGACTTGTACTTTTAACTGTTCTTTACAAGCCAAGGACAGACTGTGTTTTTGTTTTGTTTACTTTTTTCTTCTATTTTTGTAATGATATTGGGAAACAGAGACATTTTTTTCTAAATAAAAAAATGATTTGCAGATCCATTTTAAAGGAAATAGGATACATTAGCATCTCTCTTGTCTCTGGGGACAATATTTAATCGTTAAATATGTTGCACAGTAAGACAGTTGTTTGAGTTCACCATACAGAATGTTGTACTTTCAGAGTTTCACAGCTGGGAAAAGAAATGCAATGTGGAGTTATACACAGATGATTCAGGTGTCAAGTAAGCCAATTTTGGGTTCTCAGTTACAAAAAGCAGTGTTCAATACTGAATTTGAGGTCAAGTGAATATGACCGTGTCAGGTCGCTCTGGGAGGAGGATAATGGCACAACTCTGGAAGAAGCAGGTCAAAGAAATCAGCAAGGCCGTAAAGAACACTTTGTCTATCCTTGTAGTCAGAGTTGGAGAACAGGTGGTTCATGAGGCAGAACAAGGTGGCCACAGAGTTCTACATTCTGCAGGAGGAAAATGTAACGATGAGATCCTGGTCATGGAGACCTCAGCCAAGCTGAGGGATAAAGAGAGCCCTCATCCAGAGAGAGGGGAAGAGAAAGGTAAAAGCTGGAACACTAAAGAGAAAGATGAGCTCAGCACTGAGCACTGAGAACCTCAAGAGCAGAACCTGAGCTACAAGAAGTCAGCACATAGATGGAATCGGATCAAAATGCGAAATAAAGGAGAAGGACAAAAAGTTAATGAACAGTGAGCTTCAGTAGTTATCTGACTACCACCCTTGTGCACAGAAGAAGCTGCCATACTGAATTAAAAGATCCATAATAGTGCAAATACAAAAAATAACATTCAACAAAAAGACAAAAAATGGTGAATAATACCTGCAGGTTTACTGTAGCTGGTCCAGCTCCATCCACAACTTAGAGTGTAGACATTAGTGTGATGAGCAGTGGCGGCTGGTGGTGAAATTTGTTGGGTGGGCTAACAAATGCATAATACTGATTAAATGGTTAACACAGCTACAAAAGCAACATCACCTATGCTACACACAGTTACATCAATTACAGGTACACTATACTTTTTTAGTGCTCTACATCAACATTCTCTCTCACACACACACACACACACACACACACACACACACACACACACACACACACACACACACACACACACACACACACACACACACACACACACACCACTACAAAAACGTTTTCCAACTGCAGCGACTGCCCACAGATAGCCTGCTGCAACTGTCTTATTACAACTGTTTGGTGACATGTAGTGCAAAACACACCTTCAGTACAACAGATGACCTCAGCAAAAACAAGGTGTCACAGTCCTTTAACAGGTCAACATGGGCCTACCTTATTTGAAAAGAAGCTCACATCGACGGCCGATGTGATCCCAGTCTCTTAACTTCCAGCTTTTCCTCTAAAGACATTGAGGAAAATGGACATGAAAGCAAATAATCCACCTCGTTCATGCTACCGCCCGCCATAGCTTAACCTTTTCTTGCTGCGTAAAAGGCCTGTGGGCTGACCGAAGTTAGCCCAAATGATCAGTAAATCACGGGGGCGGGACATGACACCTGTCAATCACAAGAACGAAATGAATGAAAGCGGACTGTATCTGCTGGGGCTGTAAAAAATAAGCCCATTTAGAGATTCTATGTTTTTCTTTTGACTGATTGGTGCTGTTGCTACCTTTGTTTTCACCTAAACTTAAAACAACTTGTTGTAAGTTATTTAAAAAATAATTTTCTCATCTTTTTTGTGTTGGCCTGGGAGGGCTTAGCCCTGCTAGCCCATTTATACCAGCCGTCCCTGGTGATGAGAATATCTGAAGCATCCTTTGACACAGAGATCAACTTTCAGTAATGTAAAATAGAGATCATTTTCAGATTCATTAATGTTGGATTTTAAAACACAGGAGAATGCATAGACATCACTTCAGGAATTTCAAAGCAAATAATGGAGAAAATTATATCAGATGGATTCAAGTAAACATCTTTAAACATGGCCAATGGAAATGGATTAACTTAAAAGCTTATGTGAGTTTTACTTCAAAACCTACTGCGTGCTTGTTAGCAGTTTTGTGAAATTCATCAATTATCAGAATTGTGGCAGATTATAAAGAAAATAGATACACAGACGGGGGGGGGGGTTCAAAAGCAAAGCACATAAATAATAAATGTCTAATTTTTGTGCACTTTCCAAAAAGAAAAACACCAAGAAAGCACAACTAAACATAATGAGATTATGAAACAAAGGAACTTTGACAAAAATTTGGGCATCGTTTGGTGCTTCTGGTATCTTTTAAGCACTTTTGAAGCCCTTAGGATTTAAAACAGTTGTTTGATCCAAAGAAGCAACTTCAAGGGTCACTTTGTAAATAAAACTGAAGTTCTGATGGGCTCAAAGCCTCAGTCCTAACCCTAACACTGTACTATTTGATCTGAATAAACAAAAGATTGATAAAATATTAAGTAATACTCACAATAATGACTATTTGCAGGTTTACAATATATGCTATATAATCATGTACATTTTCGGCAATGATGTTAATCTTAGAAATGTTCAATAATATGAAGGCTTCTCATCCAACAAACAAAGGGTGGAGCTTATCTGTGCCCTGGTGTATGTCAGCTATTAAAAGGGCTCTTCAGTCTAAAACTCATTACAGCCTCAAAAAATTCGAGCCACTCAGTTTTAGATTATTAGCGGTGCTTCTGTCTCGCTCATTATTTTCTATGTTTGTGCTAATATGTGTGTGCATGTTTGTGTGTGTGTGTGTGTGTGTGTGTGTGTGTGTGTGTGTGTGTGTGTGTGTGTGTGTGTGTGTGTGTGTGTGTGTGTGTGTGTGTGTGTGTGTGATAGGGAAGGGGAAGAAACAGATCTCTGTAGACATTACACTGATAAACTGGGTGAGCATGTGTGTCCTCCATTATGCGTTCATATGTGCCCACACTCATGAAGGTCTTTCACCTGAAGAGGCTGTTATATGGGTGTGTGAGCAGATATTTTGCATTTGTGACCGTGGGTGAGTTTGGGTTGTGGTGGATCCATGCAGTCATTTAAAACAGCATTTATTAGATACACAACAGGAAAACTCTGTGCAATTTCCTTGGTAAATGTGTGCGTTTGAATACAAACGTGTGTGTGTGTGTGTGCGTGTGCGTGTGTGTGTGTACGGTGCATTCACATTTCCGTACACATGCACGCTTCCCTGCAGATATTTCCACATTTCCTGTAAAGTAATTTGTCAGGACCCAAAGAGAACAGACTGGTTGAGCAGATGTGCAGGAAACGCCACCATTTCCATAATTACCTACAGAAAAAAATGTTCCCTGCAAAAATCAATTTAGCCCTCTAACGAATGCGATCGTAAAGCAGCTAAGACAAACACAGTGAGCTGCAGGGAGTGACTGCATCTGAACACATTTTAACGGGAAGTTGTGCTGCAGTACCAAACAACTGCGCAAATATCTTTCTCCTGATGCAAAATTATCTATTTTGAGTAATAATCTATAAGGTTTGATATAAGAAATGCAAAAAATCTGCCTCAAACAGCAAAAATAAATATACTGCATTCAAAAGGTGAAATTGATTTTAAAAATAACTCTCTATAACCCTCTATATAATAACCCTCTTGTGGATAAATGAGGAACATAAACTTTACTAAGTCTTTGAAAAATCTAATTTCCCTGAACAAAAACCCCGAGCTAGAGCCCTGCAGCAGCATGAAGCTTTCAGAGATTAAAATTTAACAACAACCCTTGCTCAAACAGATTTGGGAAGAAAAGTTACTCAAGAAGTTTTATGAGGAACAATATCTACCAAAATTTTCAATTTTTATTTAACTAAAGGTGTTGACTAAAATGGTTTTCAGTGTTGGCTCAAGCCATTGTGTCACCAGCTATTGAACTTTTAAATGTTTTCTGGCAAAAAGGAGAAAACGTTCTGCTTGTTGAATATGGTGACAATTTAAAATTAAATGTCCTTTTATCCTATTGTCTGCAAGAGGAAAGACATTTATGAATGCCTTTAGGAAGTAACTTGAACAGAAGCTAGAGGCACTGACTGCATCTTATCTTATTAATAACAAGAGAAAAAGTGTTTTCCTCGTGTCAAAGCGCCAATGTCTTCTTCATTCTGAATAATAAAAATGCAGGTAGTTTTCTGTGTTCTATTCAGTTTGAATTCTAGTACACTCAGTAATTGGAAGGATCGTTCCTGCTTTGTTTCCCTCTTTTAAGTTGTCCTTCTCTATTATTGAACAGAAAGGATGAAACAAACTCATGTCATCTAATATAAAATAGACCAAAAAAACATCATGTTTGAGCACAAAGCAAACCAAACAACATTTGCAAAATTGGCACTTCATTTTCCCATCTTTTGCAACTCAAGGTATGCACACATTCAGAGAGTCGACTGAAGCGCCTGTTGAATTTTCAGATTGCATGCATGTAAAGAAACACAAGAGGGTTGTCGAATATTCCTGATGGGAGCTGTCCAAACCAAAGAAGTAGAAACAGAGACTGCAGAACTGAGAAGAGCATTTATGTTCACAGGATGTAATCAAAAATTTTTTTGTTTGTATTCATCCTCCTGAGGTGAGAATCCATACTTTATAAAAGACTTTGGAGTGGTTGCATGGATACTTTTGGGATCGATCAGTCTATTCCACCTTCAAACAATGACTCTCAGTTTTTGAATGCAGCACCATGAATGCTTTCCAAACTGTCTGAAAAAGTGCTTCTCTCATCACCAATGCAAAAGACAGTCTTGTAGAGAGATCAGGTATGCAGCATGATGCAGCCAGAAGGCTATAATGGCAACATTACACCCTGATTTTAAGTGTAGGTATTTAGAACAAGTATAAACACTGTTGCCTTTAAATGTGGTTGGATGACACATCTGCCCAATTTGTTTCTTGGATTGTGAGTGCTAAAGGTCTTCTGCATGTCTGTTCAAGGATTTATGTTTTTGGAAAGGGTGTTATGATTTATGATAATACAGGTATCATGAATTTATACACTGCTCAAAAAAATTAAAGGAACACTTTTTAATCTAAGTATTGCATCAAATCAGTGAAACATGTGGGATACTGATCTGGTCAAGTAAGTAACTGAGGGGCTTTTTAGTCAGTTTCAGCAGCTTTGGTGTTCATGAAATTAACAACAGATGCACTAGAGGGACCCCGCACTATACAACCCGCAAAACAGGAATGAGTTTACAGGTGAAGGCCACTGACATTTATTTCCTTCCTAATATTGTCTGACTGTTTTTCACTAGTTTTGCATTTGGCTAGGGTAAGTGTCACTTCTGGTAGAATGAGATGATACCTGGACCCCACAGAGGTTCCACAGACAGTCCATCTCCTCCAGGATGGCACATCAATGCGTGCCATTGACAGAAGGTTTGCTGTGTCTCCCAGCACATTCTCAAGCGCATGGAGGAGATTCCAGGAGACAGGCAATTAGTCTGGGAGAGCTTGACAGGGCTGTCGAAGGTCCTCAACCGATCAGCAGGACAGGTATCTGCTCCTTTGTGCAAGGAGGAACAGGATGAGCACTGCAATAGCTCTACAAAATGACCTCCAGCAGACCACTGGTGTGAATGTCTCTGATCAAACAATCAGAAAGAAATGTAATGAGAGCGGTCTGAGGGCCCACTGTCCTCTAGTGCCCGCTGTGCTCGCTGACTGGCACCGTGGAGCTCGGCTGGCAACACAGGAATTTGCAAGTCCACCACTGGTGCCTTGTGCTTTTCACAGATGAGAGCAGGTTCACCCTGAGTGCATGTGACAGGCATGAAAGGGTCTGGAGAAGCCGTGGAGAACGTTATGCTGCCTGTAACATTGTTCAGTGTGACCGGTTTGGTGGTGGGTCAGTGATGGTGTGGGGAGGCATATCCATGGAGGGACGCAGAGACCTCTACAGGCTGGACAATGGCACTCTGACTGCCATTAGGTATCAGGATGAAATCCTTGGACCCATTGTCAGACCCTACATTGGTGCAGTGGTCCTGGATTCCTTCTGGTGCATGACAATGCCCAGTCTTGTGTGGTAAGAGAACTCATGCAGTTCCTGGAGGATGAAGGAACTGATACCATTAGCTGGCCCCCACGCTCACCTGACCTGAATCCAATAGAACACCTTTGGAACATTATGTTTTGTTCCACCATCAGGTTGCTCCTCAGACTGTCCAGGAGCTCAGCGATGCCCTGGTCCAGTTCTGGGAGGAGATACCCCAGGACACCATCTGTCGTCTCATTCAGAGCTTGTCCCGGCATCGTCAGTCATGCATACAAGCACATGGAGGCCATACAAACTACTGAATACCATTTTGAGTTGCTGCCAAGGAATTTCAGCAAGATGGACTAGCCTGCCACATCACTTTTTCACTTTGATTTTGGAGTGTCTTGAATTTAGCTCTCCTGGGGGGTTGATAATTTTCATTCCCATCAAACAATGTGGCACTTTTCATTCCTAACACATTAACCAGTCCATATCAATGCTAATATCCAGTTTGTTTTTCCCCATATTGAAATATGATGTATTTTCAAAGTGTTCCTTAAAAATTTTTGAGCAGTATATTATCACTGGTATGTATGGGTCTTGGGATCAAAATCCGGTATGATTTCACTGCTCTACAATGTACAAATTCATATTTTAGTCATTTTTCTCAAATGAAACTATTGTGAAGTATTCATTTGTCCTCCTACTTTAGCAATGAACGTGAAAGTGGACAAACAGAACTCAGGTCTTAAGTGTAGGTTCATTGTTTGAAGTAGCAGGTTATGTGCAAGAAGGAAGGTAAAAATGTGTAGTCTGAGTTTGGTTAGGTTCATCCTGCATCAGCCAAGTTCTCGAAGCTAACACCACTATCCTGATAAAGCTAATAGACAAAGTTCATTGTCAAAATGTTGCCTAAAAGCTTAAGGATTTTCATTGTAGGAGTAAAGTTTACATACACCTGTAACATCCATGTGTATCATGACGCCAGTAGCTCATGGAACTGCGAATTAATACGTGATTGTTTTTCTTCTGTGATAAAATGCATGGTTTTCAATAATTTCCTCATAGAAAATCAGTTATGGGTCTCATTAGAAACTCAAGATCACCATGATATGAACTTTACAAATGTATGTAGACTTTTGTTTACAGCTGTAAGTAGACATATTGAATCAACTATTAAGACTGTTACATGTAGTGAACCATTGACTTTGCATCTTAAATAGCCTGGGACTAATACAGAAACTGTTTGACCTCCAAAGCATCATGTTACTTAAACGTCCAATTGTCAATCAAGTCGGTTGAAGGTAATTGTTGTTAGTGTCATTTTAATAATCAGCATTTGGTCACAGCAAGCCACCAATTGAGTATTCAGTGCCATAGCAATTCCCAGCTCCATGTTAACTTACAATGACTTTGGTAATAAAAAAAAAAAGTAATTGGTGTTGCATGTATTTCATATATCAGCCTGAGTTAGTGTATTAGAAATGGCTTTGTATGAATATGCTTGGCTTGACGTGAGAGTAATGGTCCTGTTGGCTCTTCAGTGGAGGAGCTCTTTCCAAAACATTGAACGGCTGGTAGTGCAGAAGCCATTTAGTTGTAAAAGATCAGGGGCCTCATTTATAAAGCTTGCGTACGCACAAAACAGGGCAAAGGTTTTGATTTATAAAAACAAACTTGGCATGAGAATATGCACACCGGTATACCAATTTTGATGCTTGATGCTTGCGTATGCACAAAACCGGGCTAGAAAATGGCGTAAATCACAACCTTTGTGTAGAAAGTGGCGTACGCTGTGTACATTGTGATTTCTACAAACAAACTTGGCGTGAGAATGTGCGCACCGGTGCGCCAATTTTGATGCTTGCTTAAGCACATTCTGGAGACAGAGGGAACGGCAGTGCCGGAGGGTGAATTGAAACCAAATTGATCTCAAACCTTTATTGTCGTCACATATTAGACTTATAGAGCCGGATCATCATAAACCCTCATTGTTGTAGATGTTCATATAGTGCGCAATTCGGCCTACTGTATTTGCAGAACTATGTTCATATATCAAACTTCCATCTTCAAATGATATAATAGAGCGGTGAGTGGCACTGATTGATTACTAATATGGAAAAGGCATGTGACAATCAGTCCAATTGCTGATCAAGCAGATAAATAGCAGGTGACAGCCATGCGTAATGTGGCACAATGCATGCGCTGGCATTGCTGGAAGATCACGTTAATGGTAGGCTCATAATGAAGAGAGTTTTTAGGGACCACGGAGATTTCCCGGCTCATGATGATGACTGGCTAATAAGCCGATTCAGATTCAAGCAGTGCTCTTGGATCTATGTGCTGAACTGGGCCGTCTTAGACCGACCCACCCGCCGAAACCACGCCATCCCGGTACAGACACAGGTGCTGACCACTCTGGGGTTTCTGGCGACTGGCTCCTTCCAGCGAGACTTAGCCGACACATATGTGTTTTATATGAAGAATATATGCGGTTACGTTTGTTGTCTAAATCCCGCTTGGGTCTGATATACAGTTAAATGATGTCCTTTAGGTCTGGGATATCACAACCATCCCTCAGCGCAATAATGCCAGCTGTTTTGGATGACATTATAAACATGACCAGTCAATGCATCAGGTTTCCTAACACTGTGGGTGAACAGGCCAACATTAAACGGCAATTTGCAGCGATGTCCGGTTTCCCAAATGTAATCGGCGTAACTGACTGCACTCATGTTGCTGTAAGGGCTCCGAGTGAAAATGAATTTGTCTATGTAAACCAAAAAAATGTACATTCAATCAGTGTACAAATTATTTGTATATCGGACATGATCATAACAAATTTAGTGGCAGGGTGGCCTGGGTCAACACATGATTCATTCATCCTGATGCACAGCAGTGAAAAGACTGCAGGCCGGCGCTGCGTAAAATGCCGTGGATCAGCAGCTTATTTATATGCAGATACATTCATGAGTTACTTTGCATTGACCATTCATGGTAAAATGTGGGTGTGTTGTGGGTGGAATGTGAGGTGGATCCACCTGTGCAATCTTCCAGCTGGTGTGTGATTTATCAAGAAATTGCGTGCAGCTGTGCTTACTCACAGTTTTATAAATCAGGGGTGAAGGGCATACGCCCATTTCAGATTTTCGGCGTACGCAAACTTTTAGTATGGATCCTACGCAATGTTTTATAAATGAGGCCCCAGGTCTGCAACAAACCATTTCATTATAAAATGGGAGGAACCAGAAATCGCTTGGAAAGAAATAACCAAAAGCACTACTTTGCCAACGACTTGGCAACAACAGGCTGTAGAGAAAAGAACAGATTGTTTTTGCAAGAAATGATTGAAGCTGTTCATTTTGTGTTTCACTGAAGATGATGCCAATCCAAACAGCTCAAAAGAAAACATGGCAAAACAGCAATTACACTGTTATCCATAAAAAACTCAGCTTTTACTATAGACATATAGGCCTGTGTTGCAGCCATTACTTTTAGTACTTTTAGTACTTTCTCATACTCATTTTTCAATATATATTGTACTATATAGTGATATTCTTTGACGGCAGTATCAAATGTGTGTGATATTTAGATATTTTACAACCTCAAAGCTGGAAAATCTGATGAAATAGTTCAATTTAGTGCCAGCAGAAAAGTTTATGGTTTTGCACTAATGATGTGACATGATGGAATAGTATTAAAACTTTTTTCATTTACTGAGGACAAGACCAAAAAAAAAAAAAAAACTAAAATTACAGCTAGGATTTGTTCATTTCTGCAGATAGTTGATAATGTTTGAAATCAGGCCCCCTGTACTGAGCATGTACAGGGTGTCAGCTCAGCTTACTGTACCGCGGCCCTCAAAATGGCTATAGATTTATAATGATTAAACTAAGAAAGTAGATGTGATGCAGGCACCTTCTAGGATAACCAAGGTCACTGTGCTAGAGAGAGGGAGAAATATTTCTTCATTCACAGGGCTGAAACTAGTATATGACCAGATGTAATTGTTGATTCAGTCTTAATGTGCCAACATTGTGTGGAGTCATACAAGGCAAAAATCAACTACTGCAATCCAGGCACCTTGGTCCTGTTTCCAAAAATGCAGCTATAAAATAAAATTCAACCCAAGTACATCTGGATGTCAAATCTATAAACATTCTTCACGAAAATCCACAGGTAACTGTGCTTTATTTTTATCTTTTAATCTCTTTGAACATAAAACCCCCCGTGAGATCTCCTCCTCAGGTGAATTAGAACACATACCTCCTGACATAAAAAGCAATTATCTAAAACCACATGAACTTAATAAGGACGTGACAATGGCTGCTTCATGCCCCATGGCTCCATATCTGTGCCCCCATGTAGCTCTCTGTCACTTCTATATACTGAATAAAAGTTGGCTTGAGTGTAATCATTCAGTAATTTGCTACTGAGATATATTCAGAATTTGACTGCCTGTGTGATACTTGAAGGATATTTTTAAATTGATGTATAAATTGATCATATTAAAGGTTAATAAGGTTGTTTTTGCAGCAGCCAATACGATTGTTATGGCCAATTATATGGCCTTGAGGGCGTGTTTTTTTTTTTTTAATTTTCTCTTTTACTTTACATCAAATTGATTACATATAGTATAACGTCATTATACATATTATATAATGACAATTTTATAAATTTTTGCTTTGCTACTTATGAAGCCAATATAAAATGTCGATAGGGGGAGGTGAGGCTTCCACCTACAAAGACTGAAATGGCAAAGACTGTTTCCACCAACACATATTTTTAAGTCTTTGACATTGACCAAATACACTAGACAGGACACTGAATGACTGGTCAGCAATCATTCTTGTCGATGGATAACCCCACAAATCCCTCAAGAGCGCCAACTGCCCTATGTTGTTGTACCAAGTAAACATGGATGGCAGCCAGAAGCTTCGTGACCGGCAACAGACTCTGGGGAAATGTGGACCGACAGCAAGTGGTATACAGGCTAAGGAGGACTGTGCAGCTGATACACTGTATAAACAGTGGACTGACAGAGAAAGAACCAAAGTTAGCATCTTGTTTTGCTGTTTATTTCTTCAACTTCGTCCAATTCCTTGTCCCACTTTCTCAAAGCTCCCTGGTAGTATCAGTTAAATGAATACCAGAAATATAACAAATTTAACAAACAAATCTCAACAACTAAAGGCATGCTGGGCCCATAACGCAGAGGTCAATGGATGGAAACCATGCTCTGCTGCATACAAAATGTCATTCTGTGTCACAATAGCTCAAGCTTGTAGGTCTCCTCCCATATTTAAGGCAAAAGGTCTAATATTTCCACTGACATACTGCTAAGGCACCTATTCAGGTAGGTGTAATATGAGGAACAACACTAATTATAGCTGGAAGTAGAAAAATCATCAGGTTGTCAAAACAGCACTGAAAAAACAGCAGTGTTTCACTTCTTCACTGGAAGCCATTCAGCTTAATTTCATTTGCGGGATGTGGGGATAAACCCTCATAGCAGCCTGAGTTAGGGACTTCACATGCCGTCCTGCACTTGACATCAATAAAAGTAACATTTTTTTTTATTTTGAAACTACAAATAAAAATATAAAAAGACACCGTTACATAACTAGATGAGAAATCAAGGTCAATCCATCCATTATCTATAAACCACTTAATCCTCATTAGGGTCGCCAGGGGGCTGGAGTCTATCCCAGCTGACTTAGGGTGAAGGTAAGGGGCACCCTGGACAAATCACCAGTCTATCACAGGGATACATATAGAGACAAACAGTCAGACTCACATTCACACCTACAGACAATTTAGAATCACCAATTAACTTCAGCATATTTTTGGACTATGGGAGGAAGCCGGAGAACCTGGAGAAAACCCACACATTGACAGGGAGAACATGGAAACTCCATGCAGAAAGATTCCAGACCGGGACGTGAACCAGGAATCTTCTGGCTGAAAGGCGCTTGTGTTAACTACTGAGCACTCTGAACAACAACTGAGCAGTTCTTTTGTCTTTCCCCTCCATACTATACAAATAAAATACTCTGTGTCCAGACAAGCATTCTATTCACACACTCTGAGCATTCTGATGCGAGTGCAAAGTTGTGTTGGAGTGCTTAATTGTATAAAATACTACAGAGGGAAAACAAGGATGCTGAAAATTAAGACCACAAATGATCTTAACTTACAGCTGCTATCATTGAGTAAGATAAATCACTGAATGAGGTGTAGTCACAGTTAAGGCCCAGTAAGAGAGGGAACATGGTATCTGCATCATTGCTTCCAAAGTTTCTGTACATCCAGACTAAAACACATTTCTGGAGTTTCCACATAACACTGGAACAATAGAGTCCCTGTAATACAAAGATCCTATTGCTCCACCGTCAGAAGTGACTATAGTATATATGTCAGGGTAGAGACTGCGATTTGGTAGAATTGGAGTTTCTACCAGTAGAGATTGCGATTGGAGTCTCTACCAGTAGAGACTGTGATCGCAATCTCTACCGGTAGCATTGGAGTTTCTACCAGTAGAGATTGCGATTGGAGTCTTTACCAGTAGAGTTTGCGATTGTAATCTCTACCAGTAGAGATGGAACTTTAAATCTGACCCCTGCCCTGACCCCTGACCCTAACCTTAACTAACCCTGACCTTTAAATCTGACCCCTGCCCTGACCCTAACCTTAAAAGTCTAACCTTAGCCCTGACAAATCTCTACTGGTAGGATTGGAGTTTCTACTGGTAGAGATTGCGATCGGAATCTCTACGGTGTGGCACCCCTATCTAGCCTAACAATCAGTTAGAAACCAGCAAGTACACACATACTTGTGAATGTGCTTGATGCTATGCTGGTATTTCAAATTTATCTCATTTGTTTGTCGTTGGTGAGGCGGGCCCGGCCAAGCTGCATGGGCTCCTCCCCTGGCACTGACTGGACCGGAGATGAGGGCAGAGGCCGGGTTAGAGGGGTTGGCCGATTAGGGGGGCTGGTGCCGGGGTAGGAACGGGGCCGAACTGGGAGGCGAGGCCCGGCGGACTGGGGAACCTGGGCCCTCTTCTCTCGGCGGTGCTCCCGGAGCCAGTTGTCCCGCCGGATCGTCAGTTCGATAAGTGCATTCAGGTCTGACACCTTCTCCATCGGAGTGAGCTGGTCCTTCAGTTCCTCATTGAATCCGTGCTAGAATGTGTAGCTTCATGTGAATGTGTAGATTCATTCCAGTCACATTCCGCTGCCAGGGTCCGGAACTCTACTGCGTAGTTGGCCACACTCTGTCCCCCCTGGGTAAGACCGCCCAGGCGCTTGGCGGCGTCTTGTCCCTGAACTGGATGGTCGAAGACGCGTCGCATCTCCTTGGTGAAGGCAGAGTATGACTCACAGACCGGATTGTTATTTAGCCAGACCGTCGATCCCCAGCGCAGCACAGCTCCAGTCAACAGGCTGAGGGTGTAAGTGATTTTTTGCTGGTCCATGATGTAGGTGAGGGGCTGCATTCCGAAGACCAGGGGGGGTTGCATCAGGAAGTCCCGGCAGCAGCCTTGGTTTCCAGAGTAACGTTCAGGGGTTGGGACGTAGGGTTCACAGGCCGGGGTTGGGGGGGAGCTGTGGGTTCAGGGGCCAGTGGCGAGACTTGTTGCGGGGGAGTTGGAGGTGGCTGGAAAGCAGAGAATTGGGCAAGGGTGGAGGTGACCTGATTGAGTTGACCGGTTATGTTGTCCATCTGACTGTTCCTGTGACGGGCGGAGGAGGCTAACTCTTGGAGGGCTTGGCTATGTTGGTTGAGCAGGGTTGGGGCGAAGGCTACCTGGGTCATCTGACTGGACAGGGCTTCAAGCTGTGCATTTAACTGTTGGCTAGAATCAGATAGTTCACGGAGGGCTTCGCTGTGTTGACCTAAAAGCTGTCCATCAGTGTGGGAGGAAGCCGGAGTGCCCGGAGAAAACCCAAGCATGCACAGGGAGAACATGCAAACTCCATGCAGAAAGATCCCAGGCCCAGGCCGGGATTTGAACCAGGGATCTTCTTGCTGCAAGGCAAAAGTGCTAACCACTACTCAACTGTGCAGTCCCAGGTTCCTTCATTGCTTCTGTTAATGTTCACTTTCTCTACAAAATTTCATTCATTTAGGCTACTAAAGTATAGCCATAAGAGGTAGTGTGGCCGAGTGGTCTAAGGCGCTGGATTAAGGCTCCAGTCTCTAAGGAGGCGTGGGTTCAAATCCCACCACTGCCACATTTATGTCCAGGTACTGCACCTTGAGAAATTCAACTTCGGAAATATGCAAAAGTCAAGAAAATATCAAGAGTGTGATACCTGTCAGGGATCTGATTTTCACTACTCTCTAAGGCCCACCATTATACAAGTCTGCATCACTCTGAGACAGAATGTTCCTGATTTTTACAATATTACGCAGGTGAAAAAAGGAAGTCCTACAGACTTGCTTTATGTGTGAGTTAAAGGACATGTCCTGGTCAAAAATAACTCCAAGATTCCTCACAGTAGTACTGGAGGCCAATGTGATGCCATCCAGAGTAACTATTTGCTTTGAAAGCGAGTTTCTAAGATGTTTGGGGCCAAATACAATGACTTCAGTTTTGTCTGAATTTAGCAGTAGGAAGTTAAAAGTCATCCAGGTTTTAATGTCCTTAAGACAATCTTGCAGTCTAGCTAACTGATCAGTTTCATCTGGCTTCATAGATAAATACAATTGTTTAGAGGGACGGCCGGGTCTTGGTAGATTTGCAGTGGTCTGATACTCCTTCCACTTCAATATGATTGCTTGCACAGTGCTCCTTGAGATGTTTAAAGCTTGGGAAATCTTTTTGTATCCAAATCCGGCTTTAAACCTCTCCACAACAGTATCTCGGACCTGCCTGGTGTGTTCCTTGGTCTTCTTGATGCTCTCTGCACTTTAAACAGAACCCTGAGACTATCACAGAGCAGGTGCATTTATACGGAGACTTGATTACACACAGGTGGATTCTATTTATCATCATCAGTCATTTAGGACAACATTGGATCATTCAGAGATCGTCACTGAACTTCTGGAGTGAGTTTGCTGCACTGAAAGTAATATTGCACACCCCACTTTTCAGTTTTTTATTTGTTAAAAAAGTATAAAATATCCAATAAATTTCGTCCCACTTCACGATTGTGTCCCAATTGTTGTTGATTCTTGACAAAAAAATTAAAATTTTATATCTTTATGTTTGAAGCCTGAAATGTGGCGAAAGGTTGAAAAGTTCAAGGGGGCCGAATACTTTTGCAAGGCACTGTACTTACATGTCGTTGGAATGATGAATTCCTTCGATAAGGTTGGCTTCATCCACGCTGGTGACAGAATCGAGGCCAGACGAGTGGCTGGACGCTTCATTCAACGCTGTAATTTGCTGGAGAACTTCGCGCCAGATGTAAAATAATTTGGCGCGACCAGGTTTTTGTGGCTCCATAACTGTGTGATAGTGGGTCAAAGGTGTGTTTGATGGATGTCTGGTGTGTGTGGGCTGTGTTTCTGAGTGTTTTTGTAAAATAAAGTAGGGGTGAAACCGAGGGAGAGAGTGCGCCTCTGTGCAGGCTGTTTTTCGAGTTTGGGGAAAATTCCCGGCAAACACGTCACTTCCTGTTGTTAGGGACGGGAGCCTCTCAGGTATGGACACATAAGAATCATGTGACAGGTTGTGGCCACACCATGATCATGTTTATTTCGACTGGGAAGCCCTGCAAAAACCTGCGGTCTCCGTTTATATAGTTTTTCGCCGTGTGCGCTTTATTGTGTATTTTTACAAACCCATCACTGCAACGAGAAAACGCTCTGAGACCCGGTAACTGTGTGAAATGATAATCTGACTCCCCAGATTTTATATGCAAAAAGAATTATCGATCTATCTTATCTGGTTTCAAATCTACAGCCAATCAAAAATCAATATGCAAAAAAAGGCCTTAAAGGTCCCATATTATGCTATTTTTCAGTCACGTCATATAGGTCTCTGAAGCCCAAAAACATAGTATTTAAGTTTGTTCGCCCCAAAATCATCCTTTGTTCAGAGTTTCAGCGGTCGAAAAAGTCACTCTCACCACTCAGAACAGGCTGTTTCTGGGCCTGCTTCCGGGTATGCAAATGAACACATCTGTCCACGCCCACTCCCCCTCCCCTCTCTGGGAGAGGACGTGGCTTATGCTAGCGGTACTATGCGCTAATGTTGACTGTGAAGCCATGGCTCGTCGGGACGCAGTAGTTCAGCCATACCAGTTCGACACAGAGTCTGACCCAGAAGGAGAGGCTCCTGATGAAGTCCTGACTCTGCGGCTGCAGCAGGACGCTTCGGAATGGTTAGTCAACAATATCCTGTGTCTTAGATGTATTTGTAGTTTGTTCCTGTGTGTTATTGTTACAGCTACTACGTTGTTGCTAACGCTAGCTTGACGCTAATGGTAACTTACTGTTTTACTTACCATCATATTATACTGAATTAACTTGTTTCAAAGTAGCATAAAATTGCCTTATTGTGACGTCTTTTTACGTTTTCAAGGCTGTGGGCTGTGGCACTGTGCATATCCTTCATGAGCCACACTGTATTTCCAATATAAATAAGTATCCAAATTGAATTATGATGAATCATGCTAGAGAATATAGACTTTGGGAAATGTTCACTTTCTGTTCTTTGGATAGGTGCTCCTGTGGAAACTGTGGTACTATGCCCACAGAAGCTGAAAACATCTGTTACTTCGAGATACCACAGGTAATGTCACAGCTACACATAAAATTTACCTGACTTACTTAGGTTACTGGCTACACTGACAGATTAGACTAACATTTACTGTTTGTTACTCACTGTAGATTACCAGACGCCTACAGGAGGTCGATGAAGAACTGACCTGTATGGTTGACCATCCTGGGTTGGAGCCAGTGTGCCTAAATATTTACTCTCTGCAAAATGCCTGCCAAATATACAGGGCTGACTATGGCCCTTTACAGCTGAGAGGAATACACCAGTAAGTTCTGATTTCTAAAATGCCAGGGGCAGAATAATAAATATAATCAAATCCTGCTTCAGAATGTATATTGTTGCCACTATAGTAACATATGACAATGTGTATTAATTAATATATTGCATTAGCTATGTCGTTATAGTATATTTTTTATAAGCATTTTCTTAGTTATTCAAATGACAAATTTCTGTGGAAAAAATATTTATTTGCATAAAACAGTCATGAAAAAAAACAGACAAAGGGCAAAGATAAGGGTGCGATGCACACCTATGACAACTGCATATGACTAAATGTGTCCATTGTTTGTAGTCGTTACAGTTATCTGGAATATCGGAGTTTTGTGAGCTGGTGCTGGGGGTTCTTGGGACACAGAATCCGTGTTGTGATTCCCGCTTGTGTGGTTCTTCGTATCCGCACACAGTTTCCTGATGTGCAAGAACACTATGTGGGATTGAGACTGGCCCTCGGTTAAACCTGGACACATAGCTGGCAATGACCTCCTCCTTGTCAGGCTGCTCATACTGCGCAGTTAGGTCCTCTGGAACAGGGATGGCCAACAGTGCATTCAAGTATGTTCCCGTGTCCAGAAACACTTGGTCAAAGATGAGGTCCATCATGTCAGCAACGTACCCTGTTTAATTGAAAACATGTACAAAAGACCATTTGTTTATTATCTTTGCTGTTTTTTGAGTAATTATTATTCTTATTATCTGGTCTGATATAACACCTGTCTGTCCTTGTACTTGCTTCTAATTTATTTGTTTGTTTGTTTTTTTACTGTTTTTTTCCCAAATCTCCAACAATTAAAAAAAATGTGTTAGAACATTAAAAGAATTTAATACTTACGAAATGCTGGCTCTGTCTTGTGTGGTTTGGCTCTGCATTCTCCCTTCATGGCCTTTGGAAAGTGGACCTTGAAGAGAGGTACACCTTCCTGTGTTTTTGCTTGAGGCCGGTCAGCGTTTTCATTGTAATACATAGCAGCTAGGTACAGTCTGAAAATACAACAAAAACAAACAAAGTTGCAGATGTTTATAACAAAGACATGATGTGTATAGTGTGCCAAAATTTCTAAATTACAAAAGTTTGATTTACCTGCACAGCATTCCAATAAACGGGAAAACCACATTCTTCGGGGAAAATCGAAGAATCACACTGTGAAATGCCTCTAATGATGAAGTCTGGTGGTGAGGGCTCAGTTTTGCAACATCCTTCAGTGTTCTTTTGTTGGTCAACACCTTCTCTAACTTATAGAAAGCAGGAGTCGCTAAAATCAGAAAAAAAAAGAGAAAATGAGAAAAGCATTAATTTGTAAATAGTGTAGTAAATTTTCAAGACATATTTGGAGATGAACTTATAAGTTATTACACTACTGTGTTAAATATAGGTGTCTTTCAAAATATCTGCTTATCAAACTAGAATAATATTGAGAATAAATCCAGTAACTTTTAGTCCTTCTATGAGTACAATACCTGCACGTAGCCATTTGTTCTTGTCACGTGTCTGGTGGATGTCATGCAGGCACTTGGGGTAAAGAGGGTCCTCATGTGTGTGGATGTCTTGCACGTGGTTCAGGATTGAGGTCCATTTTGCTATTCTCTCTGGTCCTGTAGTTGAGGTAGCTGCAGTCCAGTATATGTGGTTGTTGATGCTCCTCATCCACTTCTGGATGTTTTCACAGTCTTTCTGTTTGCTGATCTTGTCCATTTTCTTTGAAATACCTACAGTGAATCCAAGATACATCGCTTTCAGTAAACATAGCACTCAATTGAATGATATTGTAAGTGCAGTATCTGATAAACAGTTTCAAAAGATGTGATACATATGACAGATGATTTCACAAGTTACTGTTTGGACACAAATTGTCTTTCATATTGCTCTGCTTCAATGTGCAATAGAAGTGTACAGAAGCCCTGAAAGGCAAGGTGAAAAAAACAACAAAAAAACAGGCAATGTCCGAGTTTATCTTGTACGCATGCCACAGCCAGGTATCCTTTTGAGACCCTGTATCTGCAGGGTCTGAATGGGGGTACAGCGACATATGCTAGGCAGTTTTCCTAAGATAAACAAGATAAACTTGAACATTGCCAGTTTTTTTTTTCCTCCACCTTGCCTTTCAGGGCTTCCGTAGAAGTTTGCTGTGAACAGCGCACTTTTAGTAGCTACTGCTATGCGGATGGATAACAATGTGGATTTATATAATAATAATAATAATAATAATAATAATAATAATGAAACATACCTTTTGCCATGTGCCATACATCATAGTAGTGGGTGATGTTTCTTTCCCTGAGGAACTTCTGAATATGCGGATGACGGTCAGTAACAATGCAATCAATCGCAATTCCACGTGCCTCCAGAAATTCCAGACTTCTCATCAGGCCCTCTTTCTCCATGCAGTAACTACCCCCAACCTCGTTACTCTGTAACCCCCCACATACAGAAGAAAAAAAAGACATATTGTTAAAATGAATATAATGGATATCTATTTTGTAATTTCACTGAGTAACCTTGTTAAAGATTTAATTCCAAGCACCCACCTGAACCAACTGGATGTCAATAACTGTGTTTGTGTTGAGGTCCATCATGGTGTAACTCCCAAACTTTGCAGAGTGTCCTGATAAAAATGTGTTTGAAACATCATATTAGTCATTATACATCAATACTTTTTGACTACAAGGGGCCGCACAAAATTTCAAACACTTACATAAACAGTTCTGCTAAGAATTAGAAATACCTGGAGAGTAAGCCCTCATGTCACCACCAGCTATCAATTTGTTTTCCTGACTGAGCCGCTGGAGCATCATATCCTGTGATGTTTTCCAGTGGTGAATGACTGCAGGTTCAATGAAGGATCTGGCATGGCGGCGAAATGTGCCATGCTGAAACAATTGTAGCTCCATTGCCTTGAAGACCTGTTTGCAAAGGAAAAAATGTTTTTTTTTATTTTCATAATGCATGTAAATTGATCAGAATAATATCTAGACACATAATTAGAACTGAAGGAAATGCAGTTGCACATCCATTACCCTTGCAATTTTCAAGAAAGATGCACCACTCAGGTACAAAGCTGCAGATAGGTGGATGCTCCCTGCTGACGTGCTTCCGAGAAAAGGCTGGCTGTTCCAGTGTCTGTAGAACTGGCAATGAGGGCACTGCTGATCCACAGACAGAAATGTCCCCAGCTTCCTTGTTTTCACTTCACATTTCCGTGTGCAAACAGGACAGGTAGCAAATAACTCCATAATGGAACTCTCGTAGACGATGTATTTCTTTGTCTTGTGTGGGTGAGTTGATGACTCTTGTCTGTATACATACATACATACATATATATATAAAATATAAAGGAAAAGAAATTGAGTAATTAAATAGCCCAAACTCTCTTCAGTGTGTTATAAAGATACACATTCATTCACATAAACAGACAGGCAGATGTGGATAACTTACGACAAAAATGGTGACTCTGTCAATGTGACAGAATCTGCAGGGTCATATGTGGAATCTTGTCCCTTTGATGCAGTCAATGAAGAGGTTCCCTGTAATGGGTCTTCCTCCAGCTCCTCTTCAATGTCCAGGCGACGTCTTTTTGAAGGTCTCTTTATTGGTGTTGATGAAAAAGACAAAGGGTCTACACTGGATGTCCCGACACCAAAATCCTTGTAGGACACAGTAGCTTGGACACCTGCAAAGAACAATATATTCTTAATAAAGAAAGTCGATGTAGACAACAAAAATACATGTAAATGGGCAAATGATTACAGACATCAAAACACTTTGTCCTGTTTGTACATACCTTCACTTCTAAAGTGGGACTGAAAAGTTCTCAAGGACAGCTGTGCGCCTGCAGTCCTTGTCAGCACTGGCTCAGTTTGGCATGCAGCATCTCTTGATGTTGACACCTCAGTGGATGTGCCTGATGTGCTGCCCTTTATACATAAAACAAGCTATGCTGTCAATAGTGTCACGTATTCTCCCGCTATATATTAATAACGAGAATACGCTGAAAAACACGGGACTTATCTGTTCTGAATACACAAGTCACCTGTCTGAAATGCCCCTCTCTTGTCTACAATACACATGTCTCAGACAGAACGTCTTTCCAAACACTGGCTTTCTTTGCCTTGAGGTGTGATTGAGCCCCGATTGAAAACGGCGGTGTTGTGTCGGGTTCGTGGACCTGACACGGAAAGACGCCTGCTGTCACTAATGCAGGCAGCTACTAACAAGCTTGATGCTAACTATACTGATGCCAACCACAAAAGGCCCGTGTTCAAAGTAGTTATGTTGAATATCTCTTGATATTATCAGCTCTTGCATGTTAACGGGGACGCAAATGTTAGCGGCAGTAACCGAGCTATGTTAGCTGCCATGCTAACGTTAGACGTACACATCAACAACCACCAGCTTATCCGTAATGTAGGGTTATGCAGTAAAGATACAAAAAAATGATAAGAACTTACATCTCCCACACTTGTACTTGGGTCATGAAGCGTTGGTACTGCGTCCTTCTTGATTCGGAGTCTTTGTGCTAAGCCGGAGCTGTATGGGCCCATGTTCGAAAAACACTCATCCGTGAAATGTCGGGCACACACATACAAGCGTTTCAGAATGTTGTTTGGTACATGACCATCAAAGATATAATCCAGCCACTTTTTTCGGAGAGGCTCAGAAGTGGGGAGCAAAAATAAACTTTTGTGTTGGTGTGTGCAGCCAACAACACCACAACTTGCGTGTCTCGCCTTCGCCATGTTTGTTGTCCAAGAGGTACTTTGCCAGGGTGGGGCTCACCTTTTCATGCAGGGTGGGGGCCGCAGTCAGGGGGAGGAGTTAAATCCGCTTATTTCGTCATAAGCGGACCCAACTCAAACTCGACCATTTGAGCAGGCATTTTCACAAAATGTCATGTAGCAAGGCAGGGAGGAAACAGACAGTTTTCAAATTCGAACCTCATAATGAGGCTACTGCAACACACACTACTATAAGAAAACTTTCACAAAGTGAGATTTGCATAATATGGGAACTTTAAAGGGTTAACACTGTTTCCAAATATATGACATCAACCACTTAGGGTGAGTTGAGCTTTCAAATAGGACCATTTCCACTTTGTCAATTGCTTCCTCACAGATTGTCCCATGAAATCATTCTATTGACCCAGTAATGCTTTCCAGAGAAAGCTGGGGCTTGCGGAAAGCAGAGTGGCGCAGAGGAAGCGTGCTGGGCCCATAACCCAGAGGTCGATGGATCGAAACCATCCTCTGCTAAATGAAAATCATTATCAGCCTCACTGTGTGCCATAAATGTGTTGCCTGAGTGGTCCTCTACCTCAGGTAGGTGTACTACGGTGCTTTATTACAGCAGGGAACTTTGCTAACTGTTGCCAAAGTAACTCTTAGCTTTTGTCACTTTACTAAGCCTTAAGTAATGCTTATTTATTTGAATAAGAATATATGTTTGTAATGCTACTGATTATAGCAGTGCTATCCTGTATCAACTTAGAGACTCCTTAAAAATCACAAGCTTCCTGACACTGGTCAAAACTGTAATGACTACAATGCCAGCATGTTCAGAGGTCAATGGGCCAAAATCATGCTCTGCTTATCACATATATTGCTAACCAGCAGAATTCCATGTTTTTCTTACAAATATTAATCTGTCATCATTATTAGGAATTCAGGCAGATGGTTTGAGGAAAAAGCACGAGTGTGATTCATAGCATTTCCAAAAGTCTCACTTGCTGCCTTTCTTATGTCCAGCTACTGCAGGATCAAATGAGGACCACGTGTGTGTGTGTGTGTATATATATATATATATATATATATATATATATATATATATATATATATATAATGTAGCCGCAAGGGGACACAAGCCAGTGTCTTATTGTGCCGGTCCCGAGGGTTTTGTCAGGAAGGGCATCCGACGTAAAACTCTGGCCAAATCAAACATGCGAATCAAATGTATGACTTCCATACCGGATCGGTCGAGGCCCGGGTTAACAATGACTGCCATCGGTGCTGTTGACCTACAGGGTGCCGGTGGAAAATGGACTACTGTTGGTCGAAGAAGGAGGGGAAGAAGGTGTGTTAGTAGGAAGAGAGAAGAGGAACACCAAGAGTCTAGGACTGAGAGTAGGGACTTTGGATGTTGGAACTATGACAGGAAAAGATGGAGAGCTGGTTGACATGATGCAGAGGAGGAATGTGGACATACTGTGTGTCCAGGAGACCAGGTGGAAAGGTAGTAAAGCTAGAAGTTTAGGAGCAGGGTTCAAGTTGTTCTATCATGGTGTAGATAGGAAGAGAAATGGAGTAGGAGTTATCTTGAAGGAGGAGTTTGTTAGGAATGTCCTGGAGGTAAAAAGAGTGTCAGATCCAGTGATGAGCCTGAAGCTAGAAATCGAAGGTGTGATGTTCAATGTTGTTAGTGGGTATGCTCCACAGGTAGGATGTGAGCTGGAGGAGAAGGAGAAATTCTGGTTGGACCATGATGAAGTGATGCAGAGCATCCCTAGAAGTGAGAGAGCTGTCATTGGTGCAGACTTCAATGGACATGTTGGTGCAGGAAACAGAGATGATGAGGAGGTCATGGGCAGGTTTGGTATCCAGGAGAGGAACGCAGAAGGACAGATGGTGGTTGACTTTGCAAAAAGGATGGAAATGGCTGTAGTGAATACTTTCTTCCAGAAGAGGCAGGAACATAGGGTGACCTATAAGAGTGGAGATAGGAGCACACAGGTAGACTACATCTTGTGTAGATGGTGTAATCTGAAGGAGATCAGTGACTGCAAAGTAGTGGTAGATGAGAGTGTAGCCAGACAGCATAGGATGGTGGTGTGTAGGATGACCCTGGTGGTGAAGAAGATGAAGAGGGCAAAGGCAGAGCAGAGGACCAAATGGTGGAAGCTGAAAAAGGAAGAGTGTTGCATGACTTTCAGGAAAGAGTTGAGGCAGGCTTTGGATGGTCAGGAGGTGCTTCCAGATGACTGGACAACTACAGCAAATGTGATCAGAGAGACAGGTCGGAGAGTACTTGGTGTGTCATCTGGAAGGAAAGAAGATAAGGAGACTTGGTGGTGGAATGAGGAGGTGCAGGAGTGGATCCAGAGAAAGAGGTTAGCTAAGAAGAAGTGGGACACTGAGAGGACTGAAGAGAGTAGACAGGAGTACAGGGAGATGCAGCGTAAGGTGAAAGTAGAGGTGGCAAAGGCCAAACAAGGGGCTTACGATGACTTGTATGCTAGGTTGGACAGTAAGGAGGGTGAGACTGATCTGTACAGGTTGGCAAGGCAGAGAGACAGAGATGGGAAGGACGTGCAGCAGGTTAGGGTGATAAAGGATAAGGATGGAAGTGTGTTGACAGGTGCCAATAGTGTGATGGGAAGATGGAAAGAGTACTTTGAAGAGTTGATGAATGAGGAAAATGAGAGAGAACGAAGAGTAGAAGAGGTGACTGTTGTGGACCAGGAAGTAGCAAAGATTAGTAAGGATGAAGTGAGGAGGGCATTGAAGAGGATGAAGAGTGGAAAGGCACTTGGTCCTGATGATATACCTGTGGAGGTATGGAAGTGTCTCAGAGAGGTAGCAGCAGAGTTTCTGACTGGGTTGTTCAACAGGATCTTAGATAGTGAGAAGATGCGAGAGGAATGGAGGAGAAGTGTGCTGGTGCCCATCTTTAAGAACAAGGGAGATGTTCAGAGTTGTGGCAGCTACAGAGGAATAAAGTTGATGAGCCACACCATGAAGCTATGGGAAAGAGTAGTTGAAGCTAGACTAAGGGCAGAGGTGAACATCTGTGAGCAGCAGTATGGTTTCATGCCAAGAAAGAGTACAACAGATGCAATATTTGCTTTGAGGATGTTGATAGAGAAGTACAGAGAAGGTCAGAAGGAGCTGCATTGTGGTTTTGTATACGGAAGTCTGGAGTGGCAGAGAAGTATGTTAGAGTGGTGCAGGACATGTATGAGGACTGTAAGACAGTGGTGAGGTGTGCTGTAGGTGTGACAGAGGAGTTCAAGGTGGAGGTGGGACTACATCGGGGATCAGCTCTGAGCCCCTTCTTGTTCGCTATGGTGATGGACAGGATGACAGATGAGGTTAGACAGTAGTCTCCATGGACTATGATGTTTGCAGATGACATTGTGATCTGTAGTGAGAGCAGGGAACAGGTGGAGGAGAAGCTAGAGGCGTGGAGGTTTGCCCTGGAAAGGAGAGGAATGAAGGTTAGCCGCAGCAAGACGGCGTATCTGTGTGTGAATGAGAGGGACCCAAGCGGAAGAGTGAGGTTACAGGGAGAAGAGATCAAGAAGGTGGAGGATTTTAGGTACTTAGGGTCAACAGTCCAGAGCAATGGAGAGTGTGGAAAAGAGGTGAAGAAGCATGTACAGGCAGGCTGGAACGGCTGGAGAAAAGTGTCAGGTGTGATGTGTGATAGAAGAGTTTCAGCTAAAATGAAAGGAAAGGTTTACAAAACTGTGGTGAGACCAGCCATGTTGTTCGGTCTGGAGACAGTGTCCCTGAGGAAAGACAGGAGGCAGAGCTGGAGGTAGCAGAACTGAAGATGCTGAGGTTCTCTTTGGGAGTGACCAGGATGGATAGGATCAGGAATTAGTACATCAGAGGGACAGCACATGTTAGAGGCTTTGGAGATAAAGTCAGAGAGGCCAGATTGAGATGGTTCGGACATGTCCAGAGGAGAGAGAGTGACTATATTGGTAGAAGGATGCTGAGTTTCCCACTGCCAGGCAGGAGACCTAGAGGAAAACCAAAGATGAGGTTTCTGGATCTGGTTAAAGAGGACATGAAGGTAGTTTGTCTGATAGAAGAAGATGCAGCAGACAGGGTTAGATGGAGGCAATTGATTCGCTGTGGCGACCCCTGAAGGGAAAAGCCGAAAGGAAAAGAAGAAGAAGATATATATATTTAAATCAGGTTCTGTCATTGCCTCTGTTAATGTTCACTTTCTCTACAAAATTTCATTCATTTACGCTACTAAAGTGCAGCCAGCAGAGGTAGCGTGGCCAAGTGGTGTAAGGTGCTGCATTTAGTCTCTAAGGCAGCGTGGGTTCAAATCCCACCACTGCCATCATTCTCCCCACAAAATCCAGTATTTGTTCATGAAGTGAAAATTTGCAGTGTGCTCACAACTGAATAGCTATTTCAAAATACAAAAATACTGGTCTAAACCCTGTCATTAATTGCTGCAAGCAGAGTGGCGCAGTGGAAATGTGCTGGGCCCATAACCCCGAGATAAATGGATCAAAACCATCCTCTGCTAGATCAAAATATTGTGAACCACTACTGCTCCGTCTTCTCTGAGTGGGTGAGTGTCTTCTCTTTCAGCTATGAACTGGGACAACCACTGTCCCAACAGACATTCAGTTAAATGAAATGCTTCAAGATTGCCACTTTAAACATGTAATAGTAACTCTCAGCACAATTAAATTCTTAATTTCGCATAAATTTGGTTTAAGACTTTAGGAATCTGCTGACTCCCAAGACAAATCAACTGCATTCATCCACAGTCCTCATGGAATGGACAAAGGCCTAGAAACCGCCAAAGGATGGGTATCTTTTTATATTATAACCTGCACACAGGCTTCCTTTGGTGGCTGTTTATTGTCTGCATGCAGAGTCTGTCAGTGTCGATCTTAAAAAGCCTTTTAACTCAGTCCTTCACAGAAGTTTGAGTCATGTCATATTTTCTTTTCAGGATGGTCTGTACAACCAACTCATGCATGTGTTCTAGATGTAAAAAGACTTGACCTGAGGACATGACATTGGGAGTGCAGTCTGTACGCCACTACAATATCAGAACTTTAAGAGAAAAAAAAGAAAAAAGAAAAAAAAAAGAAAAAGCTGATCCCAAAAGTGCACTTTTCCCTACAAACATGTCCTGTTCTTGCTCCTGCTGTATCTTTACTCCTTCTCAAAGAGGAAACTAAGCATATCCACTTCGAGGTGGCTAAATCTGAATGTCAACCAACAAAATGAGAATTCATAATGGAAATTAGGTAAATGAAGCAAGGAATCCTAAATTCTCCCACAAATTTCCATCCTTCTGTTAATTCCAGACAGCCATCTTCCCTTTCATGCTTCGGTCTTTGCTTGTCTGTACCCTCGTTCTTTTGTTTTAGAGAAAACTAGGCTAATCTCCCAACTCTGTGGGCTGAGGCAATTGGCCACCAGCCCTAATTTCCATCCAAGGACACTGCCAGACAGTGTGTGTGTGTGTTTGTTCATGTCCTTTCAGAACATTTGTGTGTGCAGCGGTGCTACTTGGCCTGTCCACATTGCAGTATATATGGATCTTTTTGTCTTTGTTTATTCATCAATATATTTAAGTGTTTTTTTTTTTTTCAACATACGACAAGCATTCTGGTCAAGTACATGTGCACACATGGGCACATTGGATCCAGAGGTTTTTGGTTTATTTCTAATAAAAGCATATTTTTTATGATGTAATACAGGATTTCTTGGATTTACCCAGTATTATCTCAACTTCACATTTTCAACATGAGCACATGAAGGATTCTCCACCTATCTTATGATATCGCAGCCTGTGTAAGGACAGCCTCACCTGCCAAGAGTGGCCTGCAACATTCCCAAATAGAAGGCATTCAGTTCTTTTCTTCCATCTTGTTTATTTTTATTGATTTGGTTTTCACAAAGAGAAGAAACACTTCTGAAGATGTTAGTTGTGTGCTCGTGAGCCAAGGCTAGAAAAATATCATCAGTGTTTCTTTAGCTTGAGCAAGTGCTGCTTTCCTCTGAGGTTAAATTGGTCTAATTTGGTCTAATCATTGCAACACGAAACCACACTTGACTTTTCAACGAGGGAATCATGTAGGCTAATTTAAATATTATTATCTGGGATTTTCATACGTATCACATTACAGCACCACTTGAGGAGAGTGTGTTGCCTAATTTACTATTAGTTTGCATCACACTGGTAGAAAAATGGAATGACACAGCAGAAAATTGATAAGATAGACAATTCAGCACAGTGCTGTGTCATTGTGGCAGAATGGTCCAGCTATGAGAGGCTAAAGACCTCTACACACTGTGTGATCTTCGGTCATCCCAGACGAAAGATAACACTCATGAGAGAATTGTGGCGATATCTTTGGTTGTGGCTCTAAATTGGTGTCTCGCACTGTGAGACAGGTCAAAGGATGGCCGTTGTCATGGTCTTACGACCAAAGACAAGCTGCGATAAAATTCTGACAGTGTCAGAAATTTGGGGTGATCATCTCACAGTGTGGCCTCTGCTGTGACCTATGACAACTAACTAGCCAATAGAAATGCAGTATGAAATGATGTACTGATCACACAGGCACTAAACCAGAATAGAAGATTTGCGGTGACAATGGCAAAACACTTCAAAACAAGTATATGGGATTTAAACAAAGAAGACAGCCTAGTAGAGTTGTGGCAGCAGAAGCCCTGCCGTTTAGACATGCCCTCCATCTCGTACCACAACTGAATAAAAAAGGATGAAGCATGCAAGGATATCGCGGCAGAACTGCAGCTTCCAGGTTTGTAACTTAACATTGGCGGCCACCAAACACGCACAAACACCGCTGTAAATAGTGGCCACACCACTTAGTTTATGTTATTAAATGAATGAAAAATAAATCCATTCATGTTTTGCTAGTTTCTCTGTGATTGTAGGTACTCTGTTTATGCTTCAGTTGTTTATTTTTCATGGATGCACAGCGCATACTTATTGTACATTCATGTCGACTCGTACATCGTAGGCTGAGATTCAGCTGCGTTTTCATCAGCAAACTTCACGTTGTGGCCAAAGATTATTAGAATCATGTCGTACAGTGTAGCAAGCTGTGGACTTATAAGATTGTTAAAATTGCACAGTGTGTACAATCCTTAGGTTATGTTTTGTTTCGTCCTCTGGTGACCGTGTGGTTTGTGATGGATTCTGTGCAGCCTCTGTTTATGCTATTTAACCTTTTATTTTACCAAGTAAAAATGTTTGAGAACCAGTTCTCTTTTGCCAACATGACCTGGTCAAGAGGTGCCAGCAGGGACAAATACACATGTAAACCACAGACATAAATAGACATATAAACATAATATAAAACAAGGTAACAAGGTCAACAAATAAGAAGCATGGAAGCCAATACATGAATGAAAAAAATATGCATGAAGTGGAGAAAAATGTTTGTGTGTATACATGGTGTCCCAAAAAATGTATACACCTTTTAGCAGCTGATAACTCAATTGTTTGTTTTTTCTTTCAAGATTGAACCCATTGAACCGAATGATGGCAGCCAGACTAAACTTTGAAGAAAGGAAATTCATTCTAAAATGCTACTGGAAGTATGAAAACGCAGTTGAAGTGTAAAGACAATTTAGTAGGGAGTTTCAAAAAGAACCACAAACACGAGTTACCATCACTTGAATTAGATATAAGTTTGAAGCTGATGGAACTGTTCAGAACGTCCACAAGAATGCAATACGCAAAGAGACCTGCAACAGTCACTGAATTGAGAGCAACCATTGAACTTGAATGCACACAAATGCCAAGGGAATTGTTTCATGATGTGTGCTATTCCATCGCTTCGCGTTGTCGGCAGCGTCTGGACCAGAACGAACATCAGTTTGAGAACAGGCAGTGACAAAACAATAGAATGATGTTTGTAAATTCTCTTACATGTTGAAAATTAAACGAATTATAATAAACACCGAGTTTACAATTGTGTATACATATATAATTGTGTAAGTGTGTATACATGTTTTTGGGACACCCTGTATATGTATGTGTGTGAGTAAGGTCTGAAATGAACAGCAGGGGCAACAGTCAGCTACAGTCTGTGACAAAACAATAGAATGATGTTTGTAAATTCTCTTACATGTTGAAAATTAAACGAATTATAATAAACACCGAGTTTACAATTGTGTATACATATATAATTGTGTAAGTGTGTATACATGTTTTTGGGACACCCTGTATATGTATGTGTGTGAGTAAGGTCTGAAATGAACAGCAGGGGCAACAGTCAGCTACAGTCTGTTGGAGTTTAAGCTTGAAGGTGGTGAGTGGGGTCAAAGTTACAAGTTTGAGGGTGTTTTGTAAGGCGTTCCAGTCATTAGCTGCTGCAAAGCGAAAGGAGTTATAGCAAAAATAGTAAAAGTACTGGGGATGATGAAGTTGATGTATTCACTGGAGCTACTGTGATATGAAAAATCACCTATATAAGATACTGTATAAGAGAAGGCAGGTAGGGAAGTGTCTTGTCCAGAATTGACTTTTAAACAAAATGAAACCAGTGGTGAAGCTCCCAGATATGAAGGGAGGGCCACTTTACCAATTTATAGAGATCACAGTGGTGAGAGTGGTTAGCACTTTCGCCTTGCAGCAAGAAGATCCCTGGTTCAAATCCCGGCCTGGGCCTGGGATCTTTCTGCATGGAGTTTGCATGTTCTCCCTGTGCATGCGTGGGCTACTCTAAATTGCCCGTAGGTGTGAATGTGAGTGCGATTTTCTGTCTGTATATGTAGCCCTGCGACAGACTGGTGACCTGTCCAGGTGTCCCCTGCCTTCGCCCGAGTCAGCTGAGATAGACTCCAGCACCCCAGGAATCCTAATGAGGATTTAGTGGTGTATGGATGATGGATTGATGGATGGCTGAAGACTGTGCTCAAGATTCTACCTGACAGACATCAGAGATGATTTGACCTGGCGCTCCAGACCTACTCTCAGGCCTGGAACTTAGGCTCCCTCTCCAACAAGACCATACCAGCTTTAAATCCTCAACCAAAAGGTTCAAGTGCTTTTTATTGTCATTGCTATAAAAACGTCCAGTCAGAGAGGTTAGGATTTGATGTGAACTGCCCAGGTGCTGCCTGTGTCTTTGTGTTTGGATGTATAGATTGTACGTTCGGTTAGCTGTTGTCACCTTAGTGAAGAAGTTACTTGTTCTGCGTGAATTGTAGCTTCAGGTGACAGCTGTTCATTTAGTGGAGAGGGTACTCGTGTGTGTAATTTGTGACTTCTGTTAGTAACTTCTGTGGGGAAGTTACCTGTGTTCCGAAGCCACTGAGGGGTGGTGATTTGTGTCATTCTGTAATGTGTGTTTTCAGGCACCTGTCTTATTGAGTTAAGTCTGTGCACTCAGGAATTAAGTTGTTTTGTTTTTCTTTAGCTAGTTTAAGAACTCATTGGGTTTGATTTGCTTTGTTGATTTTAGCAACATTCACTACCTGTTTGTATCATCATCGCTTTGGTTGTTAAATTTGTCACTAAGCAATACATTGCTTTATCCAACCAATAGCACCTGATTTTTTTTTTGTGTGTGTGTGTTTTTGTTGCAGCTTCCACTTTGCCAGAAGATACTTCGCCAGTTAAGATGGCCTCTTATACGATGACACACAAGGACGTGGAAGAGAGCGAGGGTCTGTGCCAAAGGGTATGACATTCAGTATTCATGGTTATTTAAAGTACTTTAGGGCCATAACATTTGATGTTTTTGCTTGAGTTATATTTTTGAGTAAATATTTTTTTAAACAAATATGTTAATTGTATGATTGATTGTTGTATTTCTGAACTGATTAGACTCTCTTCTGTATAACGCTGCACACAATGACCCCCAGGTTTTCAACGCCTGGAGTTCCAAGAAGGTCGGTGATTTTGAGTGTCATAGGACAGACACTTGCTCATATTTCTTCTGTCATCTCCAAGCTAAAAATGTTGCAACTCTACAGAACACAAAACATTAGGTTAAAGGTGGCAAAAATAACTTTTTACTAAACTATATGTGTTTGCTGCCTTTTTATGCTGCATTAACCCCTTGATGCCTGAATTTATGAATAATTAAATTAAAAATAACACTTTTCTGTGTGTTTTTGCTTTCCAGCTGAAGCTAAAATAAGTGGAGATTGTTAATTTATTTATTGTACATAATACTGATATATAATAATAATATATAATAATAATAATAATAATAATGACAGATAAATCATGATTAGGTCCCACTTCAACCGGTCCTACAGGAAACCAGTGCTCGCAAAAGGTTCCAAGGTTATTATTGAAAATGCACAAACCGGCATTGGGGGAATGGAGACACTATCTTGGCTGCAGTCTGAATGAAAGTGGTCTGATGCAAATTCATAACAATATGCATGAATGGGTTAAAATGCATGCAGCTCTAAAGAATCAGAATCAATAATGTTGCAGTTTGCATGCGCCTGTTCTTCTATTCATCTGCACACCACACTGTTTTTAGGTTTTGATGGTTTGGCTGCCAACCCAACAGTCTTATTTACTTGCTTTTGATGCTGATACCTGAATACTGTGACTCTTTATTCAGTGAAGTGCAAAACCTCTACCTGCTGTGTCTGTCCTTTTCAAAAATCTTTTCATAGTTTATTTTTTTCAGTGAAGAGGTATTTTTGATTATCTGCAGCAATTAAATTTCTGTGGTTTCTTTTATGCTGGCAGTAAAGGCTGGAAATGTGTGGCTCAATAGTTTTACCTTTGGAACAGTTTTGGTAGCAGCATTCAGGCTTTGCTTTTTGTTACAGGTGAGAAATAATGTTGGAATGATTGAACAGCTAATGGTTTGTCTTCAGGCCCGTTCACACAGTCACCAAATTATCATCATGTTCCCTTTCATACGCAAAACAGGAAGCGCCTGTGCTGCACGGCAGCACAAAGGAGGTGTCAAGGGTGCCTAAAGTCCAACTCTGAATGCAAATGGAGTTTTTAGAAAAAACCTCCAAGCACCACTTTTGGTAATTTTGGCTGCTTTTACTTTAGTTACAAGCAATTTTTGGCTCATGAAATCTGCAGAATCAGTCTGGATTGATGGTGAAACTGACAGAAAGTGTATTAGTTTTAAGCTCACTTGTAGTTTATCTTCAGAAAGCACATGAAATCCAACCTTTGTCAATAATTTACCAGACAAAATGGACAAGCTCTCCACTTGTCCTCCAGCCACTTAGCATTATCCAGCAGTCCACTGGCATATTTTGACAAACCATCTGCCAGTGTCACTCTTTTTTTTAATTTATTTTTTGATTGCAATATGATAGTAGTAGTAGTAAGGGATGCTGTACCATTAGACTTCCATTAAATGCAGATTCTCAATTAGCAGCGTCTTGCTTCTAATCACAAAAAAAATGTCATGTTTTGGCAGCTACAGAAAATGTGTAAGCTTCCAAAAAATACAAAAGTTATTTTATCTGCTTGTCATAGATACACCATGCACACACACGACTGTCTGCCTGGTGGAATAAATGCCTCTTTTTGTTGAGCATCAGATGACCTTCATTGTTAAAAGAAATAAAAGCCTATCTGATCCATTTGAGTTATATAGTGGCTTTTATGGACTGTAATTGAGACCAGCTTTTGGATGTTGGTATGAATCAGAGAGAAAAAGGCCATCATGAAACATTGAATTTCACAGTCTCTATGCTGTCATATCACAACACACTCTTCATTCTTCAGGCTCATTCCTTGCAGGATTTGATTTTTCTGAAGCATTTAAAATCAGCATAATTTGCTTTCTCACAAATCCCTCAGAAAAAAACTGCATATGTTCACGCTGCTCTCTGTTTGAAGCTGTTCATACCTGACTGATGTTTGGGCTCAGCAGCACAGTCAAGCAGCTACAATAAGCAGGTGGAGGTGTCATGGTGGATGAATATGAACATTTTTTATACTTTTAAATCTGCCAGGATGTCAGATGAATCTTTCTGCCATTTTTAGTGCATGGTAAGTGACCGTCATGACCCCAAACTAATTAAAAAAAACCTTTCAAAAGTGGGTTGACTTACCCTTTCTACACAAAGAATGTAAATCCTCATACATTTTGTGCCAGCACATGATTTCACTTCCAGCATTAGTGATCATTTTCCAGGATGATTGATGCAGCAGGCCACCCTGCTGGCCTTTGTTGTGTGTGCATGGTGTGTAATAGTGTTTCTGGCACTCTTTCTCCTGCAGAGGAAGGAAACTTACGGACAAGGACATTTCAGTCAAACATAAGAATATCTCATCTTGTGACACTGTTTTTTGTGTTTTCTGACAAGAGGTTTTCATTTTCAGTAAACCAAAGAAAATACACGTGAACTTGAACTTTGTTCTGTGTAAGTGTTGTCAGTTTGATAAACACTAATGTCTAAGTGGAGGACAAACATCTTCTTTATTTATGTCTGTAACAAGTGACAGATGATGGCTGCTATTGTCAAAGCACTGTGACAGACTTAAAGCTGCAGTGTGGAACTTTTGTCTCCCCTTCTGACAGTGATATTGATGACACAAACACTGGTTCCTCTTTTATCTGGTGCATCCGGAGCTTTTCTCGCCATGAGCTCCACCATATTTGTAGTTGATGTTGTTCCACTACAACAGCTTATCCCATTTTCAGCTCTACAGTCATTGCTAGACAACGTAAAACCCTTTGCCACCAGTGCAAGAGTGTTGCCACATAAATCAGATTTAAAACCCTGGTAAACTGCAAAACAGGGAAAGATCCACCTGCTACCGATAGGTCTAATCAAGAATGAGTGAATGTTTTCTGTAGCTTGAAGGTTTTACAAGTCAAAATTGCCTCTTCCTGCCTTGCAGTTGTACCCTCAGGAATAATAAGTTTGCCTATTACAGTCAGCAACCGTTAGCTTAGCATGGCATAGTTACTATAATTTTGGGGAAATAGTGTAGCTCTGCATATGTACAGCATATCTGAAACTCACAAATTAACATGTGAAAATAAATGAATAAATAATCGTTTAGAGTATTCCATGGACTTAGTAGTAACTTTCTGGGGATCTTTGCTGTTTACTTGTTTGACTGTGAGCCAGGAGTCCGCAATGACACCATGTAAGATGGCATATTACTGTTTTTATACATTTGCAACACTTTTATAGAGATGAAAACCAAATCACACCAACCTTGCCGTAAACCTTGCAGGTACTTTAAGGTGGATATTTTGTTACCTTAAAACACCAGCAGCTACCTACGGTACAGCTTTCCATTTCCTGTATGAACATACAGTAAGAGTGGTTTTAATCTACTCATTTATTTCTCAAGTGAATATTTCCTAAATTGCAAATCTATTAAATCTCTTGTTCATCTGCAGCAGTTCTTTAGAGCCAAAATAAACTGTGGACCGACTAAACAGAACCTACACTCTTAAAGAATCGTGCCATGGTGGCCATCCTTATGTTCTGTCTGTACTGATGCACAGCATAAATGTGGCCCTAAGGTCAGAACAGTGAGCACCATTGTGTTAAAGGACGTGTCCACTAGATGCATTTTCCCTGCATGCAAACGCATCACATCTGAAAATCATTCACGTGGTGGGCGGTCACTAGTGGGCCACTACATTGTCGTCTGACAGCGGTTGAGCTTCAGCGGGCCACTAGGTGGGCACATGACAGCACTTTCACCTTGACAGTCCGGCAGATGCGTCGGACCAATGTGGCGGCTCGGCCACAAATTTCACTTTTATTTCGAAAACATTTCAGCAAAAAGTATTTCTGAAAGCATTTGAGGTGAGAAATGAGCTGTGCAGCAGCTGAATCTGTCCTCATTTAAGTTTGCCAACGGCTAGTTTAGATGTTTGACGAATGTTCTGCGATGCGTTGGACCTCCGCACGCCGCATCAAATTTGCATAGAGTAGAAGTTGAGTCTGGGTTATGCAAATGAACTGTGGCCCGCTCTGGGAAGACCCACTGGATCACAGCTCAAAACGCACCGTAACCCGACCAGCATGCAACGCGGTCCGTTTCACATAGACAATGAATGGGATGTGGGACATTGCCGGATCTCGTAGACATGTATCTTTACCAGGCAAGGTAATGTCACTGAAGGTATGACATGTTTTTGATTCACTTCTAGTTAATAGGAAAGCATCTTATAAAAGGTATATAATGAATATGTCTGTTCACAGAATACAAACATGGTGATTATCAGCTGGACATTGGAAGAAACGTAAGCTGAGACACTTTTAATTGTAATTGGGTAAACAGGGTTGGGTCTCCATCACACACTCACAGAGCGTCTTAACTGTCTTAGGCTAAGTGTAGTTTTGTCCTACTGAATGCAAAATCTGTGACCGAGTTGAAAAAGCTGTACAATAAGCTACCAAGGAGACTTTTTTATATAATTTTTTCTTTTTCTTTATTTTTTCTATTTTTTTCTTTTTGGCTCCCCTGAAAATGCAATGACACTTTCCATAACGCTGATGGAACTTTTCAATCAACAAGCTGTGCTGCGTTGCCTGCCTATGCTCAATGCCAAGTATTATGAAATTGCCACTCAGTGGTTATGGGTTTAAATTTCCTTTTACAATTTAGCGTTTTCATTAAAATGCTTGTGTTGTGAACGAGGCATAAAGTAAGTGCATTAGCTCTGTGAACTTTTAGACATTTATAAAAATGCATTTCTAGGGAATGGAACTCAGTGCACTTAAATAAGAGAAACAAGGCAAGCGTTGTTTCATTAGGCGGTCTTGTCCTGGCTGTGCACTGAAAATAAGTCAGTTAAATCTTCCTCACACAGTAAAGTTCAGTGGAGGGACAGTGACCGCTGGACCTCGGTGGTACCACTGTTTTACAATGCTTTCACCTGTGATTAAATGCTGACTTTTGCTTCTTCTGCTTCACATTCAAAGTTCAGTTTATCATTGTCAGCATCAAAACAGAATTACTTAAGCCCATTGTCCTAATATTTGTGACTGTATTTGCCTCCATTGTCCATTGTTTTTGCCTCCATTACCTGGCCTGTTGGTTCCCCTGAGCCATAGAAAAAGACATATGCTTCTGTCAGCTGATGACATAGGCTCATTATTAAAAGCCTATGGATTTATGGTCAGTTTATGACCAAGTCAATATGGCTGTAAAGGAGCTCAAAGCAATGCTCTCACTGAGCTGAATCACTGACTGTGTTGGATGTAATCCCGCTGATCCAGAATTTATTTGGCAATAAAATCATGTAAGTACACTATATATCTGCAGCAGGCCTGGAAAATGCAAAATAAGCTTCTTTGCAATTGTCAAAACCCTTATGACAGATGTAGGATTTTATCTCAGAGTTTGCAGAAGTGGAAAGACAAACTACATTCTCAGAATAAAAACAGCAAATCATTTGTTTTCTGATGTGGTCAGAGCAAGATGTGCCTATGTGTGGCCTTAAATGTATAGCAAGCATCATTGCACTTGTCTGAGGCTGCATTCACAGCAGTAATTTAAAGTTTAATATGACAGTCAGATTATGGGGAGATAATGACTGTGTAGCTGCAGTTATAAATAAGAAACTGACAAAAGGCATGGGGTAGAACACAAGCATGATACACCTATTGTTTTTGCATATGAATGACATAAATAAAATATGAAAGTACTGATCAGAGGTTGTATCCATGAGAGTTAAGAATCCGCAGCAACATAGCGGGTCAAATATGTTTGTTTTGTTTTTTTCAGTATCTTTGTGGACAATAGTGCCACACAAGCATACACATTTTTGACAAGTAGCACATCATTGGGAAACAAAAAGGATGGGCTACAACAGCGTATGTTCTTTTTTTATTTCGATATGACCACATACTGTATGTCTGCCAGTTGGGATTTAGCCACATTTCAGTCAATATGTCAGCAAACATCCAAAACAATTCTGATGAAGCAGTTGAGCAGAATTGTGTAAATTTAAAGCTGCACTTTAAGGAATCCAGAAGAATTTAAAACTATACTAACCTCTGCCTGCATATCCTCCCTCTTTGCTTTGTGTTTAACCCCCTCCCACCACACAAACCTGTGTTTTCAATGTGCAGAAATAGTCATCGTTCATTTATGGCTTCACCCCTGATTCAAATCATCTCTTTAGAGAAAATAAACTACCTAACCCACTGCACCAGCACATCACTGTTGGTATTAGCCAAAGTCTCTGGTTACAAGTTAAATTTTCTAAAGACTGAACAAGGAGACAGGAGGAGGTGCACAAGTCCAATTTCCTCTCAGGCTATGTGAATGCAATATGCTGAAAAGCTTGTCTGGAATTTTTGCGAAAAAGTGATGCCAAAAATATTGCCTGCTGCAGCTTTAACTCTTAACAAATATGATATACAAATCTTAGCTCTGACTTTATTTACACATGTTGGGTAATGATCATTTTATATTATACAGATGGAAAACAATTCAGGGGCTCTATAAAAATCCCATTGGGGTTTTTAAAACAAAGGTACCAATATAGTCACCAAGCAGTGACAGAAACACCACAGTAACGCTTCCCTTGCTCTCCTTATTTCTTGGTGATGTGGAATCAGATGTTGAAAACCTTCAAGAGATTCTGCTTCGTGTTGACCTAATCCATCACATCATTTCTGCAGGTTTATCACTTCCACGTTCATGCTGCCAATCTTCTGCACTACCACATCCCAGAGGTGTTCTACTGCTTTCAGGTATGGTGAGGGAGGAATCGACTGAAGTCACTGTTATGTCGATGAAACCAGTTTGAGATGACTTCTGCTTTGTGACACGCCTCATTAGCCTGCTGGAAGCAACCTTTACAAGATGGTAAACTGCGGTCATAAAGGGATGCACATGGTCTCAGAGAGGCCATGGCATTCAAGCCATGATTGTATAATAGTGAAAAGGGAACCAAGAAAACATTCGGCACTTTGTTACACCAGCAGCAGCAACAGCCTGGACTGTTCATACATAGAATGTTGGATCCATGGATTCATGCTGCTGGCACCAAATTATGACCCTGCCATCTGCAGCCTCAGCAGAACTGGGGATTCATCAGAGCAGGCTACATTTTTTACCAACTTTAACTGTCCAGTTTTGGTGAACCAGTGCCCACTGGTGGGTCACATTTCTGATTTTATCCGAGAGGAGTCGAACACGACATGATCTTCTACTGTTGCAGCCCATCTGCCTGCCTCAGGGGTGTTTCGAATAAAGAGCTCAGTGAGTTTGTGAATCCTTGGTTTCCTCACAAATGTGTTCACTACATTTCCCTCTTCATGTAGCATTTGCCAAGCTGATTTTATTAAAATCCTGCATTGTTTTCATGCTAGCTGAGTCTTTCCCCCTGCCTTTTTCTGACATTATGATAAATTTCTTTGGATATTAACACTACAAGCAGGGAATTACTGAAATAGCATGAGACTCTGAGCAGGAAAGTCTCCTGTGTTGCTTTAGTGCTTGCCTATTCTCATATGCATACATGACATACAAGAAAAAAACGAGACCTGCTGGTGAAAACACTGCAAAAGTGGCCTTAGTTCCAGAAAAACTCTGCAGGATGTCTTTAATTGTAGCTTGCCTTTGAAATTCAAGCTAAGCTCTCCTTTGCTTCTCACCATAAATGTACTCTGATTGAAAGCAGCTTTTGATAAATACAGCTTTTCAAGTAGTGTAAATCTGCTTGTTTGTTCTCTTGTTTGGTATGAACCAGAACAAACAGGTTCACTGTGAAAGCAGCTTTAGTCCACCAAGAAACAGAGGTGAAATGGCTGATGCCTCATTCTGAAGATCTCATATTCTCCATTTTTTAAGACCAGCCCGTGAAAATATTCTCATCTCTATGTGTATGAGATGTGATGTCAACATTTTAACACTTGAAAAGCTAAATTTAGCAGAGATACAAAAAAGTCTTGGAGGATTATTTCAAAAGTTGAGATGTTTCTGTTCGGCTGGTGCAGGCTGAGCTCTTGTAATACTAAAAGAAATCTGCAGACATCCACAGAGGCAGCGAGTTTTACCTTGAAATCTGCTGAAAATGCGTGTCATGCTTCTCATTTTCCAATCAGCAGCAATGTCTGGCAACATTTTAATGCAGGAAAAACATGGCTATCAGTGTAGCAGTGTGTAACAGTAGGACAGATCTGCTTCAGGCTTTCATCTGGAGAGCTTAAGCAATTTACATGGTGGACTAGTAAGTAACACTTTAAAAGCATCAGACAGGGAAAATAATGGAATATGCAAATGGGGAGCAAATCATACCGACTATAGAAAGCGCACACGGGCACATCCAAGTATAGTCATTACAATGACACATTAATGGAGATCCTACATGTAGGGGCATCATTTACACAGTGGGTTAGATTATGGCATAGAACAGCATGTTGCATGAGTCATTACCACTGTATGTTCAGCACTTTAAGCTACTGCTTTTTGCAAATGAGACAGACTAAGTGTAGACCCCAGCAGAGAGAGCACATTAAACAGTATGGAGAGTCATTGCAGAAGTGCTCAGAAAGCAAAGCGTCTTGATGGTGAATCCCATTTTAAAGGGATGTTTTGAATATCTAGCACTCACCTTCTGTAGGTAACAAAATATTGTAAAATGTCATGCAGGTCATTTCAAGTATCTTTAAGCATTAGCAAATTTCCCATGCTGCTAAAGTATACAGACGCACACACACATACATATATATATATATATATATATATATATATAGAGAGAGAGAGAGAGAGAGAGAGAGAGAGAGAGAGAGAGAGAGAGAGATCACCAAAGGTATTTGAGAGGATAATGTAGTTTAACTGAAATCCCTGATAGCCAAACATTCTGAACTTTCATCAAAAATATGACACTAGTGTAGTTTTACATACAGTTTCCTACATGCTGCTGCAACACTTTACTCAGCAAGCTGATGCAAAGACAGTTAAGTAATTGACTTAATTCTGAAAAGGCTCAGACAAAAAAGTGCAATTCTTCAGTTTTTGATTTACACACCATTTTAACTGATATCCCTAGAGTATTATACAATATAATCAGCTTAGTTTTGGATGGTATACCATGCAACAAGAGAACTATCGTATATGCACAAAGCTGAATTTTATCTAAGTTATTCTGGTGACCTTTTGTTGGCTTTATTAGACAGGTTAGTAAATATGCAGACAGGAAAGTAGCAAGAAGAATGAAGGGTGGACCAGCAAAAGGGGCGTGAGCTAGAATCAAACTCAGACCGCAGCATTGAGGACGATAGCCCGTGTTTATGCGTCACCCGCTCAGCCCAATGTGAAGATGTATTGCTTGTAGCTGACATTCAGGATGAGCCCATTGACCCAACAAAATCCGTTAGCACGTTATTTTTTTCTTTAACCTTGGCAAACCTTGACGAAGAATCTTGTCTAGAAACTTGTTCAAATGATTCGAGGAGCAACAGAGAGAATGGTAGAGAATTTGACAGGTAACATAATTCCCACATCACGCTCATTCCAGCAAGTCAAATGTGTGTGATGAAGTCAATGATTAGAGTTCACCTTTATCATTTTAGCTAACTTACCAATATGGTAAAACTCTTTGGATGCAAATACAGCTTTCACACTGATAATGTTCACTCACATTACTGCACACAAGTATTACGATGAACACCAGTTCTATCTATGATCGGAATTCCTGCAAAAAGAATGAACGTAGGTGTTTACAATGTGCATTAAAGTCTTGTTCCCACTCATCTTTGCAAGGATTTAACCTTGACTCAGGGTCTTAGTCTGGTCAGCTGTGTGTGAAGGTGGAGGGAAGTGAGCATGTAAAGAGTTCCTCCAGTTCTGGTTTGAAATCTAAGTGCATGAACACACTGTGGTACAATGATTCACATATTGTGTTTTACAGCTTCTTTTCACAACCTCCATTGCCTTGCATTGACATTTTCAACATGTTTTCTGATCTTTCTGACTTTCTTGTTTCATGTTCTATCTTATCCGTTATTTTTTTACTGAGGTTTTGAGCTCTTGCTGTGGTATCATTTCAGTATTGGTATGGCTATATGTAGACAGGTGTTGCATTGAAGTTAAAATATTGGTATTGTGGCAACACCAAATCAGTTCCATATCTACGTAGGTTTCATGGAGTTGTAGTTTAGTTGCATCCAAGGTTATTATAATGGACTCAGACAACTTCAGTACAAACAAAAGTATCTGGCAGCATTAAATTATGCATTTTTACCCTAGCTGCATTTGACCAAACTTTGTGACACACAGCTTCTAATTCTTGTCAGAGGGGTGAAAATGAAGTGTTATCAGTTGACTTCACCAAAGCACCAAGGGGTCTGTGCTTTGTTCATGAAATACTTTCACGTCTGAAGAAAGGTCCATTTCATGTCAGAAAACTTGCAATCCAGTACACTTCAGATCACTTTTCCCACTAACCATCATTGACAGCCATAACCACTCTGTGTTTAAGGTTAATTGATGTGTTCATTTAGAGGCTCGCTGATAATTGGCGTGGTTCATGTAGTGCACTGAAGGGTGTTTGTTTCTAATTGATATCTTGGTATGGATTCACTGAAGTGCATTCAGCTGTGCATATGTATTGCTGGTGTGTGTGTGTGAGAGAGAGAGAGAGCGAGAGATATTAATTGATGACTTGCTATGGGAATTGTAAGAAAGCTGAAATGCTTCAGTAGCACTTGAAGGGATATTACAGTTGTTTTTGATTGCTAACACGCATTGGTCGAAACTGAAGTCGCATGTTCAAAACTCTTAACACAGTCTGCAAAACAGAAGTCCATGTGGACCGAACTGTGAATCACTTTCCATTGCTTTCACACAAAAGGCCTTCAGTGACCACAGTCACCAAAATTCATGAACTCTTTTCTCAGTAACTAGTTCACCACCTGCCAAACACTAGACCTTTACAGCACATTTTTCAAATGCTAACACACTTGGTTCAAAACAGTTAAAACCACAATCAAAACAGAATGATGGGGGGAAAAAACACGGTGAATTTCTGCTGCAGCCACATTGAAATCTATTGAAAATCATTTCAAAATATTGAAAATTAAAATAAATGAAAAGATGAGGTAATTACACACAGCTGAGTGTAGTTGTCAGCTGAAACCCGATTCAGGTGATCTGTGTTTGGCCTCATCAGAAACCATAAAAAGGAGACACTCAAAAAGGTTCTACCCACAATGCATCTCCAGAGAAGACATCAGATGTAATGGATGGAAACATGAGGCCAAATGCAGACGCCAGGGTGTGAATGTTACAGTATACATGTACATGTTGTTGGTTTTTGACTTTTATCTCTTGATTTCTATTCTGCCTCCTGAATTCTGAGATTCTACATTTTATTTTTGTTTACAGTAAACTTTTGATTTTTTTGTAAGGTCCTAAAGTACCTATGCAAAGGCACAGAGAAAATACAGTAATGTTGTTGAAGTAAACTGCTGCATTCCCGATTCATTCTTGTTGCAATATATTACAATAATTTAGAACACTCAAAATGCAAAGATCTTATTTTATAATAAAATACTGATTTATCTTAAAAGAAATCAATCAAACTTGAAAGATCTCAATTAATTTCATGTAATGCTCTCTGTTGTTAGTATTTTGTGGTTCAGCGTGCTAAGAGTGACAGTGTTTGTTTCCAAAGTGAGACTATTTGCTAGTGTTGTGATTGAATGAGCTTATTTTGAGACATGTATGAAGTGTTTTGTTGGTGAGAAACAGTTTTGGGGACAAGATTTTTTAGCTGAGATGCATGATGGAAAGGCAGGCTGTGTTAAGAGTTTTGAACATGTGACTGCAGTTTGGACCAATGCTTGTTAGCAATTGAAAAAAAAACTGTAATGAGATCAGTGGTGACAGTGTATAGTACGTCCTTTCAATTGCATCTAATAGCATTAATAACGGGCTGTCATTTTATATTGACATGGCTTAATGATTCACTCATAGATAAACATTCAAAATTGTTTCAGGAGATAAACATTTTCCTTGTTACTGTAGTCCAAAAAAGTGCATCAAGGTTAGTAGAGGCTTAACGAGATGACCATTAAGCTGACCAGACGATTACGACAGAGTATTGTTTAGATGTGGACAGGACAATCTCTAGGACATGTTAACACCATTTATAACATATATCAGCCACTGCTTACATTGCTCATGTACACACGTCTTTGGTATAACAGGAGAGAGGAACGCATCTGCAGCTGTTCACAGGCAACACAAGCTGCTCTAAGGAGCAGCAGAAGAAAAGTCCGGAAACTCCGCTCCTCTTAAAGGGCCAGTAACATAAATAACACTACAACAGCACTCGAACGACGAAGCTTTCCTACACAGCCGCCCCCAAAAGTCTATCAAGACCTTTTGAACATGAACAGGAAAGTTTATTGAAGGTCCTCGGTATCTTGAGGACTTGGGAGCTGCACCAGCCTGGACACAGGACGCAAATATGTTCTGTCCTTCACCTGCACAGTCACAGTGCGGACATGACCATCTGCTCCAGGATAAGTCTGAGTGACCCTCCCTTCTGGCCAAAGCGCCCTTGGAAGCTGCGGGTCGACGATGAGGACCACCTGGCCCACTGACAGTTCTTTGCCATTCTTCCTCCACTTTGTTCTTTCCTGTAAACTTGGCAGGTAGTGTCGGATGAAGGTGGACCAAAAATGGTCTGCCAGCACCTGGCTGTGCTTCCAGCGATGTGTACCAAGGAGGTCAGTAGAGTCGTACACGCTTGTGGTAAGGACAAATCCCAGCGTCCCATTATCAGGATGTTCGGAGTAAGGGGCTCGGGTCTGCCACATCTGAGGAAAGGTAGCCTAATAGTTTTGAATTCATGATGCCCTCAACCTCAATGAGTACTGTGTGGAGAACAGTCTGGGGCACCGTCTGATCTCTGAGGATGACCTTGAGAGCAGTCTTGACGGATTTAACCTCCCTTTCCCAAGTCCCCCCGAAATGAGACGCCGCTGGTGGGTTAAAGCGGAAGGTGATCCATTGCTTGGCCAACTGTTCCTTGAGTTGGGGAGCCATTGCTGCGAAGGCTTCCTGTAGTTCACGATCTCCACCAACGAAGTTCGTACCATTGTCACAAAGAAGCTCAAATGGGATACCACGACATGAGACAAAGCGTCGTAGAGACATTAAGAAGGCATCTGTGTCTAAGCTCTCAAGAAGGTCAAGGTGTATACAACGGGTAGTCATACACTTGTACAAGATCCCCCACCTCTTCTCATTTCGGCGCCCCATCTTGATGTGAAACGGCCCGAAACAATCTACTCCAGTGGAGTAGAAGGGGGGCTTGTACAGACATAGCCAAGATGGTGGAAGATCCGCCATCTTGGGTACATTAGGCTTAGATCGCCATAGCTGGCATTCTCAGCAGGAGTGTTGATGTTTGCGGATTGCTTCTCTGCCCCTTAGAACCCAGAACCTACGTTGCATTTCCGCAAGTACTCACTCTGGTCCAGGGTGTAGAAGAGCACTGTCGTAGTCTTGGATTAGCAGTTTCGTCGGGGGATGACGCGGATCCAAGACCACTGGGTGGATTGCATCAATCTCCAGGTTTTCAGCTCGGTGTAGTCGACCGCCAACCCTGAGAAGACCGGTTTGACCTGAGAGCCTTGACCTCATCAGGAAATGAGTCCAGCTGAGCCTTGGAGAGGAGAGCTGTCTCAGCAGCGAGGTAGTCAGTTGCTTCACAAGACTGAGGTGTGGCTTGGGGGTCAGTCGCCCCATGAAGGGACCTGGCTGTAGCTTCTATGAGCTCTTTCCACGAAGAGAAATCTTTAACGGCAGGAAGCTGAGGTCCAGGAAGGACAGTCACATTGCCAACCCTTGCAGATTTCCTTAGCTCACTGTCATCAGACTCGGGATCAGCAGAGGGCATGGTTGGCCAATGATCCTCAGATAAGTAGAGGAAATCCGGACCTTGATGCCATCGATGGGGGTTTACGAGCCCGCTCAGGGTCAAGCCTCGTGTTATGTCATCAGCAGGGTTAGTCACAGAGCTCACGAATCTCCAGCTAGCAGGCTCAGTTAGGTTCTGGATCTCCGCGACTCGTGTACCCATGAAGACTTTGTACCTACAAGATTCTGACTTGATCCAATAGAGCACGGTGGTGGAGTCAGACCATAGGACTATTCTGTGGATGGGCACAGTGAGCTCTGTTTGGAGGACATCTACAAGCTGAGCACCTGTGAGGGCAGCACTCAACTCGAGGCGAGGCATGGACAACTGCTTTCGGGGAGCAACTCGAGACCTGGCAAGCACAAAGGAGATGTGGACTCGTTGCTGTTCATCCAGGGTCCGTATGTACGCAACAGAGCCATAAGCTCGCTCTGATGCATCACAAAAAATGTGGAGCTCACTGGTTACCGTTGACATGTCCACATGTGGCGGAGGATAGGCTCGGGGGAACTCCAAGTGGATGAGGTGAGGAAGCTCAAGTTCCCAAGTGCGCCATCTACCCAGTAGAGCTTGAGGTCTGACTGGATCATCCCATTCAATCTCCTCCTTCCACAGGTCTTGTATGAGAACTTTCGCCATGGTGGTGAATGGAATGATGTACCCAAGAGGGTCGTACTGACAGGCGAGGATTCGGTAGAGGTTCCTCAGTGTGGGCACTGATGTCTCCAAAGGACGATGTTTGTAACCCAGGGAATCACTGAGGCAGTTCCAGCGTAGACCCAGGGCAGGTTCCTGAAGGTCAGTACTGCTCTTGGAAAGCCACAACTTGCTACTTTCAGAGCATGCCTCAGGTGGGAGGTGCTCAATGACCATGGGCACATTGCTCGCCCACTGGCGAACCTCAAAATCTCCAGTCTGAAGGTGCTGGCGTAGGTCATCAACCAAACTCTTGGCCTCTTCAGTGGAGGATGTGCTGTGCAGAAAGTTGTCCACATAAAAGGACCTCTCAATTGTCTCTGCTAGGCCTGGCCTGAACTCTGTACCATCTTGGATAAGCTGCTGGAGGGCATAAATGGCGCACCAGGGACTACAAGTGGTCCCAAATGGGAGAACCTGCCATTCATAGATCCGAGGCTCCTGTTCTTTCTCCATGTTCCTCCAAATTAAGCGTAGCACTGGCTTGTCAGTGGGCAACAGGCGGATCTGGTGGAATATGCCTTTTATATCCACACTGACTGCCATGGCGGAACCTGATGAGGACACCAAGCAGTGGAGGACCAAGCGCAGGACCCGGAAGGAGAAGTTCGTTCAACGACAGACCTTGGTGCTGAAACGAGCAGTTAAACACAATCCGATCCTTACCATTATGGTTCACCATATGGTGTGGGATGTACCATGACTTGACAGTCTAGTTGGCTTCTTCAGGAGGTACCTGTGCCACATAACCGGCCTTCTCCAATTTCCATATCTCGTTGCAATAGGCTTCTGCTCTCCTCGAGTCCTTGGCAAGCTTTCGTTCTATGCTACGAAGGCAGGGCAGCATAGCTTCCTTTGTTGCATGAAGCTGAGTAGCGTTGGCTCGTTTAAGCAAAGGGGTAGCGTACCACACGACTCCATCAACCTCCACCCTGGTCGTGGACATCTGAAGCATGGCCATAGCTTGCTGGTCTTGCTTAGAGCGGGTGGCTGCCCTCTGGTTACCATAAGGGAGCGTGTCTGCTTGCCAAAGATGCTCAACATTCCTGAAGAGCTCAGTGGCAGGGGAGACAGCGGGGATACGAAAACACTGTAAGGTTGAATTTGGCTGGGCTAGTGTGGTAGGACCTTGGAGTGACCAGCCTAGTGGTGTGCAGACACCGACTGGACCACCTGGTGGACCTGTACGGACTGGCTTCATGGGGACCAAGAGATGTGGCATATCCAAGCCTATCAGGAGCATTGGACGAACATGGTCAATTGGCTGTAAATGCAGGCCTCTGAGATGCTCATACCTTTGCTGGAGTGCGGCCACTGGATAGGAGTGTTCGGCGAGGTTCAGGCCTTCAGCAGTGAAAGCCTGGTGGATCTGGAACTGCTGGGAAGGCCTGTGCATAGGAGAAAGGTCAAAGGAGACAGAACTGCCTTGGAGCTGTTCAACATGCTGCTGGATTGTCTGTAGATACAAAGTCTCTGGTCGTCGACAAAGGTTCAGTTGCCGCACTGCGTGAGGGAAAAATTATGGTTCTTTCGGAGCCATCATCTAAAACAGCATAGGTCTCCAAAGCTCGGTCACCATTCCATAAGATGACCCCGACGACCTTTAACATCACATGCTGTGAACGATTGGGCCGGTCAAGGTAGACTGTTGCAGTGGGTGTGGTCACCAGGTTGACGCTGGCTTGGGTCTGTTGGATGGAGTCATGCAGAATGGTAAGGTGCAGGTCTTTACATGTCTTGCAGGGCCGCTTCAAATTACAGTCCTCTGCAGCATGATTTCGACCGCACTTGAAGCACCGCTTCCCATCTCTGATCCATTTCACAACTTCACTTGTGGACAGCTTCTTGAAATTATCACAGTTGTTTAAGAAATGGTCCTTAGCCTCACAGTGGGGACAATATGGCTTGGACTTGAAGCTAGCCTTTGAACGAGGAGTCGATGATACACCAGGGGGCTCTCCAGCGTTGAGAAGGATGGTCGTGGTCTTCTCTTTATAATGGGAGACGCGGTCCTTCTTAACTGGCTTGGTCGTTTCATGTTGGTAGAGCGCTGCTGCTCGACTGGAAAGACGCTTCGCTTGTGACTTCATCTGAAGCCAGGTTGCCAGGTCTAGCAGGGTGTAGGTCATGTTTGACCCTGTTCGGAGGACCCCACGGTTCAGACAATATTCAATGAAACTGTCCCTGAAGGAAGGGGGTATTTTACTTAAAAGGCGATCTACATGGGATCCACACCTCAACTCGAACCCATTCGGTCCTTCAAGTGTCCCGAGCATGCCCATAAGACACTGAATGGAAAGGGCAAATGAATCAAAGGCTTCAGCACTTGATGGCAGGCGAGTTTAGGATGGCACCGAGCTCTGACTGGACAAACTGCTGGGGCTGGCCGTATTTATCTTGTAAAGCCTGTAAAGCCATAGTGTAAGGCTGTGGGTCGTACATATAGGCCTTAGCTAGATGTAAGCACTAATGTAAGCAGCTTCAAGTGGCCAAGAAGCACCTGATACTTATATTGTTCAGGCAGGTGTCCATGACTGCCCATTAGGTTATCCAGAGCCATCTTGAGAAGGGCAAAGTCACTCTCACGGTCACGTTCGAATACAGGTAGTATTGGCTGGGGAACACCATAGGGAGTGTTAATCAGGGTCTCTGTGCCTGGATACGCTAGGGTGCGTGAAGGTGGAGCAGGGGGTGCAGGTTGAACAACGGAGTTCATGTGCTGGTATGGGAGAGCAGAACTGGTTGTGAAAGGTGGTCCTGCCATGAGTCCTGCAGCAGACTGTTGTGGACCCTGGATATCAGCGGGAACTCCAGAGGCTTGGTGTGACATCATAGGATGCCCAGAGTGAGCAGGCATGATGAGAGCTGGCTGCAATGAAGCTGAGGGTACAGCAGGATGAGCCACCTGTGGTAGCGGGTGCAGTGCACGAGGGATGATAGCAGGTTGAACCATTGGGTGCTGCTGTACTGGCTGAGCTGATGGAGGCTGTATGCTCTGTGGTGCAGGAGGAGGAGGAGGCTCGAAGGAAGGCAGCTGGAGTGAGTGTCCCACGTGTGAAGAATTGGGCATGGAAGCAATGTTCTCAGATCTTCCAGTGTGACAGGGCTGTGAGCTGGGTGAATGATGAGGCAACTCACGTCTAGCATGATGAGTCGATCGAGAAGAGTGTGGCGGAGGAGCAGAACGATAGCGGGCTGCATCTGCACTGTAGTCAGGAGTTGGTGCAACCGCACCTGGTGAAGAGTGCTAGCTCTGGGGTGATGCTTTATTGCTACATGCCCCTTCCCGCTCTGGCTGTTGCAGTAGTGAGGTAACTAGCTTAGCTACCTGTAGCTCTCTCTCCTTTTTCTTAAGTCGTCTCTGCCTGTCGAGGCGTTTAGCTATAGCTTCGCGTGCATCTTGTGCCTCCTGCTGCAGGCGTTGTGCTTCCCTGGCTTGAGTGTTGAGATGTTGACACTCCAAGTCAGCGTTGCTGTCCTCGACGATCTGCGACTGCAACTCTTTGAGCTCCAAACAGTGGATACTCTCCTGTAATATCGCTTCCTGAACTGGTGACAGGGCATGTTGGGGGTTTAAACCTGCAGCTGAGCAAAAGGAGCTGAGATGGAAACCTGGACCGGCTTGAGAGACAGGCCGTGATGCAGAGTGGCGTGACATCTCACCGCTTTGAGATGAAGCCCGTGACTCATTGGGTTGGCCTCTGGACGAGTGTGGAGGGGGCTTGCTACTCACAGATGTGGCCCTCGTATCGCTAGCACGTGGTGGAGACCGATGAGCTAGATCATTTGGAGGTTCATCTGGTTGTTGGGGCTTGTAGCCCACCAGGAAGTAACTTAGGTGGCGAGGTAGGTGTCGCTCTCTCTGGGGATGGACATGTCTCTCTGTGGTGTCCTGGTTTGCAGGAGTAGCATCATGCTCTGTTGGATCCATAGCGTCGTGAAGGAGCTCTATCCGGCTCGAAGGACCAATGAAATAGAGGACTTGCTGCTCTATGGATTGCGCTGAATAGAGCTGGCAACACTATGGTAGAGTGACTCCGGTTAGAGAGTCATGGAGGCAGTGTTTGGAGTTACAGAAGCTTTACTGTAGAAGAACGTGGTTCTGTAAACTCAACAGTATACAGTATATGAGTGAGTGACACACACATATCAAGTCACATGAATAATAATATAGACAAACCATCCTGAAAATGCACAACATACAACTACTACTCAGAGTATGAATATAACAATAATCAGCACAGACAATAACGTGATGGTTTAATAAGCAGAAGGAAATACACAACACACAATACAGGACGACTCTCCACATTGCCCGACAACAGCATGCATAGCAGGAGCGCATAGCTAGCTTAGCCACGATGTACGAGTGAACGACCATTAAGCTGACCAGACAATTACGACAGAGTATTGTTTAGATGTGGACAGGACAATCTCTAGGACATGTTAACACCATTTATAACATATATCAGCCACTGCTTACATTGCTCATGTACACACGTGTTTGGTATAACAGGAGAGAGGAACGCATCTGCAGCTGTTCACAGGCAACACAAGCTGCTCTAAGGAGCAGCAGAAGAAAAGTCCGGAAACTCCGCTCCTCTTAAAGGGCCAGTAACATAAGTAACACTACAACAGCACTCGAACGACGGGGCTTTCCTACATTACGTAATAAGAAAAATTAACATAACATAACATAACATAACATAACATAACATAACATAACATAACATAACAAAACAACATAAAATAACTTAGTTTAAAGTGATCAGTGGAAATGGTGCATTTCTGGAGCTTATGTACATGATATACAGATATAGATAATTTTTAATTACACAGTATATACAGAATGTGTTTAGTTATAACTTTATTGTTTGTAAGACTGTTTGTAGAGGTTATGGATGTTTATGTTCATGATTCAGATGTGACTGGTTTCAAATGTTCATCGGAGCAACAGCCTGTGGAAAGAAACTGTTCATATTTCTGGTGGTTTTGGCATACAGAGCTCTGTAGCGCCTGCTGGAGGGGAGGAGGTGAAACAGGTTATGTCCAGGTTGTGACGGATCTGCAGTGATGTTGCCTGCCCTTTTCCTGACTCTGGACATGTACAAGTCCTGAATGGAGGGCAGGCTGGCACCGATGATTTTTTCTGCAGAGAGAGAGAGAGAGAGAGAGAGAGAGAGAGAGAGAATATATGTATCTATCCATCCATCCATTGTCTGCTGCTTATCCGGGGCGGGTCGCGGAGGCAGCAGATGAAGCAGGTCGTTCCAGGCGTCCCTCCCCCAGCAACACTTTCCAGCTCTTCCTGGGGGATCCCAAGGCGTTCCCAGGCCAGACGAGACATATAATCCCTCCAGCGAGTTCTTGGTCTACCCCAGGGTCACCTTCCAAGTGGACGTGTTCGGAAAACCTCCAAAGGAAGTCTCCCTAGAGGCATCCGAATCAGATGTCCAAACCACCTCCTGCTGCTCCTTTCGACACAAAGGAGCAGCGACTCTACTCTGAGCTCCCTCCAGATGTCTGATCTTCTCACTCTATCTCTAAGGCTGAGCCAAGTCACCCTGCGGAGAAAGCTCATTTCAGCCACGATCTTGTTCTTTCGGTCACTACCCATAGGTGAGGGTTGGGACGTAGATGGACTGGTAAATTGAGAGCTTTGCCTTACGCCTCAGGTCCCTCTTCACCACGATAGTTCAGTACAATGCCCACATTACTGCTGATGCTGCACCAATCCATCTGTCCATCTTCACGTTCCATTTTCCCATCACTCATGAACAAGATCCCGAGATACTTGAACTCCTTTGCTTGGGGAAGCAACTTCCCCCCTAGCCCAGAGGGAGCAATCCACCAGTTTCCAGCAGAGAACCATGGCCTCAGACTTGTGGATTGGAGGTGCTGATCCGCATCCCCGACGCTTCACACTCGGTTGCAGACCGCTCCAGTACGTGTTAAATGTCATGATGAGAGGAAGCTAACAGAACCACATCATCTGCAAAAAGCAGAGATGCGATCCTGTGGTCCCCAAACCAGACACCATCCTCACACCGGCTGTGCCTTGAGATCCTGTCCATGAACACCACGAACAGGATCGGAGACAAGGGACAGCCCTGGTGGAGTCCAACACCCACTGGAAACATGTCTGACTTTGTACCAAATATGCAGACACAGCATTAAAGGACAAAAAGACCTGTACAAATACATACATGAAGAGAAAAATATTGTCATTGAAAAGCAAAATCTAAATCAAATCTGTGGAACTTTTTTACTATCAGATATATTTTCAGTGGAAATACAACTTGTTCAAATATAAATAGTTTGATTTCAATGTTTGCTTTTTCAGTTTACGTTTCATTTTCACTTTCAGTACTTTCAATAGTTTGGCCCCCACAGTCAACTCCAATAGGCTCTGATGCCTGGCCAAAGAATAAGTCTTAACCTTGTAAAACTATGAACTGACATTTTTACACCTAAGTGTAATTAAACAAGATGGATTGTAGATGGAGTTTGTCACTGTGGGACAAAGTCAGCCAGCGGGTAGTTGCTTCTGCTCTGTTTTAAGTCATCATTGGTTTCAAGCTTTCCATCTAACTAAAGCAAGACAGTTCGGTCAATAGCTTTTCAAACATATTTGCTTTTATGTAATCATGAAAATCATTCTTTTCATTAATTTTGTTTCAACAAGATCATATGTATTATTACTCAGATTTAATTACTGGTTCCGAGTAACCTAAAGTCAAACTTTCTTTAGTAGCAGACTATCTGTTCAGTCTATGGTGAACTCATTGAGAAAACAAAGGTTAACATTACATTCATGTGGCCAATGCCATGTGGTTGTGAACACTTGGCATTGTGATAGGTTTGTATGTCTATGTTCTTGATAAATTTTGCCTGGTAGATATTTAAAGCAATCTTAAATACACAGCTAGTATATTACAAAGATTCACTGAGGGGGTTTGTGTAGTTCAATTACTACTGTACTACACAAACATGTCTGGACTCCAAACTGCTACTGAAATATTTCAAGTCAGGAGCCTGGTCAGGTCAAATTAAAGTTTAAAGCTTGTCGAGACTTTTCATATCTGGAGAACAAACTGTGAGTCATTTGAACTCTTGAATGGAATGACATTTTGACATAATTGGTTATGCAAATGTGTTGATTGAAAGGAAAATGTCGGTGTGTCACATTGTTTAAACATTTTTAACGTATCTATAGGGTGTTTGAGATATATCTACTGACAAATTATATTTTTCTGTTTGGGTCCCAGATAATCTCTCTTACTTTACATAATTTTTAGCGCATTTTCTTTTATATTTTCGAATTTTTTAAATTTGGAAACAATGTCCTTGCATTGCTGGGGGGGGGGGGTTCTTTTTCATTTCTAATACAAGCTGTAAAAAAAAAGGGTACTTCAAGTGTCTTTCCTCAACAAAGACTGTCAGAAACCATAGATTTGGCCTTTGAAATGCCACTCTTAGCATTCTAAGTGAAGATTCTGAACTGCAGAGTTTGAGATTACCATTTGAGAAAACAAAATCTCAGTTTAGAATTAAATGCAGACAGACTACGCAAACACTAACAAGTAAATGTTGAGTTGTGAATATTTCATTGCAGATTTACATTCTCAAGGTCAAGAAGAACATTCCACGCTCAAGTTTTTGCATTTCCTCTCGAAATATCTTCTGAATGGAACAAGTTCTGAGAGTCAATAAAAAGACGTGCATGCTGACTGACATATTCTGTGACATTAAACAAGTAGCGACACTGTTAAACATGCAGTCTTTATGCATGTGTGCACTCCCATATTAAAGTGCAGAACCAGGGAGAAAAAACATGTAGTTCAAAGGTGCAAAGTTTCTTGGTATGGTGGGAATAGCGTTCTGTGAAACTGCTGCCAGTGTGGCACTCACAAAAGTAACATGAGGAAAATATTGTTCAGTTACATTCCCAGTAAGTAAAATCTCTCCTTGAAAGTGTTTACAGTTAAAATTTAAATGTTTAAACTCAAAGCTCTAAATGCCTGTTAACTCATTTGGTCTTTACAGGTCACTACACTCAGTGATTTTTTTTTTTTAACTTGTCTGCATTAATTGATTGTGTTTTGTGCAAAGTCCACCACAGGTGGAACAGAGGTTAGTGTCATATCTGAGTGTCTTTACATGGGATGTGCTCTGTCTGTGGACTGCAGAATTGTCATTTTTTCCACTTGGCAAAGCTCAGATTGACACCAGCACACAACACACACACACACACACACACATACACACATACACACACACACACACACACACACACACAGCTTGTAGACATCTGCATCCAAACACTCCTTGACGTGACCTTATTATCATGCTGGGTGACAGTCATCTTCACCAGCAGCTAAACATCTGTTAGACCTGATGGCAGCAGCGACACACCCACACACACATGCACAGAAGGCACAGAGATCACACACTCATGTGGAAACCACTGTGGATTTGTATTCTCTGCTTGATAATTTAAACAGGAAGACATGTTACTGACTCTCGTAGCGTGAAGCAGCCTGGTAGGACGCCGTTGGATGGTTGGAAACAATAACCCACAAGCCACAAGACGCCCAGTCACACTTGATGGCTTCAGACAAAGAGCCATATGGATCCATTTTAGAAAGAATGAGGTGGAGTCTTATCCCATCAGTCAAACACTTAGTTTCTATGTGAGTGGTATTTTATGTAGGTTATGTTGGGCTTGTTTTAGAAAAGACGTTTGGAAACCTTGAAAGCAAAACCCGACTTGTGCCCCTCAACAATGCCATTTCACACTGCTTCATGTCATACATTTTTTATGTCTATAGCATTGAGATTACTTACATTTTCTAAATTCATTCATTCAGTCTCATACACCATAGACAAATCTGTCTTCATTTTTCTTCTTTACTCATCTTTTTTTCAGGTGTTGTTTAATTTGTCACACATGTATGGATTTAGAATGACAGATCTAGTGTTCTTCACTGTAACTGAGTCACAGTTGAAAAATGTACTTGCATGTTGTGGTTTGATCCCAGTACTGTACTGGAGATAATGCTGTGGATGATGAATGGAAAAAGACACATTACATCAATCATCTGCCATCTTGCTAAGGTCCAGACTGAGCATCAATAACAACCACAAGCAGAAAACTGCTATTTTTTTGATGTGAAGCTCAATGATGCACTGGAATAACCAGTGACAGCATGTTTTTATAGTGCCGATGATAAATCTGTGCAAGTGTTAACATAGATATCTGTAGCTAAAAGCCAACACAAGATCTCAGTAGACAAACAAATGAATATAACATGGCTTACACTCAGGTAATTTGAAGACAAGTAGCCCCATTTGGGACTCTTCAATGGTTCACATCCAAATCTCTACCAGAAATGCATTTGCAAAGACAGTTAGATATTTCTCATCCTTAAAGTCTTTTCTGTTGTAAAGGACAAAAGTGTTGATTAAGACAACATAGTTACATGGTTTGGTCTGTTTTACCTCAGTGTGAAAGCTAGAGTTATACTCAGACGTGTTTTCACTTCACAAAAATTGTCAGACTTCTGTGAGCTTTGCTGTAGGAACTACGGGTTGACTGAAACATTGTTTAAACGGTCAATGCTAATTACTAATCATCAAGAGAGTGATAATAGATCAACTCAAACAATTTTTTTTTAAAACCCTTGTTTAAATGCCTCTATTTACAGGTTTCTGTTTGCATATGTTTAAAACAAGTATGAATAATAATTGTGACGTTTTTGTATAGCATCTTCCAAAAAACACAGTTATTTGTTGTTTAAACCATCTATGACTGTTTACACAAAAGGGGCAATCCCATCATCACAGAACCAAATCTGCACCTTGAACCTATATTTGAGTGGTTCTCTGAGTTTCAATCAAAAGTATAAATAAATAAATCCCAAAAAGTTGATTTACAGCAACTACAACTGCAGCGTCATGTGTGACTGTATCTTATTTAACAGTGAAAACCAAAGGAAAAACTTCAACATCTTAGCTATAATCCATTGTGTTCTGCTAGACTGAAATGTTAAAAAGCTTGCAACTAAACAATATATGATCTATCATCTTGCTTCTTTTTTTCAGGAATTGTATTTGCTGTAAATAAGAAAAAGTTGGTTCTAGTGATGGAGCAGTTCTGCTGTCAGAATATAAGGCAATTTTGAATGGTGGTACTCTGGTTTTTCAGGACCAGGACAGGTCCTAGACCCAGAACTTTTCTTGTGGAAAAACACACAGTTAGTCACAGTGGATGATAAACTCCCAAACACAAGTGAATTGTAAATATCAGTAATAGTGAGCCTGAAAAGAGCAATCATCTCTTAGCTATCAATAGTCATAGTTCACTCACATACTGAAGATAAATATTCTGGTCATCGTGAGGTTAGAGCCATAATCTGGCCGAATGGAGACTGTAGGATAGAAAGACCTTAAAAAGCCAGTTAGGTGGACATTTGGGCTTGGATCTTTTATGAAATGTGGATATGTGTTTTGGACTAAAGTCTACCTCAGAAACAGGATTGCAATATCAACACTACATACAATATACGTACGATAGAACTCAGAAGACACAACTCCACAGCTACACTGAACACACACCATATGTGATCCATTTATGGACTGGATGCTGCAATGCTAAACCTTCCTAATAATTAAAGGAAGTGGATACATCAGGCCTGAGAGCAGCAAGTAAGTGCTGTTTAAACGTTGTAGAGACCCACACTGCAAATGTAAAAGAAGCCTTCTATTTATATTGTCTTTCTCATGAGTTGTATACAGGCATTTTGCACAGAGATGGGTCATAAAGTGTCTATATTACTTTAAACTACCACTATGTAGGAAATGACTACATTCATGGTCATCCCATTGCCATTTATCTGCCAATACCAGCTGATGGTTGCTTCGTAGCTTTACTCTACAGAGTGCAATGCAGTCTGTGTAATACTGATAAGCTGACATGTACAAACTTGATGAAAAACCTCACAGCCTGAAGACAATGCTAAACTTCATAGTCTAGTTTTGCTACAACCCTGTACTACTTGTTTCACTATAATCTGTCAGATGCCGTTGTTAAAGTATATTCAGATAAAATAATTCAAGTAATGGCGTGAACTTTGTGACAATAATGGAAGTTAGTTCCACGGTTACATCCCATTATCACTTACTACTTGTATTTATCTGTCAGTGGTGACCATTTCAGCAAAAAAAAACAACAAAAAATAAAAAACACAAAGTAACAAGAGACACTGGGGGATGGATTTTTTTTTCTACATTTTATGCAGACAGATCCCTTCCAAGTCTTCCCTTTACTGCATGCTGACTAAAGAGAGATTAGTGACATTTTGGAGTAATGGATCAATAGAAACACTTTTGTCTTGCCACAATGAAGAGACTATTTCTGCAATACTGGCTCCTCTCCCGTTGTCTCTCTCATTTTCCCTTTTAATCTTTTTCTCTGTGCATCACAATCACCCGTCCCTCTTAGATCAGGGGTGAATACCAGCAAACAGAGGACCTAAAACAGACACACAAATACAAGAAGACTATAAGGCTGCCTTGTTAACATTGGTCCATTACTGAAGTAACATTAGGTTACAAATGCTTCATTGGAGCAAAGGCAGATGTTCTAGCCTACAGGAAAATGCTGCATTCATTTTTTAAAGCTTTTTTCATCAAAGTCAAAGAACAAACTGCAGGACATTATCCTTGGATCCCAAATCATGTTTCTGTAGACCGTGATGTGTTCAGACCAGTTAAATGTAAGTGTTTATATTGAATTACATTTTATGTATATTGCACTTTAGAAGCATGGAAAACAAAAATACAAGGCACTTTGGCTTTTAAGCCAAACAAATATGTATTCAGTTATGATAAACAAATGAAATGATTTCATGTGAAGCACAGTGCTGCCCTTTTAAATGTGATTAAGCTTCCTCTGTCACAACTGTTTCGAAAACAAACAACACTGCAAGTGCATGAAAATGGATTTTATTAGTTGCCGATAGATCTTTCGTGATTTAAAGGGGCAGTCTGCCTATTTTTGACATGTAGGTTAATTTATTAATCACGTGTTCAGCACTAAAGAGCTTTTTTAAAGTCCCTGATGGGTATTTATCAGGCAGAGGTGCTGCTGTGTTGCCTCAACCAAAGGACAAAAAATCACAACATCATACTCTGATGTTTTGTGTACTGCCATGTTAGAAGCATGACTGAAAACAACAGGTTCAATACTGTGGTCCAGGCTGAAATAACTCAGCATCTATATGATGGATTTCCATAGAATTTGGTAGAAAGATCCAACATCTCTAAAAGGCTAAATCCTGGTGACTCTGGATAGATATTCATTATGTATTCTACTCACTCTGATGATGCCTTGACTTTCCCTCCAGTACAACCATGAATTCGACATTGTATTTCTACTGGACGAATATTGAATTGATTTCCATATAATTTGGTGCAGATATTCATGGTCTTAATCCCAGTGACGTTGGTCAGGCATTCATTATCTACCCTGCTGAGCCTGGTGATGTCTTGACTAGGACTAGCATAGATTTTTTGTCTGTCTTTCTTTGGATGTATTTAATGGAAACTGGGTGAATTTCCATCTAATCTGGTGCAAATGCTCATGGTCTTGAGAGACAGATAAAACTCTTGCTTGCACAAGGGTCAGGGTAGTATCCTATGATATACCTCTACTTCTCTTGTGTCTCTAATATTCAGTGGATTCCCATGTAATTCAGTTCAGATAGTCACAGTCCCTACTAGATCCTACTGATTTTCACATTCACATAGATTGTCCTGTTGCACAGGCATAACTCCAACACTGTGAAAGAGCTCAGTTTTTTATTACGTTTAAATAATTTCATTCGTGGTTCCAAGGCAACGTGACCTTCTATATTTGATGTGACGGCTTAATCATGAGGCTGACATTCCTATGACTGACAGCTGTAAAAATTTGGCACATTTATAGCAATTTGGCTTTCACAGTAAATTATAATCTTTTTTGGAAACTTTTCATTTCACACACTTATTAGGTCACATTTTGATTCTGTGCATCCAAATACCTTCAATATGAATGACATTAGAAAAAAGCTAGCAAGCTGACAAGAAAGATGCTTTGATAAACATAGGAAACAGTTATTTGAATTTACTTTAAAGTAACTATTTTTGTCTGTTTCTACCAAAGAGACTTAACAGACACAAATGTAAGTCTTCCTGCTTCAGTCAATGTGATTAATACCTACGTTGCTCACCGCTCATCATGCTGGTTGTCCCAGTCACCTCCCACACAACTGCTCTAATTAACAATCAGTCTTGTAATAGAAATGACAAATCATCTACATGTTCTTACTGATCCACTTTGTATTGCGCTGCTTGCCCTGGGTTTATATATGCTGTCCAGCATCAGTTCAGTCTCATTTTTTAAATTAAAATATGTTACGCAAATCATAAAAAGGCGCTGTTAAACTGAAGAAAGACATCAAAAGTTGCAAAGTCATTAAAAATTTCTCTTTAAGACTTCCTCAGAGACACATTTTCCTTTCAGGCGTCATGCTGTGTGCAGAAGGCCTCCATCTCCTATTGTGAGGGCTGAAAGCTGCGGGGAGCAAAGGAAGTACAAGGGCTATATGACGTTTGTAATCACAACCTCATTCAGGGCTCCTAATAGAAACTAGTGGCTGTAGGGTAGTGCCACATGATCACATGTTCATGTAATAAATGTCACTTTTTCCACTCGATTATAAGAAGTTCTGGGGTGACAGAGTATGGGAATTCCACATGCAGCATTTGAGCACTCAAAATATCAAGCTGGGAACACGGAAAATAGGGAGTGTGTTCAGACACTGCTTCAGCAACCACTAGTGAGTGTGAAAGAGCTGACTTTGCATTTCAGTTTTGGTTTGACATTCCCCTCTTCACCTTCTTGCAGCACTTCATAATATGCTGCGTGATTTGTCACATGAGTGGCCACTTTCAGAGGGAGGGGCAAAGCCTGAAGGATGAAACATGTTGAACTAGTCCACACTGATCAGCCTCAACATTAAAACCACAGACAGCAAAAGTGAACAACACTGGTTTTCCTGTTACCAACACACAGTCAAGGAACCTCTTGCTGTTTATTTTAACACGTTAGAGCAGCCAGGCAGCCTGTGTGAATGTTGAACTTCTATAACATCTAGATCCTGCAAGATTTTCATGCGAGACATACTGTTCTCATCACAAATAGATGATGAAAAGATCTGTAGATTTTCATGTTGATTTCAAAACGGCAGCAACACAGAACTGACTCCTGTCACTATAGTTACAGCATTGGCTATATATATATTTAGTAAGACTCAGTATGTCATAGATCGAGCACATATCACTTTAGGAACAGCATCTCACTAAAGGAGGATATGGATGCTACACGTGTTTGTTTAGTCATAACACCCAGTTTTAACTAGAATTAACATCAGTAAGTTAGCAGAACATTAGGTGAAGGGTGGTATTTTTCCACTATGTTTTCTCTGTCTTGCTTTTAATAGGAGTAAACTAAGCTTGATCTAAAATTAATTTATGAATGAAACAAAATCAAGCATTCTATTATTGATGACCATCATCAAAGGCAAACCCAGTGTAGAAAGATAGGCTGGAAGTAACAGAGCACTGCAACAGCATGGCTGACGGTGCAGTGTGACCCACCAGGTCCAGGTATAAGTGCGTGTGAGCCACAGCAATTTAACAAAGTGAACGACACAGATGGGGTAAGCAGTCTGAAAGAAGGTTATGCTCCCTGCCACCCCGCAAACACTGTTCAGGAATGGTTTGAGGAGCACGGAAAATAGATTTAAGGAGTTGAATTGACCTCCGAAATCCCCAGATCTCAGTTTGATCAAGGGTCTGTGGGATGTCAGATCCTTGGAGGTCCCACTTTTACAGGACTTAAAGGATTTCAGTGCCTGATACCACAGGACACCTTAGAAGTTTTGCGGAGTTAATGCTTCAATGTGTCAAAGCTGTTTTTGTGGCAAGAGGAGAGCCATGGCAAGGTGGCAGACTGGCAGATGGTTTTAGCAATGTTTCTGATTGGTAATCAGTAATTGCTGATATCTGTGACTCAATGCAGTATAAGCAGTCAATGGACAGATTGGTCATAAGACAAAGCCACGGAAGCCACTTTGCAAATCAAAGGAAAGTGTGAGTTTAAATGCATGCATCCAAAGCTAAAATTGCACTTTGGAGCTGGTTTTCTTAATTCTTCTATCATACATGTGAGGTTGGACACAGTGCTGAAAGTGGTTTTACACTATTCCACTGACATGAAGCAATGCGTGCACAAAGGCAAGGGGGGAAACTGCAATATAAATCATGGATAAATTAAGAAAATGTGATGCGCCACCAGCACTCGCTCTAGTAGAGTAAAAAATAAATAAATCCCCAGCAGTCAAAAAAAGACTTTTCCAGCTATTATTTGAGAGACACATGTAAAACGCTTACAGCTGTTTTAGTTGCTACAAGTTCAAGCAAACTTGGCTTTCACTTTTCATTCTATTTTTTTATTTATTTGTTTTTTGGATTTGTAAGGTCCTCGGAGTGCCTGGAAAACCTGTTAATACTTTATAATAACTATACACTATTAAGCATTAGTTAAGCATTGGTTAAGTATAATTTCAGCATTAGTTAATCCTTAAATCCTCATGAACTCATCATGAATTCAACATTAGTAATGCATTACAAAGCATTAGTAAAGACAGTTTTAAATGTTCAACTAACACATTATTAAGCATTAGTTAAACATTAGTAAAGTGCTTAATTCATTGTTAACTTATCATTTGTAAATAATTAGTTATACATTACTAAGCATTAGTAAACACAGTTATAAATGTTTTAAACTCAACCCATTTATAAGTACTTAAGCAGCAGTTGAGCATTAGTAAATGAATTCATGATCTGTATGGCATTTATCCTGCATTACTGAGCACTTAATAAACCCGGTTAAAAATGTTTTGTTGCTCATTGATAACCTCAATTGTTAATACTTTATAAAGGGTTAGCAACTGTGTTAGTATATGTTTTACAAACACGTATTCATACTCAATGAATAACTTATTAATGCCTATTAATGCGGTTACTACTCATTAGTTACCCATTAGTTAAGTATATTCTGTGAGCCCATCTAAAGTGAGGACTATCTATGCTTTACAAAGCATTTATAAAGCATTTATAAATGACACAGAAGATATACAGTGTCAGTTTTATTGGTCCCAAACAATACAAGCTCTTTTAAATACACACTTTAAACAAATACAATCTGTAAAATTTCAAGTAAACTTGACAGACATCTTCAAATAACAACAGTCTGTGATCGTATAAAATAGAAAAATAAAATACAAGCTCTTTTAAATACACACTTTGCAATCCTTAACATTTCAAGTAAACTGCTGAACTATCTCTTTAGGGCACAAACACACCAGAAGTAGGTGGCTGCCTGATTCTGGGATTCCGCCAGTGCATTTCAATGGGAAACGAGTGCATTCCTCCTCGTGCGAACGGTAAAAGTTGTAGGAGAAGGAATCCGGTATCTGTCGACGGTATCTCCGTCTCCCACCGTTAATATGTCACTCTCATCCACAGTGTTTTTTTTTTGTTCCGTCTCCACATACCAACGTACTAATGTTTAACTAACGCTTAATAATGTGTTAGTTGAACATTTAAAACTGTCTTTACTAATGCTTTGTAATGCATTACTAATGTTGAATTCATGATGAGTTCATGAGGATTTAAGGATTAACTAATGCTTAAATTATGCTTAACCAATGCTTAACTAATGCTTAATAGTGTATAGTTATTATAAAGTGTTACCGAAAACCTTAATTTACTTCCATGATGCTATCACAATGTTCAGTCTGTGGGCCAAGTTGCCCATTAAGGAAGCCTAGTTTGCATGTGCAGTGAGCTGCACAAAGTGGAGAGAAGCCAAAATGATAGAAACGGTTTTTGGCTCATGCAACAGGTGAGCAATTTTCACTGAAGTGACTGGGTATCATCTTAGAATTCAGTATCCATAATGCAACCATCATGTAAACAATGCTGAATCCAAAACACATAAACATTTACTTTGCAAATAATTCATGAGGAAGGAAGAGATTTATCCGAGCAATTACACTGTTTATGAAAACCACCATGGGACCCTTTAAGTCTGCCCAAAATGCACTCCGTTAAGTTTTGCAGGTCTTGTAATCTGGTACTAACTATAACGTAACTGAGTGAATAAATCTATGAAGATGTGGAACAATTTAAAATAAGGATTTTGGGAGGTATCAACAACAGCTTATTACTAAAGTGTTTATTTCTGAACAAATTATACAATTTTGACGTCTGGGATTTCTTAAGTACAAGTAACTGGATACAGATCTGTAGTGTACTCATGAGCAGTTTGAAATGTTAAGATATGAAGACATTTTTGTTGCAGTACTCCTTCCCCCCGTCATAGCAACCAGCAGAAGATGCCCTTGTGTAAAAGGTAAAAATCGATGGAGCGACCAAGGACGCACAAGCTAATGCATTTATTCTATACTCCCACTAACTCTGCAATAATACATACCTCTCTGCTTCTCTCTCCCTCTACCGCTCTCCCTCACTGTGATTTGATCGCAGAAAACCCACCACATCCATCTCTGTCACCCACTGACTGCCATGTTAATAGCCTCAACACACACTGGCACACACACATAGATGCAAACACACACCAAAAAAAAAAAAAAAAACATTACCGGCCTTACTTTTTGGATTTCATACACTATCTCTCCTATTCACACAGATATACAGAACACACACACACACACACAAATTTAAGGGTCAAACTGTGGAGTTTTGCTTCCTGCTGTCTTGCCATCCTGAGAGACAGATCAGTATCTTAACAACTTTAAATTACTGCTGGCTCTTAAAGGGCACATGGTGTGTGTGTTTGTGTGTGTGTGTGTGTGTGTGTGTGTGTGTGTGTGTGTGTGTGTGTGTGTGTGTGTGTGTGTGTGTGTGTGTGTACTACTGATAAAAGACAAAGAATGAGGCGAGGAGGCGAGGTGCCACTTGGCAGATAGTTGTGCTTTTAAGGCTATTTTTATACCTTGTGTTTGTAAGTTTTTATATGTATTTTCCTATAAATGTTTACTATTTAAGACTTAGTGCTCTGGCTACATTCCCTAAAGATCAGTCTGTATATCCTTAAAGAAATCATTTTATTGGTGTATCCAATGAGGCTCAGCCTCCATGCTGTACATCGACATCCCCATAAAGTGTGATCCTCCTTACTGATATCTGGCCTGTCAGTACCTTCAACATTAGGCACACAACGAGCTTCTCACTGGATCGTTAGCTTTTCTAAGTATGTATAATTATGAATTAAATGTGTAGAAATAGATCACATTAGATGCATAGTACTAATGAAAATGAAAAGGGGTCTTGTACAGACCTTTCGGGTACACCATTTTTAATTAACAAAGGCCATCAAAGTTAGCATTGAACTAAACTAATTGTAAAACCAGCTCTCAGTAGATCATTAGTTTCCCATTAGTCTGGCTGCTAAACTACTGTGACATGAGTTAAATCCAAATGATATCTCAGTAGCTGAATATAGAGAACTTTGCATAGTCTAACTATGCATAGTCGGTGTGAGGCGGAGCTGAAGATGACAACACAAAACTTCAAATAAAATTAAAAATTTACATTGATGATGTGGCACAATATGATACCACAGTAGCCTTCAATAACCCTTTTTAAACTGTTGCACCTTTATATGCAGCTAAGCGAGACATACAGTGGATTTCTTTTTTTTATTATTATTTTACATCTTAAATGCTGGATTGCACAGTGGCTTGGTGGTTAGCACTTTTGCCTTGAGGGAAGAAAATCCCAGATTTGCGCCCTGTCCTTCCTGGGATGTTTCTGCATGGAGTTTGCATGTTCTCCCTGTGCATGTGTGGGTTTTTTACAAGTACTCCAACTTCCTCCCACAATCCAAAAACATGCCGAGGTTAATTGGTAGCTCTAATTGTCTGTAGGTTGTTATTCACGTCGGCGGTAACGACACCCGGTTACGCCAATCGGAGGTCACCAAAATTAGCATGGCATCGGTGTGTACTTTCGCCAAAACCATGTCGGACTCCGTAGTTTTCTCTGGACCCTTGCCTGATCTGACCAGCAATGACATGTTTAGCTGCATGTCGTCGTTTCGCCGCTGGTTGTCTATGTGGTGTCCATCAGACGACGTGGGCTTTATAGATAATTGGAGCTCTTTTTGGGGAAAACCTGGTCTGATTAGGAGAGACGGCATCCATCCCACTTTAGCTGGTGCAGCTCTCATTTCTAGGAATATGGCTGATTTTATTAGTACTCCTAAAGCATGACAACCCAGAGTTAAGACCAGGATGCAGAGCTGTAGTCTTACACACCTCTCTGCAGTTTCCTCACAGCTGTCACCTTCCAGTAATTCAGTTAACTTTATTGAGACTGTGTCTGTCCCCCAACCACCAAAATTCAATAAATTAAACAAATCAAAAATATACAAAAGAAATAGTAACCACAAAAATTTAATAAAAATTAATACCTCTATTTCAACAGAGCAAAGAAACAGGAAAATTAAATGTGGTCTGTTAAATATTAGATCTCTCTCATCTAAATCTCTGCTAGTAAATGAGTTGATAACTGATCACCAGATTGATTTGTTCTGTTTGACTGAAAACTGGTTGCAGCAGGAAGAATTTGTTAGCCTAAACGAATCAACTCCCCCTAGTCATATTAACTGTCATATTCCTCGAATCACAGGCCGAGGAGGAGGAGTAGCAGCAATCTACCATTCTAGTTTAAAATTGAACCAGAGGCCTAAACCTGATTACAGCTCATTTGAAAATCTCACTCTTAGTCTCTCTCATCCAAATTTGAAAACTCAGAAACCAGTTTTATTTGTTGTTATATATCGTCCTCCTGCTCCTTATTCTGAGTTTTTATCTCAATTCTCAGACTTTTTATCTGAATTAGTGCTCAGTTCAGACAAAGTTATAATTGTGGGTGACTTTAACATTCATGTTGACGTAGACAGCGACAGCCTTACAACAGCTTTTAATTCATTATTAGACTCAATTGGGTTTTCTCAACATGTAAATAAACCAACTCATAGTTTTAATCACACTCTTGACCTTGTCCTGACTTATGGCTTAGAAATTGAAGAGTTAACAGTATTTCCCCAGAACCCTCTTCTTTCTGACCATTTTATGATAACATTTCAATTTAAAGTAAAGGATTGTTTAGCAGCTGAGAACAAATATCATTACAGTAGGTGTTTGTCTGACAATTCAGTATCTAAATTTAAGGAAATAATACCCTCACTGTTTACTTCAGCAACATTTACTGATAAATCAGAAGGCAGATATTATAATTTTACCCCCACAGAAGTGGATTATTATGTTAATAATGCTTCAGCCTCACTGCGTACAACTCTTGATAGTGTTGCACCTGTAAAAAAGAAAGTTATATCTCAGAGAAGACTTGCTCCTTGGTATAATTCCCAGCTGCGGACTTTAAAGCAGGCATCCCGAAAGCTGGAAAGAAAGTGGTATTCCACTAATTCTGAGGAAGCGTATGTGGCTTGGAAAAATAGTCTAGTAATCTATAAAAAAGCTCTTCGTAATGCCAGGAAAACTTATTATTCATCTTTAATAGAGGAGAACAAGAACAACCTGAGGTTTCTCTTTAGCACTGTAGCCAGGCTGACAAAGAGTCAGAGCTCCGTTGAACCTTGTATTCCTTTAGCTTTAACCAGTAACGACTTCATGAGCTTCTTTACACATAAAATAGTTCTGATTAGAGATAAAATTAATCTGGCCCTTCCTACAAATGTCACAGATGCTTTTGAATTGGCTGTTAGACCTGATGAATCTTTAGAATTCTTCACTCCTATATGTCTCTCTGAACTAATTTCAACAGTTTCTACATCCAAACCATCAACATGTCTTTTAGATCCTATTCCAACTAGACTCTTTAAGGAGATTTTACCTTTAATTAATTCTTCAGTGTTAGATCTGATTAATCTCTCTCTAGTAACAGGCTATGTACCACAGGCTTTTAAGGTTACTGTCATCAAACCTTTGCTTAAAAAGCCCACTTTAGACCCAGATGTGTTAGCTAACTATAGACCAATATCCAACCTACCATTTCTCTCTAAAATTCTGGAAAGAACAGTTGCAAATCAATTATGTGAACACTTACAAAGGAATAATTTGTTTGAAATGTTTCAGTCAGGCTTCAGAGTGCATCATAGCACAGAAACAGCTCTGGTGAAAGTTACTAATGACCTTCTCATAGCATCAGAAAATGGACTAGTCTCTATACTTGTTTTGTTAGATCTTAGTGCAGCGTTTGACACAATCGACCACATAATTTTATTACAGCATCTAGAACATTCAATTGGCATTAAAGGGACAGCACTGGACTGGTTTAAATCCTACTTATCAGATAGGTTCCAGTTTGTGCATGTCAACAATAACTCTTCTGAGCATACTAAAGTTAATCATGGAGTTCCTCAGGGTTCTGTCTTAGGACCGATACTTTTCACATTATACATGCTTCCTTTAGGCAATATTATTAGGAAGCATTGTATTAACTTCCATTGTTATGCAGATGACACACAATTGTATTTATCTATGAAGCCAGATGAAACTGATCAGTTAGCTAGACTGCAAGATTGTCTTAAGGACATTAAAACCTGGATGACTTTTAACTTCCTACTGCTAAATTCAGACAAAACTGAAGTCATTGTATTTGGCCCCAAACATCTTAGAAACTCGCTTTCAAAGCAAATAGTTACTCTGGATGGCATCACGTTGGCCTCCAGTACTACTGTGAGGAATCTTGGAGTTATTTTTGACCAGGACATGTCCTTTAACTCGCACATAAAGCAAGTCTGTAGGACTTCCTTTTTTCACCTGCGTAATATTGTAAAAATCAGGAACATTCTGTCTCAGAGTGATGCAGAAAAATTAGTTCATGCTTTTGTTACTTCCAGGCTTGACTATTGCAATTCCTTATTATCGGGTTGTCCAAATAGCTCTCTCAAACATCTACAGTTGATCCAAAACGCTGCTGCCAGAGTACTGACAGGAGTTAGCAAAAGAGATCATATTTCCCCTGTACTTGCTTCTCTTTACTTGCTTCTCTTCACTGGCTTCCTGTTAAATCCAGAATAGAATTTAAAATCCTTCTTCTGACATATAAAGCTCTTAATAACCAATCTCCATCACATCTGAAAGATCTGATAGTACCTTATTATCCTAGTAGAACTCTTCGCTCTCAAACTGCAGGCTTACTTGTTGTTCCTAGAATTTCTGAAAGTAGAATGGGAGGCAGAGCCTTCAGTTATCAGGCGCCTCTCCTGTGGAACCTGCTCCCAGTTTGGGTTCGGGAGGCAGACACCCTCTCTATTTTTAAGACCCGGCTTAAAACGTTCCTTTTTGACAAATCTTATAGTTGTGGCAGACTGGGTGACCCACAGGGGTTCGGCTTGTGTCTTCATTGCACAGCTGACTCCCTCTTGGTCGTCCCTTCGTTCTGCCCCTAGTCATGCTGCTATAGGCCTAGGCTGCTGGGGGACTTTTCTTGACGCACTGAGCCCTTCTCTATCTACTTTTACATTTAATATGTATACCGTTATTGCAGTACATTCACTCTGTTTCCCCCTGTGCTATTTCTCCGAGTGTCCCTGGTCCCAGAGCTGGATGCTTCAGATCTGCAGTCGATGTTCCACCAGCTGGTCCAGTCTCCATCATGTCCACTGTGGGATGCTGCTGCTGACCTTCCTCCACCCCTCTGCTTCCAGCTCCCCTTTTCCACCAGTCAACTCTGCATTGCCTTCACTATACTTGTTATGCTAACTTACATACTGTTTGAATTTTACTGCTAGCTATATATGGAGTATGTTTAATGTCAGAGCCGTACATCATAAGAGTAAACTATGAGTTAGTTTTCAATGTTAGCTTATACTTTGTCTGTGTCACATATCCTGTCATGCATGTATCGAAATGTGTGTTGTGTTTTCCTTGCTTTCCCACCCCTCCCTCTTCTCCCATCCCTCCCCCTTGCCCTCCTCTGTCCTTCTCAACCCGCCCGGCCAGCAGGCAGATGGGTCCCCCCTATATAGAGCCGGGTTCTGCTCGAGGTTTCTTCCCTGTTAAAAGGGTGTTTTCCTTGCCACTGTCGCCTTTGGGCTTGCTCTGGGGGTCAGGCATATGGGTTCTGTAAAGCGTCTTGAGACGATTTGACTGTAATTGACGCTATATAAATAAAATTGAATTGAATTGATAGGTGTGAATGTGAGTTTGACTGCTTGTCTCTATATGCAGCCCTGCAATAGGCCAGTGACCTGTCCAGGGTGAACCCTGCCTTCACCCTAAGTCAGCTGGGATAGACTCCAGCCCACCCTAATGCGGATGGATGAATCTTAAACACTTTGCTACCAAATGAACATGCTGTATTTAGGATCTTGTCTATCTGTGATGAACACTTCTAGGCTCAGATAAGATGCTGTAGTAGCAGCTGTCCATGTGCCGTCCCAGGATGGGAAAGATGACAACATTTAATAAAAAGGTGCACTTGGCTGATACTCTGGCCTTATGTTTTCACTCTGAACTGCTGATGATGTAATCTCCCATCTGCTCATCATCTGATACAACCATTCTTCTCATGCAAGTGTATTGACAGCTGTTGGGTTCACGACATTACTTGGTTAAAGGGTTTGTGGCAGATTTATTTTCAAGTATTGAATTATTTTGTGGTCTGCTGCAATTAAATGGCATTTCAACAGCTTCCATTGGATCAGTGGTGGGTGGTTTTCTAAGCACTGTATGCACTATTCAGTCTCTGTACATACATTATATTTTCTTTTCATTTTACTTTCCAGATTATGTTGTTTTGACTCAGAAACTTCTGCTCCTTCTGGAAGGAGAGTTAAGGCCACAGTGTGTTCAGTTTCTGTTGGAGGCTGGGATACTGAAGGATGTCTAGTCTCCTCTTCTGGCTCCTGCTTTGAAAGAAGGATGGAAATGTGCTTTACGTCATCATCTAACTGTTTCTTACACTGGACAGCAGTCTTCACTGGGCCTCAGTGTGCATTATTTAATTCAAGATCCAAGCCTTCACTGACTGCTCCTCATTCCTTGTGGTGTGGAGAATAGTACAGTATCATGTACACCAGCAAGCCAAAACATTAAGATCACTGACAAACAAAACATATAACTGTAAGGTCAGGTATATACGTCAATCATCTTTAGCTCAGTATTTTAGAAAAACATTTTTAAAAAAACTAGGAAGTTGGTCAATTTCATGAGGCACAGGATCTTTCTAAACTGTGGTCTGAGTAAAGACAAACCATGAACTGACAGGGTGAGTGTTAGATGTAAATGTACTGAAGTGAGTCTGTAGAGGGTGTGCTGCTAACATCTCATTGATAGTTATCACAGGGCACTACTACCTCAGCAGACATGGAGATGTTTTCCTCACTGATTGTATATAATGATAGGTGAACCCTATATGACATCACTTACAGGTTTTCTCAACAGCAGTTGTAAAGCTCAGCCATCTCTTTCTTGACACTCATTTTGACTCCTCTTACCTTAGAAGTGTAGACATGAGAGGAGGTGAGGTGGGAGAGATCCAAACATCACTGGGTAATGGCCTGGTTTAAAGGGCCGAGCTTAGCTTCGACCTCACAGGTAGAATCATTGGGCGCAAACAGAAATACCTCAGTTTTTTGCTCATTGAAGTGCAAAAAATCGTACGCCATCCACAATTTTACATCTTTAAGACATTCAAAAAGGGACTTGGACTGATGCAATGGCAGATAAATTTGGTAGTCAAATGAAATGACACACCATGTCTACGCAGAACTGACCCAAGGGGCAACAAGTACAATGAAAACAGCAAGGGTCCAAGCACTGACCCTTGCGGTACGCCACACATCAGAGGGGCCGCAGTAGAAACAGCATTCCCAACCCGGACGGAAAAGTTTCTGTTGGACAAGTAAGATTTAAACCAAGCTAAAGCTAAGCCTTTGATTCCCACCCAGTTCTCCAACCGTGACAATAAACTCTGATGATCCACTGTGTCAAAAGCTGCTGTTAAGTCCATCAGGAGAAGAACAACAGTATGACCAGAATCGGAAGCCCGAAGAACATTATTAAAAACCCTCAACAAAGCCGTCTCAGTGCTGTGGCCAGTTTTAAATCCTGATTGGAAGACCTCAGAAATTCCCTATTCATCTAAAAATGAGCTCAACTGAATATACACAATTTTTTCCAGTATTTTGGACAGCAAAGGAAGTTAGGAAATTGGCCGATAATTGAAGAGTTCCTGTCGAGCAAGGTTTGGTTTCTTTAACAGAGGCTGTACCACTGCATATTTAAAACATGAAGGGACAACACCACTGGCCAAGCTGCCATTAACAATATCTAGGACATAAGGTGTCAATGTTGGAAAGACCTCTTTAAAAAGACGAGGAGGGATCACATCAGTGGGGGAGCCTGTAATTCTCATGTGACCAAAAACTTGTTCCAAAAGATGCAGGCTGACAGGCTCAAATTGATTAAAAGTAGCAGAATAAGTTACTGAAGTGCCTGGGTCATACGCAGGATGACTGATAAGGGCTCTAGTGCTCGCCACTTTGCTAATGAAAAACTGCAAAAAGTCATCACACATTTTAGATGGGTCCTCAGGGCAGTGAGGTTCTGGAGCACTGAGAACCGTTTTAATAGTATCAAACAGTACATGTGGGTTGTTACCGTTGATGTCAATGATGTCAGAAAAGTGACTAGTTTTTGCATCTTTGACGGTTTTTTGGTAGGAATGCCAACTATCTCTCAGATTCTGAAAAGACACATATAGCTTATCCCTTTTCCATTTTCTTTCTGCCTTTCTGCATTCACATCTGGCAGTAACGTCATTCAACCAGGGATTAGGCTTTGGTTTAGACAGCCTGAGTTTCGCAGGAGCAACAATATCTAATGCAGTTCTGCAAGCGGAATTAAAACCAGCGCAAAAATCATCAATGGATCTGTTTGAACCGAGAGACTCATCTACGTTCAGAACAGAGCAAAAGTGCGCAGCGGTGCAGGGGTTAATCATACAGCCACGTCGCGCAGGCGCGCACGGTTTATTTACGGCACAGGACAGGGGAATTTCAAATAAAATAGGCAGATGATCAGAGAAAATTGCGTCACAAATCTCAAGGTTAGAAACAGTAAGACCATGAGTACGAACAAGATCAAGAGTGTGACCATGTTCATGTGTAGGGCCAACAACACACTGTACAAGATCAAAACCCTCCATCAAATTTAAAAAGTCTTTTGCCAGTGGCTTTTCAGGACAACACACATAGATATTAAAGTCCCCAGTAATGAGAATGCGGTCATACACCGGTACAAATTCAGCTAGAAAATGCGAAAAGTCGCTCATGAAGTCTTTGCTGTATTTAAGTGGCCTGTAAATGACAGCGCACAACACCGGGGGCACAGAGCTCAGTTCAAATAAGTTCATTTCAAAGCTGACATATGATGCCGTGGGTACGAGCTGCTTACAGTTAAAGTTACTTTTAAAGACTGTTGCAAGCCCCCATCCACGGCCAGATGTTCTCAGGGAGTTAAAATGCAAACAGCCAGATGGTAAAAGTTCACGGAAGGCACCGGACTCACCCACAGCCAACCATGTTTCAGTTATGAAGAGAAAATCCAATCCCCGCGACTCGAATAAATCCTTCAGGATAAAAGTTTTATTTGCTAGCGATCTAGCGTTCACCAGGGCAAACCAAGCAGGAAAAGCAGGGGAGTTAGCTGTCAGTGGACTCTTCGCTATCGGCTGGAGATTCAGCTGGTTGACCCCGCACCAGCGAGGATTTACAGCTGGGAGACGACGAGTGGAGCATCCTTCGTCCAGACCAACCACTGGAACCAAACAGGGGTCGATCGGGTCCAGAGTGCGCCTCGAAACGAAGCGGTGATATTCCGGTCTGATCCGTTGGGACGCCTTAGCAGAAAGAGCCAGCCAAGCCTTCAGTTTCACCAGCCTGCCTCCACGCTTACCCTGGCACCTGCTTCCACGCTTACCCCGGCGCCTGCGGTGTGGTTTACGGGCGGGTGGAGCACGCCCCCGGCACAGGTAGGCCGGTATCCCAGAGAGAAGTGGTGGGCAGACGGTTTTGTGCCCATCATGTTCAAATGACACCACATTTTCAAAAGAGGGTCGCAGATGAAGTAGTGTTTGGTGGTCAAAACACAGCAAAGAGTTGACATTTACAGTGACAACCAGTAAAACTAACAAAAATACAAGAAAAGTGCGCAGAGACAGACGGCAAGCCACACACACAATGGCGCCGTCTTGACTGGTAATGAATAGGAAAGTTAGCTCCAGAGACCAAAACAGTTTTTGTACCAGCCTGCAAGTATGTTTATTTCTAGTGGAAAGTTGGACATTTTAACATGAGGATCTATGGGGATTGACTTATGTAACCCAGTAGAAACAAGAGTTTCTTTATTTTATTCCAAGTAATTTAGTTCAAGGTTTATTCAAAGTTTTGTTTTTCCTGTTTCTCTGTGGTTCACCTAACTATGTTATTTGAGGTATTTGGTTGATTTAGGTGTCCATCAATATTATTTAATTGCTATTGGCCAAGTCACATGGTGATGCAGTGTCATTGGAGGAAAGAGGCAGGTCCCACCCTCGTAAGGTAGCACTGCGGTAGTTCACATGCATGCCGGAGCAGCAAGAGAGTCACATGTGAGCGAGTGAGAGAAGAGGAATAAATCCTAGTGATAATTGTACTAAAGTTGATTATAAACAGCTACGAGTGTCTACGGCGATACCGGAGGCATCTGAGACGATCCGAATCTTGTTGATGTGCGTTTATGATGTACCGACTGTCTTGGTGAGTTATTTCGAGCTAACCTAATGTTGCTAATGGCGGCAGCCTCATTGTTTAGCCCTGCTCTGTGTGTGTGTGTGTGTGTGTGCGCTCCTGCTTGTACGTGCCATAGAAATCATAGAAGCCTCGCGCCACTGTCCAGCATAGGCTGGCGATGCGTCACCGGCTGCCATCTTGGAACGGGAGTGAAGTTGTAAACAAACAACGTCTGGTACATGCGAGACCATTACACAGCCACAGTTTTCCTGTCATAACTTTACTTGTAATGCATAGATTTCGACATGGTATGGCTCATTTGAAAGCTTATGAGGTCGTCTTTTGATTACACTCCCAAAGAGATGGTGTCAATCAGCAGTTTTAGGGACCCCTTTCCTGCAACTGTTTGTTGTGTTGACCTGTTGTGATGTCAGGTTTCTGTGATCACCATGACAAGCAGCTTCTAAGTTTTATTTATTTAGTCTACTGATTATTCCTTTTTTTTGTGCTGCATTTCCATATGGGATTAACATCTTTGAACAATTATCTTGAAATCACGTTGAAGTTTAATATTAAGTTAATAAATATTTTGAGGGTTTTTCTCTTTTCTCATTTTCAGTGCTTTACTACTAAAGAATTTTCAAAGCTGGCACAAAGTCGGAACCATGCCTAAATTCTTCAATTTACTTGTGTTCCATGCATGCATGAAAAAAGCTAGATATTCTGCCCTCCCTAACGTCTTGTCAAGTTGGCAGTTAGCTAACAGTCTTCATACAAAGACAACGCTTTGTGGGTTCAGGCCACGCTTTATTATCTCCACACAAATTACTGTAAAACCGAAAAGACAAAATAAATACAATAAGTAACGACATACACGAAAATACGCGTATAAACAAAGTCCTATGGGAAAACCCATTGACATGCTAACGGTTAGCATTGCGGAAAATAGTACAAGATCAAACTCAACAGCATCGTACTTGCTCAATTCAATAACACAAACGGTAAGTAATTCAGTACTCACAGGCAAGGGCGTCAGTTTGTTTTTAAAAGTGGGGGGGATGGAGACCACAGCCATTGTCAGATGGAAATGCACACCCTGGGTGGCGTGCTGGGTAATCGGGAACACCGGGGATATCCCCGGTGGGCCGCTTTATTGATGGGCTGTTCCAGTCATAAAATAAATAATAATAATAATAATAATAATAATGATTTAAATCATGGGTCTCAAACTCGCGGGCCAACTGCGGCCCGTGGGGTGATATTTTGTGGCCCTCTACTTGAGATCAAAGTTTAGCATTGGTGCGGCACGCCTGCTTTTCTCATATGCTTCTGTGTCATTGGTAAGACAGCACTTTGAGAAAATGTCGAAGAACGGCGGCAAAATGCCACAAGCTGGGCTCGAACTCACAACCACCACACCAAAGGCGAAGGCTCAACCTGTTGAGCTATCAGTACATGCGAGTAGAGGGGTCTGTGGGCCACTATAGTACTAATTCTCCCGGGCCGAAATTTTGCCCCTGCACGCCTCTGGTCGGAGCTTCCACTTGGCACGGGCACAAATTTAGCATCTGCACGTTTTTTTATTTAACTTCACGAAGGTGTGCTGCATGTCTGTGCAACTCTCGGCAGAGTGCGGATGGTGCGTTCAGGAGTGTCGGAATTTTCTATACTGCTGAAAATAACTGGGTTTACAGCGGCTTACATGTGAAGAATTTGAATGTGTTGGAGACAAAATGACCCGACAAAAAGTGGGGGGGACACATCCCCACCGTCCCCCCCTAAACTGACGCATATGCTCACAGGCATATATTTTCCTCACTATGAGAAAAAAGGGAACAACAATAACACCACATAGCTGGCACAAAGTTGGAACCATGCCTAAATTCTTCAATTTACTTGTGTTCCATGCGTGCATGAAAAAAAGCTAGATATAATATTGATTTCATTAACTGCTCATCAGAAACAATATATCCTTTTCTAAGTTCAGTATGAGTTTATTTCTGAAACCCAATTTGCCATCTCTGTGTGCACTTCTCCAAAGATATAGCCACATCAGGAAGTAACAGACTGACAATGTCTTGGTATCATACCATGGGTTTCTGCTACAATATCTGGTGAAATCTGTGAAAAGTTGTGTTTGGGTTGCGTTGTGTTGTACAAGACTGTGGCATTTTGAGATTTGTTGTCAATCGGTGTGTGATAAACACGCTTATCGCTGGTTTGTTTACTCCCGCTTCCAAGATGGCGGTGCACTGACGCATTGCTCATTGGCCGGCGAGGCATCTAGTTTCTATTTATATATATGGCACGTGCTACCTGTGATTGCTGCGGTAAACTGTTAAAAGCATTTATTTTTGAGTTAAGAGCTCATATTTCATGGTTATACATCACAAAAATGAGGGTGACCCATATTTATTTTATAGTTTGTATCTTTTTCAGTACATTTCATGTCATTGTTGTTCTGTAAAAGAAATGGGTGCGGTTAAAACCTATGTTAGGATAGGAAATGATGAAAAATGTGAAAAAAAATATTCTGGGGTTAAATGTGTTCATTCCATGAAATGAGTAAGTAACAATAACAGATCAAACATTTGAAGGTTTATAGTCTAAAAATATGTAATTGTAATTTGTTCTTTAAAGGATCTAATAAAAATTTCATGGTTAAAATTAAAGCTAAGAAGGAGAAAGACAATCATTAAGTGTGGATTAAAACATCCCATAGAATGATGTGAATCGAAGGTATCATCACAGAAAAATGAGATACATATTGTACTGCTTTGAATAAATTAGATTTAATGTTTGATATGGTCATAAGTGATTGATATGTTTAGACTGTAAACAATAAGGGGTTTATATTGTTGTATACAGGCTAGGTTTTTGATGCCATCAAAACTCCCTTGGATCTTGGATATTGGACCGGATTTTCTCCCTGATGAGGGGGATGGTTTTCTTTGTTATTTACAACCTTTGAATGCACAATTTATTTTGAGTACGCCTGGGTCTCCAGTTCTCCTTCCTGACTCTTACACAGTACAGCATTTACCTCCAAGAGCCTAGAAACTGGTCCATCCCTCAGCTAACCGAGTAAGGGCTTGCTTTGTGTACTTAGTTATTATAGGTCCAGTTAGCAGGGTACGGTTACACTTACTTTAGCAACAAGCCTCTGGTAGCCACTGGCAGAACTCCATTTTTTTGTACCTCTGCATTATCTTTCATTTTCAGCATTGCAGGTTGTTGGGTTTACAGCATGTGGAGAACTGACATCACATTAGATAGTGGTGGTCATAATAGTTGAATACATTAGCTTTCACAACTTTGAGTAACATTTTATATTGTAGCAAACTATTTTTGTGTGAAACAAGCTGAGAGAAATGAAAATTTTCTCCAAACAATGCCTGAAACGGCTTTCTAAAGTTCATCCAAGCAGTGCATTGGAAGAGTAAGATGGTATGAGCCTAACAAATTAGGAACAAGAAAGTAGTGAAGGTGCTCAGTATGTCCTCCATTCTTGACTCTTTAGTTTGAATGTCATTTGTTAACGGTTGATGAGTGCAAACAGTGTCGCTGTGTGTATCATTGTGCTCACACCTTTTGATCATGCTGTATAGTTGACATTAAAATGTTTCAATATCTATTTTTCTGCTTTATTTCCCAACAAGATACTTATTTGATACATCACAGTAATTGGTGTCCTTTTCAGCTCCTGAATTTAATGAGAGAAAGGTATCAGTGAAACTACAGGCCTCAGACCCACCGTTGTCTAGTTTTACTTCTTGCTGATGACTCTACAATGTGCTTTTAATGATAGAGCACCCAAACAGTTGAGCCTGCTGTTAATAGACTGTGTATATGCCAAAAGGATAATTAAGTTCTTTACTGTCTCCCTGATGCCCATAATAAAAAAGAAAATGTCTCAGCACCTGGAGAGTGAGGATCAACACAATGTGACACATAATTATAGCAAGCAAATATCACATCATTAACTTTTATTAAACACAATAAAACGTGGTAAACTTCTACATTAATCAAACACTTATGCCATTGCAGAATCTCAGGAACACTCCCACTGTTAACTGTAAAGTTATTTACAATACAGTACATGCTGATGAATTGAGTTGGTGAAGTTCTGCGAGGGTAAATGGATGTGTATTACTTCATTTACAGTTTATGTCCCTTTGTGCATCAATTGGAAATTTCTAACATGGAAATTGGAGTTACAGGACCAGAAATGTGTTATTTAACCAACCTGCTGACTGACATGGATGTTGCCATGTTTTCTGCCCCAGTTAGAAGTCCATTGTGAAACTGCAGATGTGCACATGCCATTGGTCACAAAACCAATGCAGTGGACAATCCTGACTAATGTCATTTACTGCTCACACCAATTGCATGTATGCGACCATGTTGTGCTGCATGCACAAGAAACGGAAATAGAATCTAAACTTTTTGATTGCACCTGGACTATAATAAAATTTTGTGCACAAGCCACTTCCAGTCAACTTGCAATTGAACAAGCAACTTGGGATTTACAAGTTGGACTGATGAGCCATGCTAACGACACATCATTATTGAACACATACTGTTTATATCACAAGTGAGGTACAATGTGATCCTACGCATCTGACAAATATCCACAGTGCAATCCTTACTTACCATTGGGGCTGGTTATAACACTTGAGCTCATTATCACTAATGTTCATATCAGCAAGTCATAATATTTTATTGCACGGCAACATTAGATGTTAATTAGCAATCAAACATGTTGCAGTGCATAAGTGCCAAACTGGTTACATTGGCAGCAGAGGTGATTGAGAGAAATAATGATTTATTCAAGGACAGAGTAGGACTTTGAAGGTAATGAACAGAAAAAAAAATCAACATTTTCTATTATTTATGTTCTAAGTAGACACAGTTGGCCAGTGGCATTGTGTTTTATTGTTGATTTTTCTTGCATTATTAAAGTAACACTTTATCTCCCGTATGTCTTGTACACTTAATTTTTGTGGTGGCAGTGAATGCAAATGCTTTTGCACTTCTAGTAATTAAATGGAAACCTTCACACCTCATGTGTGACAGGAGTGACACATGCAAATCGTGCAACACGTTCACACATGCCCACACACCGTACGAACATGGCTAGATTGTATGGGGAGCAGAATTTATTGTCGTCAAACAAACGCACCAGCAAAAACTCGCCCACACACTTTTATGCACAAATACACTGATGCACACACCAGCATGGAAAAACCTATTTGTCATTATGGCAGCTTATATTTCATGCAGCCATACATGCGCCTGTCAGATGGAATTTAGCACAGACACCGTAGAACTTCTTTGTAGCTCAAACAAACACAAACACGGACACAAACAACCACACACTCCCTATCTCAGGTATTAGGGAGTATTTACTGTGGAGCAGCATGCTGGTGTAATTCAAGTGGAATGTCCATTAGAGCAGAGAACGGATCTTTTCACAGTATAAGTCATAGTAATGAACTCCAGCAGAACTCCCTGCAGTCTCATATATCAACGCACTGAGCAGAGGCCAAGTGACGAAGTGGCGCAGTAAAACCAGTGCATCTTGGTGAAGGAAGTTTGGTGAATTTTAAGTGCAATCTAAAATCTAATTGAATGTGCTGAGGACACCTTTGTGTGGTATATTTCACAATAACAACAAAGTTTTACAATCAGGACTTGAAGAATCAGCAGCACTGCAGTCTCATTTCACAATTAGATATATTAGCCATACTTCTTGTACCAAAAGTGCTGTCTGATTTCCAGTAATTTACATCTTACATTTGTGCCCCAGCTAGATTGTGCAGAAAGTTTTATCATAGCATCAGCATTTTAGTATGATGATATGAAGTGCTCATAGTGAGTGCAGTGTCCTTTGTCTAAATTTATGGGTTGAAGCTAATAAGAAGCTACTTTAATGATGCGGTGACATCAGAACATCGGTGTGGCATCCATTAGAGTTTTAGTAAGAGCTCAGACTTAAAAAATACTGCATTTTGTGGGTTGCTTTCCAAATGATGGCGGTGCTTAATTGGTTCACCAAAACCATTTAATCCAGTAAAACCCACTGTTGCAGAAATAGAACATTGGTTTTATTGTTTTTAATATTATTTTCTAATATATATATATATATATATATATATATATATATATATATATATATATATAATTTTATCATTATTATTATTATTATTGCTAAAATTTTTTAGTTTTATCTCATTTTTATTGCTTTTTTTTCTAGATTTGGGTCTTACAAGGTTAAGATTAAGGGATAATTGTAATCATCATTTGAGATGGACCAGCTCTAACTCTCTAGAACAGCTGTGAACTCTGGTCAAGTCATGTTCTACATCTACATATCCTTTCCCATCTTATGACTAACAGGTTTTGAGACAGTATAATGTCATACTATTTCTGCTTTCGCCTCTTAGGAAGGACTGTCATTATTTCTGTGGTTTCAAAAGACCAGTGAAAGACGAATATACAAACATTGTAGGATTAAACAACAGGTCAACCCTGTCATGTTTTCTGGTGCAAACACAGTATCCATAGTGCAGTACAATGCAGCATCAAGAGTATAAATTAGTCTTTATTCGTGGTGCTGCTGGACATGTCAGGTTTATCACATTGTTTCACATACAAAAGTACAATAGTGGGATAACTTTTCTGCTTAGATTTCAGATTTGTTGCAAATACTTCTGTTCAAAATTGACCTGTCAAAGTATAATTGACCGCATGAAGAAATGGAACATTGTCTTCCTATTTAACTTGCTAGTTAACAGTTACCTGCATTAACAAGAATGTATGCAACAAGTGTGCACACAGTTTATGCAGCTTACATCACAGTGAAAAAGACTTGTGCCTGTAGCAACCACTGAAACAGCTTCTCTGTCTCAAAGGAAAATGGCACTGGCAAGACAATTCCATCACTTACTTGTAACTGGTGAAGGCGAAACAAAATAACCAACAGTGTAGTCTAATTATTAAGCTGGGTTTTCTTAACTATGCTGACAACATTTCTGCAAAAAACAGTCCTTTGGTAGTACAGGAAATCTGTAGACCAAAAGCAGCACAGACAATCATTGCAACATCACATTTCATGTGCTCTGCAGGTTCATAAACTTTTTTTTTGCTGCATCACAAAGCCCTATTTCCTTCACATGTCAACTTCATGCTGATGATCCCAATAATTTGATTAGCCATCATGAATATTTTGAATGTCTTGAAGCTACCGTTATATGAAAGGTTGTTTGGGGGATATGCTGCATTTAAACTGTTAAAAAATAACAGAAATGTAACTAACCCTTAAATTTAGGAAATGGTCATAGTTTGAGTCAAAATTGTTACTGTTAAGATCAGTAGAGCCTTTGCTGACATTTCATTAAGATTCTAATGGTGGTATTTTCAGCTGGAGGTTGCTTGACAATATAATAAAATTTGGGTGAAATGAGCAGCTTGCACTGATTAAATATGGGTTTGCTTGTTATGAGAGAGCAGTCTCAAAGCTTTGGACAGCTACTATCACAGACCGAGATAAAAAAATAAGTGTTGCCTTGGGGACTTTCCCAAATACATTTCAACAATTATTGCACTAAAAATAAACTCGCTACCCTCTAGAACATTGGATATTTTTAGGGCGGGAAATTACAACTCTTTTTTATCAATTGATGTGATTCTAATGCAATTTTGGATTGCTACCCGTACAATAAACCATCTCCTCCAACTTTGCACTAGTCCTGATTTTTAAACCTTGAAAGAAACATAGAAAATTGAAGAGACAAAATGAAAAGCAAGCTAATACAGCAGAAGGTTAGAGGAAGTTAAAATTGCTGTTAAAATTGGCATTATTGCAATGGTATTTCTCACACTGCAGCCAATCACTGCCACTAAAGTGTTACAGTATTTAATGATAGACATTAAGACAGCAACCCTTGGCTGTGTATTCGTATATTGCGTTTCCCCCCACCTACTTAAGAGGTGACAGTCACTAAATAGCTACAGTAAAGTGAAACAGAAAATGCATTTGGTCTTATCATGGCATATTTTTCTGCATTAAACATAAAAGGAATTTGTGAACTATGTAAGTATAATCCATTTCATTGCAAGATGAAAGAAACATAAATGCAGAATATGTCATGTATGTAATTCTGGTTGTGAAACTTGTGTTTTCCATGTTGGACATTAAAGGAAAGGCAGCCAACCTTTACATTAAAATGCAGAATGGCTGTCTGAGAAATGATGAAATTAAGGGGAAAAAAACGAGTGGAACAGAAGATGAACAAGCCTTTATTGGGGGGGAAATGTTGGCTCTGAGAGAACAGAGCAGCAAAGAGAGAGAGATTTTGTAATGAAAATTGTCTCTTTTGCTAATCCCATTTCATGCCAGCTCAATCCTACTCTCTGGAATATTCTGAAATTTACACAAAGCGCCGGAGGAGGAAGGGAGGAGAAGATGGACAGAAAAGCACAGAGGTAAAAGGAGAAAAAAGGAGGGTGAGAGACAGAAACAAGTGGGAATACAAGTGGAGAGAGAGCTGGAGGGAGAGAAATGGAAATTGGACACAATTGAAATTCTGTTGCTGCAATCCATCAAAGCATGGATTGGACATGGTCCTCTCTATCTTAACCTCTGTATTTCCAATGGGAGCTAGACAATGAGTTTAAACCTCTCTTACACTTAACATCACTCCCTGATGCCTTGGCTCCTCTACAGAAGTCCTCCACTCTTGATCTTATCTACATTTGAGCAGCTCTGCCAGCAGTGGAAGCACTGCCCATCCCGTGTTTATGCAGCATTAGTGTGGACACTGCAGCCACATTCAAACTCTCTGAGCCTGCTGTATGATGTGGTGAAGTGGCCTTTAAGCAGACAGGAGCTCCAACTGCCATGTGTGAGTTGGCAACATGCCCTGCAACAAGGTCAGCACAGGTATGGGGTTGCTTTAGACTGTGGTTAAACCGTGGTTAGAGTGAAAATATTGTGGTAGAAGTCTATCAGAACTTATTGGGTGAAGCATCAGAAATACTTGCATAAAAAAACAACACAATGTTTGGAATATGATAGTTCAAACTATAACCATAACCATAACCCCCACTCCACAAATAGGGGTTATGGTCCCCGAAGCAGTGCTCATTGGTTTGAGTTTGACCCATGGCCATTTGCTCAATGTCATTCCCCCATTCTTCTCCCCCATGTTTCCTGTCTCTCTGTCCTCTGTAATAAAGCCTAAAAAGGCAAAAAAAACAAAACAAAGAAAAGATGTGTGACTGAGATCGTTGTTAAATGACCCATCCCTCCACCCCAACCTCCTCTCTATGCTGATTTTTGGCTCTATAATATCATAGAATTCCATCCTTTGATTCTACTGTAATTACCACAAATATGAGAGGGTACTTTTACTTTTTGATCGGGGCAATTCATTGCATTTTTATCAATAAAAAATACAATTAATGAAACAAGCAAATGTGTCCTGTTCTTTTACTGTCAACCATAGATTATGTATAAAATGGACATAGCAGATATTGGCTCATGGACTACTGTTCTGAAGCTTCAGGTCTGAAAATTGACTATCATCATCTTTTTAAACCAGATGGAACAAACCAGTGTTTGATTAAGAACCTGAGGACTATATTTGTGACTTGTCAATCATGAGGTAACCCAGCCTTTCAACATGCATGTTCTGTGCTGTACTTTATCCTGTCTTGGTGCTGCATCGGTAGAGGTGGTTTATACATTATTGTGACAATTAGTTGAAGAAATACAGCATTACTTCAGTACAGCAGTACATTACATTTTATGGTTTTTACCATGTATTTTATTGTATTTTTTATTGTTAAATAGTTTTTTTATTGTTTTTATTGTTTATTGTGAACACTTGTGTAACTGCTGCATAATAAATTATTCTTCAAGGGAAAAATAATAAAGTTAAAGTTATGCAAGAATTAAACCGTAATTTACAAAATTAACATCATGTTACAGTCCAAAAAATTTGAAATTCATGTTTGAAATGAACTTATATGTAAAATATTTACTGAGGTGACACATCAGTTGAGAAGTAGGATCACTTTCTCATGGATTTCTATTCAATCTTATTCCTTTGTGCAGATGGGGGGGAGCCTCCCCCTGCTGGCAATTTGGAAGAGGGAAAGTTTAATGCTCTTCCAGTTTGGCTTTTCTTTCAGACCTGGAGGCTACATCTACCTCTTACATACACTCTGTGGCTGGAATAGTATAGAATAGACCAGTCCAAACCACTTTGTTTCCCATTTACAGAGAACAATGGATTGCAAGGAGACATTCACTGAATGGGAAAGATAAAGTTTATTACACTGCCAAGGAACGTGGCAGAGTTATGTGACGATCAGTGTTAGTTTGTCCGTCTGTCTGTCTGTCTGTTGGCAACATTACTCAGAAACTGACGAATGGATTTGGATGGAATTTTCAGGGAAGGTCAGAAATGACACAAGAATTAGACCCAAGTGATTAGATTTCTGATGGATTTCATCCGTCAGAAATCATACAATGACTGAATAGCCTTGGTGGAGTACTGCACTCTCTGATTACTTTTCTTGTTACCTACATTTCATCAAGGAAACACATTCCAAACATACAAAAGGAATCATGTACGACAATAACCATAACTTGGAAAGGTCCCACTTGAGTCAAATAACACAGGTGGCCAACATGTCATGTTAGCAAGTACTGCATAAACAAAGACTTGAAACAAATCAAAACTGGTTTGTTTAAAGTGAGATTTTTTAGAGAAAAAAGGTTTGGGAACTTGTGCTGTGTTTACATTCTTTGAGATTCCAGATTCAGGTGATGATTCACTAAAAGCAGAGTAGTCATAATTGATATTTTCCTTTATTAGCATACATTAATTTTAAATGGTATACACACAACCATGCAAAGCCAGAGACACGTGCACATACAACATCCCACCACACACATTTCATCAATCTGTCTTTTCTGGTGTCCTGAAGCACAACTGCAGATGTTGTTCCCATCCATGCAGAATAATTACATATTCTAGCATCTCACATAAACACATCATTATTTACCCACCTGTCCTACACGCACACACGTGCTGTAAATAAACCTGCACAAATCAAAGATGATAACCCAGTTTGTGTTCAAGTGTTTATCCCACACACACACACACATATTTTGACAGCTTTCAAACTGGGCTACACCCCTGAGCACACATGTACACAAATAAGCATATACAACCAGGTTCACATATGTACAGAAAGCAACAGCTGTGAACTCTTCTGAGTGTTCCAGCCCACACACATTTATAATGAATTAGAACACTTTTAGCACCAGCTGAAGGGCTGCTTTGATGTTTCCCTTTTCAAGAACCTGCTTTAATTTAACAGATCAACAAGAGAGTATAAAGAAAGCATAAGAGTAGTACCGTAACTCTGTTTCCAGATCAACTTACCTGTAATTACTGCCCTCTGGAAACACACTGTCACACCCTGTTAAGAAGTAGCATTAGAATAAAGGGAGTAAATTGCCCAGCTTTACCCCACAAGTCTAGTTGGTTTAATTAAGGCAAGACAGCATGGTTTCTGCTAAGTAACTGAACTGTCTGAACGGTAAGATTTAATTCTTGTGCACCAGAGGGAAACACACTCACAAAGGCTCTCTGTCAGTCTGCCCATCACACTGTCCAGGCCTGAGTCAGTGAATGAGCAGCTAACTGCATCAAATAGAGTCTCTAGAAGACTTTGTTCAAAGTGAAATAAAAGACGGTGAATCGCACTGATATAGATCTTAGTTTTTGTTTCTCAAAACTGTTTCTTCAATTTCTGTTACCATTTGAGAAGGATTATTTAGAGGGATGTTATTTCCTCACATATCCACACACAGAGGGATTAGTCCATCCACCACCAGTATATGTGTGGAAAGGTCAAAAGAGAAAATCTCCTCCCAGGCCCTTAAAAAAAAGAAGTAAACTGCTGTTAATCGAGATACATTTTTAAATGGATCTTCTGTACTGATCCAGAATCTCACAATGTTCTTACTCTGAGTTTTCTACAGAGGGATTCCATCAATTTACCACTGAGATCTGCTGAAAATTTGAACATAAGCTGTTCAAAATGTCTTCTCCAGCTGTCAAACGTGACTCCCAGCAATGATGAAGTACCAACAGAACATGTGATGTAAAGTCAGATCTATAAGTATTTGGATAGTGACCCATTTTGATTTATGTATTTATTTATTTATTTGTATTTTTGCTGCCGTACACCACAACAATGGATTTGAAATTAAGCAATGGAGATGAGGTTGAAATGTGACTGTCTACTTTATTTCAAAGAGTTTAACAAAAATGTTACATTTGACTGTTTAGGAATTACATGAATGTCATTGTCCCATCATTTTCACAGGTTTAAAAGTAGGTGGATGGGTGACTGATATGCACTTTCATGTCCAGGTGTAGATCAATAATTTGGTACATTCTGAAAAAGACAGAATGCACTTCCAAGCTCAACAATACCAAAATGACCAGAGAACACACATCACAACATCTAGCCAAGTCAAGAAAACTCTCAAAGTGGTCTGCATATGATAAATAAAGCCTACACTCAAGATATGCATTCATCAATATAAATAATGAGACTTTATTTTTCAATGGAAACCATGGGCAACACTCAAGAACAGAAAGGCCAGGTCAGACTTTGGTAGAACAAAACAAAAGAAAGCTGACCAGTTCTGGAACAAGAGTCTTTGGACAGATGATACTAGCCTGAACTTGCACCAGAGTGATGGAAATGGAAGAGCATGGATAAGAAAAGTGAGGGTCTATGATCCATCACACCACAACATCTGTCAAACATGGTGGAGGCAGTATTATGATATGGGAGTGTAAATCTGCCAATGGAGCTTGCTCACTGGTGTACGTTGATAAACTGACTTCTGATAGAATTAATGTGATGGATTCTAAAGTTCTTAGAGTTATATATTCTGCTCAGACTCAGTCAAATAGTGGATAACTGATAGGACAACAACATGGATAATCACCCATCTGTGACAGAAGTGTAACTGAAAGCATGACTGTCACACCACACTCCTGCAGACTGAGAATTTTAGCTGCATATGTGTTATCTATCAGGAAAGTGAACCCTTAGCATGTGTGTTGTTGAGCATGGATGGAAATCTGAACAAACCCACCTGGCACTGGTTCAGAGTCCTGAGTGATCAGAGGGTCCCTGGGCAACAACCATTGATGAATCAATCAACCAACATCAAAAAGATGCAAAACAATGAGAAACAGATGCGAAATAAAGCCAAAGTGAAGCAGAATAACAAACAATGACAAAATGATTAAGAGTTGCAAAATTACTACAAAGAGATGCAAATCAATGACAAAGACAGACAAGCAAATACAAAGAGGCAAAAATTACTGAAAGAATCACAGTCATAGTCACAAAACAAATACAAAGACACAAAAAGCTTCTTGTCTTTTGAGATTTTCAGTGTAACTTGGTGGTTTCTATGTAGTTGTAGTGATGATGTTCTTAATGGGCAACAGTGCTAGTATGAACAACACATACTTCCGGTGTTGTTGTTTATTAGAGCATATCACATTCACAAAAATGTTGTACATTATGACTGTAGCTTAAAGGAGCAGCACAATGGTTGGTCCGCTGGAGTCTTTCTGTATGGAGTTTGCATGTTCTACATACAGGTTTTCTCCATGTGCTCTGGCTTCCTCTTATTGTCCAGAGACGTGTGTGGTAGAATAATTTGTGACTCTCAATTGGCTGTGAGACTAAGCAGAAATAGTTGTCTCTCTCTCTGTGTTACCCCTGTGACAGACTGGCAACCTGTTCACAGTTTACCCCGCCTCTCGCCTAATGTCAGTTTTGATTTTTCTTCTGTTTGTCTATTTATTGGTCCATGAGGATGTTAAGAGTAAACTCTGAGAATCCTGTGAGCACAGCAAAAGAGCCCCTGCTTTTCTTGTGTTTATTCTGGTTATGTTTAAATTGGACAGGATAATTTGTTGTCGAATGACTCATTCTTTAGCTCCTTATTCTTGATACGGAGGGTGGATTGTTTTTGGAGAAGCAGGTCAAAATCAGTAGTCTCGAAATACGATGATTTATTTCTGATGAGGAAAAGGAACCACTGTTGTAAGCAGCAAAATCTTCCTCTAGGCATGGAGTCAGCACCACGGTAAAGAGATACAAAAGGACCACTAAGAGACTCAAACAAGCCACAAAGAGATGCAAAACAGATGCAAAGACACAAACTTACTGTTAAGGAGCACAAAGGGACTGCAACGGACCACCATGAGATGGAAAAGAATGCTACAAAAAGACACAAAATTACCATACAGGGAGATAAAAAGATGAAAAGGTGGAATCCATCAGCATAAAAGACAGTTATATAAAGGAACAAGCACAAGCAATAGATAAACTAAGAAATTATTGCAGAGGCATGAAAGAACCGTTAAGTGATGCACAATGACCACAAAGACACACAAAATGCATGTGGTCATTTTGTGCGCTTTCAGTTTGGGTTTATTGCTTGTATACAGGGAGTATGAGGAACCTTTTACCCATCTGTGGCTCATTGTCTCACATCCCATCCATGTGGAGAGGTGAGATACTATGTGAATTTCAAGCTGTGTTTGATAGCAATTACAGCCTCCCTCAGTAGCAGCAGACAGTTACAGTACTGCAAACATGTTTTCACAAATATCTCATTGCCAACAGTGACACTAATTTGTTGACATAAAGTCAGTGGAACAGACACATCATGTTTCTTTAACTCAATGGAGCGAACAAACCAGCTTAAAAGCCATTCAACGTGCTGGTCAGATGTGGTTTGTTGTAAATTTCACGTGTGAAGCTGTGTCAGTGGAAAAGAAACAAAACAAAATACAAACAACAACAATAACAAGAACCAAAAAAAAAAAATCACTGGTACTTCACTCTTAGTTTCAACCATAATTGCTCTCCTCCCACTCTGTTGTGTACTACAAACACACACATGCACAAACAGGCCTGTATCCACAAACCCACATGCTCGCCCTTGTAATTCCAATAGGAGTTTTTGCCTCTTTGCAGTATCTCAGCCACTGTTATCTCTGCATCCACATGTTTCTCTGTCTCTCCCTCTTTCTGGGATCATTGGCTGTCTGTCAAATGATACCAAACCCGGGGATCACACAAGCACACAGAGAGGGATCAAGGATTTCTGGGGTTCGTGTTAATCTGCAGCACTTCAGTCAGTGTCATTTTCGGTGCGTTTGGTCTGGTGGTGCTGACGCTGTGAGTGGCTGGATGGATTGTGAATAGTTGGGAAGGTTCATTTGTCAGTCAGAGTGCAGATTGTACCAAGAATAGCAGTTGACTGAATAGATGGAGAAAGACCAACTGGGTGGCAAATTCTCTTCCAGAGTGTGACTGACATGGCTATTAGGGAAGTGGACTGGCTGATGAAGGGAAGGACTTACTGACTTTATCAACTCCTCTATACTTGTTATTCTTCATTTTCTACAGAACTAATACACTAACTGACCAAGAGACTGTCTTAATTAGAGGCTAATCGATAAACCTATTGATACTCCGAAGGATGCATCCATGATCTATTCAGTATTTCTTCCTGAATGCATTTTTTGATACTTGAAGGTTTACAATTGCATTCAGTTTTACATATTGGCAAAATAAATTTTTGGATGTCCTGTAAGCCCGCTATACTTTCCATTCATCTTTCTTTGCTTTGAGACTTCCTTTCCCTTTGATATGTGATGGCCAACAACTCCTTATCTACATAACCATCAGTAAAGATCAGCATTGTCATTCATTAGGAGTCAAATTTCTGGACATCTAATGAATTTAAGCCCAAGATTCTTTCTACCCTTTCATTCCATAGTGTTTACCAGTTCTTTTACTACCTCAGTGCTATTATTGATAACTTCATTTGTCTACAGTTATTGTCTACAATTCTTCTAAAAATCTGGTTCACTAATTTGTGACATGGAACTTTTTGAAAATGTCTGTCAAGCCTTAGTCTGCCTCTCTGGATGAAAACTTCAGGTTTAAGCCTGCCATTTCCTCCATGCATTTATTGCAGGTTACTACTTCATTTCCACTATCTCTGTGTTAATGGTTTCAAAATCCCCATCACTACATAAGACAACAACCACTGAGCAACAAGCTACATGCTAAAAAAATTTAAGTTTTGCAGAAAATTTGGACTGTGCAGTAAGTCAACCATGCTTGGTTCTTTCACTGAACTTGCTTTTTGTAACGATAACACCTCCTCTCTGGAAGCAAATGTTCAACCAAAACAGCTACCTCAATTCGGGATCATTGTTGCTGAATCATGAAGTTGGTACCACCATTATTGCGTTTGGTTTAAATAATTACATACATGAGTACATGAGGGTTTGCCCCTATGCACAGTGATGATGACGAGATGTATCCAGACCATTCTCAAGTGCTGTGGACATTGGTCTGGCTATGCAAAACTAATAAGGCCTCCAGTATTAACAAAATACAGGCTAGAAAGAAATAATGACTGTAAACATAAAAATCTACAGGGTTCCTTTCATTTTCTGGTCTTCAAGCTCAATTATTCTGTTTACCTAGACGTCTTTTCAACAGCAATTAGACTAAAATTCTGTTGGTTTTAACCTTGTTTGATAACATAGCTTCAGATCTATCCAAATGTCAAATTTCACATATTTTCTCATTGTCCAAAAATAGTATCCAACTAAAAGACGATTTTTTTTTTTAATGATCTGCTAAATCAAAAACAATGTGAAGTAACTAGAACAAGTTATTGTCCTTTGTGTTTTTGGGGGGCTTTTTTGTATTATGAAGTGAGAAACCTATTTACTGCCATGCTTTCCAAAAAGGTCACATCCATGAGAAGTCAGCGTGTCCTTGAAAACATAACTATATCTCGAAGCAACAATTCTGCTTAATGATAGTTATTTGGAGTCAGAAAACCAGCTGGCGGACTGACTGTTTATGAAAACGGACACTTGAAGACAGCAGTGGCGGCGTCCAACAGTTTAGCTGAGTTGGAAAGGGACAGCGAATGGCCATGTGATCTCAGTCTCTGTTTGCTCATTGAATCAAGAAACAAGAAGCAGCCATCTTGTCCATGTGGGAACAACACAATATGGATGTGGTAGCCTGTGTGTGTCCAATATTGAGTGTCTTGGCTGAGTCGTCCGTGATGACCGTGCCAGTAAAGCGGATGGGGAAAACAGAAATAGCTCAGATCATGGAAGGCTTTGATACGATGATCTTGTGGCACACACAGGACTCACACAATCCAGAATACGAGCCAATAGAACCTAAAATGGCATTTTGGCTCAAGTTCTGATTCTCAAGTCAACTGGGCTGTAAGATGGTTTGTTGCTGGGGATGCTCAAGTCAAAGAACTGAGAAATGAAGATGATAAAAGCAAAGTTCAACTTGAAACTTTTTTAATATGAAAAATAACTTCAAAATGGTGACATTTAACCTTGCAACGGATATACTAAGATTTGTTTATTAACAATTCCAATAAAGTTCCATACATGCGGGATGGTTTCATCCTTGACACAGAATGAAACATTCTGTCCACACAGCACAACATGTTTGTTATTATTTACTCCTGTACGTGCACAAACACATTGAGGTGAGTTCATGCTGAATTGTGGGAAAATTGCATGAGGGACCTGCTCAAACTGCAAAAATAAATTAATTGTCTGAGGGTCACAGGATCCTTCCCAAATTTATCAAAATTCTTGACCATCTTATCAAACTGAAGGTCATTGCACCACTTTGTCTTTCAGCTGCTGTACAAGAGCTGTGTGGCTGCAAACCATATTGGTAATATTACAGAGCAACTCTACTTACTTACATACTTTTGAGCTTTCTAATAAAATTGAATTTGAGAGTTTACTTGCCCTTTAATGGTCATGGCTAATGGATTAATCCAGCTTAAAGACAAGAAAAGTGAAGGTGCTATGCTGTGGCTGCAAACCATATTGATAACATTACAGGGGAATTCCATTTACTTGCATACTTTTGAGCTTTCTGGTAGAATTTGAGAGTGAAGTTACTCTTTAATGCTCTAGCTAATCGATTAATCCAGCTTAAAGACAAGAAAAATAAAGGTAGCACATGGTCTTTGCTGTGTATATTTACTTTGTACACTCACTCACTGAATGAGTCATTCATTTGCAACAATACACTGACATGGATCTTTTCTCCAACCTAATGGCTCATGAAGCTGAGAGCGAGGCCATTTATTCGGCTATTGATTATTTTGTGCTAATTCCTCATATGGTTACATTTACAAATACACATGAACACACACATTCAAGTTCCCCAACACTCTGAGACTTCCTCATACACATAATTTTTAAGCTAGGCTGGCTTTTGTAAGGAGTATTAGCGGCTCAGAGCATTTCACTGCAAGGGAATGGTTCATGCTCAATGGCTTGCTCAATAAACACACCACACAATGAATGTGAGCCCTGACTGATAGTGGCTCAAACTGCCAGAATCAGACCCACAGATCAGTGTAAAAGAATGTTCTTTCAGTTCCAGATACCAAAGATCTTGGGTAATATAAACCTTCTGATCATGTTTCAGTTCAATGAGTTAAGGCTACATAGTTGTAGCTCCAGTCAACTCCTGAACAAATCTTTACATTGAATTAATTCTAGTGATTCAGGAAACTAAAAAAAAAACAACAACAACAACAAAAAAAAAAAACTAGGAGTAATTACAAAATGGGGTGATAATTCTGTGTCCATCACTACAAATGACACCTTTTAAGTGGAAACTGATTTAATTGTTCATATAAATGCTCAATTCAATCTCCACAAAATGATGTTCTTTCGCAACTAAACTGTATTATGAATTACATTTTGAGAGAAGCTTATTAACTGCCATTTTTATGTTGGCTTGAACTGTATCACATATGATTTTCTATTCCACGTTTTGTTTTTTGTTTTTTTTGCCATGTATTGTAAAATGTAAATAGTCAACATTTAGAAAGCATTTTTCTACCTTAGTGGTACTCAAAGTGCTCTACATTGTCTCCTATTCATACACATATTTACACATGAATGGCGACAGAGCTGCCTACGAGATGCTTACCTGCCATTGGGGCCTGCTTTGGGTTCAGTGTCTTGTCCAAGGACATGTTGGCAGAGGATCAAACTGTCAACCTTGGAATTATTGGACAACATGCTTTACTACTTGAGCCAGAGGTGCCGAATTGTATTGCTTTACTGTCCTTTTCAGCCAACCAATTATGTTATAAATAGAGTGGAAGAGACTTCAAGCATGTAGTGATAGGTAGGTTTGTGTTTTACCCAGTGCAAAATCTTTTTCCTAACCACAACCAAGTGCTTTTGGAGCATAACAATAATCAAGCCAGTAACATGTAGTTATTCTTGTAAAAGTGTCAACCAAAGCGTAGTGTTTTCCTAATTCTAACCATGTGGTTTTGGTGTCTGAACGTAACCAAGCAGCGAGTTAATGCCCAATGTAAAAACCCGATGTAAACAAGAAATGAAAAAAACAAATACTACCAATCCCTGGTTCACATCCCGGCCTGGGCCAAGGATCTTTCTGCGTGGGTTTTCTCTGGGTACTCTGGCTTCCTCCTACACTCCAAAAACATGCCAACGTTAATTGATAATTCTAAATTTTCCAAAGGTGTGAATGTGAGAGTGCTTGTTTGTCTGTATATGGAGCCCTGTGATAGACTGGCGACCTGTCCAGGGTGTCCCTTGCCTTCATCCTAAATCAACTGGGACTCTCCAAACTAGTTTTAGAACTGAAGAAGCCTCTCGGATAAGAGGCGAAACGTCTGCAAGATCACAAGAATAAGTCCAGTTGCCTGAACTAAACCCTTCACCATAATGCTACCATGTGAACCCTGGTCTCCTGGAGGAAGGTCCAGTCGCTGAATTACATCTTCATCATTCCTTCCTATCTATTTAAAGGGAAACTTTTCCTACAATGACAAAAATAAGAAAAAACACATTGCATTATTCAAAATTAAATTACACGTCCCTAAAACTGTCATTGAAAATGCAGTTTGGGAGCATAACTGAGGGCTGAAATACAATGCTGAATGCAGCTTTAAGGTTTGGTGAAGTTTGTTCAAAATATAAAGTACTAAAGTTTATGAGATCATTGAGTTTGTAGGACCTTCAAATGTTCCATAAGAAAGAAGGGCCAGAAATCGTAATAAAAGTCTGAGTGAAGGGTATTTTTTTAGACAGCGAGTACAAATAGTAGAGAAGATTGTGTGATTCAGACGGGATGAGAGGTACTTCTTTAAAAGATGTGCTATCAGGTGAGAGCAGCTGCAGCTCCATGCATAAATTCAGGAGAAAAAAGGGACAGATAGTCAAGTGGAGTGATAAAGTCAGACACAAAGATAGACGCACAAAGTCATCACCGATTCAAAAGACTTAAATAGGAAGTGAGAGCAAAATGAGATACAAATAGGGAGACAGAACAACACAGAGAGACTCTGATGAAAAAAAAGAGTAAATAACCACCTCCGTCTATCTATCAAATGCTCACCTCTGTGTTTTCACGCCAAAACTTTCTCATGAAGACAACTTGGACAAACAAAGCGCAAGGGCATTATCACCCCAAAAATACAAACTTTATCGACAAACTTCCACCTTTCTTGATAAAGACGGACAGGATTACAACGTGTGCAGACAAAAAGGAAAAGACACTGCAAGGACGTTCAGCGACAATAACAACAGCTCTGACAACAACCCAAAACTTCCTCAGGAGTTCTGATGTCTGCTTGGGCCTGTTTATCCGAGTGCCACAGGGGCAGGAGAAGAAGGATTCAGGCTCACTGATACAAACAACTTCTCATCTCTTTGACTCAGTGGACCTGCTCACCTCCTCCTACCCTCCTCCTGTCTCTGATAGTCACTTCTCTGCAGCTTTCTCTCACGGTCCTTGTATGCTTCTCTTCTGTTCTCTCTTTAACATCCTTCCCTCGAATATACTATATATTAATCTGCATTTTTCATATCTTCCAGTCAACAGTTTCTTCTAAAACAAATAGCACTTCTATGCTCTTTGTGCAAAACACAACTTATGCTTCTCCTCAGTAGTTTACCTGTCGATAACTGAAACCTTTGTTTAGAAGCAGATGATTCAACTCTCAGCTTCTGTCATCAACCTGAATCATGCACCTTTTGAATACCCCAGGTCCAGACAGAGATTATCTGAAAACGCCACATCTGAATTATCCTTTGAATTGATACTTAGGCCTGGTAAACTTAGCCATGCAAATGCTGTAACTTTTCTCTGTAGAGTTTTACAGATCCGAATGTTATGTTGACCAGAATACTTTTCATATGTCACTGTAACCTTCACATTGAACACATCCATGTTAGAGCAAAAAAGCAATCTTTTTAAAAAATGGAACCCTATTTTGTAAAATATATGATAAGTAAGAAGCTGGTCTCAACTTTCTTTGAGCAGGACTTGACTTAAATTTTAAACTATAGCAGTGTCTTCAGCAGACTTTGCTATAGTATTTGTTTGAGGGTTGTGTAAGGGATGCAATCGTTGTGCATTAAACCACTAAGTAGTGGGATTCCTATCGCACCATTCACCAATTGAGAAATTAGAGGACCAACTACTTACATCCCAGAATTCGCAGCTGCAGCAGAAATACCTTCTTGTAAGCATTTGATGTAATACTCCACAAGTCTTTGGCATCCGCTTGTTGAAATCTTTGACCACTCTCTCAGATGACTGCGTGTTTTCTTGCATGTACGTTTAAAATCCCCCCCGCAGATGCCAATGGAATGCAAATCAGAACTTTCTCTTGGCCATTTCATAATCTCTATTTCTTCTTTTTGAACAGTACTTTGATGGATTTGTTGGTGTGCCTTCTGGTTCAGTTCAGCTTTCGGACAGATGACCTCATATTATCTTCCAGCAGTTTTTGATGTAATATACAGGCATCAGGCATAACATTACGACCACCTGCCTAATATTGTGTTGGTTCTCCTTTTGCTGTCAAAACAGCCCTGACCTGTCAATGGATGGACTCCTCTTGACCTCCGAAGGTGTACTGTGGTATCTGGCAACAAGATGTTAGCAGCAGATCCTTGAAATCCTGGAAATTGTGAGGTGGAGCCTCCATGGATCGGACTTGTTTGTCCAGCGCATCCTACGGATGTTCAATTGGATTAAGATCTGGGAAATTTGAAGGCCAGGTCAACACCTCAAAGTCATTGTTGTGCTCCTCAAACCATCTCTGAACCATTTTTGCTTTGTGGCACAGTGCATTATCCTGCTGAAAGAGGCCAGAATCATCAGGGAACACCATTTCCATTAAAAGGTGTACATGGTCTGCAATAATGCTTAGGTAGGTAGCATATGGCAAAGTAACATCTACATTTATGACAGGACCCAAAGTTTCTCTACCGTCACAGGCTTGCCTTCTTCCTGGAGTGCATCCTGGTGTCATGTGTTCCCCAGGTAAGTGACACACACACACACACACCTGGCCATCCACGTGATGTAAAACAAAAAGTGATTCATCAGACCAGGCCACCTTCTTCCATTGATCTGTTGTCTAATTCTGATGCTCATGTGCCCTTTTGATGCATTGTGCATGTGTCAACATGGACACCCTGACTGGTCTGTGGCTATGCAGCCCCATACGTATCAAACTGTGATGCTCTGTGTATTCTGACACTTTTCTATCAGAGCCAGCACTATGTTCTTCAGCTTTCTGAGGAACAGTAACTCATCTGTTCCACACGGGGCACCCTTCGCTCCCAACATCCATCAGTGAGTCTTGGCCACCCATGTCCCTGTCGCCGGCTTTCCACTGTTCCTTCCGTGGACCACTTTTGACAGATACTGACCACTGCAGACTGGGAACACCCCACAACAGCTACAGTTTTAGAGATGCTCTGACTCAGTCGTCTAGCTGTCACAGTTTGACCTTTGTCAAACTCACTCAAATCCTTATGCTTGCCCATTTTTCCTGCTTTTATCGCATCAACTTTGAGGACAAAATATTCACTTGCTGCTTAACATATCCAACCCACTAACAGGAGCCATGATGAAGAGATAATCAGTGTTATTCACTTCACCTGTAAATGGCCATAATGTTATACCTGATCTGTGTATATCTCATAGTTGAATCAATGACTATAAGCTGTCCTGTGATGATTTATCTGTCCAGAGCACATTGTTCCAAAAAACCTTATCAATGCCCGTATGTTCACTGGCAAACTGCCGTTTTGCACTCATCAATCCTGGATCAGTGCATTCAATCTGTTGCCTGGAGATCCTGTGAGGAAATTTCGGGCTTCTTCTTGTGTTAACTTTTCTAATCTCGGGCTGAATTTGCTCAGGTGGTTAATTCTGGGAAATTTGCAGTTGTTTGAAATCTCCATAAATTGTAGATGATTTTCTTCACACTGGAAATATAAATCTTCAAATCTTCTAAATCTCTTGTCAATCTTAGAGGCATCCACAACCTTTTCTTCTGAAAGGTGTACTTATTGTCTATCCATCCATTATCTATACACGACTTAATCTTCATTAGGGTCATCGGGAGGCTCGAGTCTATTAAATCTGACTTCGGGTGAAGGCAGGGGACACTCTGGACAGGTCACCAGTCTATCACAGGGCTACATATACAGACAAACAATCACACTCGCATTCACACTGACAGGTGGGAGGAAGTCAGAGTACCTCCAGAAAACTCATGAATGCACCAGGAGAATATATAAACTCCATACAGAAAGATCCCAGTAAGGCCAGGACGCAAACTTAGGATCTTCTAGCTGGAAAGCGAAAAAGCTAACCACCAAGCCACTGTGCAGCCTTATGCTTATTGTTTCACATGTAATTTGTTTCTATCCTCAGCATCTGATTATCTTTTCTTCTTTCTGATTTTGCATTGAATCTTTCCTCTCATTCTTCGTCTCCTTAAATCCCTTCATTAGTCAAAAGGTGGAAAAATCGACACATCAGTGAACACAACAGCCACGAGCAGAATGTGTTGAAGCCCAGTTAAAAGACAAAGGGGACGCAACCTAGTTGGAAGTCAGAAAAAATGAAGCAGAGGGGGACTGGAGGCAGTACTCACAGAGGACTTAAACACAACATATACACTACATGCTTATACACACAAAGGTGGAGTCACAACTACACGCCTGTAACTTGTGTGTGAAGAACCTTTTGTGCCCTGTCAGTGCGTGCATCAATGACAAGCAGCTGAATAAGAGGATGTGAGGGAATGATAGACTCAAAGGGTACAAGATAAAAGGCAAAACACACACATACACACACGCAGATGCAGACAAGACAATAACAAGTCAGTGGCTTTTGTGCCTCTTTGGGGAGACGCCATAATGTGCTTTTCTACTCGCCTTCCGCTCATCTTTTCATCTCCTTTCGTTTTTTCCCCCTCAGTAGAGTCAGACTGTGGTCCCAGAGTGGATATGAAACCGTCAACAACTTGTCATGGACCCGCACACCTTTTGTTCAGCTCTCAGTACACACACACACACAAACACACACACACAAACACACACACTGAAAGTCACTCGCTGCCACAAATACACACATCTTCACACACTTTTATCTCAGACTTTCTTCCACATGAATGCAGCCAACACAGCCAGAACAAATGATCCTCCTTTGTGACATGCATACATACACGCCGCATGTTCCCACTCATCATGGCATAGTTACTCAGTGGTAAATCTGAACCTCCTGAGTATGCTACAGTGTGTAACACTGTCACTGTGCAGCTCCCAGTGGTCTGAAGAAAACTGGTTTCATTGGTTTAGCAATGAAACTTGTGGATGAGCAAATGCTACAGTGACAACGAGAGCTCAGTACACTCAGTGAACTTTGAGAAGATGCAAATAGCAAAGAGGCAAAACATAGGCCTGGGTGACAAGAGGTTTTCATGCATGCCAGACCCACCACACCGGCATCTACCAAAACTCAATAGAGTTTGTTCCTCCGGTCGCTGAGTCAGTGGAGGTTGCTGGGTTAGTGTCTGTGGATCTCACTCTGCTTTATCTATCCTTCTTGTGGTCTTCTGACATCTTCATGATTGATCCAGTTGGGATTCTGTCGTATTTGGTGTTTGTGAAGGGTCTTAGATTTGTAAATGCTTTTAAGGTGTGAAATAAAGAGCACAAACAAATAAAATGCACCTTTCCTCTTAGAACACTGTCCATGCCTTACCTTTCTGTCTGTCCTGTGTTTGTTTTATGTTTCACTTGGGTATGCACAGCCCTCAATGGCATAATGTAGGAAACAGCTTGAAATAAACATGATAGGTTAATTTGCCATGAGGGCAGGTGATGGTCACAGTCACAAAGAAAAAAAAATTGCATGAAGCTTAAGTAATGACGCCATGGTTGGTTGGTGTCATTTTTGAGCGGATTTGCAGACAAAAAAGAAAAAAGAAAAAAAAAGGCCTGGGTGACAAATGCAGAGCAGAATGTAACTAATAGACACCCATTACAGTTTTTCTCAGTCTCTTTGGTACATTTCTCAGATCAGAACTGAAATTCTCAAAACTATTTGTTCAATCGTCACATCATCGTGTCACTTGTGCACATCAAAAAAGCAGTTTCTCATTTCTTTGAACAAGTAACAAATGCTTTGGTACATCCATGTAAATGATTCTATACAATTCTCTGTTGTTTCCTATTTTATCAATTGCTTATGTCATGTTGATCAAAATGTAATGTAATGGGTCTCTATTGAATAGTCTCACCCCCGACAATATTTGTGATGTGAATGAGAATTTGTGGCCCAACAGACAGAAATGTCAGGAAATGTAGGAAGACTGCACTGCACGTACAGTTTTTGCTAAGAAGATTGTCCTTTGTTCATATTTCTACTTTTGTTTTTTCTTTGTGCTATGTAGCGCTGCTTTCCTTTCTGTATCACAATGACGTGGTCTGTCAACAAATTACAGACAGTAAAAGCATAAATGTCAATCTTGTCCAGTCTCTTGCAATCAATCTCCCACATACACTAAGGTGTAACTTACAGTTTGCAATAACTGTCATCAAAACTTTAGCCATAGTTTACATCAGAACATCCCTCCAGGGTACACTGTTGTAATGACAACATGACTAAGCAATTTGACTGTCTTAGCCACACACGTCACAAGGACTGGTCATTCTGATACCACTGACATGTTCACATGTTCACAGATGTGTACTTTTGAGGGACAAACTAAGGATTCTGAGCAAGAGACTGGCTTTTGTAGGTAATCCATGGTGTTTTGCTTTTTGTATGAATTATTCTGAGAAATGCACTTACTGTTTTGCAAATATCGAGGATGATTGGAGAAATGTACCAAAGCGACTGAGAAAAACTGTAATAGAAATGACACAATTGTTCAATGGAATGTTTGACACCTTTGTTTCATTTAAGCCTTATTGATCTTGGCCTGTTTTGAGTGTTTCTGAATACTTTTCATTATGCCTTTATGTACCATACAAAACCTGCTTATCCCACCCATGTTTGTTTGTTTGTATGTTTGTTTACAGTACATCATAATAGTCAGATCATATAATTCGACTATTATTTTCTTCACTCTGTCAACCAACTCGATCAACATGTCTATCCATCTGTCTGTCTGTCTGTCTAGCTATGGATTTCTTTGTTTGGTTGTGTTTTCTGTAAATGTAGTTTTTTTTTTTACATTTTTTTTTCTAAATGCGAGACCTGTGTTGTCACATTAATAAATGCTTTCTCTCATATTTTCTTGTCTTCAGCCTGTTTGTGTGTTTTTTCTGAGCACTGAGCTCTAAAGGCCGGCATACATCACTGTGGATATCCTTGAATGAATACAGGCTCAAGCTTAAAATAACAGAAAAGCTATCTCTCTACCAAAAGGGTCTGATCACACATTTAAATGTGCCACTATGGCATCATCAAGGCCCTCTTTTTCTCGTTATGTGTTTTTTTGGGGTTTTTTTGCACAATACCTGGATTCATTCAGCTACGAGGAAAAGTAATGCTAGTTGTAATTTGTACTTTGCATAATGTGCATAGAGGCACCAAATGAGTCGTGAATCGTTCAAGTCCATGTTTCATTACAAATACAAAGTCTCTTTCACAGTGTTGCATTCTTTTTTTATGGTAGACTGAACATCACTAATCACTTGCAGAGTACAGGACTGGTATATTTTCATTCATAAAGCAATACTGGGTAAACCTGACTGAACTCTTCTCTAACTTAGCTCAGTTATGCTGCTCCAAGTTCCTTTATCAGATCAGGGGAAAATTGGAGAGCACTGTTTTTCTATTATGCATGGAGATAGGTGTAGAAATTGTTCTCCACATGAACCATACAAGAATATATTTAGCAAAATTGCTGCAGAAATTAGCCTCATACGACAGAATCAAAAGTACAGGGTGGGCCATAAGTTTCCATCCATTGGAAAATACATAATGCATTTTTTTTGTGTTTCAGATACCCCAGAAGATGCGTTTGATGCAATCTTTGGAGGCACTTGAAGGCCATGGTGTATCAGGTGAAGATACAAGACATAAATCATCTCAAGGAACATATCACCAACGCCATTAAAAGCATAACGTCAAGTGTGCTAATGCAAGTTCATCAACAGTGGAAAACACATATTAATATGTGTTTTCAAAACAATGGTCATCATATATATATACATATATATATATATATATATATATATATATATAAATGGTTTTCCAACATCAAATGTTTATTTTTCCTATAACTTTTTGCCCATCCTGTAGATATATATGTAGCAAAAAGTGTCGACTGCAACACGCAAAAAACTACATTTTATGATTAAAATTGCACTCGTTAATCTACTCAATTTAAATTAAGTCTCAAAGAGACTTTCATTAAAATGAAGTTGATCAGTCTCATTATGAAAGCCCTAATCTCTGATTTCATTGACCTCCAGTTCCCAAAACAAGGAAATACACAGTAGAACCAATGATAATTATATACAAACATTTATTAACTAATACTACAAATAAACAATAAACAACAATGACATGACAACAACAGAGGGTGAATAAATGAATGAATAAATACAGATAAACTAACTGTGACTAAACGTGAACTGTGATCGTCGGTGGAAGCAGCTAGTAGAAAAGATGATGAATGTAGAATGACTTGAAAACTGGAAAACCAATTGCAATTTCTAAATTCACCCATTGAGCAGATTTGTGCATCGTGTGTGCATCTTCCACAAACACAGCAGATTTGTTGTGTTCTTCTTCCATACTGGTCCTGATCAACCTGGTATCAGATACTGAGTCCAGATCGTCACTCCAGTGATGTTGCATTTCTTTAATGTTCTGATTTCTGCTGTTCAATCCATGCCTGCAAACCAAGTTCTGTGTTTTAGGTAGGGAGATCAGAATGCCAATCCTGCTGAGGTGTGGTTTTCCTCACAGTTGACACTTTATGACCCTTATCAGATTCTAGTGGAGCTAGGAGGCATCCTGTGGTCTCCAAGAGAGCCATGAAAGGTGCTTTAGTAGTAAACCTCTGATAAGCAGATGTTTCATTTGGAGGCGAATTTTGGGTTAACTGTCACCTGGTGCTTTACCAAATTACAGCTTTGAAACAGGGTCTTTGGATCTTTGTGTGTTGCTCTGGAATGTTCTGTTCCTTAGTACACTACATGCACATTGAGCTGTATTCTAGATCTATATATCCATTATCTATACACTGCTTAATCTTCATTAGGGTCGCGGGGTGAAAGTATTAACCATCAAGCCACTGTGCTTAAAGTTATATAACTAATTTATCTTAAAGTTATATATATATATATATATGTATATATATATATATATATATATATATATATATATATATATATATATATATATATATATATATACATATATATATATATATACAGTGCCTTGTGAAAGTATTCAGCCCCCTTGAACTTTTCAACCTTTCGCCACATTTCAGGCTTCAAACATAAAGATATAAAATTAAAATTTTTTGTCAAGAATCAACAACAATTGGGACACAATCGTGAAGTGGAATGAAATTTATTGGATATTTTATACTTTTTTAACAAATAAAAAACTGAAAAGTGGGGTGTGCAATATTATTTGGCCCCTTTACTTTCAGTGCAGCAAACTCACTCCAGAAGTTCAGTGAGGATCTCTGAATGATCCAATGTTGTCCTAAATGACTGATGATGATAAATAGAACCCACCTGTGTGTAATCAAGTCTCCGTATAAATGCACCTGCTCTGTGATAGTCTCAGGGTTCTGTTTAAAGTGCAGAGAGCATGATGAAGACCAAGGAACACACCAGGCAGGTCTGAGATACTGTTGTGGAGAAGTTTAAAGCTGGATTTGGATACAAAAAGATTTCCCAAGCTTTAAACATCTCAAAGAGCACTGTGCAAGCAATCATATTGAAATGGAAGGAGTATCAGACCACTGCAAATCTACCAAGACCCGGCCATCCCTCTAAACTTTCACCTCGAACAAGGAGAAGACTGATCAGAGATGCAGCCAAGAGGCCCATGATCACTCTGGATGAACTGCAGAGATCTACAGCTGAGGTGGAAGAGTCTGTCCATAGGACAACTATCAGTCGTACACTGCACAAATCTGGCCTTTATGGAAGAGTGGCAAGAAGAAAGCCATTTCTCAAAGATATCCATAAAAAGTCTTGTTTGAAGTTTGCCACAAGCCACCTGGGAGACACACCAAACATGTGGAAGAAGGTGCTCTGGTCAGATGAAACCAAAATTGAATTTTTTGGCCACAATGCAAAACGATATGTTTGGCGTAAAAGCAACACAGCTCATCACCCTGAACACACCATCCCCACTGTCAAACATGGTGGTGGCAGCCTCATGGTTTGGGCCTGCTTTTCTTCAGCAGGGACAGGGAGGATGGTTAAAATTGATGGGAAGATGAATGGAGCCAAATACAGGACCATTCTGGAAGAAAACCTGTTGGAGTCTGCAAAAGACCTGAGACTGGGACGGAGATTCATCTTCCAACAGGACAATGATCCAAAACATAAAGCCAAATCTACAATGGAATGGTTCACAAATAAACGTATCCAGGTGTTAGAATGGCCAAGTCAAAGTCCAGACCTGAATCCAATCCAGAATCTGTGGGCAGAGCTGAAGACTGCAGTTCACAAACGCTCTCCATCCAACCTCACTGAGCTCGAGCTGTTTTGCAAGGAAGAATGGGCAAGAATTTCAGTCTCTCGATGTGCAAAACCGAGAGAGACGTACCCCAAGCGACTTGCAGCTGTAATTGCAGCAAAAGGTGGCGCTACAAAGTATTAATGCAAGGGGGCCGAATAATATTGCACGCCCCACTTTTCAGGTTTTTATTTGTTAAAAAAGTTTAAAATGTCCAATAAATTTCGTTCCACTTCACGATTGTGTCCCACTTGTTGTTGATTCTTGACAAAAAATTACAATTTTATATCTTTATGTTTGAAGCCTGAAATGTGGCGAAAGGTTGAAAAGTTCAAGGGGGCCGAATACTTTCACAAGGCACTGTATATATACAGGGATTAAAGTTCTCCGTCTCTAGACGGATTTCCGTCAGTTGGAAAAAGAGGGAGGGAAAAAAAGTTGCACGCGCATTTGTTGTGATTGAGTTTTGACTATGGAATTAATGACGCTGGTGTAAACCAGTAAAGCCAGTCAGAGCCTTGCTATTAGCCAATCAGAAACACAGGACGGCGGCTTCACCACTGCCCCCCAGAGAAGGATCTGGAGCTTCTCTCAGCCATTCCGCTCCAGTGATGAAAAAACAAAGTATGAACGGGTCCGCTGGTATGAGGGGACAATGTAACCAGAAAATATATATATATAAAAAAAAGCACCCCCTCCTCAGCCCAAGTACCCCTGACTGCAGCCCGCAGATCGGGGCGTGCCTCAACGTGGGCGGAGCTCAACGTTGAGCTCCGCCCACGTCGAGCTAAACGTGGGCGGAGTTAAACGTTGAGCTCCGCCCGCATAGCGCAGTTGAACCGCCGAAGAAGAAGAAGAAGAAGTTTCCAAAATGGAGGTAAGCACGTGTATCTTTTGTTTAAACGTGCTGTTTTAACGTGTTTTAACGTTGCTGTTTTGCTATTTTGTGATAGATAAGGAAGGAAGTGATATTATTTTATCTCCAGCTGCATTATCTCCTTGCATTAGTTTTAGACTTACGTCAGACTTATTTATTTTGTCACGTGCTAAGTAGTAAGCTCATTAGAAAAGTGACGTTTAACAAAACAAAACGATGCCATTCCTTTTAGAATTAGACTAATTCAAAAATATTCAGAGTAATCTACTGGAATTGGAGGAGAAGCTAGAGGCGTGGAGGTTTGCCCTGGAAAGGAGAGGAATGAAGGTTAGCCGCAGCAAGACGGACTATCTGTGTGTGAATGAGAGGGACCCAAGTGGAAGAGTGAGATTACAGGGAGAAGAGATCAAGAAGGTGGAGGATTTTAAGTACTTAGGGTCAATAGTCCAGAGCAATGGAGAGTGTGGAAAAGAGGTGAAGAAGCGTGTACAGGCAGGCTGGAACGGCTGGAGAAAAGTGTCATATGTGATAGAAGAGTTTCAGCTTAAATGTTAGGAAAGGTTTACAAAACTGTGGTGAGACCAGCCATGTTGTTTGGTCTGGAGACAGTGTCCCTGAGGAAAAGACAGGAGGCAGAGCTGGAGGTAGCAGAACTGAAGATGCTGAGGTTCTTTTGGGAGTGACCAGGATGGATAGGATCAGGAATGAGGACATCAGAGGGACAGCACATGTTAAAGGCTTTGGAGATAAAGTCAGAGAGGCCAGACTGAGATGGTTCGGACATGTCCAGAGGAGAGAGAGTGAATATATTGGTAGAAGGATGCTGAGTTTCCCACTGCCAGGCAGGAGGCCTAGAGGAAGACCAAAGAGGAGGTTTATGGATGTGGTTAAAGAGGACATGAAGGTAGTTGGTGTGAGAGAAGAAGATGCAGAAGACAGGGTTAGATGGAGGCAATTGATTCTCTGTGGCGACCCCTGAAGGGAAAAGAAGAAGAGTAATCTACTGGAACGATCATGTTTAATTAATGAAATATTGTGTTAGACATAAAATAGAACTTATTGCTTTTGTTTGTGGAATAAATCCGGATCTGGAAGAAAAATCATGTCAAACCATGGCGGTTGATATGTATATAGATATACATTTAAATGTTGTATCTGATCAGTTGTATTGGGCCAGTCTGGACTAAAAATGCCAATCCGGCTCCAGCTATCATGTTACCAGACGGTGAACCGTTCTTTCCTGTCGAGACATCTGTTAGCATCCATTACATGACATGAATCAACATTTGTTGTTAAGATGAAAAGTCGTTTCAGATTTTTTTGCCTTGTGGATTTCTCAGTATTGTGCCCTTTTTAAGTCTATTTTTCCCCTCTGATTTGTAGAGACACATTACCATACTTTTGGATGGCGATACACCAACCACAACAAAATGCAGCAGCAGTGAACATTTCCACTGTCCTTTCTGCAAATATGAGGGAGCTAAACATATGGTGGAGAACCATATTAAAGGCCATTCCTCAGTAAAACACAGAGGTACTTACTTCTGGCACATATTTGGATGATCAATATTTTGTTACAAGTACAAATGTTAATTACTTCATTCCTCTCTTTCAGAATTGACAATTTTCAAGTGTGGCTTAAGTTGTCGGACAGCTGCACATTTTCATTGCTGCTATTGTGCTGCAACAATTATTAATAGAAGACAATTTATAAGACACTTAGAAATACACCAAGAGGATGAGCATGCTGCAGCCCTAAAAGAACAAACAAAGACCCTCGCAGTGCCTCCTGTACAGCTCTCTGTGGCCCCCACTCAGCTCCCTGTGGCTCCTGCACAGCTCCCTGTGGCTCCTGCACAGCTCCCTGTGGCCCCCGCTCAGCTCCCTGTGGCTCCCGCTCAGCTCCCTGTGGCTCCTGCACAGCTCCCTGTGGCCCCCGCTCAGCTCCCTGTGGCTCCCGCTCAGCTCCCTGTGGCTCCTGCACAGCTCCCTGTGGCCCCTGCTCAGCTCCCAGTGGCCCCTGCTCAGCTCCCTGTGGCCCCTGCTCAGCTCCCTGTGGCCCCTGCTCAGCTCCCTGTGGCCCCCGCTCAGCTCCCTGTGGCTCCCGCTCAGCTCCCTGTGGCTCCTGCACAGCTCCCTGTGGCCCCCGCTCAGCTCCCTGTGGCTCCCGCTCAGCTCCCTGTGGCTCCTGCACAGCTCCCTGTGGCCCCTGCTCAGCTCCCTGTGGCCCCCGCTCAGCTCCCTGTGGCCCCCGCTCAGCTCCCAGTGGCTCCTGCACAGCTCCCTGTGGCCCCCGCTCAGCTCCCTGTGGCCCCCGCTCAGCTCCCTGTGGCCCCCGCTCAGCTCCCTGTGGCTCATGCACAGCTCCCTGTGGCCTCCGCTCAGCTCCCTGTGGCTCATGCACAGCTCCCTGTGGCCCCCGCTCAGCTCCCAGTGGCCCCCGCTCAGCTCCCTGTGGCTCATGCACAGCTCCCTGTGGCTCATGCACAGCTCCCTGTGGCCCCCGCTCAGCTCCCAGTGGCCCCCGCTCAGCTCCCAGTGGCCCCCGCTCAGCTCCCTGTGGCTCATGCACAGCTCCCAGTGGCCCCCGCTCAGCTCCCTGTGGCTCATGCACAGCTCCCTGTGGCCCCCGCTCAGCTCCCAGTGGCCCCTGCTCAGCTCCCAGTGGCTCCTGCACAGCTCCCTGTGGCTCATGCACAGCTCCCAGTGGCCCCCGCTCAGCTCCCTGTGGCTCATGCACAGCATCCGGATACCCCTCAAGCATCTCGTCGCACAGTATATGGAAAACACAAGAAAGTCACTTGTCCTCACTGCAGCATGATGTTGAACAAGAAAAACTTCAAAACACACTGCAAAAGAAAACATACCCACCACTTTGAGACGGTGTCGAAGGACAGATTTTTGGCCTCTCAATGTGTTGATGTCAAAAATGGTGTGTTTGCAGTTGAGAAATCCTTTTGTGGTCCAGCAACACCCATACATGTCATCAAGAATACTTGGGGACCAACACACAAGGTCATGTGTGAGGTCAACCAGTGCCGTCTGAACAGTGACTTTGCACAAAGAAGCGGGATGTTGCCATACGAGTGCCCCCATATACTGTCTTTATTGTATTGCCCACGTGCTGACAATCAAAACGTGACTCTAACAGCTGAGGCGTTGAAAACAATGGTGGACAATAAATGGTTTGGTGAGGAGCGTAAAGCCAGTCTCTTGCGTTTTCAGCAAAGTGCTGTTGCAGAGGGTGTGCCCCTGTCTGTGCATCTGACTGTGGGTGGTCCACCTTCCAAATTTCATATCTCTGTGTATGAACCAAAGATAACCTATTACAGTAGGTTGGGAAGAGTGATTGTGTCTTACGACACAAAACAGAACAACTGGCATTGTCCCTGCTCTAAAGCAAGACACTCTTGCATTCACAAAGCTGTTGCTAAATGGCATCTCTTTGTCACAAAGAGGGAGCTATTCCGAAAGGTGAAGAGCACAGAGGAAGAGACACACAGTCCAACCGAGGCCACCACAGATCAAAATGCAAGTGAGAACAGTGTGGAGGACAGTTATCCACCAGGTAACAGAAGTGTTGCAAGGATGCTTAATTACCTCCTCACAAATAAAAAGCTCCCTGCAGATCTGCCCCAAGCTCTCATGGAGCAGTCAAGAGAGGGAAGAGCAAAGGACAGCTTTCCAAAGCACCTTATCCCTAAAGAAACAAAATGTGTAGAATGTGAATACACAATTTGTGAACGACAACTCATAACATCCAAAGCCAAGATCCTGACAAGCACGGGTGTAGTTGAAGGTTGGTACTATCACAGGTCTTTCTATGGTCTTATCATTTAGTGTGTTACATAATTTATATGTACATGACAAACAAAAAGAATAGTTCTACTAATCTCAAAGGACATTCCAGCAACAACCTTAACCTTTGTTTGGACTGTGTTTTTAGGCATATCAACGTACAGGAAGACATGCCTGAACTGTGGCATGATCTACAGATACCAGGAGTGGGAGGATGGTGTCCACAACTTTGACGACCACATAATCTTGTCTCTGCATTTGTGCCTGATGATTAGGAATGCATTACAGGTGAGATCGTATAATTCAGTAATGCATTTTGCTCACTGAAAAGTCCAGTGAATTGATTTTGTATGTAATGTGATGTTATTTTAATTTCTTTCCATCCTTTTGAGTGACACCACAATTCAACTCACAGTAATACAAAAAAAGTTTTGACAAGATAAAATATATTTAATTTTATTTCCTAAGGTGATTGAAGGTGCAATTCTAACAAAACAACTTACATTTTGAAATTATGTAACATTAGAATACTTCTGTTCTCATCATGTTCCAGACGCATACAGCTATCAGCAAAGTGATAGAAATAATCGAAACAACGGAGAACGTGTCCTTTCCGAACAAGGAGAGAGTTCTCCAAGCCTACCTTCATTTTGAGGCCCTTACAAACCATGACTACAGTTACAGTTGTGTGTCATGTGGCTATAGCCCAGTGGTTGTTGTGATGGATCTTCACAAGAAAGGTGTTTTCAATTTGCCAGGTGAGTTTGATAAGCTGTTATTTCACATAGGTATTGTAGCTTCATTGTTTGTATAGCATCTCCTCTCCCTCTTCTGTGTTGTAAACTGTTTTCTTGTCTGTACTCATCTATTGCACGTCTGCCCATCCTGGGACAGGGATCTCTCTTGTGTTGCTCACCCTGAGGTTTACTGTTTTTTTTTCTTGGGAGTTTTTGCTAAAGGTCTAAAGGCAGAGGATGTTGTTATGATGGTTTGTAAAACCCTTTGAATCAAACTGTTCATAAAATATGGTATACAAATAAAATGACCTTGCCTCTGGACTAAAACCACCAGGTTCAGGAACAGGTTTTTCCCAACAGAACTCTTCCCCCCCCTCCGCCCCTTACCCACTCACACACACGTCCCAACCCCCTCAGGAAGTGAACTTTTTCTCACTTTGTACTACCACTGTACTGCACTGTACTTCACAGTAACACTATACATACTGTCATAATCATTGTACTCTATAATCATAACTGTACCTGTACATAAATATAATAGTCATACTGTATCATAGTCATAGCCCATTTATGGTGTGTACATGTCTATATCCATAGTCCTTTATATCATAGTCACTTTAGTCATTCATACTGTATACTGTACTATATACCTACTGTGCACTTGTATACTTCTATGTCTATCATACTATACCTTATCATAGTTATTTAATCACTTCTGATCAGATACTATATGCATTTTGTTGCTCTGTACTTGTGACATGTGCAATGACAAAGCTGAATCCAATCTAATCTAATATTCTGTCAGCTCTTGTGCTCAGATTTTTTTATTAGTGATTGAAATGGAAAAAATGAAACTGTTCTTTTAACAGTGAGTGAGATCCAAAGCTTGCCTGATGATTATGATGGCCATGTGGATATAGCAAATTTCTGGGATGCTGTGGCCATGGAAATGATTAGTCGTGGTTTAATTCCATGTAAGTAATTTGAAAAGACAGGTTAAGAGCAGTTGCACTTAAGTAAAGTATATTAATATGTGTTCAGTCTTGTGCTAATAATAGCTAATATTCTTCATATTTGTTCACAAAGGTGGTCGAAAGAACCCTTTTGTTGTGTCCCCCAGTTATCATCACTGGGCCCCATGGATTGGCCCACACACCCGAAGATCGAATTCAGTTTTAAACACTGAATTTGAAAAAATGCAAGCTCCAAAAACGCCAAACAATGGGGATGATGATGATGAAATGATTAATGAAGAGCGGCTCACAGATGAGCTTGTGAACTTGAAGGTGAATTAGTTGATGAAATATGCAAAATCCACTTTTTGTGCTAAAAAAAAATATGTCTATGCTTTATTCACAATATAAACTCAAATGCATGTTTGCAACAGGTAGAGGAGATCAGGGCACTCTGTAAAAACTGTGGTGTGGATGACAAAGGCTCAAAAGTGGATCTTGTCATGCGACTTTCTGAAAAAATGTCAAATAGAGTCACCTACAACAAGGTGTTTGAGAAAGTGTGGGCTGCCTCTGGTAAGTGAAGTAATGTGTTCATCATCAAACAGTATATATTTATGTAAGTTAGCCATACATGTTCCTAATGTCAGTTATTACTCATACTATAGTCTCATAATATGCATTTGAGACAAACTGTAAAAGTGGGTGATACAAATAAAATTGCCCTTGACCACTGTTTTTCTGTTTCCAGGTGGTTGGGCTGTAATCACCTGTCCATGTGGGGTTGTGTATTCACTGAAGTTCAACCTCAGAGCAGAGAGTCCACGGGACTTTGTGGATCTCTTGTTATCGTGGAAAGACTTTCCCAATGTTTCGGTGTATGATTATGCCAGAGGGCTGGCATTGCATGCGAACCGCAGGCAGCCAGGAATCTTTGCCCCTTTTCAAGGAAGGTTACTGGATCCCACCCAAGACAACATAAAGCATGCCTCAGAGAGCAAGGTTCATGTCAACTTGCCATGGCTGAAAAACTCTAAGATGCCAGCTGATGAAAATGGTCACCCTCTCACTGGGTCCTCGCAGCATTTTGCTTTAAACGATGTGTTCCATCAAGGCAACAGCAAAGACCAGAGGGAGGTTCTGAGAAAGCTGGAGCTTGTGCCTGAGCTTGCTGGTCTTATAAACAGCCAGTGTGTGGAGCAGCTGTTTTCTGGGATGAGAAAGAACAATTACTTTTTAAATATGACAACCCCATCCACACACATATTTCTACAAAGAAATATACTTCATCATTACAACATGGCAAAGAACAAAAGAGTCCGAGAACAGTATAGCAAGATTGTTCCCTCAGATGTTGAAATGCAATGTGACAGCCATGGAAGGCTAGTCTTAGGTATGTTCATGAATATTTATGCACATTTATTGTCCTCATCCACTTTACACAACTTTATACAATGTATGTAATATTATCTATTCTTTTTGCTCATTCCCCATCAGCTGGAATGCCAACGGGGTCATCTGACAACAGCAAAGACCAAGAAGAATGTCAAGAGTGTGAGTCCCTGCTAAAATATATATATATACATGTATATGTATGTGTGTGTGATTCAAAGTAGAAATGTGACATTTCACACTTAAATTTTTTTTAATGTTTTTTTGTTTTTTTTTCTCCCCCACTAGTAATTGATGGCAGTCAGCAGAGACCTCCTGGACACTTTACTAGTCTCCATAACTTGTCAGCACACAGAGCATGCTGGGGACAGAAGCTCAACGACATCCAGGAACAACTGGTAATGTCAACCATTGTGCCACTGTAAATATCTCTGAATGGTATTAATATAATCAAAAACATGTTTAAAGACTTTGTTTTCTTCCACCAGCTGTCAGATGTCTTGGATGAGACCAAAAGTCCCACTGAGTACCTTGCAATGGTGAACAACATCATCCTGACTCGCTGTGACTTTTGGAGTCTTGGTTTGAGTCGAGACATTGACGGGATGGTAGGCATAGAGAATGTGTTGTGCTGATATGATTTATGTTTTTTTTTTTTGTTTGTTATTATTTTAATATAATTTGTGTTTGTTTTCTACTAGATCCTGAACTCTTGTCTTGAAGTCATTGGGAAGGTAGAGTAGCTATGGTGAAACACTTAATTCAAATGGATTGGATAGTATATTTCAATTATCTATCTCTGTTACAGAGAATAGAGCACGTGTTTGCTGCCAACAGCCATGTCATTGCCACATGGTTTCCACCATCATCCACAAACCCCATGGATCACCTGCCGGTAATTTGTTAAAAAGTTACTTTTGTAGTGAAGTTTGAGCATTTCATATTCAGTTATTGATATCTTTTTACAGGACAATGCAGCCAGTCTCCAGTGGGTTCTGCTTCCGGTATTTGTACCTGGACACTGGATACTCTGTGTAAATACATTTTTATCTTCCTCTATTATGACCTTACACAACAAAGTTCATTGCTGATTTAAATTTTTTTGGTATATTAAATGCATGGCAGCTTTGTTAGTATTTCTGTAACATTCCATAACTTTATGTGTGTGGTTATATTTGAACACATTTAACAGATACTGAGGCCACAGGCTAGAGAGATTTTCTTTCTAGATCCCCTCTGTGGCAGCGGCTGGAGAGATGAGAGTAGAGTCCATCTATTCAGGTTTTTAGGGCACCTTCCAAGATCCTTCCTGGACAGTGGTAGTTCTGTTTTAAACCACTTGTCCTTTGTTTGTTTTATGAATGGTTCTGTTTTTATTTGAATGTCAATATCCCCTGCATTAAGATGTTCCAAACAAACAAAAACAAACAACAAAAGTGAGTGTTTGTGATGGATAGAAGTAATTGTTACATTATTCTTATTTATTGTTACATTATTCTACGCAGATGGAAACAGAACCATATATTTTGTTCGAGTGGGGCAGTTCTGTTCAAGCCCATTACAAAAACATTTGATTTGAAGTTCCAGCCTCTTCCTTATTCACTTTCAACTTTGTTCCAAGTGTTGCTTTAAAATGGTTTATTGTACTTTTATTTACTTCCACTTACTCTTTGACCAGGCACATTGCTCACAGCCTATCTCCTGGACCTTGGAGGGAGCTTGGTGTGAATGATGTTCAGGTGAGACATTACTACATTGCATTTGCTAACATTTGCTATTTTCTTGCCATTCTTTTATTAAAATACTACTTTCACACCCAAGGGCCTAACACTCCAAAGATCCTCCAACAACTGTGGCGTGTTTGTTTTGATGGTAAGAACTACTCAGTATGTTATATCGATTATATTTATAAAATGTTTTTTCTGCATTTAAAACACACTCTTTGTATTGAAAAATTGTATCCTGACAGAATATGCATGATGTTATATTAACCAGTGTATCTTGAATTACAGTATGCTCTGTACATTGTAATGGGGGCCAGTTGCGATTTCAGTGAGGTATGTGCAAATTGTGACACGTTATGCTTGACTGTAGCGATGAAAGTATTATTTTTCGAAACATATTTTAATCTTCTGCATTTCCTTCTTCACAGGAAAACATGCTGCAGATTAGAAGATGGTGGTGTCTTGTTCTCCTGCAGAACTTCCCCATGCCGTAAGCGCCCTCAGTATCACACTTTTAAACCAGATTCTTTTAAATCACGTTTTACTGTATTCACTGTCATCTGACCTGCATGAATGTTTTCATTGTGAATGTTTGTTGTCATTAAATCACCAAGATCTGAAGAAGAGAGACTGCAGGAAAGAAAGAAGCGACAAGAGCAGAAAAAACTACAGGTGAGAGGTCATGTGATAAATTGGTATATAGTGAAACTATTGCTTGAAGACTGATCCCTGCTACTTATTTCAGGATGTGGCTGAAGTCCCCCTGAAAAAGTTTAGGCTTTCAGAATCTGCCACTGAAGCATCAGGTACTGTTCCAGCCAGCATTGTCTCACACATATCCGTTGAGGTTCGATGTCACAGAGCAGTCATTATTTCTCTGTTAATCATCAAAACATTGTCATTGTGCCTGTAGACACCACAATCTGTTTCCTTTCTAGATGAGGCTGAGAACCTGCCAGGACTGGGAACAGGAAACAGGGTATATTGCCTGAGATGGGTAGTCTCATTTCAGTGTTTTCTGCAATCTCCGAGCCTTTACTTAAATAACGGTTTTCTTTATTTTTGTTTAGGGGAATCCTTTGGTCAGGGATGCAGTGGCGGCAGCCCAGTGGTGTGAGACCACAACTTTCAAGGGAAAAATTTCCCTTCCCCAAGTTGTTACCATGGCCAAGGAGGAACGTGTGAGGGCAGTGGAACTCCTGTGTGACTGTGATGGCCAGGAAGAAGAGGAGACCGCTGATGTCAGAGAACCGTTCCTGTTTCTTTTTAGTCTGCAGGAAGACTATGAGACATTCTGTCAAGAAATCATTGACAGGAGAAACATGAAGGTGTTTTGTGGTTTTGACAGAAACGAATAAAGTTGTGTTCAACGGTGCTGAAGCTTCATTCATTACATCTGACCCCTACAAATGTACATGGTTTGTGAGTTGTACAGACTGATATATTATGTCTGGCATAATCATATACGGAAATTCTCTATACAGAGATTGTTTTTTTTTTTTTTAGACCAAGCACAGGGATAAAATTATGGAATCAATTCTGAGGAAAAAATTATGGAATCACCCCATAAATTCTCATTCCCAAAACTAGCTCCCATATCGGATTAAATCTGCTCATTAGTCTGCAGTTTAAAAGGAGTGATCACACCTTGGAGAGATGTTGCACCAAGTGGACTGACATGAATCATGACTCCAACATGAGAGATGTCAGTTGAAACAAAGGAGAGGATTATCAGACTTCTCAAAGAGGGTCAATCATCACGAATTGTTGCAGATATCCCAGATTGGTTCTGCAAATGATCATCAAACTGACGTGGGAAGACAACAATGGCAGCAGCAGCAGCATCAAAACCAAGTTTATTTGGCCCAGCAGCAACAACCAAATCCACAGTCTGCATGAGCAACAAGCTGGTTGGAAATCAGCAAACTGGTGTGCTGCAGCAACAACTTCCAATCACTCTTGGTCTAAAAAAGTGATTGTTACTGACTACCACAATTTTTACTCTTGATATCTTTTAGTGTTTCTTACAGCCAGAAAGTTGCAAATTAAAATGACTTTAGTTTTTTGTCATGTTTGTAATCTGCTTTTTATCTACAAAATTAAACAACTGAACGAACGTCCTCTGAGACTGGTGATTCCATAATTTTTGCCAGGGGTTGTATATGTTGTATTTGTGGGATTTGATACTACAAGACAAATGTTTTCCTAAAGAACTACTTTTTGGCTCTAGACCTGATCCTGATATAAATAGTAATGCTGATATAAAATTAATCATGACAGTAAATCACATAAGATGCTCGGTTTCTAGGCCAGCATTTAGAAGCTGTATTGACGTTTGTGAATGTGCTATATAGTCTCCGCCACCAGATGGTGACAATAAATGAGTCAAGCTCAACGTGGGCGGAGCTCAACGTTTAACTCCGCCCACGTTTAGCTCAACGTGGGCGGAGCTCAACGTTGAGCTCCGCCCACGTTGAGGCACGCCCCGATCTGCGGGCTGCAGTCAGGGGCTTCTCGGTCCAGTAGGCGTTCGGGGCTCAGGGGTCCGGTCTAGCCCAGCGCGTGCCACCAGTGGCTTCCACCACCACCCGCGCCTGTTGTCTGTCCCGCGTCGGCTGCTTCGCTCCAACAGTGGTGAGACACTCAAGTCGTGGCCCGCGTGCGCGCTCACCCCCGCCCGTGCCTGTTTACGTCAGGTCCCGCACCGAGTTTGCCGTATTTTCCACATGCTAATGTGGACGCACTGATTCTGAAAGAAGGTTCGAACGTTTCAGAATTGATAAATATGTTAAAAAACAAAATGGAGATGGGCATGGCTTAATGAGACAGGCGACGACGGAAAGCCAGTTAGCTCTTGGTGCAAAAAGCTAAAACTGCCAGGAACTTGTGTTTGTGTTGTGTGCCACAAAAATATTCAGTATGGCAGTAATGGCAAAAAAAGTGCTTATGCGCCATCAGGCAGAAGTGCTGTTCGTTCCCTGCAGCACACTACCTCCTTGCCAGATGCTACAACAACAAGTGAGATCTGTGCAACTATGACTGACTGTGTGTGTGTAACTTGAAAGTTCGCATATGTGCATTCATCGCTGAGCATGACCTGTCTTTCACCATGTCTCAGCCACTCGTTGACCTAGTCAAGTCCATTGCACAAGATCTGAGAGCACTCTTCAGATTGTCCATTTCAAATGCACATGCCTCCTATCTCTGCACACATGGCATTGCTGTTCAGCACCAAATTGAACTGTCAGCCAGCTGGAGTCGCAGCAACACCAAAGAAAACCCAGAAACGAACATCGAGTGTGCTTAAATTATTTGGTTTTACCTCCAAAAAACAAAATAAATAATTCAAACTTGTGTTTAGTTCTGGCACTATTGCACTTTTGTTAATTGTTCTATTTATAATTGTTCTGTCCTGTTCCTGAGGAATAAAACCTGAACAGAAAAGATTTGTAGATGGTTACTTGTTTGACTCCAATACAAACTGAGTCAAGCCCTGCAAAAAGCATCAGTTTTAATTGAATAGAACAAAACATTTAAGTTAAAAGCAAATGACAACAATAAATAAACCGCTCAAAACAACTTAAATGCTGTATTAGAGAAACTGAGGGACTAATACAGCATTTAACCTTTTTTCTTGAAATCTTTGGGAAACTATTGCACGAAAAAGGTGTCATTCTTAATGTGTAGTGCAGCATATTGCAGGGGAATATGAACTGGTCTGAAAAAAAAAATTCAGTCAAAAAATTTTTTTTGCTTTAATCCCTGATATATATATCAGATCAGCTGACTGTGTAATGTGAAGCACCTCTCATCACTAATGATGATGATGAGAGCATAAAGGTTGGATTAACCAACTGACTGACACGGATGCTGCCATGTTTTCTTTTCTGACCCAGTTTGAAGTCCATGGTGAAACTGGGAAGTTCAGGACACAAACCAGAGATCTTCTAGCTACAAGGTAAAAGTAGTAACCACTGATTCACTGTGCAGCCTGTGTTCCACAGAAAGGTCAAAAAGCAGATATATTTGTATGTATTGATGAACTGAAGGGAGTCATAGAGAATGCAGTGAAGCAGGTATGTGGTTGTTTTTCTTGAGAGGCCACTGAACACTAGTTTTCTGTTCTTGTTTATTCTGGATTTTTGATGAGATAAGATAAGATAAAACTGTATTAATTCCTAAGGAAATTCTTGTGCAAGATACATTAAAAAATAATAAATGTACAGGAGTTTTTAGCAATATTGCACATGGTAATGGGAAAGAAAAACTATATTATAGCACCTAAAACATTACTGAAAGGAAATATTGCGCATATTGATGATGTTGTACATGAATAATGCAAAGGGGACAAAAACAATATTTGCAGGGACAGTTTCACTACCTTTTCATTTTAGGTACTTATACTATAAAGAAAACAAACAGACACTTTATCTGAATTTAATACATTTTTACTAAAGGGCATGTCTCTCTTTTTTCCATTAAACAAAATAAAACAACAACAACAATGAATTTAAACAACGTATCAAAGAATGGTCTTTTTAACTTTTAGCACTCATATTTTAACTTTTCTATCCCGTCTTCTTTCTACCTCAGCTTCTCCCAGGCTTCCAGTCTGAACCAGACCACCTGACCTGCTCCTCCAGTTGGCCAGTCCTTTGTACTCTTTGTTCTCCTGCAGAATCACAGAGCAGCATCTGAGCATCAGGTGTTTCCTCTCAACTTCTCTGTGCTGCTCTTTCAATTCTCCCTTCTCTGACTCAGTCTCAGCTCTGTGGGAGTAGTAGTACTAACGCTGGCAGTCCCGAGAACAAAGCTTTGCCCAAACGTGTTGCTTTTACTAATAACATCTTTGTTCTCTGGTACAAGTGCTGCCAAAGATCCTACTCCCAGTCTCTCTTACAGTGGGTTTGACTCTGCCAGAATACTTGAGTTACAGAAAAACTTTTGCCCAGAACCCATCAGTATGCTGTCCACTGCACTGAAACTTGAAACACTTCAATAAAACATGAGTGAGTCCGTGTAGGTGGCCACTTTGAGTCTCGCTGTGATTATTTTGAGGATCATTATGCTTGTTTTCTGGCCTTAAGATCAATTTTCACCATTTTTTTAGTTTATTTTAGTCTCTGTTTTAATTCTGAGTGTGTTTATGCTTGTTTTCAGTCCCTAAGATCATTTTTCATCCTTTCTGTGGTCATGCTGAGTTTCTTTGTGGTTAACTTGAGTTTCTTTAAGTTTCTTTTAGTCTCTTTTTAATTATTTAAATTATATTTGTGCTTGGTTTTGGTTTGTAGTCAATTTGCATCTTTTTACACTATTTTGTGTCTCTTTGTGTTACTTTGTGAATGAGTTTGTTGTATTTTTCAGTCTCATTGAAGTGGTTCAGAGTATTTTGAGTCTCTTTGTTTGTATTTTAAATGTAACTGTGCTTGTTTTTAATCCATTTGGTAATTTCACATTTTTGTGCTTATTTACGCACATCTTTGTGGATATTTTGAATCTCTGTGGTTATTTCGGGTCTCGTGTATTTGTTTTGAGGCTTTGTTTATTTTGAGTCATTTTGCTTGTTTGAATGTAATTGTGTTTGTTTTTAGTCTGTATGGTCACTTTGCATTTTTTTTTTATTTCTGGCTTGTGAGTCTCACTAGGGTTATTTTGAACCAGTGATTATATCTCTTGCATTTCTTTTGAGTCTTTTTGTGTTTACTTAGAGTGTATTTCTGCTTTTTAAGCCAGTTTGTTATTCTTTTTTATTCTTTTTGGTGTAATTTTGAGTCTCTTTATTGTTATTTTGAGTGTGATTATGGTGATTTTGAGTCTGTTTGTGGTCATTTTGATGACAGCGTGTTTTAGTCATGCTGGCATTTATTTGAGTCTCTTCTATATGGCATTATCACCTTATCATTCCTGCTCTATATTTGCTGAGAAGTGATCCATGTTTCATGATTGCACTGCATGAGTTAAGAGGAAAAATAGATTCAGGCTCTGTTTTGCACTCAAATCTAGTCTTCATTGCATGCAAAAAAGTTTTCAATGTTCAGCCAAAGTCAATATGAAACTTTAGAAGGTTGGTATGTGCACAATCTATCTCTTCCAAAGTCTTAGTACTTTTAATACAAAAAGCCCTCTTTGATTTCCTGGACTGTGTTTCTGTGATGAGATAAAACTTGCTGAAAGTGCTAAAGACTGGTGTTAGCTTCGTCTGAACTTCTGACGGAGTCATATGAGGGACTCTAAAAGGTAATCTTGCTCCTTTAAGTGCCTCCACTTCTCTCAGCGCTCTTCACAATCTTACCTTCGTGCATCATCTCACTTCTGATACTTGCTCATTTTCACAATTTTTCTTCGTCTCTCTTCGCTGTCTGTCTGTTCTCTGTACTCTCACTGAGTCTCTGTTCAAGTCCTGTTTCTTCTACTCTGACCCCCTCCACGCTTCAGCTCTTATGAAATACCTCTATAAAGTATGAAAGATGTTACAGATGGTACTGGCACAAACCTTTGTGATGTTATAAACATTTAGAGAAAAGATCTATATGACACTATGCTTTGAGAAACGTGTTCTGGTGCACTTTAATGATCCATGGTTTGCTTCTTCAAACAGATGGAAAGGTGCAAACTCCAATCGTAAAACTAAATTCTAAGTTACTGTTTTTTTTCTTTTTGCTATATCAGTTAACTAGGATTTATTGCTCCAGACACTCTATAATGTAGTTGTGAAACAAAACTAGTTTTAAGAAGCACCATCT